>NC_056667.1:136536926-137229009 GCF_018350195.1 Panthera tigris | reverse complement strand
GAGGATTTACAGTTGCTACTTGCAATTCCTCACCCAGCTCACTCCTCCATCCCTTGCAGCCTGTGTTCTGCTATAACCCATCTGTCCTCCCAAAGGTGAACAGTGACATCTTTGTTCAGTACGAAGGCCTGTTTCTCAGTCCTTGGTTTTTTGACCTTTTTTTCCCCTGTTGGTCCCCTTTATTTTGACTCCCTCCTTCTGGGACAGTTTATTTTTTTCTCCTTCCTTCTCTAACTGCTCCTTCTTGGTTCTCTTTCCTCTTGTGGCACTAAAACGTGTGTGATCCTCGGGCACTTACTTCTCTCTGACACGCTCCTTCAACAACCTGAGGCAGAGCAGTGTCCATGACTATCACTTCTCTGGTCAATGCCCACATCTCTACTTCATCTTCACCCTCAACTCCTTCAAGCTTCAGATCCACATGTTCCATATTTGGCTTGTTCTTCACCTACACAATCTGCTTGACACTTCAGATCCTATGTGCTTGTCACTGAAATGACCTTTGCTCTGACTGTGCCCTTTCTGACACCCCCACTTCTATAGATTCTGCCCCAGCTCCCAGATACTTCAGAATGGACTTTCCGAGTCCTGTTTGGGCAAAGACTCTTAAATCCGTTTGTATTTCTACTCTTACTACCATATTTCACCTCCTTTATATTTCTTCCCTGAGTTTATCAACTTTTGCCCCCCATCCCAACACTTCTAAGGCATACAGTGCACTGTAACAATGACTTGCAAAGGCATTGATTCTCAGTTACCAGCTGTGAATGAAGCATGGGGGATGGGATTCTCCAATAAGAGCCATATCAAAATCTTTAGGATAAGAGTATGCAGTTTGAAAAAGCCCTACCTGTAGTTGATTTACATATGCCCCAAAGGAGAGGCATACATCTCTTCTCTGCCTCTACTACCTTGCACATCATTTTTAAGAAGATTTTATGTTCACTTTTTGTCCTTTTTTGTATGCTGCTGGCAGATTAATTTTCTTGATACTCAATAAAGACCAAGGTACAGTTCTTTCCCTGTTCAAAAGCTTTCAATGGTTCTCTGTTGCCCACTAAAAATTCCAAACTTCTTAACCTTGCATCCTTGACAAAACTTATCATTATGACTGCTTAGTTCTCTTCTAGACCTGTCCTATATTACAGCCAAGCTAAGGAATTTCTCCGCACACTGCCAGCCTATTTCACTTCTGTTTGGATCATACCACCCCTCTATTTGAAATGCCTATTTCCTTTATCTTCACCTGGTGAAGTCCCACCTGGATCCAATATCACTTCTATAGGATGTCTTTCTACTCCCTGGGTTTGAAGGACCAGAGGGGGCCTTGTGATTCCCCACAGGACATTGTTTGCAGCTTTCTTTCAGCACCTGTGTTATACTTATTTGTAGAGGCACCCTTCTCCTATAGGAGAGTATAAACTTTTGGAAAACAAAGATCCCATGCAAAATTTTCAGTATCCAGGACTTTAGTGAACTATATCTTGACTGCATATATAATATAGAGTTTCTGAGTGTTGTTCCATTATTTATAATTTATTTCTCTTCTACTCCAATGAAATATTTCCAAGTGGCTA
The DNA here is from genome assembly GCF_018350195.1 of Panthera tigris. Lineage (NCBI taxonomy): Eukaryota > Metazoa > Chordata > Mammalia > Carnivora > Felidae > Panthera > Panthera tigris. Next base: position 137,227,432 of record NC_056667.1, on the reverse strand, counting down.
CTATATTAGACATAAACATCTCAGAACATTAAAATAAAAATTAAAAACCAACATTAGAAACCATGTAGATCAGGGGTCAGCAAACTATAGCCCATGGCCCAATTCAGCCCACAACATGTTTTGTTTTGTTTTGTTTTTTTTCTTTAAGTTTATTTATTTATTTTGAGAGAGAGAGAGAGAGCAGGGGAGGGGCACAGAAAGACGGGGAGTGAGATCATGACCTAAGCAGAAACCAAGAGTCAGTCACTTAACCAACTGAACCACTCAGGCGCGCCCCCCAACAACATGATTTTATAAACAAAGTTTTATTACAGCATAGCCACGTTCATTTGTTTATGTATTGTCCATGGTGGCCTCCGAGCCATAGCAGGGTTGGGTAGCTGTTACAGAGACTGTATGACCTGCAAAGCCTTAAGTATTTACTCTTTGGCCCTTTACGGAAAGTTTGCCAACTCCTGATTTAGATCAATGATTCCTAACTGAGGTGAGGGTAGAGAGAGTACAGAGGAATGGAAAGGAATGTGTAGACTCAGAATAATCTAGGGTAAGAACCCAGCGAGAATCCTCACTTTTATAACAAAGCAATTACTGAGGAGAATCTGCTTTTCTTTCAAGGTGATATCCCTGCTCAATACATAGGCCTTTTGGGGAACTTTTTAGTTACTTCTGGGTTTGTGCCTTATTGTTGTACTGAATCAGTGTTACTGATGAAGTTGTGCTGTATCTTTCTAGTATGTGAGGGAGGGAAAAGATAGATGTATTTATTTATTTTTTAATTTTATTAAAAAATTTTTTTTACATTTATTCATTTTTGAGAGATGGAGACAGAGTGTGAGTGGGGGAGGGGAAAAGAGAGAGGGAGACACAGAATCCAAAGCAGGCTCCAGGCCCTGAACTGTCAACACAGAGCCTGACATGGGGCTTGAACTCACCAACTGTGAGGCCATGACCTGAGCCAAAGTCAGACACTCAACCAACTGAACCACCCAGGCACCCAGGAAAAATTAGATTTTAGAAAAGAGGAGAAATTATTATACCAGGAGCTCTCAGTAAGCTAGTTAGAGGTGTTCAATAATAAACTTAGTTCTTTGATACCCAGCTGCTAAAGCAAAAAGTGAACATGGCAAGTTAGGTAGTTCTCCTAGGCTAACATAGAGAAGTATACCCATTTACTGAAAAGGACCCATTTCTCAGTGCTAAAATCAGGAGGAAATTTATTGAATTGTCTCTGAGAGACATAGGAGACGATATATGCAGCTACAATTTTGCAAAAGATCTAGCCACTATTGAAATGGCCAATTCTCATTACATTAGATTGCAATTCAGGAAGTAGGTTAGTACAGTCTGGGGACATTGGTTGTTGATGCCCTAACTTGTTATGGGAATAGAGCTCAGAGAACCTAGAGAATTGGTAGTTAATGTGTTTCTACATTGGAACATTAGTTGGCTCTGGCAGGCCCTGAATATGGGTCAAGTAGGTGTAGCATTCCAATGATTGCTGGGCGTGCGGTTTTCTGGGTTGATGACTAAAGAGCAATCCATAAACTGAAGGCAGGTAGCAAAACTGATACTTTGGTATTAAAACAAAGAAGCCTTGTGCATTTTTGCCTGGTTGCCTGATGAGCACATGGTGCCAGGTAGTAGAGAGTGGGCACCAGAGCAATTTTATATAACTCTGTGGAGGCACTAAAATAATTGAATGAAGGATAATGATGACAGTCAATAAATGATGAACTATCACTCGAGTTTATACGGTTATTAACAGCTGCAAAAATCATCTTTAAAAAGCTGTTCTGGAGCTCAGCAAATTTTGAGCGATGCCATTCATTGTGCTTGATTAATTATTGTAGATAGAGATCATAGGTGGGTTTGATTTTAAGGAATTAACATTTGGCATCTTTTTGCTGGTCCTCCAAAAAATAATGAAATAAAATTACAGATAAAATAAATGCACCTTATTTTCCTGTATAAATAATTTTGAAGAAATAAAACTTAATCTTATTTTATATTAAAAACACATATCTTGAAATAACTGGCTTCAAACAAAGGTCAAGTGAGTATAAAATTTGGATTTCCTTTTCTTCTTTATATTAGGGCACTCCAAGGTAGCAAAAGTATTTGTTAGTTATTGAATAAGAGAATAAGTCCATTTTAATTTTTTTAAATCATTTAACAAATTTTAAAAAGGTGACTTTAGTAATTTAGTGTATTTTAGATCATTTCATGGAAGGATAGAATTATTGTCATTAAGGTATACACTAATAAATGATTTTATAAATTTATTCATTTAAAAATGATTAAAATGTAATTTCTCATTCTAGCAGACCCATATTCATCTTATTTTATGTGACATTTAATCTCCCAAGCATACTGAAGGCAGGGCTGTCTTAGGTTGGTTCTTTATGGGGTTTGCAAGTTGTCCTCTTGGCAGGATCCATATGGTGACAGACAGAGATGAAAGTAGCATTCTGCTCATGGTATAGCTTCATGTATATAATCTTTCGGGTATGTGAAGGTTTTATCTTAAGTGCAATTTAACTCCCCATGGAAAGTGTTTATGTATGGAAGTGGCATGATTAGAGCTGCCTTTAGAAGCATACATCCCCCCATATATGGAAAAAATTGGAGATGACGGTGGGAGGTCCATTAGGATGTCATTGTAACTGCCCAGGTAAAGGATGCTAATAGTTGGAATTTGATTATTAACAGCTGTTGAGAAGAGAGAGGTATGTTCTGGAGGTCAAGTATACAGACTAGATGTGGGACCTCTCAGTTCAAAGGCAACTCCGAGGTCATTGGCCTGGAAATGAGTATACATAATAAAGTCAAGTGCTGAGGTGAAGTATATTGAATGAGTGGCCAATACAAAGTGGGAAGGGATATCAAAAGTTGAATTTGGACTATTCTGAGATACTGGTAGTGGGGGAGAAAAATGAGGGCAAACACCAAGTGTTTGCTAGTTCTAGTATGCTGTTCTGAAGCCTGAAAGAAGAGGGTAGGCTGGAAGTATAAATTTGGGAGTCATTTCACATATCTGGAATTTAAAGCAATAGGAGTAAATGAGATTGCCTCAGGAGGGACTCTAATATGAGAAGAAAAGAGTGTCCAGGACACTTAATATCAGGTGGGAGAGGAAGAACCAGCAAAAGAGCTTAAAAAGCAGCCACAGAGAGATAGATGATAGCACAACTGGGGAGTGAGGTGTGATGTTAAGGAAGCCCAGAGAAAGAAGAAAGGAGGACATGGTCACATGTCTTGAATGATACTGAGAACTTGAGAAGCATAGAAATTAATCAAGCAATGTGAAGAATTTTTATCAAGAGGATGGTGTTTAGTGTAGGAAGATGCCTGATGGGAGTGGATTGCAGAGTGCATGAGAGTAAAGAGACAGAATCCAAATGTCTAACTTTGAGACTCTTGGCTGTGCAGGGTCCTAGAGGGACAGGACAGTGGGTAAGAGATGACATGTTTTCCTCAAATTTCCAGGTGAGAGATATTAGATTATATTTGGGTGATGATGGAGAGGAGCTTAAAGGTTGATGAGACTGCAGAGGGAGGGGTTTGTTAATAGGGTTTTTGGAAGGTTAGAGGACTTAGGATCCAGGGCCCATATGTAAGTCTTGGCCTTTCGAAAGAGGAGGAATATTTCTTTATTGTAATTGAAAAGATGGGCAAATGGTTATAGGTACAGCTTTCAGTGTTTGAAGGGTGTATTTAAATGCACACTGTTCCATATTCATAAATAAATACTCATGTTACAATCATGATTCATAAACTCCAATAAAAAGAAGAAGACTGGCGAAGTGTAAATTGGAAGTAATTCTATGTAAACATCAGTTTGGATGCTCCTATTTTCACATTTCCTTCAGACAGAAATATCTTTAAATTAAAACAAATGGATCTTTTCTTGCATCTGTACTCCTTTTGAGTGGTTATTATATTGTTGTTGGTTCCACTTTTCTCTTTTGGGTCTGATCTGCAATACATCAGTTTTCTATAATCCTACTGAATGGCAGAAAAATCATTCTCCATACACAAACTTTCAGTGCCCATAAAGATATTCATTTATAACATTAGAGCTGTCACATTCCTTCTCCTTCATCTAGCAGTGCAATTTACCTCTACCTGTAGTTGTAAAATGGAACAAACTTAATTTTACTCTCCACTTTCCTGACAGTTTTAAAGTTACATAAAAGTAACCTTGCTTCCTCTGGCAGTTCCAAAATGTTGTCAGGCAACCAATCTGTCAAGAGTAATGAGACTGTCTTTAAATTCAAATTATTTTGTTTCATTCATTTCTGTAATAGCAAGACATCTGCAAAATGATATCCTAATTTCAGATCCTATAGGGTACAGTCTTTAAGATATTCCTTGCTCCTCCTTCCCATACACAGGTAGACCTGGTCAGAGCAAAGTTACATTCCGGGACCCCTTCCCCTGCCTCACCAGCATAGCACATTCAGCCAGATTATTTTCTGTGTCTTAGCCTTTATTCTACTGTCTCCAGTTGTCTTATACATCACAATAATGGTAATTACTAAGATTTATTTGAACAGCATTTTGTAGGTTTATAGTTAACAGTTTTCAAGGCCCTTTTATATGTGTTCTTGCTAACAGCCTTATGAGGGAAAATGAGTAGTGATTATTAGTTATCCCTGTTTTCTAGATAAAGCTACTGTGACACAGAAAAATTAAAACAGTTTGCTCAAAGCTACAGACCTATATAACAGCTAGGGCCAGGAGTTGGATCCAAATATTCTATTTTTCCTGTATCATCTGTTTTTCCAACAACAAGATGGAAAGCACAGAAACTTTGGAAACAAATAGATCAATATTCAAATTGTAGCTTGGATTTTCTGAGCTTCAGTTATTCTGCCTAAAATGTAGAAAAATAATACTGACTATACAATATTTTTCCTAAGGAATAAATGAGATAATGTATATATATAAAGTTCCTAGTAAAATGCAGGCATATGGTAGGACAAAATAATCTTTTATTATCATCTTAGTAATAATTGAAATGATAGTACTCGGGGGCTAAAAAATCAATGTAGAATTATGGGTATTTGCATTCAAATATACCTCTTGGGAGGATTCTGATTTTAACCTCCTTTTGAGCACTCTGAGTCAGTTTCCCTATGTGAAAATCAAGGATAATTGGATGTAATTATACCTATGCTTTGGCATTTCATCAAAGATGAAATGATCCTGGCCCATTTCAAACAAGTGGTAGATCTCTTAGTAAGACAGCCAAACATCCATACATGTCTCATTACCACACTCATCCCCTTACCCCTTTCCTACACTATCATGCTGAGCAGAAGTGGAATTAAAGAGCAGACAATTTTCTCTGATCTTTGTAGGGATGGTCATTATAGTAGACATTTGAAATTTGTTTGAATTCCCTCATTCCCCCTTGATGAGAGTACACAATTACTTTTTTGATGATTAAACCCATTCATGAGTGGTCTTTGTGGAAGTATTGTTTCTGGTTCCCTGATTTCTACTGTCAAAGCTGAAAGATCCAGACTTCTCCTCTCCCCATCTCCTGGTGGTACATACACTTGAGCAATCTGCCACTTTGTGGGTGAATGGGGACTTTGGTCTTGCACATATGGTACCAGATAGAAGGAGCAGTTGGGGTCATTCATTCATCACATCATGGCGGTGCTATGTTGTTCACACTCACCCTGTTCTGGAACCATGACTGTGGAGCCTACCTCCCATACCTTCTCAGTGACTGCGTATTCCATCCATTTTCAAGCCTCTCATCAATTGTGCAATCCCTTTGATATCTTTAATAATGAGTTCCCTTTTTGTAAAGACATTCAGAGCTGGATTCTCACTGAGAATCATAATTATGTTTTTCATGGTTGGTGGAGGACATCTGATTATGCCATAGCAGTGTTGTAGGTGGGGGGGAAGGTGTGAAAAAGAAGGAAAGTTTGTAGCCATAATAGTTAGAATGTGATAACAGTGAGACAAGTTACTGGAATTGATTCTTTGATCCATTCAGCATGATGTGTTGGAAAGAGTGAAGGGACCTGTGCCTGAGTTCTTTTTCTGTCACTGAGTAGTTATGTGAGTCTGGGCAAAGCTCATCACATCCCTGGGTGTTGATTTTCGTGCCCATAAAATGAGGGACCAGAAACAGAAAAGCTCTAACGTTTCTTTTAGTTAAAAGGTCTATGATTCTAAGAAGTGCTTGAAGATTGACTCTGTGCCAAATGTGTGTAAGCCATTAAATTGGTTTAGAAGTAGTAAGGGCCCTGGGAGCTTACAGTTTTATTGTGAGGACAGCATATAATTATGTGAAGCCAAGTACATAGTATCTCAAGGTAGACTATGAAATATATACCAAAATGGGTATTGCTGGACATGTGCACTTCACACACTCTGAGTTGGAGGCATTTTGAAGGACGTCAGAGAAGAGGGTCCTCTTTGAATTAAGTCCCCAAGGACAAATCATGTAAATGGCTGATATAAAGGGAAAAAGAGTCTCATTCTAGGAAAGGTGTGGCTTAGAATCAAGAATTAGCCAGGCATGTTTAAGGACAGATGAGGAGGTTGGCTGATAAATTTTTGGGGGGTGAGGGGTAAGGGAGTCTTTAGGGGTTGATATTTGGGTCTTATTGTGAAATTTTTCGCTATAGAGTGAGAAATGTAAGTGTTATCCTAAGGCCAGCAGAGAGTAAATTGCTTCTTCCAAAGCAGGACAATAGCATGGATAGGTGAGTATTTGGGGAAGAGCAATTTGACACTTCTGCTAGTTGGATTAGATCTTGGAGAAACTGGGGGCAGGCATGAGAGCTAGAAGTCGGTATGATGGTCCACATATAAGGAGATGTAGTTTAGATCTAGAATGTGGCTGGAAACAAAAGAATGGATATGTGGAGAAGAATCAACTGAATTTGTGAACCAAAGATGAAGGATACAAATATCAGAGAATTAAAAGTGACTTTAGAGGTGCCTGGGTGGCTCAGTGGGTTAAGCAATGACTCTTGATTTTGGCTTAGGTCATGATCTCACAGTTCATGAAGTTGAGCCCTGCATCAGGCTCTGTGCTGTCAGTGCAGAGTCTGCTTGGGATTCTCTCTCTCCCCTCTCTCTGTCCCTTACCCTGCTTGCATGCGTGCACACATGCTCTGTCTCTCTCACAAAGAAATAAATATTTTTTAAAAAGTGATTTTAATTCCTATTGGTTGGAAGATTCTTTAAAAATATAAAGCAGATTATTCTATTCCTCTTCTCAAATGCTTCTAATGATACTTAGAATTAAATCCATCTTTACCGTGGCCTGTGAGAAGCTACGTGTCTGGGCCCCTGGATGCCTCTTTGACTTCATTCCTACCACCCAATCTCTTTGTGGTTCAGCTACACCAGTTTTCTGTAAGCACCTTTCTTATCTAAGGGTCTTTGTCCCTGCTGTTTGTTTCCTTCATCTGGAATGTTCTTCCCCAGATGTTTGCACGGCATTGTTATTTTAGCTATATAGGTCTCTACTCAAAAGTTACTTCTTCGGAGAGGATTTCTGTCATCATCCTGTGTTAACTGATATAATCTCATGCTGCCTATCCCCTTACCCTGATTTATATATCTTCACAGCCATGTATATGACAACACAGCCCCATTAATTTGTGTATTGTCTATCTCTTGCGTCAACTCAATGAGAAAGATTTTGTCTGCTTATTTTCTACCTCTGTGTGTCACTTTGCAGGTGCTCAGTAAATATTTGTGGATGAATTACTGGTTTCTTAATTGGTGGGTGCCAATTAAGTCATCCAAGAAAACAAGAGAACTGATCCGAGGATGGGAGATCCTGAGTTTGATTTTGTGAATGCAAAATGTGGTTTTGGTCCCCAACGTGTAAAGATTTTTCTGTCATTTGAAAATGTCTTACTTTTTTCTCCAACAAATTAACTCCTCTCCCCTTCCACCTCTCCCCAAAAACCTCTTAAAAAGTATTTTGATGCTTGCAGTAGAAAAAGCAAAATGATTTGATTCTAATCAGGGATTAGGAACTTTCAAATGATTTGTTAAATTTATTTTCAGTGGTGCCCAGAGCTTTTAAAAGGGGGTTAATTTGAACCAAAAGAGATAAAAGTGAGGCATGTTAATTGAATGTTCTATCTATCTGTCCATTTTAATATAAAAATCAATTTCTAAAGTACAGTTATAAGGGAAAGTGATTTGCCTAATTTATAGGCCAGACTGTGTTTCCCTGAAGCTGACACCACCTCCACTCCCTCAGTTTCTTGGCAGCCCTGCTCTCTGAAAGGGCCAATTCACTCATCTTTCTGGAGACATTTATGTCATCAGAGCTCTCTCACTGTCATGGCAGCAAACAGCACATATATTTCCTTATCACTTAAAATATAAACATACAGAGCAACCTCTTGTCAATTTGCAGCATCTAAGCTACAAGCATAGGTATTTGGCAACCCTGAAAGCAAGCATAGATGTCACTCTATTCTAGTCCAATATAATCAAGAGAAAGCCACACTGTAGATACGTGATACATGAAGTCGTATTGGAAAGGATCGATGGGGGAAAAGCCTCTCAAGATGAATGAGATTGTTGGTCTCTGGTCAGTGTTATTGCCTGATCCTGAGTTGTTTTCATCCCCCTGGGCCAACACAAGGTCGTAATGGTGGCTGTGATGGAACAATGGAATGGTGGCAGTGAAGGGGAGACACGGCCTCTCTGTTTCCTTCACTAACTCAAGGTCACCAAACACAGGCTTTAGGAAAACCAGAAGTAGTGGTATGGGCTGCATGTAAGAGTTGCATGTCTAGTGTTCAGTGGGAATTAGAAACTGCACTCATGCGTCAGTAAGATTCTCAATGATCATACATTCGGGTCCTGCTCAGAATCCTATAGTTGCATAAACTGAATAATGTAGATCTAGCCCAAGGATAATATGAAAATGGAGCTTAGAGTCAGGTCCTTAATTTGGGAGGTTTCTATTTTCATTGGGGGTGGGGGGGGGCAGAAATAAAGTTCATTGTTTTAACAGATCCTGAACATCCTCCAGCCTTCAGAGTACTCTGCCCTGTCTCAAAGGAAAAACTTTGCAGGCACTTCAGAGAATGCATTCTCTGTGGGGTGCTAGGCAATTACATTCCCAATAACAGCAGGGTTCTTAGTAGGGAAGGTATTATACTGTTGGGATAGAGGAAGGGAGGAAAGGGAAGTTGCTTTTACATTCCATTGAAATATAATACCATCAGAGTATTTGAAAGATGGATTTTTAAAGTATAAATAAATAAATGTTTGTTGGACTGTAAACATGTACCTTAAAATATATGGCCTAATGTGGAACTTTTGCATCTTGTGAACTACTTGCAGGTATCAGGAATGGTAGGGTGATGTTTACTTTCTCTAGACATTGCAGCAGTTTAGGGACCATATTCACATTTTCAGGTCTATAATTTAATAAAGGATTGGCATAGGACATGGAGCTCCAGGCTGTGGGGGCAGTGGGGTTCTTGTCCTGGCTCTTCCTCTAGTGAATGACTACTCTGATCCTGTATAGTTGTCTTAACATCTCTGAGTCTTGATTTACTCGTTTGCATTAATGGTTTGCTTTTCAACCTTGTTGCCAGGTAAACCCAAAAAAGATTTTGATAGAGCTGTATTATTCCTCTTCAGTATGTTACTCACACACATGCAAATAGGCATGGAGTGGTTGACAGGTCCCTAACGTTCCGTAGGACTCTGAGGTTAAGAGCCTCTGGACTGGATCATTATGCTTCCTTCCAAAACTACTGTGACATCAAATACAAATCACATATTTGAACTCAAAACAATTGTATTAATTGTTTATTTGTAACCCGCTGTCTTACAATTGCACTTCCAACAAGATTTTCCATTTATTATTAGTGAGACTGATTGTTTCATGAATTAGGCCGACAGGAATGATTCCCAATTACCTAAAGGTCCCAGGGGACTGATTTCTCAGGAAGTTTATTACATGTGCAGTAGGTATGTTACAAATATAATTAAATGGAGGGTGTGTGCTTGTCCCTAATGTTGTGTCTCCATACTTAGCTATCGTCTAATATCTGTCATAATCAGAATTGTCTTGTTTACACACTTTCCAATAAGTTAATTGTTGAGCACAGAATTTACACATTGACTATTGATTGATTAATGGCCACTGACAAACACACTGCCCTTGAATTTCACTCAATCAGCATTTTTATAAGGTTTACCCCTGGTGATGAAAGGATAATGATTTACTTAAAAGAATAACCATTAACTTCTAGAATTAGAGCACAAGTAAAGAGAGTTGGAAAGCTCATCAATTAACATCACAGTATAATGGATAAGATCCAGGCTTGGAAGTCTTATAGAGCTGGGTTCAAATCCCAGTTACAGCTCTTCCTAGGTCTATAAATTTGGGCAATTCTCTAAGCCTCTCTTTCCTCATCTGCAGAATGAGATAATAGCAATATACAACTCAGCATTGTGATGGGGGCTAACTGAGATAATACATCAAAGTGCTTCTCACAGTGCTTGCTATACAATGTAGTTACTAATACCTCTATTATTTTTGTTACTATATCTACAAAAATGAGAAAAAAAACTACGTTTACATATTAGAATCATTCAGCAAACAATTGTTCACTATCTGCGGTAGGCTATACTCATAAGACATTGAGCATATAGCACCACTGCTGCTCCCAAGAACACACAATGAACTGAAATGATTTGCTTGGACCGTGATTTCCTCTACATGGCAATGAGGCCCTTGAGGATGGGCACTGTATCTTATTTGGCTTTCATCCTTACTTCAGTAAACAACTCTGGAACAACCTCTGGCCAGTAATTGTGAGCTGCCTGTAGGGTAATGTCCAAGCTTCCATCCCAGCACTTCTTGAACAGGTCCCTGCCTATCTCTCAGTCATCTCTCCCTCTCCTCTCTTTCATATATTAAGCTCCTCCCAAATTACTCACTTATATCTAATAAATCCAATAATCTTTTCCCCGTCTTCATGACTTGTACCTGTGGTTTCTTGGTTTGTTTCCTTCTTTTATTAGTTAGTGATCAGATATCCATTGGACACCTACCATGTACTATGTACAGAATGAATTCTGTCCCCCAAAAGATACATTGAAGTTCTAACTCCCAGTACCTCAGATTGTGACCTCATTTAGCAATAGCATCTTTACAGAGGTAGTCAGCCAAAATGAAGCCTTTAGAGTGAGCCTTCTTCCAATTTGACTGGTATCCTTCTAAAAATGGGAAATTTGGACACAGACATAGGCACTCACAGAGGGAAGACAGTATGAAGATACACAGGAAGAATGTCATGTGAAAACAGAGAATGGAAGTAATGTATCTCTAAGTCAAAGGATACCTGGGCCTATCAGAGCTAGGAAGAGTCAAGGAAAGATTTCCCTATAGGTTGCAGAGTCAGCATGGCTCTGCTGATATCTTGATCTCAAACTTCTAGCTTCCAGAACTGTGAGACAATAAATTTCCATTGTTTTAGGTAGTCTGTGATACTTTTTTTATGGCAGCCCTGGGAAACGATTATATACCGTATTCCAGAACCAGGTAGAAAGACAGAATCATAAACTTTTTAATAATAATGCACTTCTGTACCTTCCTTCTCGTCGGTATGGATTAAGGATGAGGGCACACACATGATTCTCGGTTTCTGTCAAGGGGCTGAGCAAATAGCAGGTCCCACAATACCTAGGTACTGATGGATGGAGTCAAAGCAACATTGGGCTGTACAACAAGCTCTGATGAGAAGCTCCTAACCAGCTAAAAAGCTGAGTGAGTCTCTTTAGTTCCAAGTGTTTTAGTGTGTCAAAGCAAGGGTTGTGTCAATCTCCCAGATTTACTTATTTATTTTTTTGCCACAAACACTCTATGATGCCATGTTTTGGGTCAAACATTTTGAAATTGTGAAGCTTATTTTCAAACAATTATATATTAACATGAAGTTATGGGAAAAGATACAGAGAGATCCTGTGAACTCTTTTCCTGTTTCTCCTAATAATCACATTTTTCAAAGCAGTTTCAATACAAGCTATACTTATTGGAATGAAATGTTCAACACATTTTTCATAGGCAGCTCTGTTTACCTCCCTGGCTTAACAAAATATGGAAACCTGGTCTCTTATCATTTCTACAATAAAATCCTAATCTCTTTCCTTTAGTGACCATTTCACCCGTTGGTTTTTGTCCTACTGAATTTAGCTTTGATCAAGGTGACTCTAGGAATGGAGATATTAGTTACTTTTTCACCACTTTCTAGAAAAATGAGTCTGGCAGCATGGTCTGTATTCTTGTCATAGTCTGCTCCTTTTGTAGTAATAAGGAGAATATCAATTGTAATAATCAGGACTTATTGAACACTTAGTGTATGTCAGCAACACTCAGACTAAGTGCTTGACAATCATTAGCTTAGTTAAGTCCCAATCCCATGAGGTAGATACTATTATTACATCCATTTTACAGATGTGGAATCTGAGGCCCGAGGTTTCTAATGAATAGCAAGCTGTCAGTTGGATTTGAACATAGATCCCACTCCAGAGTGTGACTTAACCACTGTGCCACAGTGTCAGTGAGTAAAGGTGATCCCATTCACAGTTGTTATTCTTTAGTTAAGCTTTCAGACTGAGCCTAAGACTTCTCATGGGGTCTTCCCATTGCAGACTAAATTTGGGGGTGTGATTGCACAGGCACGGTGGTACATCTTTCCTGCCAATGCCCCAGATGTGGAGCAGAAGAAAGCCCATTCTTCTGGTCAGGGCTCAGGACTCTGAATTCAAGCATGGGATTGAGAAAATGGAAGAGGGCAGGAGAGAAGTGTGCATTGCTAACAACCTCCTTCCTCTCTTCACCTTGGACTCTGTTCTGACCCACAGTGTTACTTTCCTTTTCAGAATGGGAGGAGAGAATCCACCTGACCTCACTCTCACTAGTAATCAATTATGCCAAGGAACCATTTCTTTCAAAGGTCATACAAAGGAACCCCAAATCTGTGTGCAGTAGGGCTCATGTCTAAATTATTTATTTGGTTTGTATTGTATTGTATTAATGACCTTGCTTGTTAAAAACACCATAAAATGACTCATAGGGTGGTGTGCTGTTAAGGATCGACTCATGCTAATTATCCACTTTTGTTTTATTTATCAACATGGTTCAGAACTGGAGCAAAAGTCAACGCACTTTAAAATGTGTGTGGTTTTCCTCTCAGGTGTTTGCATTTTAAAACCTTTATTCATCTGCTCCAGGGTAATTCACAGACCCTCACCTCCCTTCTTTCATTTTCTTGATAACTTTTCTTTGGTCTTTCTTGATAATTTGTCATTTGGCCTGGACATATTTTTGTACATTTTGTACATAACATTTCTGTATATATTATCCTCATAAGTCTAAGAAGAAACTATAATGACCAGGTTACATTCTGTTCCACAGTCCATGTCCAACCTGGCCTTAATTTAAAACACAAATAATGTGATAACAGAAAGCTTAGTCCCCTATGATGTGGCGTTAGCAATCCCCCACTTAGAATCTTCAGGAAGATCTCAAAGATCTTCCTCTGCATTCCTCACTTCCAAGGGTGAATTAGAACTCCAGGAAGCAAGAAGTTGATCTCTAAGGTCTAATACATGGAGAGTCAGCTGCCACTAACTGCCCTATGAATTGGTTAATAAATAGCTAGTGCTGGCCTAACTGTGTTGGAGGAAATGGGATGAGGAAGAGGTCTGTTTGGATGGAAGCAGGGAAACCTGAGGCGTCATAGTTGGCAGAATGTGGGAATAGCTGATAAAGTAGGCACAGGGTGGGGGGGGGGGAACTGGAGAAACATAGAAGAGAGGATCCAAAGGCTTCCCACTTGACCTCCCCTTCTGCCAAAAGTGGGTGCTAGCCCCAACAGCCCCACATGTACTTCTTCTCAGCTATGTCTTATTACCTTCATCCTATGTGACTCCATTACTATAGTATCCTTGGAATTTGACACCTTGCTTTCCAATGCAGCTGTGAGGGGAAAAAAATCTGCCTTAACAAAGGCTTATCTACTGCCTTGGATAGCTGAAGTAAGGCCTGGAATTATTTGGAGGCAATTTCTTTCTTATTCAGCAGCTGAGTAAAGGCAAGACTGCATTAGAAGTCTTGTTTTCTGTTTAGTACCTGCACCAGGTAAATAGGATTGTTAGTTTTAGATATATTTTTAAGGTAATGGAGGGCAGCGTTTAAAAACTCAGGTGTCTCCTTGAGGCTGTATTTTAAGCATTTATTACAATTAACTCTCCTGTCAAGCATATAAAATATTTATAAGACCTTTGGAATAAAAATTCTTTTTATTTGTTAAGGTGTTAAATAGAACATATATGCTATTTGTAAACATTAAAGAAAAAGTCCAGATCAGGTATGGAGGTGAATCTGGTTCTGTTTGATAACCTGCAGCTCCTGTTGGGATAAGAGATTCAACATAGAAATTATTAGAACAGACCTTCCACCCCCCCCCCCACCCCCCAAATACCAGTGCTACTCCCTAGATTATGACAGACCTGAGGTAATTTACACAGTGCAACACATAAAGCTTACTAATGGTTATTCACTTGGATGTGCAAAATACAAAAGGCTCTAGGTTAAAGCAATGGAGGTGAATCATTTATGAGATACTATCTACTGAGATGGATTGTTATAGCTGGAGAGTTTTTGTTGTTTATATAACTTCGTTTAATTTTGTTTATAGTATTCAAAGTGAAAGAAGGATTAGGGCAGAATAAACAAGAGATTTTTCAACTCACAGGTAATCAGAGTTAGCAGTGTTCTATATAAAAGTCAAGTGCTGTCCATGTGCCATGGAGACACCACAAAATGATAACGCCCCAGAGAGCAAGAGCACAGAGCATAAATTTTCCTCTGCTATTCTTCTGATGGAAAGTCTATCTGCTTTTGGTTTTCCTTTGAGCCCATCTGGGAGTTTTTTTCCACCCTCTGATGGGATGGAGGCCTGTTGTATGAGATACATTGTGGGCACTGGGAAGTCTGAAAATCACACAGGTAAAAAACATCTCTGTGTCCAACACTAAATCCACTAAATGAGAGACTAGGGCCGCCCACATCAGGTTTGCACTGACTTTCTGATTGAAGTTCAAAATGTCTGCTAAGACAACCAGCTGCCTACTGTTGGATTTCCCCCAATATTCAGGGAGGAGGGGAGATGCCTAAGAGAATGAAGCCTGCTGGCACACATAGACTGGGTACAGGCTGGTACCAAAGGTAGAAGGTGCAACAAGTTGAAGCAGAATATGTATGTCCTCATTTGAATTCTCCTTAAACATTTAGCATCTCTTCAAATATTTTGTAACTACTGCAGGTCAGAGGCCTTCTTCTGTTTTTCTATGTGGGAGGGTTCGTTGGACATATAAATTCTCAGTATTAGCTAGTTCTGGTTTTTAAAAGTGGCAATTTAGATGACTTATTTCCTTAATTTAATTGTGGAATATTGGGAAGAAGTTTTTATTGACTACTTTTTGAGATTTGTGCCACTGACTAGCACTCAGTGGGGTCCAACCATTTCTAGGCTTCTCTCTACATCTTTCCATCTGTCTAAGTCATCATTTCACTACATGGATGTGATAGAAGGAGAAGGCCTAAGTGGCAGCAAGTGCATCCCACAACTGGAAAATAGCCTCAGTGAATGTTGAGCTGGTTCTTCTTTGCATTTACATTAAACAGTTGGTACCTGCTAGGTGGACAGCTATAGGGAGGGACAAAGAAAATAGGGATGCCACTTTTTCAAAGGAAAGCACAACAGACAGCTGTACATTTGAGATTAAGAATGTGGCATATGGGGGCGCCTGGGTTGCTCAGTTGCTTAAGCGTGTGACTTTTGATCTCAGCTCAGGCTATGATCTCACAGATCATGGGACTGACCCCTGAGTTGGACTCTGTGCTGACCATGCAGAGCCTGCTTGGGATTCTCTCTCTCCCTCTCTCTCTGCCCCTCCTCTGCTTGTGGTCTCTAAATAATCAAACAAACAAACTTAAAAGAGAGAGAGAGAGAGAGAGAGAGAGAGAGGCATATGTAGGTTATCCTCAAGCAACTGAGAAGTAGGCATATGTCCTGAGGAATTTGGGGAATGATAAAAGCTCAAGCCAGGGACTTCAAAAGAAATGACCACACCACAGTGGGTTGAGTACTAGACTGGTTGGAGAATTACCTCAGTCTCTCTGTCAAGAGGTAGAGACCTGACTTCATAGTATTCCAGGAGGGATGAAAGGCAAATGATGCATGTCAAGAAAGTCAGGAGGATATGTAGCAGAGGATAAGAAGTTTGAGTCTGCAGGAGCAGAAAACCCCAAAGAAGGGGAAGTGATGGAGTTGGGGGGTGAGTTTAATGAGAAGATGGGGCAAAGAAACAACTGGTTTAATGTACAAAGGTCACAAGGCTCTATTATAACTCCAAAACTGCAGATTAGCAAAGGAATCTAAATCTGAAACCAACTCGTGACTACTTTGTTTTTGGAATGGGATTGTAAAACTTGAGCCCTTGAACAGTTGTATCTGTGTTTTAAATTTTTTAAATGAGAGAGAAATTTGACCTCAACATCAGACTTAGGAATGGTGAAAATTTATTTAGAACATTTTCTCTCCATTTGCTGCTGTGTGGGCTGCACAGGGATATTTTGCCATGTTCTCCTCTATGGTAGCTATAGACTTATGATGTATCAGTTTAAATAAAAAGTAAAAGTCTTTTGTCTGAGTATTGACGAGTCTGAGTAGATTTTAAAAAAGTTTTTACTCCTAAAAATCTTGTCCTCTACAGGGTGATGTGAGAAATGCACATATCTATAATTAGAGATAGAAAGAGATCCATATTCCATGAAGAGTGTTAAGGAAACACCAAAGGAGGGCAAATGGATTTAAGATACTGAACACAGAGTACACAATCTGAAAACCAGGGTTCAAGCCCTGAATCACATAGTTATAAAACACTGTTCTTGGTGACCACTCAAAGTAATTTTGAATTTTGTAAACATCCCAGAACTCTCTATTCTCACAAGGCTCACCTCTTGGTAAGACCATGGTTTTTACATGACCCGCTCACAAAACGAGGTATCCATTAGTGAAAAAGAAGATTTCCATATTATACGACTAAAAACTCAACAAGGGTGAACAGTGTAGATGTTAAAAATACTGAGGTAAATTTGCAAAAGATAATGAGGCATTTTGGCCTTTCTGGAACGGTTGACTTTTGATAAATAAAGTACTTGCCTTTTGATGGTGGTGTTAGTGTTGGCAGTGGGATGTGTTCCATTTGACTTTTACATAGGACTTCTTTGGGGAATAGTCAGATCTTTATTGTGGGGACATGGCATATATGTCACTTAAAGGTTAATATAAGGAAGAGAACCCTGCTTTTTTGCTGCTGTGATATTAATTATTGCTATGATGACTTTCTCCAATGGGGATGTATTCTGTCAGAATGCAAGTGGGTTGGGGGCAGAGAGAGAGGGAGACACAGAATCTGAAGCAGGCTCCAGGTTCCGAGCTGTCAGCACAGAGCCCCATGTGGGGCTTGAACTCACAAGCTGTGAGATCATCACCTGAGCCAAAGTCGGACGCTTAACCAACTGAGCCACCCAAGTGCAACCACCCGCCCCCCCGCGCCCACCGACCTCGTCTATCTTTTTAAAAAACCATTGACAATGATGAGAAAAGGAATGCAGGGCCGTTTGTAGTGGTAATTTACTCAAAAAATACCTCTTCTGGGGCACTAGGGTAGCTCAGTTGTTTAAGTGTCCAACTCTTGGTTTCAGCTCAGGTCACAATCTCACAGTTTGTGGGTTCAAGCCCTGCATTGGGCTCTGTGCTGGCAGTGTGGAGCCTGCTTAGGAGTCTCTCTCTCTCTCTCTCTCTCTCTCTCTCTCTCTGCCTCTCCTCTGCTTGTTCTCTCTCTCTCCAAATAAATAAATAAACACTAAAAAAAAAAAAAAGAACAAACTCCCTGGTTTTGACAGTTAACCTCTCTGTGCATCAATTAAAATAAAATGTCTTCTGCCACATTGCTGCAGGAACCCATAATGAATATATTAGTTGATCTTATGGGTTGAGGCATTGAAACCTATGTCAAATTACACACGTAACCTGAAAGGGTATATCAGTTAGGATGCATTCAGTTATGAGAAATGAAAAGCAATCTAACCATGGTTTCAACCAAAGAATATTAATTACATACAAGCATTTGGAATTTAGGTCACCTGGAACTTGGTTCATCTACTTAGAGATACTATAAGGCTTTTCCACCTTTCTGGATTATCATTCTTATACTGTTGGCTTTTTATCTTGCTAACAATCATTCGTGATTGCAAAATAGTGGCCATGGCTTCAAGCACTTAGTTCTCACACCATGTCAAGGCCAAGAAACCAAGTGGTGAGAGCCAGAGGGATTTCGTCTTAACAGCTGGTCCCATCTCTCATGGGTGTAGAATCAGTCACATGCAGGGAGGTCTGGGAAGTTGTGGATATGAAAAGAAGGAAATGATCAAGTACAGTCATGATTTATGCAACAAACCAGGATGCTGTTATCAGGAAGGAGGGAGAATGGCTCTTGGGTAAATCTCTAACAGAGGGATAATTTGTTATCTTCTTAATTCACTGGAAGTACTTTTTTTTTTTTTTTTTGACAGCATTATTCTTAGGAAATGGACAGAAGATAGGTAGAAATGATAGCATGCTGCCAATGAGGAATGTCCAGACAAGAAAGAGAATGCAGAAACTGAGACCGAAAGATTGAATTCAGTGCTCTTGGGTTCCTTCTAGTTCTAACATTGCGGTTCAACAAAGTGGGGAGGCACTAATTATTCTTTTTCTACTTTCTCATTTTGTCAGTGCCTTGTTGCAGATGTTGAATTTGTGGTCTATATAGTTATTTAGGAGTAATTCATAGAGGGGCCTGCTTCATAGTTTATTTTGGGCCCCTGTTTTCAGAAGCTGAGAGGGCATATTTTTGGAAGAAAATACACTTTGTATTTCATTGATATCTTGGCCGCCAAGAAAACCAGAACGTATACTGCAGGGTGTCTCTATGTAAACATGTAGGGCTTCAAGTTTCATTTGGACAGGGTCTCCAGATTCCAGCAACTGGCTGTGCTCTGTAGACCCTCCCTCCTGCTAGGGAAGTGGTCTGACTTTAAGATGCTCATCCACTTTGCCTAATTTCTGTTTAGGGCAACCAAATCCTACACAAAAGTCCTCTTCTCCATTTCTCTATTCAGTGGGAAATCTTGCTATAGTTACCTCAAGGGGTTGTTGTGAGAAGAAAATGAGGTAATGTATAAGACAGTTCCTTTGAAAAGGTTTACGAGTGGCATGTAGAATGCTCAAACCGATGCTGCTGATTCAGAGTATTTGCAGAGCTGGACAGTCAGGTTTGAGGTACTACTGTTGATTAGTGTAATCTCAATGTTCAATTTTATTTTGTTTTCTTAGCTTTTTTTCCACCCCCCCTTCCCTTTTTCCATTTTGGCCTCAAATGCTTAACTTCTGTCTCCAGGTTCTTTGGGCACTAGAAAAAGCTATATAGACAATCTTCACTAATTTCTGTTCATGTAAGGACTTTTTATTTGTTTTTGTTAACAATTTCATATGTAGTATTGGAGACAATCAGTGATATCATCTGATGGGAAAGTATAGTGAGGAAGGTTAAGGAATTGCAAGATGAAAAAAAAAATCTTAAAGGTGAAAGAGTTATATCTCAGGAATGAGGAAAGCGAGTTGGCAGATGTTTAAATGATCCCCTCAAGACATATACTGGGAGCCCTGAACACACCACTCGACCAGGAGTCACCAGGAGTGGGTAGAGTGCTGGCTCCAATACTAATGTTCAATTTGTGTCTTAGTAAGTCACAGGCGCTCTATGAGCCTTAGCTTCCTCATACACAAGATGGAAAATTCTCAGAGTGCTGAGTAAGAACAAGGAGAGAATGCATTATCAACCAGATGATCCGTAAGACATCATCCTTCCAAACTGAAGACTCGTGGTCTTCTCCTGTCCGTCCTCATCTTTATGATTGTGATCCTACTCTGAATCATTTGTGAGCATATCAGACTTGAAGGGGCCTTAGAGATCAACTGTTTAGCCTCTTCTAGGAAGTATTCATTGTCATAGAGACTGCAACAAAAAGTCTGGGCTTTGAACCAAGGCCTTCTGACTTCAAATCCATTGTGCTTTCCATTTGGAGAAGATTAAGTAAACTTTTTTAAAGGAGAGGTCTCTGGGAACATGAATGCTTTTGTTTTATAGAACATATGTAAATTTTAAAAATTGCCTTCTGGCAAAACTTGTAGAGAAATGGAAAGGAAATTACCATATGTGTAATGGTATGTGTGAATGTATGCATTAAAAAGGTCATTTGAAAGGGCATACCAAATGTTCACTAATATGAGAAAAACCCAGCAAATTATAGCACATCCCTTTAATAGAATATTATGCAGATTTAAAGATGATGTTTGTAAAGATTATTTAGCAAAATGGAAAATGCTTATTTTATAATATTAAATGGAAAAAGGCATGAAATTTTATAAATACTTTAATTATAGTTATGTTAAATATATTTCAAAATTATTGCAAAGCAATATATCAACATTCTAATATATATATATTTGTTTTGTTTTGTTTTGTTTTGTTTTTGTTTCCCAAGGAAAAATGATGCTACTAAACAGGCAAGCTTTTAAGTCAGGGTTCCAGCAGAAGACTAATGGCATCCTGACTTTGGAATCATTTGAGGAGGGTTTAATGGAGAAACTGTGTTCAAAGTTAGATGCAAGTTAGTGATATGCCCTGGGGCTGGTAACATGGGGGCCTAGAACACCACAGGACAGAGTCTTCTGGAGAGTTCTGCCACAAAAAAAGCTGTGATTATTTAGTTGAGGGATGAAATCAGCAGAGAGAGATGACAGGGAGGAACCAAGGGAATAAGTATGCCAACTTCTCTCTCTCTTGCATCTCTCCAAAAGCCTTCCAGGGGTCCCCATTAACCAAGCCCAGTTAGAAGCTAGAGGGTATGGGAGCCTCTTGATATAATCCATGCAGGCTCAGGGAAGAGATCTGGGTGGAGACTGTACTAGGACAGGTAAACCCAGCACAGCAGGACACACAGGAATAGAACTTGTCTAGCTTGTTAGATTGTCACAGGATTGGCCTCAATGTTCAGATATTAACTGTATTTCTTCTAAAACAGATTGACCTTAAGGGCCTTCAGACTCGGATTCTCTGGAATGATAGCCCATAGATAGATCTATTAGTAGACTATTTCTAGGACCTCTGATATATGTGAAGTGCCCTCAAGAACTGAACACATAAAGTAGTAATGGCTTGATTGCTTTAGAAGAACAGGACAATAGTCAGAGAGAAATAAAGATCTGGAGAAAGGTCATGATTGGAGAATCATTGACATGTTGAAGGTGATTGATGCTATAAAAGGGGATAAGATGGTTAGAAGGAAGTGAAAAGGAGCTGAGAATAGATTCCTGTGGAATCCCAGCTTTTCAGGGTCCAGGAGAGGAGAAAGAAGGCAACAAAAGACACTGAAAACCGCTAAGACATATTGAAATAATAGTTAACATTTACTAAATACTTATTCTGTACTTATGCATTATTTCATCAAACCATCACTGTAGTTTTGTGTGAAATATATCATTATTATCTTTACTTTACAGGTACAGAAATGGAGGCTAGATAATTTAGCTTATGAAAAGTCATACCACCTAGTGAGGGGCTGACAGAGGATATGAGTCAGGTTCATCTCTATTCTAGAAACTGCCTCCCAGGAAGCAAGAAAAGAAGGAGGAATGGCATATTGTAAAATCCAAGGGAAAAGAAAACTTTGGGACAGGAGGAAGAGAATGTTAGGTGGTCAGCAATGTTAAATATGACAGCAGTCAGTTAAGTAGGATAATAGCTGAAAAGAGGTCATTTTAATAAAATAATCTCCCAATCTGTAAACAGTTAATGCAGTATGACTAAGTCTAACATGGTTTTGGTATATTTGCTTTTTTGTTTGTCATTATCCTGAGCCTAAAATTTGAGCTCTACAAATGCTATATTAAAATTTTATTATTTTTATTTTGAGTACAATCTCAAATTTCTATCATAAGTTTTTTTTTTTTTTTTAGCTTCCTTTGGAGTTTTTGCCTTGAAAGGTTTGTTTCTGATAAAGCTTGATATATTAAACGTTGGCTTTATGAATGTGTCTATTGTTTAAGGTTACAGATACAATTTTGTGTTTATGAGGGAATGAGACCCAAGCTGCTGAGAATTATTCCATTCACATATGTAGACAGGAAACAGCATGTGTATTAACAAACTGATTGGAATAGGAGTTATATCTCATACTCTGAAACATTTGACTTGGGTGCCATCAGGCATTAAGCTGTTACCACATTAGAGCGCAGTAAAAAGGCAAATTTAGGAAATTCCTGAAAAGATGATTTCTCCTATGATCTGATGATGGTACAGTAAATTCTTAGTTTGAGAGTATAGATGCCATTTCAAGTTAAGTATATGCAATTTAAATTAAAGATGCTCAGATGTTAGCTGGCTGCCACAGCATATTGGCAACAGCATGTGTTTGAACTAGAGCAGATAATTCAAATGGCTCGTTATCCACTTACATTCTAATCATCTGTGAGGTGGCTTCTCTCTGGGCAGACTCAGCATGCTCTCAGGGGAGGTTTTATAGCTTCTGAACTTATAAAAAGGGAAAAGGAGATGTTCTGGCTGCTGTGACTCAACCAGTCCCATCCAGTGTCTGAACTGCAGTTAGCTCCCTTGTGTGCTATTAGGAAAACTCAACTCTTCTTTGGGCTTTAATCCTTATTTTTGCAGAAAGTGGATCCTGAGACTGTTTCCATGCTGAGTGTTTCAGTTACTAGTGCTGCATAACAAATCACCTCAAAACTTAATGACCTAAGAATAGCAATCATTTTATTATTATCCATCATGGCTCTGAAGGTTGATGGGACTCATTTAAATGGTTCTCTCTTGGTGTGTCTCATGTGACTGTAGTCAGATGGTGCCTGGAGCTGGAGCCACCTTGAAGATTTCCTTATTCACATGTCTGGTGGTTGATACTAGCTGTCACCTGAGACCTCAGCTGTGCTGTTGGCTGGAATCCCTGTCTGCCATTTCTATGTGGCTCCTTGGCTTCTTAATAGCCTAGTTCCAATGGTAAGTGTCCCAGGAAAACCAGGCAGTTGTAATGCCCTTTATGACCTTTCCTTGGAAGTCACATAGTATCACTTCCATTGTCATCTCAGACCTGCCCATATTTAAGTGGGGGAGAAGGGACACAGACTCATCTTTTGATGGGAGGAGTGTCAATGACATACCTGTGTACAAAAGAACATGTGGAATGAAAGATCGTGTTTGGCTATCTTGGGAAGTGTAACGTAATCTGCCTCACCGGGGATATTTATTTATTTATTTATTTATTATTTAGTAGGCTTTACTCCCAGCACAAAGTCCAATGTAGGGCTTGAACTCATAACCCCGAGATCAAGATTTCAGCTGAGATGAAGAGTTGGTCCCTTAACAAAATGAGCCACCCAGGCACCCTTGGGGACTTTTCTTCAGACATATCCCTGGGCAAATCTGTGAAGCTCCAAAGTAATTTTCCAATTTCCCATTTTAGATCTCTGTTTGCTTTCAGCAAGCTTTTCTTAACTTGTAGGTCCCCTTGGGAACCCAGGATTCCATGTTTCCATTGGCCTACGACTTGGTTCACCTAAACACTGGCCCATGATCAGGACCTTTTTTCTAGGTATCCTCTTATCAAAACTTGCCTTTTTGTGGCACTGAGGGCCCCCCATCCATTCTCTCTTCTTTATGAATGGCTGGAATGTGGCTGCCTATAGCAATCCTCCTGTACAACATATGTGGCCTACTTTTTATGAGAAGCAAAAGGAGATTCTTAACCAACATGTCCCATTTTAGAGGTATTTTGGTAGTTTGAGCCCAAAGGAGCTATGAAAGCTCACATTAGGTAGGCCAGTTAGCCTTTTGTGGAAGAAGTTGGCCTATGTGGGATGGTTGTAGGAGCATCCTGGCCTGCTTTTACAATCCAATAAATTTACATTGCATTAGGATTGAGTTCTGCTCAGGTACTGTGCTGGGTACTGACAGTACACATATTAATGAGATACAGATTCTACCCCAAAGATGCCAGCTATAGGCATCAGTGGCCAGAATCCCATAGTAACTAGAGCTTTGAGTTAAGCATTAACAGCCTGTGATTAAGTAGAAACCTATTATCTTTATGAGATAACATGTTAAGCCATTTTTATGTGTTGACCCTTGATGTGGATTCTATGAGCCAGCAGATATCAAAACCCTGAGGAAATTAAATATCAGATGCATACGCTTCTGCAGGAGAAAGGAGAAGTAAGAAAATGTCCTAACTTGGTAGAAGTAAGGAATGAAATGAGCTGTTGGGAGAGTCCATAGATAAACACTCTCTGCAGTACACTTTGTTGGTAACAGATGAGAGACTGTAGACCATTGAGGTTAATTTCATGACCCTGGGGCAGACTGACTGCCTTATTTTGTATCCTTTCTCTGCTGCTTATGAGTTATGAATTACGTGGTCTTTGGTAAATTACTTAACTTTTTCAATGACTCATTTTTATAATTTGTAAAGTAGGGATACTAATAGTAAATATAGAGTTGCTGTGAGCATTAATCAAATGAACTAATCATACTGACTAAATGCTTTGCCCAGTGCTTGGCACATAGAAGATACTTTCCTTGCATTGTTAAATAAGCAAGGAAATTACTTTGTCCTATGTATTTTGTACTCTGCTGTGAAATTAACTAGAGAATTTACATATTCCTACATCAGTGATGTCAGAGTACTAATAGTACTCTCCCTCTCTTCCCCCCTCTCTCTATATATGTATGTATATATTATATATGTTATTATAGAATTGTTACCCTATTCTTGTCTATTTACAGCATAACTTGGTATCACCGTATGGTCATATATTTGGGGAATTTCATTCCTTTATTTCTAGATTTTTCTTCTTCAAACTTTCTTTAATATGATTGGGAAATTGTGAGGGGTGCAGTAGGCTTTTCTGTTCTGGGAACTCATCAATTTAATGTGATTCCATTTGACAGTTTTATATTCATCTGTTCTTCTATTCTCTGCCAGTTAACCTATCTGCAAGGTGAAATTCTTGAACAAATTGTCTACCCAAAGCACTGCTCTGTAAAATAGATGATGTGCCTTGAGTGGACATACTCTGTTAAGTCATATGAATGGCCAAGGTTGGAGAGGACATTGGGAGTTCCTATTTAAAAGGATAATAGAAGAGAGGAAACTGGGGAAAATATTTGGGTGACCTTTGTGGATATATGGCAAAATTGTTTAGATCACTTGTCTTGTGCCTTCTCTTGAAGGTGTAGATAACATTCTTCCATGAGAGCTTAATCCTGTCACCATCCTTCTGCTTGGAACCTTGGAAAGATGGAAAACCCATTTGCTTCTCTTGTTGTAGAACACCCACGTCCTGAAGGCTAGAATAGACCTGTGGTTCTCAGCCTTGTCTAAGCATCAGAATCACTCATGGCCCTTAAAAAAAATTCCCAAGCACTCACAACTCTCTGAAATTCTGGTTCTGGAGATCTGGAGTAAGGCCAGGGCTCTCTCCCTACCACCCTTTTTAAAAATACCTCCTGGGATATTCAAAATAAATGGAACAGACACATAAAGTAAAGAGCAATTAATCTATGTGATATCAATTTAATATCAATACAAACACTGACATTTCTCACATATTTTGTTACATGATTATCATACATTAGATTTTGCAATCTCTTTGAAAAGAGGTCTATTAATTTGGATTTACTGCCATTTTAAGACTAGGGTTTATATAGCTGGAGACCTTAATCCCCAGCGATGAAAGGTTATCTCTTTTGTCTCTAAGTTATGACTTAAGATTCAAAATGGTAGAAATACTCCTTTAGCATCATTATGAATTGCAAGTGGACCAAAGAAATTCAAGATACACAAGAAAACATATTTATCCCTTAATTAAAAAAATCTTTTAGATTGAAATAAATAAAACTGCATCCTGGAAAATATAATGGAAGAACATTAAATGATGTCTGCCAAAACCTCTCCTGCATTATTCCAATTGTGGTGCCAGAGGCCAATTACAACTTGTTTTGTGGTAAGAGATGTGTCTGATTTAGACAATAGAAGATTATAATAGAATACTGAGAATTTTCATAGTAGAAAAAAGACCAATATTTCAAGGTATTTGTAATGCAACAGAATGCTTTCCTCCAAGGTTTAAACTTGCACACTTATACAGTGCTGCCATTGTTTCTTCTTCTATTTCTCTCTCTCTCTCTCTCATTCTCTTGCTTGGTTATTAAATGACTTAAAAGTTCAAGGCTTTATCATTGATGACAGATAAGGAAGTAGAACATAAAAAAAGGTTTTGGTGCTAGTTAGAAAAATGGGCCCAGTCTAAATGTTTTACCAAATAATTTTGCTGTACTGCAAAAGGTTCAGTTTTGTCTTTTGTTGATTCATGATTGTATTTGGGTGCCCTTCCCAATGCAAAGGGAAATAAACACACTTCTCTTAGGTATTATTCCTTTCAGGGAGAGTATGTCTATTTGAATAAAGGAGGGGATTATGGATAATTTATGATATTTCTCAGCATCGTTGATGTGAGATGAGGCTGATCCCTCCCATGCAGAGGATGGAAATAAAACAGCAGGCCATGCTTCTCTCCAGATCAGACCAGTGAGCCTCTTGGTTCCAGGAAAAGCTAGTTATATCCAAGGCATAGTCTTGCTTCATGCCTCTGTTTGGGAACAATTACTCCCTTAGCATCCTACCCTAATTATTATGGTCTACTGAGATGAGAACACACCAACTTGTCAAATTTCCCCCATTTTCTGGCTACTTCTTCAATGTTCATTTCTGGGATTGAAGCTGGAAGAGGGCTAGGAGTTATTATTATCTTCCTAATCTTTATTTAAATGGCTCTTGAGTGGTGGTCTGATTTTCTCCCCAAACCACAAAAGAGATTACCTCTTAGCTCCTTTCTTCTTGTATGCTGGATATAGTTCTACTGACGTTCTCTATTTAAAAAATCTACAAATTTATATTAAATAGACTGTAGTGATCTATTTCAAATGAATTATCTTGGTTGTTTTTGATTTCTATGTTTCTCTAAATTCTCATTTCCCTGATGATTGGGACTGTGTCTTATTCATATGTGTAATATCTTATATAATGTTCAAGATATTTTTATTGCAATAGAAACTTCACAAGTTTCCGCAAGGTCAGTTGCTTTTGGGATCCTGACAATTCTACACTTGCTTCTTGATTTTTTTTAGGGGGGTACAGTGGGGGGCTGGGGAGTATAATGAAAGAAGTGGGAGGGGTGTTGCCAGGAGAATTAATCCAAAGGTTTCATTGGTAGTTTGCCTGGGACTACCTATTTTAGATTCACCTTGAAAGCAGATGGTAATATGTGCCTCCTGAGTAAATATTAGGCCCAGATGAGGACAGGGCTGATTGTTGCTGGACAGGTAAAGCTTAAAATCATTTGCAGTCATTTCACAGCACATGAAAAATGCTTTCAGTTTTCTTTTCAAGCTACAGGCTGACACATGAGCCCATTTAAAGTCATTAGTGTATTGCAGACATGCTCTTTTTCAAGCACTTTAAACTATGATAATGTTCCAGTGGAAGAAGTAGGAATTTGACTCACGGCTCATCAGTTATCTCATTACAACATGCATGTTGCCATGATCTGCTTTTGGCAAGTGTGTTGTTTGATTTTTTTTTTGTCCCCGAATTCCTGTCCTGCCCTGCTGTGTCACCGGTGGGATGTAACTACTCTTTGCTGAGTTTTGCTAAGAGGGTAAACAAACTTGTTCTGCGTGGGTAAATAGGGCACATGAAGCTGCCTAATGTAGCTCAAGGATTTAAAAGAGAATAAGATTGGAAGACCTGGGTTTTAGTATTGTCTCTGCTACTTTATTGATGACTTAACTGTTGTAATTCCTCCATAATTTTTTTCTTATCTTTACTTCTTAAAGGGAAAAACAACCAGGATTTTTTTTTAAGACGATCTGTGACACATGCAGTGGAAACGTGCTAGGAAATAGCATTTTTGCCTAGATTTCCTGAATGTAAGCTTCTTTTCCTGCTGATTCAAGAACTGTTAACCTTTTCTGCTGTGGGATATACATGAGGAACATTTCTGCAATGAAGGGAGAGTTATGTGGTTAGCTATCTCGTTCTGTAGAATTCCATAGGCTTGATCATCATATCCCACTCTAAAATTTTCAAATCATCTTCAGGGAGAAAGGCTGGGA
Source organism: Panthera tigris (assembly GCF_018350195.1). Lineage (NCBI taxonomy): Eukaryota > Metazoa > Chordata > Mammalia > Carnivora > Felidae > Panthera > Panthera tigris. The sequence goes on along the minus strand of NC_056667.1, from coordinate 137,199,052 downwards.
GAGAGCTGACTCTAGTCTAAGATGTGGATTGAGTTCCTGAGATTTATAATAATCAAAATATTAATGAAGTAGTCGATACAAATGCTGTTTGTGTAGAATGCCTAAGTAACCGCTTGTGTAATATATCAGGAAGAGATCCAGAGATGAGCAGAGGCAGAGCATAATAAATCAGGTCATTTGTTTTGCAATAATGGAATGATAATTGTGATAATTTCAGAAGTCACTATCATCCTGCAGCGTGAAAGAATCTTTTGCTGGCTTCCCATTGTTTAAATATTCATGTGATGTCTATGAGTGACTTCCTGCTGAGAAAATCTTTGCATACCTCCGCTGGCACAAGAACTGGAAATTGTGCTTTGCTTTAACCTGAGAAGGTTTTTGCAGAAGCTTGGTGCTCTCCTGGTTTAGGAGGGAGAATGTTCAAGAAACAATTCTTTCAGTGAAATAAAGGTCCATGTTACTGAATTATTTTGCAAATGCCTTCTCCCAGCCAGCAGCTGTGTGAATTTATAAGCAATCACCTCTGCCCTTTTGCACTGAGTGATGAGGCAAAGGCAAAAATAACCATGCTAGCTTACAACACAGTTATGCTATAGAAATACAAACATAGCTAATGACCCAGGAGAAGAAAATCTGCAGTTGTCACCCAAGCTCACCATGACACCCTCCCCCAGCTCCCAGCTTTTTCCTTGGAGTGGGTGAATGGGGCTGCTTTAATTGAGTTATCTAAATTTGGCAGGCCATACACCCCACTGTCTCATATCCTAGGACTTAGGCCCACCTGTTGCCATTATCCCCTAACTAGCACAGTAGGAGATAGACGACAAATGCTTTCAAATTCCTTTTCTGTATAAAACCCTAAAAGAATTGCAGTGGAGGTTTTGGAATTATTTGGGTACTGCCATGAATGGGGGTGCAGGTTCTTTCAGCAGGGGTTATTGTTATTTTAGAAAGAGTAATATCGTGGTACTGCTTTGAGCCAACTATATCATTAGGATGTACATTAGATTTATATCAGGTATTGTATTTTAGAATGTACTAGAGTTTGGTGTTCTAGAGGTACTTAGACTTTTGGTGTTAGGAACAATTTTCAAGTGACTGAGGGGAAAATAGAAACAGTAAAGAGGCAATAGACCTTTTCTAAGCACTCAAGTGCTATAGGCTGATAGTTTTGTTAAGCCTCCTAATTCTCATCCAGCATTAAGAAAGATTCACAATTCTCTTTAAGGAGAAAAAAAGTGGGGGTGGGGGCGGGGGGGGGCTAAAAGATGAGTGTAAGCCTGGGGCTCTACAGATATTGAAGGTGGAGCCGGGATCTCTATCTCTGATAGAATTCTGACTGCCAGCTGAGTTTCCTTCCTTCAAGAGTTAATGGCCTCTAATGGTGGTTTGATTTGAAGGTGATTATGCATCTAAACTACCTGATTAAAAAATACGTTTCCAAATGTGGCTGATTACCTATTTACATATTGCTGGGGATTAGGTGAAATTGTGAAGTTTAGCTAGGTGGTGATTTTTCTGAGAAACTCTGTAACGTGCAGAAGCAAATTCTGTTTTTAGCTTCATGATTAGATTGGACACCAGTTAATGTTTAAATTGATAGTCATTTTTCCACTGAGTTAAAAGGAGCCAGTCCTGCTTATATTCGTTCAATCAAGATAAAAGCAATGACAGCAATTTCTGGGTTAGGCGGAGGGTTGTTGGCTGGGGTGCAGACAGGGAGGGCTCTGGTAAAATCATAAATACCAAGGTGAAATCTACAGCATTTGTTTAGCACTGATCTACGGAAATCTACTGATGGCAGGGACAGCAGTAGGCTGTACAATGACATTTGGTTGTACTTAATTGATGGCCCTCTGATATGTTAGAGCAGAAGGCCAATCACACCAGGGTGGGATAGTCCTAAAGAGAATAAGGACACTTTTAAAATGGCAAGTAAATTGAATAACAAAGCAGGAATAGAGTAACCTTACATATACAAAGAAGGGTTGCTAGGTAACAAGTGAGGGGGTGTCGTGGCTTCAGATCAGAGAGGGCTGGTTAGAAAATAAAATGTCATCCTCTCTTCTAATTAGTCCTTCCCAATCACATGCATCAAGATAATTTTGCAGTTTAGAGCTTTAGCCTAGTTTGCAAAGCCTGATGCTGTAATCTCTTTCTTTAATAGAATCATTTCACTTTCTGTGTTTTAGACTTGGCCCATCAGCCACTGTTTCTTCCCAGCAGGTTACAACAAAGCCACTTAACTACAAGACAGAGGTGTTTGGTGGCGATAGTCAACTCTTCAGATTCAATTTTCTAAGCAAATGTTACCAATTTGGTGAAAGACAAAGACAGCATATTTGCCAATATAGATAGAAAAGCAGAGCTAGCAGGCAGTGAAGACCTTAACTAAAAACTCAGTGGAACAGTTCTCTAAATTAGAGTTTTTTCCCTGCACATAATTTTTAAGAAAGAAGAAAATATTTCAATATGCAAATTTAGTAAAAACAAACGAATAACACTTCTGTGCTATATTCAAGGAGTTACCCAATCTCCTAAGCAACGAACCTCAGGATCATCAGAGGATTTTTTCTAGACCACACATATACCAGACTCTCAAGTGGGGATGGACATATGTAGTTTGAAAAAGAAAAATCTTCATGATGATTTTTATACATTTACCCCTACTGAGAACAGCTGTCTTAAATCTTTTATATCTGTGTCACCTCTATTGATGTAGAATGTTATGTCTCAAAGCCCTGCAAGACCCTGAATTTTAAAAGGTCAATTATGTCCAATAGCATGTGCTTCCTACAATAGGCAAATATTAATTCACTTTATTAAATTTATCAAAATTAAAAAAAAATATGGGGAAATTGTTTCATAATGAGGCTTGAAACAATAACGAATATTTGATTCTGTTCAAACTGACCAGAAAAGTGAATTAACTAGCTTTGAATAAGAATACATTATGGTCTTCTGATAAATTGAGGCTTTATTATTTGAGATTGAAAAGAAGCTAAAATATACCCCCTCTCAGTTACCTTACTAATTTAAGATCAGTGCATTCATTGTAGGATTTTACAACCAGAAAGACTACAGTGAATGTATTGTGTTTTTTAGTGCACATTTTGATCATTTCAAAAACTCTAATACAGAAAATGGCAATCAGAAACATTTTAAAAATTATTTCTCTACAGGAAAAGACTGAGAAATAGTAAGCAATGTTTGAGGTAGGTGAAGGCTGAGCTATTTCTTTTCTCTGGTTTTTGGTCCTATGTTTATTTTTGATTATTGAAATGAAATGAGATCAGTATATGTTAATTTCATGTTTATTCCTTATAACTTACATTACCATATATGTTTGTTTACTAAAGATATTTTGAGTCTTTAAATTGTAATTAAGATGGAATGGAAAATAATTTTCTGGAGACAGCTTTTTATGACAAATGATTTCTAGATATAAAAAAATAGAAAAAAAATGATGAAAAAAAGAAATCCTTTGATTCTTTAATGTAAATAAAGGATAATGATTTGTTAAGGAGTAATGCATATGAATTTTACTTTATAATGGAATTAATGTGTCACCAGGCTGTCTTAACTTCACAGCCTGTTCAAAGTGGGGTATGCTTACTGATATGGTTTGATGTAGGTCTGGGAAACTTCTATTTAGTTCATCACCCCCAATCCTTCTGGACACAGAAAGAAATGAACATAATGCTCCCTTCTCTGCCCAGATCTATCTTTGTCCAGTTCTTTTGCTTTTTACAGGCTATTTCGAATCCAGGTTCTCTGTTGTCTACTCATCTGCACTGAAGAATGACAAGATTTCTGTGCTTGGGTTTTCTTCTTGAATTTGTCAGAGCTTCAAGTTTAGGAAGGACCTACAATCATATTACCTCCCAGAATGTTTCTAGAACATGAGAGATGGAGTGGAGATTGAAATGGCTAATCTATCCCTCACTTTGTTAAGATACCTCTCTTGTATTTAGTTGTTACTGGTTGAGAGTGTACAGAAAGGCCATGATTTCCAGACTATGTAAGCCACTGTCATAAATTAGCAACTATAGGGGTGCCTGGGTGAATCAGTCGGTTAAACATCCGACTTCAGCTCAGGTCATGATCTCATGGTCCGTGAGTTCAAGCCCCGCGTCAGGCTCTGGGCTGATGGCTCAGAGCCTGGAGCCTGCTTCCGATTCTGTGTCTCTCTCTCTCTCTCTGCCCCTCCCCCGTTCATGCTCTGTCTCTCTCTGTCTCAAAAATAAATAAAAACGTTAAAAAAAATTTTTTTAAATAAATAAATAAATAAATTTGCAACTATAGATTAGACTGGGTTTTTGTATTAAAGATGCCAACAGCTGGATGAGGCTTTGTTCAGGAAAGTTTAGGTAACATTTATTTATGTCTACATTCTCCAATATTTGATTCCTTTAGCTAAAAATGTTCATCTAAAAAATGCTTTCAGATCAATCGAGTTATTTCTACAGATTCAACTTCACAGGATTATTACATTTATAAACCTGCTTTGAACTGGCTGAATTTTATTTGGTGTTAAAAACCATTGAGTGCTTAGCTTCAGGGTATTGGAGATGATAAAATAATCATGACAACAATAATTTTATTTTTCTGGTGTCTATTTCTGACAAGTTTACAGCTGTTCTATACTCATAAAAATTATTCACTAATAGTAATCCCTGAAAAATGTCTATGATGATGGCAAAAGTATTTCTCTATTTTTTCCAATCAACATTTCCTCTCAGACCTAGTATGCTATAAATATACAGAAAATTCTGTTTAGATGCAACTGCAACTGGTGAACGCCACACTCAGCAAAAGATCCTAAAAACTCCTTGTGAACAGAACCCAGTCTTGGAAAAACCTTATTATTTATTTATTTAAACGTTAGAAAGTTTATGTTTTGCAGAATTGCACTTTAGGCAACAGTAGCTGACAGAAACTAATCGTAACCAGTGATAACAATGCGTCAGTCGGGTTAGACTAGGTTATGCTACAGTATGAGGGGCCTCCAATGTCTTAGTGGCTCAACAAAGTTTTATTTCTTGCCTACAACACATGTCCACTGTGGACAGCTGGGGACTCTGTTCCAGGTTTAATTAATTTGGAGCCAGGCTGATGGACCATCCAAAGACTGGGGTTTCACTGGTCTTTGGTGGGAGGAAGGAAGCCTGCAAAAAATACTTGCTTCTAAGTGGTTTTTGCCCAAAAGCAATACACATTATTTTTGCTCACATTCCATTGGCAAGATAAATCACACGTCTCTGCCCAATTTCAAGGGGCAGGGAAGGCCGATCTCACCCTGGACCTAATAGAAATTAGGAATTAGAAATAGGAAATCTGGAATATTGGGGAAAAGCCTTAGTAACTATCGCAAAATAATAAAAAAATAATGCAAAAGCCAACACACTGTTTCCTATTGCCTTGCCCGGAGAAAAGACAGGACACAAAGCAGGAGATTATACATGGATTGAAAAATGAACAAATCTGAAAGTGAAAATAGAATTTAATAGATAAACATAATCTTTCTTCTTCTTCTTTTAAAAAATTTTTTTTCCCAATGTTTATTTATTTATTTTGAGAAAGAGATACAGCGCTTGAGCAGGGGAGACACAGAATCTGAAGCAAGCTCTAGGCTCTGAGCTGTCAGCCCAGAGCTCCACGAGGGGCTCGAACTCAATGAACTGTGAGATCATGACCTGAGCTGAAGTCAGACGTTTAACTGACTGAGCCACTCAGGTGCCCACCCCCCTCCCCCACAATCTTTCTTCTTTAAGTAGCAAAATGACCTGCCCCCTCTCCCCAATTTTTCTTTCTCCCTCCTGTATCTCTCTTCATCTCTTTCTCTTCTCTTTCCTTCCCTCTTGCCTCACCCCCCACCCTTGTCTTTTGGATTTGCAAGGCCCTCTGCCTTGGGGAGGGCTCAGTGATTTGGGAGCCTCAGCTAATATTACAGCATGTAGTTACACTTAGGCTATAGCGCTCTGCCCTCATCCTGGCATGTATTTCTCAAATACACATCACTGGTCATGGCAGAAGACTGTATCACAAATCCATCGGCACTCTGGGAAGAACACCTAAAGTATGCATTTTAGAGGTATTTGTGAATAATACCATCCTTCCACAGAAAGGAGAGCTACTTCTTTTATGACTGAGGGCCTCTTGAAAACATAACTGGGCTCCTCAGTTCAACTAACCAGGCTGTTACTGTGTAGAATCTTATTTCCCTGTGAATCATTCCACTCTCTTGGTGAAAATCACATGAGAGTAATGAAGGAAAAAAATGACATCCTGGCACCACGTGCACTCATACCCCCTTCTTTCCCTTTCTGCTTCCCTCCCTGGACACACCATCTGTGGTGTCTTAGTGAGGAATCCCAGAGAAGCGCTGAAGTGGGGGTGGGGTGGGGGAGGGACATGCTAGTTTCTATCCTTCATTTTATGGACAAAGACCCTGAGTCTGAGAGAGACTGTGTCTTAAACTCGAACTCAGATCCTGCAACATGTTCAATATTCCTTCCACCTCACTGACAAACAGACTCTTAGGACCTTGGTGTTCATGTCATCCTAAGAAATTCATGCAAAAGATGAGTGCCAGGGAATCAAGTGTTGGCCAGTTTTTCCCAAAGCAAATAGATCTATTCTGTGATGCCAAGTCAATGTGAATGCTTCCCAGGGAGGGCAGGACACTCTGGGTCTCTTCATTTCCTGGAAAATGTCACAACATGGAAGTTACCCCAATTACCAGGCAGAGTGAGCTCAATATTGGGGGAACTCAGTGTTGGAAGGTTGGTCCTAACAGATGCCTTAAGGGAGAAATGTATTTTCTCAAATTAGGAGAACCCATTGTGCATGTTTATTCTCATTAAAGAACCCTGCTCTTTCAACATGTTTCTCCTGACCCTGATTTGTTTACTGAAACCACTAGTGAAAAGAAAGGAAGAGACGGTTGAATAGTGAGTTTGAAATAGTAGTAATTAATTGTCTGCCACTATGAAAACAGGTCTCAAATTAAATAGCACTCAGTATAAACTGCCACCAATAATATGGGCAAAATATTGTTTTTCTTCAGCAATAAAAGCCAAGTCCCATAATCTTTCCTTTCCTGTCTTAATTTCTTTCTTTCCTCTTTCTTTCCTTCTTTCTTTCTTTCTTTCTTAGAGGCACCTTTTCTATTCTTTGTGAAGAAACAAAAGAGCCTCAGTGATATTACCTTCTTTTTTATAAAATGTGGGCAGGCTAAACAGCCTGGCAGCAAATGCCATTGCTGTGAAAACCCCACCCTCTTATATCAAAATGAAGATTTCAGAGTATTTAATAGATGGATTCTAGACCAATCAAGGAATCAATTAATTCACAAGTCTTTACTGAGTGATTTTTGTAATTGGAATTGTTCCTGAAATAAGTAAGCTATGGCCTGGGAGATAGGCACTGTGTCGTGTTACCTAGAGAACATTGTCTTAATGGGGTTTGTCATAACTGCTTTTGGCTTATAAAATGTTTTCTGTAGGCAGTGTATATATAGATGTGTTGATGATGGTACTTGAGCAAATGAGGTAACCCCTGCCAAGGAGAGCAGAGGGCAGAATAAAGCCATTCCTCTTTGGTATGCCTGATGGCTCATCAGCCAGAGCCCCTGGGGGAAAATCCCATGCACAATGGCAAGGCATCCTAGTTTCCTGGGAGGCCAATGAATACAACAACTGTTGTTTTCCTGACAGGCACAGAAGCAATCCCTCTCTCTCAACACCAGTCAGTGATAGTGCTGAGTGTTAAAATGGATACTCCACAGTGGTTTGTGCCTGGAAGCTGCATTAGGCAGCTGCTTGAGGTAATTAGGAACTGGAAGGCAACTTTCTAAAGGCATCCAACAAGAGAATGGAACATCTATAGGAGGGAATGGTTCTCAGGATGACAGAAGAGCAGGCTGAAAGGAAGGCTGGGTTTCCCGAGGGAATTGCTGGTGGTGTGTAAAAATAGACACTTGTAGCTTATGTCTAACTGCTTATGGTTGAGTTACAAGTTGTCAGATGATTTGAACATCAACACCAGACTTCAGCACATTGACAAGACTTGGAAAAGTTGGGGCTAAAGACTAGGTTGCATTGTGGGGAAGCGCTTCCCTATTTCCCTGACTCATTCTTTTCTTCAGCTTCTGCTAATTTAGCACCTGAACTCCCTAAGTTATGCATTTCTTCTGTATTTGCTTTTCAAATATGTGCCGACACTCTGAATTCTGAAAAGTGCCTGAAGGGGCACTGAATATTCTTTTGACTGCAATATTATTCTTTCCTGACAATCCTGATAAGATTATCTTGAATACAGACAAAACAAAAAAAGAAGTTCTATTTTTCTTGTATGATCTGTAATTAAAAATGGTGGGGTGGTTTGTACATGGCTCAATAATCATTTTTCACTGCCCTTCAGTTGATAGTGTACAGTTATTAGGGTGGTAATATGTCAGGAGGATTTTTGCGAGGGCCCCTTCCCTTGGGGTAAAGGTGGGGAGTCTTCTGTCACAATAAAATGCAGCAGGAGATGAGTTTAAGGCCTTTTCTGCTCAGGTAGAGCAAATGAGAGACTACATGGAAAGCTTCATAATATGGCTCTATTGACCTGGAACTGCACCCTCCCCCCATACCCCTTGCTGTTCAGGTCCTTGGCTCCCCTGAGTAGATACTGTCACTGGTAATAAATCCAGCTCCACTTTATGACATGAATAAATTCCCCAAAGAGTCTCGAAACAAATTTCCCTGTGCCTAAAGTCTCATGGGTAACATGTACTCTGGAGGTATGGTGCTGGTGGAAAATTAACTGAGCTGCCTCAACCCAGGTAGAGTTGAAGCTGACGTGGCTCATACATTTATTTAAACAAACTCACCAGAAAAAAATCACCAGTTGTAGGGCACCAAGGGAAACAGTTTACTGGAGGGATACTGGGCCTTAGAAATTGGAGGGTTTCTGGGAAATATGAAAAGTATGAGCACCCCAGTCAACATTTATGGAGTGTCCGGTGCTGGGCTAGGAACCTCCCCAGGTTATTGTTCCATTTCATCCTCACAGTAGCCCCTGAGAGGTAGGTGCTATAGTCATTCACCTGCAGAGCTGAAGGCTCTGAGACTCTGTAGTAGGTACGAGTGATTGCCTCAGGTTATTCAAAGTTGTGGCTGAAGCAGATTGTGAACCAAGGCCCATCTTTATTTTGATGCAGTCCACTTTGACCCTGCTCTGCACAGACTCCATTTAATTTTAGTATAGCAACAAAACAGAAGCTGGTGTGTTTGGATTCCCTCTGGCCTGAATAAAGCAATCAGCCTGCTGTACTGCGGTGGTTGGTTGCCCCCTCTCCCCTCTACCCAGATGGAAATTTCCTTGCAGAAGGGGCTGGATCTCATTTTTATTGTTTCCCTAACACCTAGCCCAGAGCCTGGCACTAGAAATACACTCAATAAGTACATATTTGAAGGCATGAATGGAAGCTGAACATCTGACCAGAATGCTTGGGAGGAAAGGGGAAGAAGGAAAGGGCTCTAAGTCATTCAGAATACCCATGTTCCTGTGTGAATGAGAATGAGCAGTTAAAACTGTCTTTGTGAACCGGCTTCAACTGGAAAAATACTAACAGCAGCTCTGGAACCTTGCGAGAAGGAGAGGCAAGAAGAGCCATCAATAGGTATCTCTCGTGGCTGCTGCTGTAAAGGTACTCTGTTAGGCTCCAGAGTAAGATTATAGAGGGCAGCCATCTTGTCATTCGCAAAAGCAAAGTGAAATTGGAGCTTAATGACAGGAGTGTTCAAAGGGCAGTGGGAAAGGGAACAATGTCATTAGAACAGGTAAGAGGGGGGCCTGTGAAAGGGGCACTTTTAAAAGCTGATGGTGTACTGAGACTAATAGATTTAATGGGCATGGTAAATAGGGTAAGACAAGGCCTATTGTGCAGTGCTCAGCCAGCAGTGCCTCACAAAGAATGATGGATTAAGAAGAGAGGGGAAAGGATGAAATCGGAGACCTAGGGAAACAAAGAGGATATGAGACGCGGTGGTAAGAAAGAAGTGCAGTTGAAATTGCAGGGAGAGTTCTTTAGTCAAGGCTGTGAAGAAAGGAATTGACTAACCAGTGCAAGAATAATTCATGCTGACAATAATCACTGGTGAGGTGGGGTGAACTGTGTCCTCAGGATATAGCATATCACAGATTAATAGCACTGAAGAATAATTTGTCTCCACTGCAGGACTGTATTTAAGTATCACCCCTTCATTTCACATGTATGTAAAATCAATCTCATTCTCTTTCTTTCTCTCAATCTCCCTCTATGTAGATATTATGTATATATATGTACGTACATCTTCATTTCATATTGAGAGTTTGAGGGGAAAACAATGTAAAGTCTCCAGGGAAGATTTTTATAATGTCCTTCCATAGCGTGTTTTTATTCTCACAAACTGTACTGTGGGGAATTTTGTTCCCAGATATAATCCTGCTGTCTGTCAGTAGTGGAAGAGAACAGCTGCTCATGACAACCATCCAATCGCCCCTGATAAAAGGAAGCTGTTACTGCCAGTCTCTGCTTTTCATTTAGTGGCTCTAGGAAGCTCCTGTACTTCACTCTCCATGGCTGTGCCCACTCAGAAAACAGTTTTCTACTGCTGATGCTCAACATGGTCAAAGAGATCGTGGTTCATGGGCAGTTACCCAACCCTCTTCCAATCAGACTGAGTTACTTTCTGGATGTCACCAGTGCTGTAAAAGTTCAGTGATGCCAGTTGGAGGTGGCACTTGATGTTTGTGTATAGGGTGAGAGGAAGCACATTTCAATAAGGACATAGATTTCTAGTTTGGAAGTCACTTTTCCCAGGATTGTAACAGAATCTGAGGTCCTATTTCAACATTCCGGGGACATCTATAAAGAGATTTAGAATGAGCAAATTGATGTGGATCTAGGAGCTAGTCAAAAGAAATGGAATGAGCATGGAAAGGAATAGTCAGTATCAGGACAATGGTCAGATAAAATGGTCCCCCCTTTTTTTTTAAAAAATACTACTTTGCTGTTTCTCCTTCTCCCTGTAATCAAATGCCTTTGGTAGGAATCAGAATCAAGAATACATGTTGGACTATCTCTGTTATTTTGGACTTTCTAAGTTTAACCAAGACGTAGTCTTCTGGGTTTGGATGTCAGTTAAGATGCATTCAGCTTTGGACAACAGGAAGACCCAACTCAAAATGGTTTCAATATTGAGTAGGTTAAGTAGTTCACCAGAAGTCTGGAGGGCTTCTTTAGAGCACATTCAAGGTGAATTATTTTCTTTCTTGGCTCATTGAGGACTCAGGTTCTCTTTATCCTCTTGCTCTGACATCTTCAGCACATTGTCTTCTAACATTTGTTCCCCTAAAGGTCAAGCTAGTTGCTGCAGTTGCAATTGTCACATACACGTGCAAAGAGGGAAGTTTCTATTTAAGTGTTTATTTTCAAAATTGAAATCTTTTTCCCAGAGTGCCCCATTAGGCTTCCTATCTAGCACCCTAGCACAAGTCCATTGTTAAACCATCACTGGCAAGGAGGGTGGAAATGTCAGCATGAGTTTAGGTCCCTCATGATTTGCCACCTCAGGTTGGGAGGGTCCTCACCTCTTTGGAGCAGATGACTTTGGATTCCTTGAATAAAATCTGTGTTCTGTTAGCAAGGGCGTAGGAAGGGAGAAGGGGCAGGTGTGGGGGCTTGGCAAATGCTGTTGAGCAGAGGCAACAACAGTGTCTCTTATAAGAAAGTTAGTCCAATAACCAGCCGTTTCACATGAGTGGGCTCATATTACTAGTGAATACTATGGTGTTTCAGGATCAATATAAGCCATTATTTTTGGTTATTTAGATGATTAAAAGTTGAGGTCAAGTTTCTTTTTTATATATATAATTTATTGTCAAATTGGTTTCCATACAACACCCAGTGCTCATCCCAACAAGTGCCCTCCTTCATGCCCATCACCCACTTTCCCCTCTCCCCCACCTCCCATCAACCCTCTCAAGTTTCATTTAAAATACTTTTGGTCTTTTTTTTTTTTTTACATACAGTCTCTGACTAAAATCCAGTCCTAATTAGTGCTCTCTTAAGCATTTGACTTTGCTCTCAAAGTACATAGGTAAAAGAAGTTAATGGGAATTGTGATTTTCCTTTAATGAAAGACTACTACTAATAAGTTTATTCTTATTCATGAAAATGTAGCTATACAACTTATGAAGTAACCATTTTATCAGGGAAATCTTAGACATTATAAAAACAAACATCTATCAAATACAATAAGAGTTACTATTTAATGACTACCTATTTTGGGCCAGGAACTGCACTAAACTTTTTACATTATCATCTCTTTTAATTTTTCCATCAATTCAGCAAGATAGGTAGTATATTCTCCATATTATTATTATTTTTTAAAAAATATTTATTTATTTTTGAGAGACAGAGCATGAGCAGGGGAGGGGCAGAAAGAGAGAGGGAGACACAGAATCTCAAGCAGGCTCCAGGCTCTGAGCTGTCAGCATAGAGCCCAACATGGGGCTCAAACTCACAAACTGAACCGTGAGATCATGACCTGAGCCGAAGTCGGACACTTCGGACTGAGCCACCCAGGTGACCCTATTCTCCATATTATTGATGAAGAAACTGAAGCCCAGAGCAGCTAAGTTGCCCAGAGTCTAAATCCAAGAAAGAGAGGTAATGTAAAGGTTAAGAGACATAAGTGTAGGACCAAACCTTAACTCTACCACTTATTGTGACCATGGCCAAGTTACTAAATTTTCTATGTCTCATTTTTCTCATCTGTAAAATGGGCACAAGAATAGTAATTACTTCATGGAGTTATTATGACACATAATACAGGTAAAGCAATTTGCCCAGGATGAGGACTTTTTAGGAATTCAAGAATTATTAATAATTAATGCTTGCAACTTAGTGACAGAGCAAGGATTTGACTGAAGGGCTGACTAGCTGCAGATTCCACTTCTATTCCTTTTTCTGTGTTGCCTCTAGAGCCTAGCAGTGCAAACAATGGGCTAAGGGGCAATGGGAAATTTTGTGTCATTGAGCAACCGGAAAGCACAAGAAATACATTTTGGTTTAAGGGTGAGAGGAAGCATGAAAACACGCCACACCCAGATATCCTTTATTATTTTTGTTGCTTTTCATCTTTCTGCTTAGAATATAGTCATTTTGATAAATTGCATAACCCAGAGATACAGTTAGTTATTGTTAAATAAAAATGAATCATCTATACATGCTGAGTAAGGACTAATCTTTTAACTAATTGAGACTCATGGGGACTGAGCTATCACAATTCCTAGGCATGATATGTTAGCTCTACAATTCATTGCTCTGTTATTGCTGAATCTTCCTTCAAGATCTGACTAAGGAAGTAAATATTTCCTTTTTTTTTTGGTAAATAAATACTATTTTAATATAATATTTGAATTCTATTCTTATTCCATTTTGAATAAATGAAATGTATTGAAAAACAATTATTGGAGTCATGCACACATATATACTCATACTATTGGCCTTCATGAGCAGGCTCTCTGAGAGTTGACTCTGTTTATCATGTTTATCTTTAGGTCACAGAGGGAAATTCTGGAGCACAAGCCATTAGATAATTCACTCCCAAGTCTCATTTGTGGTTTGGTGTCAGATTCCTGCACCTATTTTTCCCCTTGGGAAGGAGATGATGTCCCCCACCATATGGAGGACAAATGCAGATAAAAGGAAGATTTTATGGAGCCCTTGTCTGATACTGTGGTGTCTGGTCAGGGAAAGAGCATATCTTCTTCCTTCCGGTCCCATTTCATTTACATCTTTCTCATCCTTGTTAAACCTTCTGAATTCCTTAGATAATAACTCTTAGATAACATTTCATTCCAGCCACCATTTATACCCTTCTTAGTCTTAGTTGTCTGTTCTGATCTGCCTACATCTCTAGCCCCCACAATTTATAATATCTTATTACAAGGCTGTGTTCTACCTCTCTAGGGATAGCCACGTTCTTTCTCACTGTTCTTCTCATGGGCCTCCACCTCCTCAAGTTTGCCTATGGCATCTTTGGGAGCCATCTGAGGATCCCATGCAGGTCATACATACTTGCCTTTTAACTGGAACTTAATGAGTGGGGTTCAGTTACTCCACCATGTATTATATTTTGTTTCTCTTTTTATGTGCCTGACACATAGTAGGTGCTCAACTGAAGCTTTATAATTCAAATGCCTACTCTTTGTGCTAGATTCTTCTACTTTTCTTCCTCATTTTTTTATTATAATGAAGGTAGAACAGAAAGCTGCCCCAAATAATACAACTTAAGAATCAAATGTAGAAAAGGATTTAAATCTCTGCAAAGGAAAGGCCTCTTATCTATTATAATTTATTACAGTGACCTTCTCTGAATTCCATACTTATCATTGCTTTACTTCTTTGGCACTCTGGTTATTCTAGCTGTATAATTATTTAGCTTTTTGTGTACAAGTCTTGATTCTCATCAGATTGTCAACCCCTTGAGGGAGGTCTCCTGTGTAGTGTCCAACTCAGTTTCTAGTACATTCCTATGTAGTGAATATTTGTATTGAAGATGAGCTGAGGGGATACCAGAGGAAGATGAGTGAGACATTGCAGGAAAGGGAGTCCCTGAAACTCTTCCAGGGCACTCCTTAGTCTCCTCAGTGGGTGTCTGGTTTCCTAGAAGAGCTCATTCATTCCATGAGGTAGGGGTGTGCATCATGGGATCTCTGAGCTAAGTTATCTATTTAGTAACTCAGCATAGGTCAAAGCCCAATGAATAACAGTGAGAGCGGCTACTTCACCAATTTCCAGATCCCCTACTAGGATCTAGTTCTTTGTTTCCCCTAACTTCGTTCCCTCAGTTCTTAGTTCCCACTGAATTCAAAGGGAATTCTCCCTAATCAGGTGCAGAGATAGACACACACTGGCGACTTCAGCAGGGCCTCATGGTGACCACTTTGTCTTCTGATTACCTTATTTGAATGCTATTGGCCAAAGTGGGGTGATTTGGCATCACACTAAGCCAAGCTTGAATTCACTGCCTATGATTTGGTATAAAGTAACCTTGTAGTAACTGTCTTGACCAATTCAGCCTTATGTTTAAGTTCTATCTTAACTTTTTTAAATCTCAGAAGAAGAAAAAAGAGAGCCAAACACATTTTAAGAAACCATAAACACCTTGTGAAAAGTCAACTTGTGAAATCCCAGCTGTTGAAGTAGTATATTTAGTAACTCTTTACACCTGCAGTAGGTATGGAGGCACAGGTATGCATGTGTGCACGCACATGTCTTGGACTTATTTCAGTAGGGAAAAAATTGTTCAAGGACAAGTAGATCCAGGTCTGTCTGTCTTGCTTTTTCTTTTTGTGACTATCCCACGGTTGTTGGATATTCTGAGGAAGCCATTTTACTCTTTCAGGCTTATTTTCTCATCTCTGAAACATGAGGATGTGAACATATGCTTCCCGAGGCTCTCTTTAGCATTCACGTAGCGATTGATTGTCCATATTATAGAAGAATGTGAACAGCTTCTTTCCAGAAGATGCTGTCTGGGCCAAAATAAGATATGATGACTTGTGTCTACATTTTCACCTGATTAGTGCGGGAGAGGAGTAGATTAAATGTTTACTTAGTACTATGGATTCAATGTTTGTATCCCCCTCAACATTCGTACATTGAAATCCTAACCCCTAAAGTAATTGTATTAGAAAGTGAGGGCTTTGGGAGGTGATTAGGCCATAAAGTTAGAGCCCTCATGAACAGGATTGGTTCCTTATACCAGAGACTCCAAGACACCACAAGAAGATGCCATCTCATTAGACACTCAATCTGATGGCACCTTGGTCTTGGACTTCCCAGCCTCCAGAACTGTTAGAAGTACATTTCTGTTGTTTTTAAGCCATTCAGTCTGTTGTGCTCTGTTAGAGCAGCCCCCTAAAAAAGACAGTGACAGAGATTCCTTTATCTCCCTCCTCTGGCCTTATATTGTGCTCCACAAGTACATGTTTTGTCCTCCTTCTTTGATTTCTGCATTTCTCCCTCTCCCATTCATTCATTCATTCATTCATTCATCTATTTATATATGTCAAAAGTATTTTATTTCTTTTAATGTTTATTTATCTATTTTTGAGAGAGAGAGAGAGACTGGGGGAGGGGCAGAGAGAAAGGGAGAGAGAGAATCCCAAGCAGGCTCTGTGCTGATAGCGCAGAGCCCAATGTGGGGCTCAGTCTCATGAACCATGAGATCGTGACCTGAACCAAAATCAAGAGTCAGACTCCTAACCAACTGAACCACCCAGACGCCTCTTTAAATATTTTAATTATAACCTGCAGAAGGGATCCCTGTACCCGGCTTCAGTTTCGTTGTGTGTAAAATGATAGATTTGGGGTAGTTGGAATTTCAGGCCTCTGGCAGCAAGAATGTTCTATAACTCCATGAAGTCCTTTCCTATGTCAGGAGGAAGAGGAGATTCAATCCTTCACTCTGTGTGCATTTGTTCTCCCTACAGGTGCACAGTTTTTCCTGGTACACCGTCTCAGATGGCAGCAGAGCAGAGAATGAGGTAATTGCTGAGGACTGGCTGCCAAAACCTTCTGTGGGAAAACAGAGTTTTCCAGAATTGATATTTCTAGGAATGATTGAAGAAAAAAAAATAGATGCAGCTCAACTTGGCAAGGTTAACAGCACAGGCAGCAGGCTCTTGGGCTCAGCTGCCAGCATGACCTCGAATAAACCAGTTTTGCCTGACAGGACACCTGACAGGAATGCAGGGTGCGGAGTGGCCTGCAGGCTGCAGGCTGACATGGGGAAATGGAAAGCTGGAGAACTTGTAGTTGGAGATGTAGAGAATGTTTCTAGTGGTCTCCAAGTCACCACTAGCCAGAGATGACTGTCATGGACATCAGACGTGAGATATGTGTGGGGCCAGCTCCTCTGAGCACAGGGGGTATATGACCAATCATTGACTCTTCTCTCAGATATCTTTCAAATCTCATTCCAAGTGTCTCTCAGAGGAGTGACTCTTCCTCCAGGTTCCTCTGGAGACTGGTCTGTAACAGAGTGAGTCACCTCTCTGGGAAGTTCTTTGTCTTTTAGTATCTTGTTACTCTTTTCTTTTGTGTCATACACTTTCTGACCTCTAGCTGTGACATCTTCGTTGTAGTTTACATGAATGGATTAGGTGGAGGATTGGAATGTAGGAGACCTGGTCCTTTTTGTACTTGGTGGTTGACCTCTCCTTGCGATGAGACCTCTCACTGATGAGAATTCATTCCAAGGCCTCACAGAGAGAGATCAGTGAGTAGAACTGGAGGAAACCTCAGTGATAACCTAGTCTGGTCCTTTAGAGTGAAGACAACATCTTGCATCTGTGTGGAAGAGCCAGAACCAGAAGCCAGGTCTTCTCCTTTCCAGCTTACTCTCTCTCCTCCATCTTCATGCCCTCTGTGAAAAACAAGGCAGATGTGCTGTTCATAAGCAGGTAGCATAAGTAGATGACCTTTTGGGGATGTGAGGAAAGGGGCCAAAAGACTGAAACAGGATAAATTTCAGAGAATTCCCCAAAGTGAGGTTAGAGCCAGATTTAGGAGAAGCTAAATTTTCAATTTTTAAAATTTATTTGTTTACTTATTTTTGAGCGGTGGGGAGAGGGGCAGAGAGAGAGGGAGACACAGAATCCGAAGCAGGCTCCAGGCTCTGAGCTGTCAGCACAGAGCCCAACACAGGCTTGAGCCCACAAACTGTGAGATCGTGACCTGAGCGCAAGTCCAATGCTTAAACTGACTGAGCCAATCAGATGCCCCAGAAGCAGCTAAATTTTAAAACCTGCGTTGAGGCATAGAAATTAAGCTCTAGAAGGGGGATTTAGCAATCTTGTCACCCATACAATTGTGGAAATTGAGGCCCAAAAAGGTGACATGATTTTTGCACTTCCTTGAGAGGCAGCTTTATAAATATAATACTTTAACTTTCCCCATTTTTATTTAACTTCTGGACCCCATTTTCCCTTCCCCTTCCCCTTTTCTGACTGTAACTTGACAATTTTTGAAATTTTTTGATTATTTGTCATTTACTGGATTTCTTCTACTTCTCTGTTCCCCCCCACCCCCCCTTTTTTTTTTAATGTAAACCCATAAATAGCACCTTAGATCTGATCCCACAGACCCTTCCTGGAGAAGGTAAATGGAGTCTTTGCCTCATCCCCATGACCCATTAGGCTTGAAGCAACAGTGTTTTGTTACTCTGCCATGCACACATTCCTGTCACATTGGCCACCCTTCTTGGCCCTCCTGGCTATGGTGCATTTTCATAGTTTCTACCACTTCATAATATTTATTCCCCAGGTGTATTTGTCTGAACTATTTTTTTCATGCCAAATTTCGGTTGATTTCCTCTCCTTGTTTTCAAGGTCTTTTGCCTCCAGCTGCTGGAGACAAACAGCATTGTAATCACAATAGCAGGCCTGATTTAACTGATAATTGACAAAACAGCCTGGAGTAATCATCACCTCTCATTCATGACTTCTCTATTCAACATTTCCTCCGCAGAAGTCATGGATATGGCTACGGCTTTCGTGTCCAAAACGCTGTCAATATCTGCAGCCTGTGCCAGAGCAGAGTGTGTGGTTATCTAGAGGCATTTCCGGGCTTCCACGCTGCTTTGCCCCGCTACTGTTTCAATTGCTTCTCAGCCATTCCCCTTGCCACTCCTAGTGAATTGATGTGCCGGCTCTGTGTCCCCCATTTCAGTGTTTAAGATCCAAAAGGCTGCCATAGTTTTAGGGCCAACTGAACAGTCTATTCCTCAGGTCTGTCTGTTATCACATTTGGGCCAGTGAACCTGATGGATGAAAGGAGAGGATGACTCTAAGTTTTCAGAGGCTCTTGATCCAGCTACTTGGAATGACTTTTTTGGAATGTAGATTGCCTGAAGTGGCATATGATGATGAATGTGCATTTTTTTGTTTATTCTAAGTATTAATTGCTTCCCTCAGGTTGGCAACTCAAAAGTACACTTATCATGGCTTTTCCTCTATTTTAAGCTACAAAAGGACACAGATCAGATAAACCAGGCACCAGTCAACACCATTTTTCTCCACGCAGAGGCATGATGAGGTCTCTAGATTCTTCCAACTGGTTTTTTGAAATTAGTTGACAAAGGGCAAAGCATATCACTAAGCAGATCTGCACAGGGCATCAGTCAATCTCACCTAGCTCAAATTATCTTAACACACAGACTATATTCTCAGCGAGGTGCTCTGTTTCCCAAAGGGCTTATTTCAGTGCTTCTACTTTCTGGGCCTTCGTTTTCTCCATCTCTGAAGACTCCATCCTAGGCTAATTAGGGTGTTCTGTTGGAGAGGATCTCCCCAGCCTGACCAGGGCCATTTGTCTAATGAAAATGTGTTTTCCTAAAATTTATGGTCAAGGGAAATTTGAAAACATGAGATATATCTACAAACTAATACTTACAGTCACATTAACTTACAGATATTCATCTGATAGAACCATCACATTGCTCTCCCCAATTAAGCCATTCTTTAGGTTAACTAAAATCCCATTTTTTTTTATGGTTTCATTTATGACAATATTTCAAGACCCTTTACTAGCTGGTTTCTCTTTACTATATCCAACGCAGTTTGTCTAAATCCGCCCTCAGCATCTCCTTAAGTCATTTTTAGATCTATTTTTCTTTAAAAAGGAAAACTGTCAGCTAATCACATTATTTTACCTTCAATGAGAAATCTTATGTTTCTAAACATTTTCATTTATTGTTGCCTAGAGAGCCCTTCTAAGATGTGTTTTTAAAAGATTCCTAGAAGATAAATAGGCCCAGATGTCCATCTGATTTGCTTCAGATCTGATTTTGATAGAACCTGAAATTCTTGCATAAGAAGAAAGGAAGATACAGATAGAAGAGGATGAGAGAAATTTTGAGTCCATTGACTTCCTGTCTGCCTGGCGCTAGTACATTAGCCCTTATCAAAGTGGGAAGAGCTGGTACAACACAGCCATTGTAGGTATTGGATCAATACCTGGCAAACAGCCTGAAGGTCAGATAAAGTACTTAGGTAGGCAGTTTGCCAGGCTAAAGAGATGTCAAGAAAATCAATTAGACTCTAAAGAAAGAGTAGCAAGCGAACTAAAAATCCCATCTTGAAAAACTCTCTGTATTGCAAAGGTGTTTTATATACATTCACAATATCTTTATCTAGTTCATAAAATTACATTTGATAAGCAATTAAAAGTATCCTTGGGTCACCTGAGGTCATATCACAAAAGATTGTAAACACCTGCACTATCCTAGATTAGCAATCACTACAAAGGATGGAGATTTAATCAGGTTCTTTTCAGGGTATAAGATTACATAACTTTCGATTAATTTGTTCTTTTCTGTATTGATTACTTTATATGCATTTGGAATGCGAAAGATGCCCTTGCTATTTGAGTGGTGATAGACAACATGGACTTTGAGTACTCCAAGGATGCCAGGTAGTTTACTTAGTAAATTACAGCTATCTCAAGTCAAAAAATAGAAGGGGAAAAACAGGACTGATTGCTTTGGTAAAATTTTTCATCAGTGAGCAAAAGAAAGAAGCATAATGTTTACTGTGTGAAAGGCAGAAATATTCTTGCTATTTGTTTACCAGCAGAATCTTTTTGTTATTTATATAGTCCCTTCTCTGTCCCAGGGACCTTGTGGGCACATTTTGGTATAAATAACATGATGATTCTCTATTTATCCCATGTCTTATGATTTTCCTGGTATTGTTACATAAGACTGACAGATAATTTGTATTTGTAGTACATATTTCTCAGCTTCAGGAAGTTTTTGTTCTCCCTCTAAAGAAAAAGAATATTTAGGCATTTCACTGACATGCCAATAGAGGTTTGTTCATAACGGATAATTATCAAGGGCAAATTTGCTGAACTAGGCACCCAGTGGAGACACTGTGATGAACTAAACTGGTATAGTCTCTGCTTTCATGGAGATTACAGTCCAGTGAGGGGAACAGGCAACACACAGCACTCTAAAAAATATGTATAATTAAAAAGTGTGATGAGTATGACAAAGCAAAAAATAAGATAAAATATGCAAAATGTAAGCTCAGTGATGAAGGCTGTTAAGGGGGTGGTGGCAAGCATTTCAGGGAATGGGAACAGCCTGCGCAAAGGATCTCAGGCTGAGGGATCTTTTGGGGCCCCATCACAGCAGGCTCTTGTAGGCCAATGCCACAGACCACCCAAGACTACTGTGTCCTTTCTAAATTTTCTTTTATTTTTTTAAACTTTGTATTACGTATCTGTGGTTTATAACAGGTTAATTGTAGTAACATAAATAGCAATATGTGTTATTTTGGATTTTAAAGAACTATATACAAGATTTATGTATTTGAAGGATTTTCCTGGGTCCCTGTGTCTATAGACCTTTACCTCCAGTAGGTGGACTTAACTGATCTTGATTTTTAGGATGAGCCCAACCTTTTATTCCTGAGCACAGTGCAGACCTAGGGCAAAGAGCCACGCTTACGCATACAATGATTCTGCAGCTCAGCACTGAGTCAGTCTTGCTGCTCACTCAAAGTGGGCACAGGAATCTCAACTTTCCCAGGGCATAGCTCCTGAACCAGGACTCTGATGTCTTAGCTTCAGGTTCTGACACCAACTGCCTGCCCATTTGGATGCCTACCAATTATTTCCTGCCTGGTTCTCTACCTGTCAAACTTTGAGTCTCAACTTGCACTTTGGGCTCCTTTGACCTTGATTAATTGGACTCTCTCTAGTCTACACTTTTGCCTTGGAAAGATCACCCTGTCTGGGTTCTGCTTTACACATTTGGGAACCTATAGAATCTTAAATAATGGCACTTTCTGGAGTCTAGATGCTTCAATCCCACTTACAACAGCCTCAGTTACCAAGTGCTTTTCTTGCAAGGCTAAAAGGATTATTGAAAAGTAAACATTTCCTTTTATGTACAAATGCAATCCAATTACTTATCCCGATCAGGTAATTTATTATTGACTTCAATAATGTTAACATGGTGAAAAACATGAGTTTTGCAACTAGATGGCCTGGGCTATAACACTTCGTTGCTGTGTGTAGACTGGGGTAAGTTATTTAACCACTCTGGTCTTCAGTTTCCTTAGCTGTAGAATTGGGGAATAGTAGGACCTACTCTTTCACACAGTTGTGAGGATTAAATAAGTAAATACATGTAAGACACCTAATGTTTCCTGGTATGTTGTAAACTCTTCATATATTTTAGCTAGCAAGTGATGGAATTAGTATTTAAACTTAGACCAAAGTCCAAAGCACATATTTTTATCACATATCTCCCCCCAACTTCTTAAGACAAGTGTCTGCAAATTACCATCTTTGGACCAAATCCAGCCAAGGAGTTAAGAATAGTTTTTATGTTTTCAAAGGGTTGTAAAAACAAACCAACCAACAAAGAAACAAAGAAAAATATGTGACAGAGACCTTATGTGACTTACAAAGCCTAAAATATTTGTTGTATCTTTATAGAAAATATTTGCTGATGCCTGGTTTAATAGCTTGCTCTGTATCTTATGTGTTGTGTGATTTGGGGCAATATATTTAAACCCTAAGCCTATAATTTTTCATCTGCAAAAGGGAAATTATAATATCTATGTTACAAGGTTATGTAAGGACTAAAGACAATAACTTATGGGAAAGTTCCAAGGATAAAGTCCTGTACGTAGTAGGTGTTTGCTAAATGTCAGATTCATGCCTTCCTATAAAATGAGAGTTATTTGGCTTGTCTTAAGATATATTTCAGCTATTTTAATATTATAAAGTTGTCATTACATCATTCTAGACAAGCAGCCTGCTGAGGGGCTTCTGAGTGATGATTTACCGAAGAGAACCAGAGTATGTAGAAGGGGCTAGCAATCTGAAGCAGTTGTCATTTGGCCATTTGGGGGCTCAGGTGTGTCAGTCTAGTCAGCTCTGGAAATGAGCTACAAGTGGGAGGTGAGTGTCGTGGGAAATGGGGAAAACAAAAAATGAAGCATTTTTCTGCTGTCAAGGTCAAGTGGACATTTGGGTGAATTTAACACAGTATGTGAAACAGCTCAGCTTCCTACTCTAAGTTGCCACAGGAGGCAAATTAAAGATGTCAGAGAGAGGGGCCATTGTGAGGATGATTCCCCAGAGTGCCCTGGAGAGAGAAGAAGGTGGCTGCATGATCAGTGATCAGTGTAGGATGTTTAGAGACCAGGAGAAGAATATTTGAAGTTGGAAAGTGCCTTCCTTTTAAGGCCCATTGGCCAGGACATGTCCTTGAAGAGTGGGGGCAGTCTTTGAGCAGAGGTGAAATATATATTATCAGAGAAAGTAGACTGAGGAGATATAGCCAGAATGAAGACTAGAGGCCATGTGCAGGGAGCCATGAGAATCTCATGAGCTGTAGGAGCAAGGGACCCAGGTCTATCTTAGAATAGCCATTTAGGTCTATATTGTTTAGCATATAGATCCTTACTCAAAACTTTTTCTACCCCAGAGGTCACAATTTGTTCAATCCATTTTAATCTCTCCAAAAATTATCTGTTTAAAATTTCAAGCCTTTGAAGCCTTTAAGAACTTTTTATTGAAGTGTAGTACATATATAGAAAAATAAGGCAATTAATTTTTACAAAACTTCACACACTCAATTAACCAAGATCCCAGTTAAGAAAGAAACTATTACCAGCATCTTAGAAGCCCATCTCATTTCACCTTGCTGTTAGCATCTCTCCGTAAGGGAAACACTTATCTAGATTTCCAATAGAATAAATTAATTTTGCCTCTTTTGTTCTTTACATATATAGCATCACACAGTATGTATTCTTTTGTGTCTGGCTTCTTTCATTCATCACTAAGTTTGTGAGAACCGTCCCTGTTATTACATGTAGTTGTAGGTATTCACTCCATTTCCTATAAAGTATTCAATTGTATGAATACAGCACAAATTATTCATTCACTGTAGTTGGACATTTGGATAGTTTCCACTTTTGGACACTACAAATTGCACTACTATAAACATTCTGGTGCATGTCTTTGTGTGAACATATGTAGGCATTTCTGTTGCTGGTTCATAGGGTACGTATATGTTAAGCTTTAGTAAATATTGGTTTTTCTAATGTGGTTGCACCAATTTGCACTCCATATTGGTAGGTTTTGAGGAGCGAGAGTAGGTGTTTCTAGGAATCTGTCAGAATATGATCTTATCAAGGCAATCCAGGCGGCAAGTTATGGTTGTGTTAGTAGTAACTGAATCATCCCCGGAGCCAAGGGGGAATTAGAGAAATGGGCAGATAAAGAATGGATGCCTTGTCAGGTACAGAGTCGGGACAAGCTATTGCTCTCGGTGACTCTTGCTTTGAGGGCCTTTTCAGAGTGACGTATTGCAGGAATTAGTTGAAGCATTGTATTTACTGGATGAATGGCGGTAGTAGGAATTGAACACAGAATTTCAGATATCATCTGTTAAACAATTCCATGTGCTAGGTTGATTTCCTGGATTGTTTCCTTTTCCTATTTGAATACATATTAAATATTATTAGCTACCTGCTTATGACAGGAAACTACTATCACTGAACCATCTAAATAGACACTCAAGCTACTTCTGAAATTGTTGAGTGCTTTGCACTGTTATTAACTATAGAATATTTTCTGCAAAAGACAAGAATGCCCAAAGATGGAAAAATATGATACCCTTTTCTAAAACTGGAAGAAATATCAGCCTTTGTAGTTATAGATGGATTGTTATATCTCTGGACCCTGAAAACATAACTTGGAAATCATGTAGTTGGCACCTGAATTCAGAGTGTCAAGAAGTTACCAGAATAGTTTGGGATGAGCTTATGTCAAATTAGTTTGACGTCATGTCTTGAATAAATGTCACATAAAGTGGAAGCAGTAGACATTATTTGGGCTTCTGAAATTATAGATTTCTTCCCATGTGGCATTTCTGTTAATAAATCAGAAACATGGAGAATACCGGAAAGGTAGCATGGTCTCATACATGTACTTTGGAATCACATAGACCTGGATTGGAAATCTAGTCCTGTTACTTTTTAGCTACAGGTGTGTGACCTTCGGATAAGTATCTACCCTATTAAATGCTGAGTTTCTTCATCTGTCAAATTGGGATGATACTTGCCCTGCATGGTTGTTGTAAGGATTAAAGGAGCTAATTGATATATTTGTGCAAATTCTCAGCCGTTAGCCTCTCCCTCTTCTGCATCCTTCTCTTTGGAGTTCTGATGGTGCTGTAACATGCAGCCGCAGCTCCTAGATCCATAATTCTTCCTGTCTCAAAGTCTTCCTTTGTCCTGTTGCTGTCTGCCCTTCCTATCATACCACTTATCAGAGAGAGTTGTAGTTTTCTGTTTACTTGTCTTTCTGATAGACTGTAATCTATCAGGAAGCAGGAACCATGTTTGTCTTACCCCCAACACCTAGCAGAGAGCCTTGCTCATAACAGAAAAGAATTATTGAGCTTTCTCTGACCTTTTCCTTATCCTTTGATGATTTAAAAATTAGAGAAGAAAGTCCTCATTTTGGTAGCATTACTGACACATGGAAGTCAGGACAACAATTCAACGGACCCCTGAAAATTGAGAAAAGTGACCAAGTTAAGCAGATTGAGATTCGGGAAGAAAGCAATCCAGGCTGACACAAGAAAGGGAATAATTATGTAGGAACGAAGGAAGTAGAAACATGCCCGAATGTGAGTCAGCAGCCTAGTGCTGTTATTAAAAGTGTGAACATGATCCTAGGATATATTAATAGATGTATGACATGCAGAAGCCATGGAGTAATCTGCCTATTTTGACTTGGCATTTCCTGGGCACTTATTGAAGACTTGTGTATTTTTCTGATGCTCCATAGTTATTAGAAGTTGCATAGAAATCAAAGAGGATTTGGCTGGTGGACACAATAATAGTCAAAGGCATCTCTTCTATGAGGAAAGTTTAAGCTTGTGATGTTTTATTCCAAAGCAGAAACTTGAGAATATTAAGGAAACATAGAGTACATTGTGTTTTACAGGATATTATGGAAATATATAATGAATATAAGATAATGTCATTAATTCATAGAGCTGGAAATATTCACAAGAAAGGAGATACATTGTCCTTCCTGCAGAAAATTGAACGCCTAAATGTTTCAGTTTTCACTCCTTCCTGGAAATTTCTATAACCTCCTTCATTAGTCATTCAGATTTATCACTCACAAAGTCAAGCGATTCCTTTTCCTAAGTCCAATCTCTTCCTCTTTGATTTTGACAGTATTTTCTGATTTTGGTTCATCACTGTTATGGAGAATTTGTGTGCCCTTTATATTTATTTCTGAATACATCTGAAATCATAGTTATCCTCTTGCTATGATTTTGATATTTCTTTCCAGCCAAAATTCTCTAAGTTTCCCTTGTGTTAAGCATTCTTTGTAGTTCTTCTGTGAAGTATCTCCCTGATTTCCACAGTCATTGATAGTGAGCCTGACGATTTAAACTGGACAGCATAATCTGAAGACTTCTCACCTGCTAAGACAGACAAATAAACAAAAAACACACCCTCAACTTTACTTTTTCCTTTCACTTTTCTTTAAAAGGTAGTTTCCATCTGTTTCTATGTTATCTTGATATTTATAGCTAATTTTTTACTTTTACTCCTTAAAAGACTGTCATTTTTACATGTATTTTTTTCCTGGTTTTGTAGGACTATTTCTTTTTAATTTTTAAAAAAAGTTTATTTATTCATTTTGAGAGAGGGGTGGAGAAAAGAGAGAGAGAGAGAGAGAGAGAGAATCCCAAGCAGTGTCCGCAGCACTGTCAGCACAGAGCCTGATATTGGGTCTGATCTCACAAACCCTGATATCATAACGTGAGCCAAAATCAAGAGTCAGATGCTTAACAAACTGAGCCACCCAGGCGCCCCTAGGACTATTTCTTATCTAGTCAAGGTAATTTTGAATTTTACTCCCTGCAGCACACATTCTGTGAATAGAGCATTGACTCCTTGGTTCAGACGTCACTTAGGCAACTTGTTAGGACAAAGCCCAGGACTGATTCTTGCAGAGCTTATGGAGGCAGCACTGGAGGTGGTGGTAATAGGGATTTCAGTATAGTCTTTAAACCAAATGTTCCTTCACCCAATAGTGATAGCATAACTTAGAAAATGAACGGGATGGATTGAACTTTTATTATCATTGTGATAAATCATCTTTCTTTACTGTCTATGTGGGCTATTAACTTAAGATCTGGCTAGTCTATTCCTGCCAAAGTTGTATGGGATGCAGTTTAGTATAATAATTATTGCCTTGTAAGATACTGATTGGTTTTAGTTTTCCTTTTATCTGCATATCTAAAAAACTTAAGTTTACATTAGAGCTTTAGGGCAATAACAATATTGAGTTAGTATTAGGCCTTTGTAAATGTATTTTTTTAATTTTCTGGAGATTTTAAAATTGATTCACCATTCATTTAACAAATATTTATTGTTTGCTGTATATGCTAGGTGCTGGGGATAGAGATGAATAAAGATAAATAATAGGTTTAGAATCCATAATTTTTAAACTAGTAAAGGGAAAAACCATGGAAAAGAAATGTAAACAAAAATATCCAATAATAATAATACTTTATCATTATTATAGTAATATTAGGGTTGGGGCAATATTAGGGTTGTTCATTGACACAGAATGAACAAAAAGAGCAGAAGTGTGGAGAGACAAGACTGTGTAGCATTTGGTGGGCTGCAAGAAAGTCAATGTGGCTGCAATTAAGTTTTCAGTAGCCTGGTTTATTTATTTATTTATTTATTTATTTTCTTTTTTTTTTTAATATATGAAATTTATTGTCAAATTGGTTTCCATACAACACCCAGTGCTCATCCCAAAAGGTGCCCTCCTCAATACCCATCACCCACCCTGCCCTCCCTCCCACCCCCCATCAACCCTCAGTTTGTTCTCAGTTTTTAACAGTCTCTTATGCTTTGGCTCTCTCCCACTCTAACCTCTTTTTTTTTTTTTTTTTCCTTCCCCTCCCCCATGGGTTTCTGTTAAGTTTCTCAGGATCCACATAAGAGTGAAACCATATGGTATCTGTCTTTCTCTGTGTGGCTTATTTCACTTAGCATCACACTCTCCAGTTCCATCCACGTTGCTACAAAAGGCCATATTTCATTCTTTCTCATTGCCACGTAGTATTCCATTGTGTATATAAACCACAATTTCTTTATCCATTCATCAGTTGATGGACACTTAGGCTCTTTCCATAATTTGGCTATTGTTGAGAGTGCTGCTATAAACATTGGGGTACAAGTGCCCCTATGCATCAGTACTCCTGTATCCCTTGGATAAATTCATAGCAGTCCTATTGCTGGGTCATAGGGTAAGTCTATTTTTAATTTTCTGAGGAACCTCCACACTGCTTTCCAGAGCGGCTGCACCAATTTGCGTTCCTACCAACAGTGCAAGAGGGTTCCCGTTTCTCCACATCCTCTCCAGCATCTATAGTCTCCTGATTTGTTCATTTTGGCCACTCTGACTGGCGTGAGGTGATATCTGAGTGTGGTTTTGATTTGTATTTCCCTGATAAGGAGCGACGTTGAACATCTTTTCATGTAGAAAACGAGGCAGGGACTAGATTGTAAAGCAAAAACCTGCATGCCAGCTCAGGAGGTAGGGCTTTATCTTGTGGGCAGTAAGAAATCTCCCATGAGAGTTCTGGACCTTTGTTAACTTTTCCATGAACTGAAATAAAAGCAGTGAGGCTAGAGCAAAGAGCATTATTGGTGGGATATCATGGAAACAAAATCAATGGGGCTAAGTGATACATGGATGAGAGTGAGAGGAACGGGGAACCAGGTTGATGGCTTGGGAGATTGCATAATGGTTTTACCATTTATTGAAAGCATGTAGTAGAATTCAGTTTGAGGAGAAAGACAGTGAGATTAGTTTTAAAAGATTAGATTATAAGTGCTCATAAGGACACTGAGGTAGAACTGTCTAGTGGAAAATACAGGAAACTTTAAACTATGTAATAAATGTCTCTCTGCCATGAAATGTTGTTTCTACACAGATCCACAGTCAAGGCCACTGACTATTGTTAATGATAGAGAAATAAGGGTTTTAATACTGAAATATTCCTAAAGGGACCATGACCTTGGAAAACAGTTGTCTGATAAAAACAGGCCAAATGCAGAGGGTTTTTTCATGTGTTTCTTCAATTGGTTTACAGGTACCTATGGGTACCTTCTAGCAATGCAGTATTGCTTGAACCTGCTTCTACACATCTCATATTGGCTCTATTCTACTTCCTCACATCTTCTTGTCTAAGCTTTCACATTGTGCCCTTTGGATGCTTATAGTTTATTCTTCTTAATTAAAGGGAAAAATTATAGATGTTTTGAAATTAATTCAGGAATTCTTTGAGATTGTTTAGGAAGACAAAAAATTTCAACCAGACACATGCCTGTGGATATATGTGTGCATCCACACATGTACACACATGCACACATGCACATTCACACATGCACATCTTGCCCTTCTGTCCTGACAAGGTAGTTCACCCAGTTCCATTCTGTTGACAGCAGCCTGGA
Source organism: Panthera tigris (assembly GCF_018350195.1). Lineage (NCBI taxonomy): Eukaryota > Metazoa > Chordata > Mammalia > Carnivora > Felidae > Panthera > Panthera tigris. The sequence goes on along the minus strand of NC_056667.1, from coordinate 137,169,424 downwards.
ACTGGGCTTGTGAGTGAGGTCAACGACACTCTTTTTCAAGTAAATTTACAACCTGGCTTCCCTGAGTCTGTGTATTTTTGTTGTTGTTGTCTGGATTTTTTTTTTCTTAAAAAAAAATAATCTTTTACCTACCATACCAGCTTGTTGTAATGATCAAAGAAAATAATGCTTGCAAAAGTTCTTTTTTAAACTATAAAGGACTATATAAATATAAGAAGGTAACGAAACATAGAGAGCTATTCATTTCCATTTCCAATACAGAAGTGTACCTGTTTGTAATTTTCTTCAGGCTAAGGATGTTTAGTCATAAGTGGGGCTGTGGGAAGACTTTTGATCATGCATAATTTCTCAGGCACGCACTGCTTAAAGATACATTTATCTTTCTCTGACCTAATCCCTCTGTGTATTTCAATTCAGCTGAAGTTTCTCACAGGCTCGGACTGTTTTCACTCAATTTTTACCATAATACTCTTTATACACATCCCTACAGACTGTAATAATGTATCAGATAATTCTGGGGAAAAAAAGCCCTGGGAATCTTCTTCAAGGAGAATTATTTTTTACGAATACACTCTAATGCCATTTCTCCAAGTGTGTTTAACTTAGTCTTTACACACTTTCACAGTTTATTTTGATCAATTCTCTGTAAAATTGCCTTGTAAGATCCCAGAACTCTAGGACTGTTTCTATACACATCACGTTGTCTTGACCTGATTTTTGTGAGGAAGCTGTCAAGTAGTCACAAGCAGCGTTTTGCAGGCTCCCTTGTGAGAGTGCCTGGCCAGATGGGGTCAGAAAAGCTTATCCAGGAGTCACTAAAACTTACATATTTGGCTTCCTATCTAGGAGCGAGAGTGGCAAGTTCTGGCTTTGGGGGGTAAACTGAGTCAGATTCACAGTTTCTAATAAACAGGCAACAAAGTGGTTATATCTGTAAATCTAGCTTAGAAGTTTGGGACAAATTTTAAATTTTCTAAAATTAATTCATGAAGAAAAACAACTTTTTTTTAAAGGTACAAAAAAAGCTGTCCTATTACCATACCTTACACCTGTATTTCATCTCAATTAGATAATGAATGCAGATACCATCTACACTTGAACCTGACCCCAAACCTCTAAGGAAATATTTATGCTGTTCCAGAGAAGACATCTTTTTATGCAATCCTAAATCAAAATAATTACTGTAAGACAGCAGAGAAATGCACAGGCTTTGAATTTCCATGAGAAAACATGTATTTGAGTAAAAATTTCATTGGGCCTTAGGGGCACCTGAGTGGCTCAGTTGGTTACGCTTCCAACTCTTGGTTTGGCTCAGGTCATGATCTCACCTTTGGGAGATGGAACCGCGACTCAGGCTCTGCACTGGCAAACCGTACTGTTCAGAGTCTGCTTGGGATTCTCTCCCTCCCTCTCTCTACCCCTCCCCCTCCACTCATGCTTTCTCTCTCTCTCTCTCTCTCTCTCTCTCTCTCTCTCAAAATAAATAAATAAACCTTTAAAAAAATTTCACTGGGCCTCACTTTTTATGAGAAAAAATTTATACTAAATATTACCTGGAGAAATGATACATGCTTTTCCATGCATTTGTAATGACCAGAGAATGACATGTGATATGTTCATGTGTGGGGATTACCTTAATTCATTTAAAAAATTTTGAACTTGGCAAGTCAATTTATGGCAGCATTTCTGTGAGCTGCTCAACCCAACGAATTCAGATTCAGGAATTTGAAAATTAATTTAGCTTATGGGGCACCTGGGTGGCTCAGTTGGTTGAGCATCTGACTTCAGCTCAGGTCATGATCTCACAGTTTGTGGATTTCAGCTCTACATCAGGCTCTCTGCTGTTATGGTGGAGCCTGCTTTGGATCCTGTGTCTCCGTTTCTCTCTGCACCTTCCCCACTCATGCTGTCTCTCAAAAATAAATAAACGTTTAAAAATAAAATAACAAAATAATTTTTTAAAAAATAAAATTAATTTCACTTATAAAATTATATCTTAATGAAATAGAATAGCTCAGAGGGAGAAATCAGTGGTGGAAGCACCCTTCAGTATGTTTAGCTTATTAAAATATTCCTAAATGACTCAAAATGTGGTCCTTACATATGATAGATATTTTCTATACTGCAACTATATGTTGACTAATGAACAACGTGTACTGTTGGTGAAGAGACTGTGTCAACTACTAATTATCATGATTATGATTTGAACTTGTCAGAACTAACGTCTTGAAATCATGAAGAGGGTTTGCAGAAGGATAGGAGTTGAGCACTTCGAAACTTTTATTTGGTTACTGTTAAACTATTGAGAATACACAAGTAATGCGCCTGAGAAAGCCAGTGCTGGGATGTAACTAACCATACCCTTATTAAAGAGCATTCTGTGGAATACCACACTCTACCTGGTTCCTCTGTTCTTTCTCCACGCTCATCTTGAGAATTTTCGCATGGCTTTTTCTACATTTCTTACCTGTCTTAAATGTTGTAATATATTATCAGGAAAGAGGATTGTGATAATCTTTTCTCCTACCCACATGAAACTGGTTAAATGTTAGGAAATTTCTGAAGCAGTGAGTGCTCACCAGGACAGAGGATAATGGTAGAGCAGTCTTTCCACGTCTATGGTAATTTGATTAGGTTTTCCTTAATCTTTACCCAGAAGGGAATTTCCCCTTTGTCTAGGCTATCTGCCTTCTAATCACTTGCCTACCCTAAACTGCATAATCTTTCTAAAACTCAGAGTCCTCCATTTTACTCTCCAACTCAAAAGTCCTTGACTTGTGGCTTCTTCCATAAAATCTTCCTGGAAATATCCTTCTCCACACTGTAGAACCCTCACTACTTCATTGTGTTGCCTCTCAGATGGCTGTTCTGACACTCATAACACTTTGTGACACTCATTTGTCTGCACATTTACATATCCTCTGCTCCACTGTACATTTCCTGAACACAGGGACCGGGGATGTCATTTTTTCCTAGCACTCAGCACAGAATCTGGCCCAGAGTAGCTTCTTAACAAATGACTTCTTGACTGCATAAAGCAATGTCACTTTCATTGCATTCAAGACTCTTCAAAATCTGGCTTGCTCCACTTTCCCAGACCCATCTCTTACCCCTTATACTCAGCTCAACTCCCAGATGGCATCCACCAGGACCATTTGCTGTTCCTTGAATATGCTGAGTACTTCTGAATGTTCAAGTTCTTGCTCTATGCCCATACTGGTCTCCACATCTTTTCTTGTTGAAATCTCATTTATCTGTTTCAGTCTAATTTGAGTACCACGTGTATGTCCAAATGTCTATATGTGTGAGAAAACTCTGACCCTGCCCTAACCCAGGCTAGAGTTAATTTTGTTTCCCGTATGCTATCCTGTAATTTGTTTAATCACAGTTGGCTTGCATTATAGTTTGCTATGCATATCTTGATTTCCCCTACTGGCTAGTGAGTTTCTTAAAGACAGGAACTGTATTGATATGCTTGTTCATTTAACATATGGACTGAGCATTTTCTCTGTGCCAGGCATTGTGTTAAGTTCTGAGCACAATGTGGTGATTATAATAAACAAAATTCCTGTCCTCAAAGAGCTCATATTTCAGTCAAGGGAGAAAGACAATAAAAATATAAACAAAGTACACAAAATACATCTGATGGTGAAAAGTATTCTGAAAAGAAATAAAGCAAGAGAGAAACGGCACATACTGATCATAAAAAGTCTTTTTAAGGAGGGGACCTTTGGGTAGAGATCTGAAGTGCATTCTTGGTGGAGGAGCATTCTATACAGAGGGACTAGCAAATCCAAGGGCCCCAAAGTGGGAATGTGCTTGCAGTGTTTGAGGAAGAACAAGGAGGATAGGGTGGGTGGAGTAGAGTAAACTGGTAGAAAGTCAGATTAGAGGACAGTGCCCTAGCAGGTGTCTAGGTTAAGCAAGGCTTTGTATGCCCTGGCACACACTTAGGATTTTATTTCAAATGACATGAAGGAGCCTTTGATGGGTTGTAAATAGAGTAAGATGGTCAGACTTATGTTTTAAAGGTGTTCCCTGCTTACTGTGTCTGTAGAATTGTCTGTAGGGAGGCAAGTGTGGAATTAGTGAGATGGTCAGGACGCTAATACAACTGTTAAAGCAAGAGATGTCGATGACTTGGACCAAGGTGGTGGCAGTGGAAGCATTGAGAGGTGGTGGGATTTGGGACATGATACAAAGGAAGTGCTGACACTATTGCTGAAGGATTTATTGATAAGAAGAGGGAAATTAAAGATGATGGCAAGGATTTTAGTCTAAGTAAGTGGTAGGATAGATGTGTCAGTTACTGAAATAAGGAAACCTCTGGACAGGTAAGGTGGGAAGGGAAGTCAAACAATGAGTTTTGGCTATGGTAAGGTTAGGATGCCTGTTGGATATCTAAGTGGAGATGTAAAGTAGGTAGGTTTGCGGTTAAGACCTGAGGGCTGGAGATAAAATTGGGGGATTTATTTTTTCTTGTGAACAGATACTATTTAAGATTCTGGATTGCATAAAGCATCTGATTAAGTATAGATTGTGAAGAGATTTTAAGGACCGAGTTCTCCATTGCTTAGAGATCAAAAAGATGTGGGGAACTTGCTAAAGAGACAGATGAGAGCTAGTTGTTGGGGAAGGTCTCCCCGACTGGTCATTTCTAGTGTAGGGGAAGTTTTTCTCATTCCACTTTGGATGGTTAATATGACTAGAAAGTTATAGCAGAGAATGGAGTGCTTCTACCTTTTGATCCTAAAGACAAAGTTTTACACGTAGATGTCAGCCTAGAAACATGGTTCTGGTTCTTTCCCTACCAGATATGCCCTCCTTGGATTCCTGCTCTTCTCCTTCAGCATGTACTTCAGTGTAAAGGGGAGAGTTTTGTGGCTTATCACCTTTATGAGATTGTTCCTGGTATTTAATTGATTTCACCTTCTTTGGGAGCATGTCATGATTCAGTCAGGGGTCAATTCAAAGATGACATGGTTGGATCTGGGGCTACTTTAGGACACTGACTTTTCAGCAGGAACTCCACTACATTACCTCCATTACATTATGTACGTCACAGCAACACCTTTAGCAAATCCTTCACTCACTCTAGGTATCCACATTGGGGGTATGTTACTGTCAAGTATTCCAAACTGCAAAAGAATATAAATGGAGCATGACTCATTATGAACCTGTGAACTGACCCTAGTCCCTGGAGTAGATGGAATGGTGAACAAAGGTCAAAATAGATTAATGTCAGTAGTATGCCTGCAGACATTGTAATAGGTGCAACTTCCTTTATTTCCTCCCTACAACTAGCTATGGAAACTACACACGGTCATTTAAAGCAGCTTCTCACTCCATTTCAATTTGATATTTCTTAGCTTCCAAGTGAAGGTTGCCATCTTGCTATAATAATGGTCAGTTAAAACTGTCAACATGAAAGACTGACAGAGGAAAATGGAACTTCATTTCCTAGAAAACTGTCAAGTTATTGTATTGATAAACAGTAATAGAAAATTTGTAAAAAAGTGGATAATTTACATGCAAGATGTGGTGCTTTATAGCACATTTTATGATTTTCTACCATGTATTTGTCTTTTTGAGTATTTATTATACACTATAATAATGAACTCTAATCTATCCTTAATATCTATCAAAAGTTAAGTGGTTAAAAAATTTGTTGTAATAATTCACAAAGCATTCAATCCATGAGTGTGTATAATTATGCAGAATATACTTTTAACAGTTAGTAATAAAAAAGAAGACTCCATGATTCTTAATTTATCCATCCATACACACATATATACACATATCTCTATATATGTATCCAGACTATCTGTATATGTATGTGTCAATATACACTTACATGTATACACACATTAGATATATAAATATCCAACCTATGGTAGGCCTTCCCATTTAACTTTGTTATAGACATTATTGGGGACAGTGTTAAAATATTTTAAAAATCTCATACTGACAATGTCATAAGTGACCTTTAAATAATAGTTGCCTCCAGTATAGTATTTAGAAAGGTCAGTGGGCATTTTAAAATTAAAAACTGGCATGCCTGGGTGGCTCAGTCAGTTGAGCTTTCAACTCCTGGTTTCAAATCAGGTTATGATCTCGCAGTTTGTTGAGTTTGAGGCCTCCATCGGCCTCTGCACTGGTGGCAGGGAGCCTGCTTGGGATTCTCTCTCTCCCTCTCTGCCTCTCCCCTACTCATACCCTCTCTCTCTTTCTCTCTCCCTCCCCACCCCTCTCTCAAAATAAATAAATAATTTTTAAAAAGTAAAAAAATAAATTAAATTAAAAATCAACTATATTTTTTATAACTTGTCCAAGGAGGCAAGTGTTTCTTACTCTTACACTATGTGTATTTCCATTGGAATCTGTTCAGCACAATGGGAATAGTATTTTTTAGTGATAATAGATCAAACTAGAATCAAAATAATTAAATTTGGAAAAAAATTAATTATTAACAATGGTGAATAATTGTATGGCATATTTAATCAAAGCCATTTATTCATCATGAAAACCTCTAAGGCAGGAAGTTTTATACTTTCATTGCAGAAAAAATAAATGGAGGCTTAGAAAGCGTAAATGATGTAACAGAGAATCATTAAAATTTTCAAAAGAGCTGAGGCTAGAACCTGGATCTGACTCCAAGGCTGTGTTTTTTCCCTCTACACTATACTATCATCCAATGAATAGACAAAGACTGTTTTCCATGTATTTATTACAGAAAACTAAAAAAACCCAAAAGATTAAAATGTAAATGCATGCTATAACAGATCTGATTTTTTCTTTCTTTTAGAACGTGAAATAAAAGATCACTAAAAAAGGGCAAATAGTAATTCTTGAAAACACTACTTTATAACTCTGAAAAATGAATATATGTGAAAAGGAGCAAAATATGGGAATGCTATAAGCTTATTTCATTGAGCTGTCTAATTCTATGAGGAGATACAATTCATTGTTCATAAAATCTTTGAGAGGATATATATCCCAACACAATTTATGATGTTTCACATCAGAGTTTCAAAGTTCAAATAAAAATTAAGGCAAAATTGAAGAAAACAAAAGAGAAACAACAATAAAAAAACCCCACCATAGTCTGGAGGCTGAAAATGTTACTTAAAGAGACAACATATATCTACCATGTGGCTTTTAGTATTGAAATATGGTCTGAAGTTGACTCCAATGAAGACAATGAAATAGTAAGTTAGCTTCTAGCAAAGTTACAGTCAGCCATAAAGTTGTCCTGGAAATCATTCAGTGAAAGTTTTCTCAAATATTTATTTAGCAAAGGAATTTTAGATGAAGAACATCCTGGAAGTTGAAAATGGGCAGCTGTAGACTTTGAAGATGTTATGGTCCAGAAAAAAAGGATGAAGGTTTATAGGAAACTTGTAGTATGAAGTGTGAATGTGTGTGCACGTGTGTGCTGGTGGTGGTAGGAGTGATGCTAGGAATCTATTGGATCACACTGGGACCTGCTTCTAGGTCACAGTCATTGGGATGGACCCTCTAGATCTTTAGACCACTGTCCTTGCTGCCAGATGTCAGCCTCTCTCTTTCTTTCCATAGATTATTGGCAATTGTAACATTTTGGCGTATAGACTTTTACAAAGTCAAGTTCTCCTTTACATACTCATATCAAGTATTTGATAAGAATTGTTCAACCTGTGCACATTTTTCTCATTAAAAATAATAAGTATTAAGATTATTTTTGCATGAATACGAGATGTTTCATGCTGAAAAGAGATTATTTCTGCTCAATAAGCATTATTATTAATAATAATGTGCCAGCTGAAGGACAAAGCAGAAACTTTGTAAGGTAGGAACTGTTCTATTTCTCTTTTTAAAAATAATGTTTATTATTTCTGATTAAAATATTGAAAAGTATGAAGAATAAAGCAAAAAATTACCTGTGATTCCAGCTTCTAGAGAGAACTACCATTAATATTTTAGTATATTTTTGTATGTGTGTGTGTGTGCATGTGTGTGTGTGCATATTAACTCGGTCCAAACTATGCATACAGCTTTGTGTCCTGCTTTCTCATTCTAGCAATGCATGGTGTTTTCCAGGCATTCAATGTTGTTTGAAAATGTTATTAATTTGTTTTATATTTATTGCATATACAGTTATTACTTAAATATATCTCTACTTAGATATGTACATTTATCTCTTATTTGTTTTATACTACAAACAAAGCTATAATAAAATCCTTATGCATAAATCTCAGTCCAGCAAAAACAGTGGACATTTTGGTCTATTTTCTGACTATCATGAAAATTCTTCTAGGGCCTTATTTTCTTCAACCTAGTCTGTAAAATAAAAATACACTGGTGAGTAGATATACCACTAATTAGAAGATTACTGTTGTCAAATAAGTTTGTGAGATGTTGAGTTCAATAAAGGTATGGAGATTTCTTTTCTATAGGACTTCTCAATCCTTAATATGCAAATGTGCATTTTTTTTTTTTTTTTGAGAGTGTTACAGGGGAGATGGGCAGAGGGAGAGAGAAAGAATCTTAAAGAAGCTCCATGCTTAGCACAGAGCCTGACACAGGCCTTGATCCCATGACCCTAGGATCATGACCTGAGCCACAATCAAGAGTACAACACTCAACCAACTGAGCCACCCAGGCGCCCCAACAAGTGTGCTCTTTGAATTACTAAGAGAAAGATCTGTAATGGAATGAACCATTTTTTCCAAAGATCATGGAACAATTGTTTTGTGGCATTTTGATTTAAGAAGCATCAAATATGATGCTCTCTTTCAGTTCAAAATAGATATTCTTTATCATGGTAGTCAAGGGCTGTTCTAGTTACATTAGTTAGGTGACACAAGGCTCTGCTGCAGTAATAAACACCCCTAAAATCTCTACAGCTTAACACAACAAAGGTTTATCCCTTGATCATTTAGTTTGTGATAGGTCTGGCTCCTATGTATTTATTTTCCAGATAGTGTCTCAGGGAACCATCCAAATTCTAACTACCAGCTCTGAGTTTTTACTTTCTATCATTTAAATGAGATTGAATGTGGATGGGGCGCCTGGGTGGCTCACTTGGTTAAACATCCGACTTCAGCTCAGCTCATGACCTCACTGCTCATGAGTTCCAGCCCCACATCCGGCTCTGTGCTGACAGCCTGAGGCCTACTTCAGATTCTGTCTCTGTCTCTCTGCCCCTCCCCTGCTCATGCTATGTCCCCCCACCCCCCTCTCTCTGTCTGTCTCTAAAATATAAAAAAAAATTTAAAAAACATAAATGAGATTGAATGTGGAGAAGGCACAATGGCTCTTATCTTCCTCTTCCATTTAGACTTGTGAGAATTAGTCACATACCTACACCCTTTAGAGTCAAAGGGACTGAAAAAGTTTAAGAAACACATAAATATTTGATGAATAACAAATCTCTGCCATACTGTTGTGTATTTTTTAATAAGTAGTAGATATTGGGTTTTGTTGAAAGCTGTATTTGGGTTGTCTAGAGAAACAGAATCAATAGGCTATAGGAATATTTAAAAGGAGATCACAGGATTGGCTCACATGGCTATAGAAGCCGAGAAGTCCTACAATCTGCCATCTGTGAGATGGAGAACGAGGAAGTCTGGTGGTGTAAGTCATCCTGAGCCTGAAGGCCTGAGAACCTGGAGGGCCATCTGTGTAAGTCCCAGAGTCCTACAGGCCCAAAAATCAGGAGGTCCATTGTCCAAGGACAAGAAAAGATAGATGACCCAGGTCAAGAAGAGAGAGAGGAAATTCACCCTTACTTTGCCTTTTTGTTTCATTTGGGTCTTCACCAGATTGAATGATGCCCACCTACATTTTACTCTGTCTACTGAATCAAATGCTAATCATTTCCAGAAATACTCATACAGACAACACTCAGAAATAATGTTTCACCAGCCATCTGGCCATTTCTTAGCCCAGTAAAGTTAACGCATAAAACTAACCATCATAAATGCCTATTTGGAAACTATTGGGATGATGAGTTTTTTAACCTATTAATATTATGATCTTGCTTAATAAATATTCTCATAGCAAACTCTTTATAGTCATCAAATAAATCCTATGCTAAGATGAGAAATTATTACCTTAATATTCTTTTGAATTATATTTGATAGTATTTTTGCCTAGACTTCTATATCAATATTCACAAACAAGATTGGTTTATAATTCTACTATTCAATGTTGGTCGTTAGATGTTGTTGTCAGGGTTTTATTATGGAAAGTCTTACATATATGTATTTTTTAATTAAACTTTTTATTTTGACATAATTGTACATTCACATGCAGTGAGTCCCATGTGCTGGTAATCCAATTTCCCTAATGTTGACATCTTGTAAAACTATACTACATTATAAAAGCCAGTATTTTGGCTGTGATACAGTCAAAATAAAAAACATTTCCATCAACACCAGGATCCCTTATGTTGTACTTTTAAAACCATACCCACTTTCCTCCTGTGCTTGCTTACTTCTTAACTTGGGGCAACAACTAATCTGTTTTCCATTTCTGTAACTTCACTGTTTTAAGAATGTTGCACAAGTGGAATCATACAAATATAAATTTTTAGGATTGACTTTTCACTCAGGTAAATCTCTGAAGATCTATATGGGTTATCACATTTATCAGTCATATGCCCCTTTCCATTAGTCAGTAGCAGTCAATGGTATGGATGTATTGCAGTTTGCTTAACTATATGTCTACTGAGAGGACACTTAGGTTGTTTCCAGTTTTTGGCTATTAAAAATAAGCTCTATAAACATTCATGTATAGGTTTTGTAAAAACATAAATTTTCATTTATCTAGGATAAATACCCAGGATTGCAATTCCTTGGTTGTAGGATAGATATATATTTAATTTTTTGAAGAAACTGCCAAATTGTTTTCCCGAGTGTATTGCCATTTTACATTCCCACCAATAATGTACAAATGATCCAGTTTTTCATCATTCTTGACAGTATCTAGTGCTAATCATTTTGTTTAGTGCTAATCATTTTGATAAGTATGTAGTAATATCTTGTTTTAATTTTTTTTCTCTAATGGCTAATTATATTAAATATTATTTCATATGTTTATTTATCATCTATGTATCCTCTTTGGTGATCTGTGAATGCATGTGTGCCTGTTTTTTTCATGATATTATTTGTTTTGGTTTTTTTACTATTGAATTTTGAGAGTTTTTGTATATTCTAGATACTAGTCCTTTGTCACATGTGTGGTTTACAAATATTTTCTTCCAGTATGGAGCTTGTTTTATCATTCCCTCTAATAAGGTCTTTCTCAGAGCAAGTTTTTCATTTTGATGAAATCTAATTTATGACGTTTTCTTTATATGGATCATGGTTGGTGTCAAATCTAAGAATTTTTTGCCTAGATCTGGATCCCAAAGATTGTCTCTCATAATTTTTCCAAAAGTTTTATATATTACAATTTATATTTAAGTTTGTGATCTGTTTTGAGTTAATTTTTGTGTAAAGTATGAGGTTTACGTCGAAGTTTTTTGTTTTAGTTTGTTTTAGCCTATGGATGTCTAATTACTGCAGCACATTTATTGAAAAGTCTTTCCTTCCTCCATTGTATTGTTTTTGCCTCTTTGTCAAAAATCAGTGGGTCATATTTGTGTTGGTCTCTTTCTGGTTTCTCTATTCTGTTACACTGATTTATGTGTCTAATGCTCTACCAGGACTACAGTCTTGACTCCCATGGCTGTATCAAAAGTCTTGAGATTGGGCACTCATTTCTTACTTTAATCTTCTTTTTAGAATTGTTTTAGCTATTCCAGTTCCTTTGTTTTCCCATATGAATTTTTGAACAATCTTGTCTGCATCTACAAATAATCTTTTTGGGATTTTGATGGGGGTTGCATTACACCTTTTATCAATTTGGGGGAAATTAATATCTTCACTGTATAAAATATTCCACTCCATAAGCACAGTATATTTCTCTATTTCTTTAGATATTTGATTTCTCCCATCAGCATTTTGTAGTCCTATACAAGTTCTATTGTAATTATACCTAAGTATCTTGTTTTGGATTATTGTAATTTGTATTATATTTTTAGTTTTCTGTGACCATGTGTGTTTATGGCTAGTATATATAAATTGATTTATTCCAGGCTTCTTAAGATATAATTGACATATAACATGTGTAAGTTTAAGGTGTACAATGTGATCATTTGATATGTATGTATATGGGGAAATAGTTACTGTAACAGGTTTAGTTACCACATCTATCACCTCACATATTACCACATTTTGTGTGTGTGCTGAGAACATTATTCTCTTAGCAACTTTCATGCATATAATACAGTATTAACTATAGACATCATGCTGTACACTGGATTCCCAGAATTTATTCATCATATAAGTGGAGATTTGTACCCTTTGACCAACATCTACCCATTTCCCCCACTTGCTAGCCCCTGGAAACCTTCAGTCTACTCTTGTTTCTATGAGTTCAGTTTTTTTAGATTCCATATATAAGTGAGATCACACAGTATTTTTCTTTCTTTTTCTGACTTATTTCAATTAGCATAATGCCCTCAAGGTTCATCTATGTTGGTTCCTTTCTAGTAATAAGGCTATTCAAATTATTCATTTCATATTGGGTGTGTTGTAAGTAGTTTGTGTTTTTTAAGAAACTGGTCTATTTCATCCAATTGTTAAATCTTTGTGTGTGCAGTGTTGTCATAGTATTTTCTTATTATTTTGATGTCTACAGCATCTCTAGTGATATTTCCTGTTTAATTCATGATATTTTGACAATTTGTGTCTTCTTTGTTTTTATTTCATCATTTTTTAAAGGCTTGTCAATTCTGTTGATATTTTCAAAACTTCAGTTCTTTTTGTTTCATTGATTTTCTTTATTATTTTTTGTTTTTAATTTCATATATTTCTGTTCTTATCTTTATTATTTCTTCCCTTATGTTTATTTTAATTTATTTTGCTTTTTGTTTTCTATGTTTCTAAAGTGGTAGCTTAGATTACTGGTTTCAGATCTTTCCTCTTTTCTAACTTGTGAATGTAGCACTCACAATTTCTTAGCACTGTGTTAGCTGTGTTGTACAAATTTTGACAGTATTTTCATTTTCATCCAGTTCAATTATCTTTTTTTTTTCTCTTGAGACTTCCTCTTTAACCCATGAATTATTTAGAGGTGTGTTATTTAATTTAAAAGTGTTTGGAGATTTTCCTTATCTTTCTGTTATTGATTTCTTTATGGTCAGAGAAATTATTCTCCACTATTTCCATTTTTTCTTTTAAATGTCTTGAGGTTTGTTTTATAGCCCAGAATGTGGTCTTTCCTGTTATATGTTCCCTGGAAACTTGAAAAGAATGTGTTCTGCTGTTGTTAGATGGATTATACTATAAATGTTATTAGGCTGGTTGGTTTATGCTGTTGCTGAATTCTTCTAGATCTTTGTTGATTTTCTGTCCAGTTGTTTGATCAGTTGTTGAGAAATGGGAGTGGGAGTCTCCAACTATAACTATGGATTTGTCTATTCTCTTTTTACTTCTACAGTTTTTGCTTCACATATTTTGTAGTTCTCTTATTTGGTGCATATACATTTTGGATTGTTGTGTCTTCTTGGTGGATGGACTTTTCTGTCATTCCATAATGCCTTTCTCTGTCACTAGTAAGTTTATTTGATCTGAAGTCTATTTTATATGATATAATATAGCTACTTCTGATTTCCTTTGATTAATACTTGCATTGTATATGTTTTTCTATCCTTTGACTTTCAATCTGCCTGTATAATTATATTTGAAATTAGAGTTGGCTTGTACTTTTAAATTCACTGCCAATTGAATAACTGTTTTATTTAATTTAGGTCATCTACATTTAATGTAATTATTGCTATGTTAGGGTTTGAGTTTACTATATTTGTTCTCTTTGTTTTCCTTTCTCTGTTGATTTTTTCTTGGCTTCCTATGGGTTAATTTTTTTTTTAGAATTTTATTTTTATTTACTTATATTTTTAGTATATCTTTTCTGTACACTTTTTTTTTTTGTGGTTGCTGCAGGTATTACATTACATTATATAACTTATCATTGTCCACTGGTGTTATCATTTCACTGGTTCAAATTAAGTATGGAAAACTTACCTCCACTTATGTCACTTTACATTTTGCTGTTTATGATTGTTCTCAATATTTCCAGTAGGCCCAGGGTACTGACAGCGAAGAGGAGTGGGACATACAGGTTGCATGGAGGGGTGGGTAGAAGCTCAATGGTGGATGACCACGTGAATCAATGTTGGGATTTGGTGCTTTGTTGTAAGGGTAATGGAAATTTTTGAGAAGTTTTAATATGAGTATATGGTTAATTATGTATTTTAAGTAGATTATTCTGGATATTAAATTTACTTTCAAAATTCTATGTATTTTGTTTCTTTGTCTTCTGCAATTTAATTTACAAAATAGAAGTCTGAAGCTAACTTTAATTTTGTTCATTTGAGTGAGTATATGTTATTTTTTCCTAGATGTTTATGAGAAATTTCTTTATTCTTGAAAGGTAAACATTTCCTAAGAGTTTCTCTCTATATATGTATCTTTCCTGGAACATGGTGAACTGTGTGTGTGTGTGTGTGTGTGTGTGTGTGACATTTTTTCAGATCTAGAATTTTGTTTAGTTATATCTTTACTTTTTGCCTCAATTCCATTTGTTCTGTTTTCTTCCTTGGGAACCTTTATAATTCTGAGACTTAGTTTCTATTTTTTAACCTCTATGCATACCATCATTTTCATTTTGTACACATACAAATACACCACAAACACACAGATACGTATGCACATGCATATATATATATATATATGTATATGTATGTATATATATGTGTATGTATATATATAAGCACACACATGTATGTATATGCATTTATATATATAGATATATAGCTTACTTTTGTGTATATTTGTGTGTGTGGAAGAGAGGAACTGAGATTGAGAAAGAAAGTTTTCATATTTTTCTGTACTTGAGTTCCATCTGAAATTTACAGTAAAGATATAGTTCACACAAAAGAGGCTCGGATTTTGTTTAGTAGTGTTGAGTATATTCCAAGGGACATCCAGAATGAATAAAGAAACAGTGTGACTTCATTGTTTGCTGAATTGAGTTCTTAATCCCATTTTATTTTAAAGACAGAATTGTCTTCATGGGCTATGGAGACCATTAATAAGCCTTTTGTAAGGGATTCACCAGGTGTTTTAGTCCTATATCATTCTTCTGCATGAAAAAACAAAATCAGCAAAACTAAATACAAAAATAATATCTAAAGGACAATTTCTGTAAGTCTCTTTAGTAACTTATTTTGGCAGACAGAAAAGCTCCTCTGAAAGTCTAACCCAAATGGACTCTTTTAGAAGCCTTATTTTCCCTTTCTCTCTTCAGGAAATGTAGAGAATAGTTTTTTTGAAAAATGTCCAATTTCTCACTGGAGATAAGCTTCCTCAATCGATTTTGGGTCACTTTGCATTAGGTAGTTGTGGACATAAAAATCTTTCTGGCTTATTGGGTCCCCCAACCTCTAGTGTCCTTTAATATGTTCCTGTTTGTGTAGATATTATGTAAATTTCTTGAATCTAAACAGATTATTTATAACTGTAAAATTTTTCTTTTAACACTTGTTAAAGTGTTTTTTTTTTTTTTTAATGCATGTTATGATTAGTTTAAGAGGTATACAGTGTCCTGATGAAGAACATGGACTAAAAGGCCTGAGGCCTAAAGTTGAGGCCTAAAAGGCCCACAAGTTGTCCTTTCTCTGGCCACGCCGCCTCATGGTTGCCAAGGTCCTGGCCTTGAAAACTTTCCGGACAGGGACAGGAAGTGGGAGGAAAGGAGACCTCAGACTGTCTCCTGTGCCTCCCACCCCCGGACCCACCTCACACCCAGACAAGCAATACACACTCTCACAGAAGCTTCCATCCACACGTGTGCTTTCACCCTTGAGGAGTACACACCACCCACCCCCAGACACGCACACCCCCACTCCCTCCGGTGCCAGCCTGGTTCCTGCCTTCTGCTCTCCCGTGGCCCTCCTCAGGGGCCCTGTGCTGCAACTAAATGTGAAAGTTCAGCTCCTGCCCCTTCGTCCTGCCCATGAACCAGCTAGGACCCCACAGGGAGGTATGGAGGACACACATTCTGTAAAAAAAAAAAAAAAAAAAAAAAAAAAAAATATATATATATATATATATATATGGATCTCAATTCCATTTCTGCCTAGCTGCATGGCCTTGGACAAGTGACAGTGTTTCTGTGGTTTGGGTTTTCCACCTGAAAAAAAAAAATGAAGGACCCACTTCATATAAAGAGCTAATATATTTGATCACATAAAAGAGACTCTGTTGTGTTATATTAGTTATTACCGTTACTTTTTATGTAATCATCAATGCAGCAGGTCTTTTTAAGTTGGTATGACAATGCTTCCTACAGAAAAGAATTAAGTCTTGCTAAATATCATCTCAGGAACAAGGTGAAAACTTGCTAAATTATGAAGATTATTACTAAAAGAGATCAATTACATCATTACTTTAAAAATGTTGATTAACTTATTTTGAACTTATTTCATTTATAAATACTCTTTAGAAGTCTTATATTCAGTGATCTTTATTAAAGACGATGACAAACTTCTTGTAGAAGCTTAACCCCTGGTACTCTTGAAAATTAATCTTGTGCTTCAATTAATTATATTCTCAGAGATATTTGGGGGTTTTTTGTTTGTTTGTTTTGTTTTCCCAGTAAATGGCTTCTGAAGCTATTATCATCTCCTCCAGTGCCCATTGATTCAGAGAAAATACCAACAAGTGGAATTCATTGCTCTGAATTTGAACTGAATCTTGCAGGTGTTTTCATTGTAATTCAAGGTACTGTTTAATCCCTTGGTTTAGAAACTATTAGAGTGAAAATGTTCATGTTGCAGAGTACCTTTTGACAATGATGCATCGGAAGACTAATCTGCAAGAACCAGAATATACGGTACTTGCTGGAAGAAATTCAGGGTTACAACCAACTGAAATAAAGGACACCCAATCCCATGTGCTAACAAACTAGGGATTCGTTTCCAAAGCTTTGTAGTACGCAAAGGATACTTTTCTGGTGTGCTGAGAAGTTGTCTCTGGGACCGTCACACTTGGCATTCCAGTAGATTACCCTATCATCAAGGCATCAGTATGCTGTTATTTGAATAAACACAGCTGCTGTTTTCCAAGAAATATGGCTAGGAGCAGCAAGGGAAAAAAGGGCAATTAGTGTTATTGAAATGGAGGGGTACTCAGGATGGCATATATGTATTTATGAGAGCGTTCGTTTCCGAATAGCCTATTTACCATGCTGTGACTTAACAGTGGGGGAGTAATGATCCTCTCTCCAAATCCTTGGTACTTTACTGTATTTTGCTATTTGCCTAATATTAATGATGAATATTTTTCATAATTAAGTAAACACATACTTCAATTCTTGTGACCTTGTGCTATCTTCTATCTAAAACATCTTAAAATTTTCATGGCAACTTCTTCTAAAGACTTACATATATAAGAATAGATGGATAAGATAACATATTTTTAAAACTCCGCTGATGATTTTTTCCCTGCCTTTGGAATACCTGGAAAGCAAAGATGTCATATGCTAGTGTTGGCGGTGCAGCTGCTTTTTAGGGGGTCAAGGGAAACCTTCAGCAGGTTGCAATAAAAAAAGTCGCACACCAGAAAGATTAGGCCATATCCCAGCTGTGTGTTCACAGCAAGCAGATTCCCTCCTCTGGATCTCAGCTTCTTCATCTATAAACTGTCAAAATTGGTTGATGTGATCTTTCAGGTCCCTTCAAAGTTCCTGATGCTTTCAATTTAGACCTTTGTTATTCAGGTCTGACATTCAGAACTGGGGAACACACTTAGTACAGAGACCCATTGGAACTGGTGGTTGTCATTTTTGCAAATTTAACTAACAAACATACAAACATTCTAGCTGTTTCTGTGTTTTTATTATAAAGGAAGACAAGAAATGGGGTGATTAATTCAGATGTTTTCAGTACACCATTCATCTAAAACAGTTTGTTTTGAAGTTGCATAGTCTTGGGTCTTTAGTCCATGGTTGAGAATGCTGGTTCAGGAGTACTGGTTTGGCAAGTGGGAAGGAGAAGGAGGAGAAGACTAGAGAAAGGATTTCAAGGTTTCATTTGTATGGTAAGACTGCCAGAGGAAAAAAAAAAAAAAAAAAAAAGAAGAAGCTGGAGAGGCAACGCCTTTTTCCTGAGAGGGTCATTGTGGTATACTTTAAAATCATCTCATGCAAGAAGTATGGAAGAAACCAGCACCCCTTGCCTGATGTCATGTCCAGTAGCTATTATGACCACCTTATATATCTTCTACTTTTACTTCTTCTAAGTACAGAGTTGGCTTCTGACTTAAAAGTCCTCATGTGTTTAAGTCCGGTGAAACGGAAGGATTTTAAAGAAACCTCACAGATGAAATGACACACGTCAAGGGTGTGGATAAGTTGTTTTCCGGTGTCTTGGGGTAGATGTGAAAGAAAACTTCATATAAGCCTCATTCAGAAGTCAACAAAAGCCTTCAAACAAGAATGACAAAGCAGCCTGAGTAATGTTTGGGGTCCATGCAGGGACGAGGATTAGAGGGCCTTTATTCCATAGTCAGAACAGCAACCATCTATGCAATGTCTGAGGTCTGACTCCATGACATTGGGCCCAGCCACAAAATACTGTCACCCAAACCCAACCCGTCCTCATTAATAGTAACAACACACAGTAGTTTAGTGCTTTATGCTTTCAGAGCTCTTTTGCATTTATTATCTCATCTCTGATCCATTTTTAGGATGGTGTTAGCCTTACCTCATGTCCTAGCATTTCATCATTCCTTTGCAGACATTATGGCTTTTAGTTGATAGGTCTGGTTTTTCTACTCATCCTTTGGGCAACCTGTTGAGGAGATAACAGTGACATTTTGGTTAGTGGTTTAACCAAATGACAAATGTAAGCTGAAAGAGCAAGTTTCTAATGGGATCAAACAATAAGTTCTAAGGGAAGAAATTAAGGAAGGCTTATGCAGTGGTAGTTTCTCTCACTTTGATTCCATGTCAGGCAAACCATTTCCTACTCATTTTCTCATTTGATCCTTGTGGAAAGCCCCCAGAGTAGGTGTTTATTATGAACCCAGTGTATAGATGAGGAAACAGACACTTGGGCAGTTTAAATGGTGTACAGAAGTCACAGGGCCAATGGTAGAATGGGGATAGTAGCTAGTTCTCTTGCCTCATTAGTCGGTGCTCTTTCTATCACACCCTGGTGCCTCTCTGTGCATCCTGTGCATAAGAGAGCTTTCCAAGTTGGAGACTCTTTTTATGCATCACTTTCCCTCCCAAGATTAACACTAAAGGCACAAGAAACCAATTCTGAGAAATGTTAACAATGCAAGGCTTACTGCATGCTCTGAATTATCAGGGCAGCATAGTTTTTCCAAGAACTAGAGAAAAATCAGAGAGATAGTAGTTGTCAAAGGAGAGCTGGAAGTAAAGCTGCAAAGTCTTCACTCTGTCCCTGGGTCTCTTTTTCTATAAAGTGGGGGGAATTCCCACTTCTTTGGTATGCTGAGGTCTCATGTACTCTTTGAATCCTTCAGACAGAAGTCCCAATGCTTAATTATCCATTAAAATTGTTATGGCTTAATACTAATTGATTAAATTGTTATGGCTAATATCTTGATGTTTAGAATTATGTTACATGCTGAAATTTGTCTGCTCAAAGGTCATTACCTATTGCTTCTCTGGGTGTAAGCTCCATGGGTTTTGAAAAGATGATTGAATGATGAAAGCAAGAATGAAAAGGCCTGTCAGGCAGATTTCTATGTTTAGTCCTTGTAGAAGCTATGAAGGCTCATGTCCTACCCTATAAAATAGGGAGGGAGGCAGGAGGTGGGTGGTCAGGGCCAAACTGGAGGCAATGGCAGAGTCACTTAAATCCAAAAGTAATATGATATTGGGAATGGTTGCTGCAATCCCAACCCAGGACATCTTCTAGGGGACCCAGAGTCTTATGGTTGCTCTGTTACTCTGGGCCATTCATAATAATAGATGAAATGTGCTCTGTAAACTTACAAAAATGTTACTCCTTTTCCCCCCAAGATTGGATAAGTTTGTGAGGGATCGGCCTGGCAGGGAAACGGGCAGAAGCTAGGCTCAAGGTCTTTCCAAAGTGGCATATTACCAAGGTAGGCCTTAAAGAGGGTAATTAGTGGCTCAAATCTGGAATCTTGTAGATGAAGCTAATAATATAACTGGAAAGGTGACCAGAAAGTTTAGGACAGTAAATTAGTCAGGATTCTTTGCGACCAAGTAACAGAAAACAACTCTGGAAAGCTTAATTTAAAAATTGGAGAATATATGAAGATACAGGAGAGTCTCACCCTACATCTGAAAATCAGCTGGTCCCAGTTCTAGTAATGGAGGACTTTGGAGAGTCTATAGTATTCTTTCTTTTTTTTTTTTCTTTTTCTTTTAATTTTTTTTAAATGTTTATCTTTACTTTTGAGATAGAGAGACACAGAGCATGAGCAGAGGAGGGGCAGGGAGAGAGGGAGACACAGAATCAGAAGCAGGCTCCAGGCTCTGAGCTGTCAGCACAGAGCCTGACGTGGGGCTTGAACTCGCCAGCTGTGAGATTATGACCTGAGCCGAAGTCGGACGCTCAACCGACTGAGCCACCCAGGCACCCCACCTATAGTATTCTTTCTTACCTTGGATATCTTCTAGACATTTGTTGTCTCCTTCTTCCTACAGATATTCTTTTTATGCTATTCAGTCTATGTCATAAAAGTGTGTTGTCATTCTGTCCTCACCTCCTAAGCTTACATGTCATAAGTCCAAAAAAGCAAACCATTATTAGTTCTGGTAGAAGTTTTCCGGGAAAGAATATGATTGGCCTGGTTTTAATCACATGTCCACTTCTGTTTGGCTCAAACATGACTGCTGAAGATTAATTTCCTGACCCTGTGAAGGGGTAGGAAGTTCCTGGAGAAGGGGAAATCATGACGAGCTGAGAGCATGCTGTAAATATGTTTACCATAGGGAGAGCTGTAAGTAAAAGATGACACCAACAATGAGAAATGGGAAACTAGAAGCAAATAGGAACAAGTGGAGAGCAAATTTGGAGGGTGCGGGATTGCCTTGAATGGATTGTTGTGATCATGCTCCTCCTGATCAGTTGTTGGACATCAGACATGAGCAGGTTTGGTGCTCCCACTGTCATAAAGCTGGCAGGACAGGAGGCATGGATAGGAGATAGGAGGAAATGGGTTCATAGAAAGAATGAAAATATTTGGTAGATGTATGAGCTGACACAAAAGCCCAATTGCTAAGAGAAGAGTTCAAATTACATGGTAAATGGCCAACAATCAAGGAAATTCTTGCAAATGGGGATGTAGAGTAAGTAATACAAGAGAACATGTAGGTGACACATTCAGCAAGGGGGACCCACGAATGAAGTTAGTATTGTTACCCCTCCCTGTCTGTTTCCACCTTAGTTTATTCCCTCTTTCTTGAAAAGTTCCAGTGTGCCATGGGACATGGGGAAAAGCAACAGGAGACTAGGACCACAAGCACGGAGGCCACAACTGGGCTATTTATCCTTTAGAGGTTGAGTCTTGGCCTATGCCTGCAGTTAGAGAAATCGAGCCTGGACAGAATCTCTAGACCCCAGCCAGGAGGCCCAGGTCTTAGCTGAGGCATGTGCACATTGGTCTAAGGCTAGAAAACATTCTCTAGTCCTTACTGGCAGGCTGGCTGACCTTGTTGATATAGTCAGTGTTGGCTAAGGAACCAGTGGAAGCAGGAGTGATGCTGGCAAGAGATATCGGTGAGCAATGGATGAACTTTTGGCAGTAATGACATTATGGGGATTTCAGTGAACTGTTGCTGGTATTTATTATCCCCAACCCAAAATTCTTTGTTTTATCTTTCATGTGTTTTTCAGTTTTCCTCCCCTTGATTCTTTTCTTCTCTTCCATTGTTATAAATCAATAACATTTGAACTGCACTATCAAAATAGAGTATTTTTTAAAAATGCATGAAGCCTTTTGTAACACAATAGTTCCTTTTCTAAAGGAAATAATTACTTCCTAATTGTTCTGTAAGATTGGAGATTATTGCATATATTTTTAAAGCAGGCAGCACCTGCAAAGTGATCATCTTATTATCATTTTTTTAATCAGGCAGCACGCCTATAGGACAATTCCAATTAAATTTTTAAAAGATTCAATAATGGAAACAGAGGGAGGAAAATGGGGAAAATATATTACCCAAAGCAAAATTGTTTTGAAACAATTTATGTGGCCTCCCTCAGCTTTCGGTGGCTTTTAAAGAGATGGCTCCACCCCTTGATTTACTATCCATCCAAAAGTTTACATCCAAGGTTGTTTTTACAGTGATGCCTCCATTTCAAAGTGTTCTTATTACGAGATGAGAGCACCCAAATAGAGAGGTGAACATTTAAAGTCTAGAGCATATAATGAAGCTCCGCTAATATGAAGCAATTGCTCTGCATTAGACTCCAGAGAGTTGAATTATACAATTCATATCTAAGAGTAAGGTGAGCTCCATATTAAGCATGTTTCCCTGTCTCTGAAACTAGGCAGGAAAACTTATGAATGCATCTCAACTATCTTCCTGAAAGAGCATTATTACTGGTCTGCAGCTATGGAGCACTCTGTTCTCTCTTGAATGTCCCTGATTATTAATTCTCAAGCAGTTGAAAGGAGGCTTTGAATTGGAACCTATCCCCCAATGCCCTTTATATGGCGTGACTCTCAGAGGCCTCTGCCTCCCACACTTCGTCAAAGACTCACTTATACTTGATACACGTGTGTTACACTTTGTTTCCTTTTAACAGCAGAGGCTGGAGCTGGGTAGAGGTGGGAAAAGACTTTGGGTAACAACCCGAGTACAAAGGCTTTTGGAAGAGTGTTGACGGGAGGGTAGATCTGGTGGAAGGAAAAATCTCTCCCGATGTGATATGGCCCAATGGTTGTTCTAGAGATAATCACATCCGCAAGAGGTACTTCTACTTCATGCACAATTCAAGGGGATTGAATCTTCATACAAAACTTTAAATTGAAAATCTGAGCACAGCCTGGGGTTGCCAGAACTAAAGCCATCATAGTCTCTTTTGTCTACCATTACTGCTTTCTCATAATTTAGCTGCCCGTGGAAAATGTGTAATCCCTTTGTGAAAATAGAAGACACTAAAATGGCAATTACTGGCTCATCCTAGGTACATATTTAATGGCCAGAGCTTCTTTGCTTTTAACTTCCAGCCAATTTCATGTGAGGCCCCAGAGTAAACTCCTAGCTCACTTGGTGATATGTGGGTACACTCTTGGATGTGTGTATTAACTATAGAATAGAGGTCAGAAGTTTAAGCCCTGGGGCAGCAAGCAGGGCTAAGCAAAGGTGATGGAATTCTTGAGTGACGTTGGTAAGTGCCAAGAATTGTCAGGTAAATGGAAAGAAAATTTGTGGAGACTATCATAGAAAGGAAGAAAGGACAGAGGAGCAGAGATAGGAGAAAGGAATAAGCGGTAGGAGGGGTGGATGCCCCTAATTGTGGTGCTATGCTTGGGCCTCTTCCAACAGGCTTACCAAAGCTGTTAATAAGGTTGTGTTTTTGTTTTTGTTTTTAACTGTGTGTTCAGTGATTTCCTGTTGGTTACTTGTAATTAGCACAGCGAGAGTATTTATACCACAGAAATTGGCAAACTCTATAAATTATCGCTTTTTTCTCCCCTCTGACAGAGCCTGTTGTTAAATATCTACTAGCACAGTACTGGCCTTCTATGTTTCTTTGTGACACAAGAGACCTAAATTGCCACATGTGTCACAGGCAGGAGAGAGTTTGGGAGAGGCTGAATTAGTTCAGGCAGGGCCCAGTTCCAGGACCAGAAATCAACCAGAGTTTATGTTTTCACAGTTGCCTGAAATCGGAAACAGGTTAAGATCATGGAGAGAAGAGGTCCAGTCCAACAGGTGATAAAAGTATTTATTTCCAGACATTTTGCAGGTCGAGCAGGATCTTATTTAACCCTCATAGTAGGTCAGTAAGCTATGGTTGAGAGAGGTTAAATCTACATAGTACACAGGTAAGAATCACTTAGAATTTGTGTTATCCCAAGGTCTTAATTCCTAATGCCCACCCTGTAGAATTCCTCTGTAGCCCAGACCCAGCTCTCAGCATCTTTTATTTCCTCTCTTTGCTGCTCCACAGAACCTCTGCATCCCATTAGGCAGGTGATGTTCCCCACAGTGTTTGAGGTCGCCATCCACATTGCAACCTATGTGAAGGGTGCCTCATGTAACCTACATGAATAGTGCACACGTTGTACAGTTATACACAGCAGATCTGCCTGTAGGCACCTCCTAACTCTACAAAGGTGAAGACTGGCCTTAGCCAATACATCACCTGCTCCACTCTAAACCCTCCTCTTCTAGGTTTATAACCTTTCTTTATTTCTACAGTATATTCATTCATTTGTTCATTCAATAGAAAATTGCTAAAGACCTGTGTGTACTGTGAGAGAAAGCGGAAATACAACAAAGTAGCCTGGAGAACGTGGGGGTTAAGGGGCACCATGTAAGTATCTAATTTGGAAGCTTCAGAGGAGCAGAGGTGGAGAGGTAGGTCTGAGGACTGTGCATGGGGGACCCACACTTTCTATACCACCATGGACACTCCATCCTTTTGAATATTTCTCTTTCCTATGAGCAAAAGCCTTAATCTGGCAACTTTTTCTTTTTTTTCCTGTTTTTTTCTTCACATTATGTCCCTAGCCCTTACTTAGAAAATTTCTGAAGACCTTCTTGTGGACATTAGTGGCCTAGATATACTCCCTTCAGAGATCCTGACACTTTCTCTGTTCCTATCCTTGAGGTGAAACTATCTTAGATACAGTAACTTTATGTGGTATTGGGTTAGCTCAAACAGCATAATTTAATTCTATTTATTGAAGTGCCAACCAGATATTCTAAAGAGAGGCTGGAGTGAGGAGTGTGTGGATAGGGAAGCGATAAATGCATAAAGACAGTTCAAGTCCAAGGATCTCAAAGTGTGGTCCATGGACCAATATCAATATCACCTGGGAATTTATTAAAAGTTTACATTTTTGAGCCCCAGCCCAGACTGAATCAGAAACTCTTGGAGTTGGCCCAGCTGTCTGTATGATTCTGATATCACACAGATTCTGATATCGGTTTGAGATTCACTGGGTTAAGTAATATCAACAACAAGTGAAACTAATAACAATTGAACAACAAACTTTGAGTGGAGCACTACAGAATTATGTAATTAACTCACTTTGGTTCAGAGCAACACTAGTTTAGATCCTTGGGTATATTTTTCTCTTCGTGCTCAGCTCTTAAAAAACCAGAAGTATTTCAGTATCCTCAACACTTTCGCAAATAACCATTAGACAGATTTGTAAAAAGATTGATTGTAAACTTTCATTTCCTCAAGCGGCCATTTACTCATTAAGATAATGCTCATTCTCCGGTCAGCAGACAAAAGACTTGAAGATGTATATAGTTGAAGGAAATGAAAAGGCGACAAGGCTAAGAGAACAAAGGTGAGGATTGCCACGGTCCAGAGGTCCAAAGGGTGGCTGTGGAGGAAGCATTTTATGTGCTCCTGCTTCTATTAGATCCTTCAGGAAATGAAAGTGTTTTGTGTCTTTTCCTTTACACCTCAAGAAACATGGAATAATGATTTTCTTTTGTGGAGGATCTTAAATTTAGGCAGATGAAAAATTAGCCTTCGAGTACAACATCAAAGTCCACAAATTTAATTATTGCTTTCCCTGATTAGTTGATCTTCTGTCATGATATTACCTCTCTGGTATAGGGGGTTAAGGTTTATACCTACTTTTAAATTCCTTTGGTGTATCAGGAATAGTAATACACAGAGAAATTTTTCATTTATTCATCAGTGGGTATTTACTAGGCTCACCGTGTTGTCAAACTAAGATGCTGTAAAAAATACAAGGTAGAAGGCAACATGAACCCTACCTTTATGGCATTCAAAGTCTACCAGGAGACAACTGCTATTGCACAAGAAAGCCTAACAAAAATTACAAGCGAATTTTCCATAAGATGTTCAAAATAAAGGGCTATGAAAAGTCAGAAGAAGAAAAGTGTTCCTTACAGCTTTGGTCAGATTTGGTCTACAATCACATCAAATCCTTATTAATTAGGTTCTTGGTCTCTTTTTTACTGTCACTGGCAAACTAAATTGCTGCAGAAATAATCCTCTCCCATAGGAAATCTTACAGACAGACCCTCATCACCCCTGCCAAGCTGCCCAGAATTTAGGTCTGAAAAGAATGGCCAAAGAGGTCAAAGAGCTGAGCAAGAGATTTAAAAGCATTTGGTCTTTAAGGACATGAGTGTGTTTGATGCCAAAGCCTGGGGGTACACAGCTGAGGTCAATCAGTATTAATTGCTAACACCTAGAGGTAATTAGCAGTAATTACCCAAAGAAGTGAAGGGAGAAGCCCCACAGATTTAAAGGCAGTGTTGCCAGAAAGAAGCTCCCACCACACAGAAAACCTCATAGTTCCTAGGTAATAGATAATAAATGGGTTTTCTGTAGCAATTTACATAGTGTTTGAATTGCACTACTAAAGACCCCTGAGGACAACTTATGTATATTTTATTAAAACTTGCAGCCCCTCCTCTCCAGGTGGAGTTTATTTGCCAATCTCTTGAGTCTGAGCTGGTCTTATGACTTGCTTTAACCAATAGAATGCAGGAAAAGTGAAATCAGGCTACTTATGCTTCTAGGGCCTAAGAGACCTTGCAGTTTCCACCTTCTCCTTCCAGGAGTACTGCCCTGACATCATCTTGGGAGGAAGCTGGTTTAGCTACTGGGTGATGAGCAGCATTGTGGAAAAGATCCAGGTATCCCAGTGAATAGCTCCAACTCCAGACTTAGGAAAGAATGTGTCTTGGGTTTTTCAGCTAATGATGTATCTGTATATTAGACGCTCATAATATATTTTTTAACACCTTCCTCCCCTCGATGGCAAAATTATTTCAATAATAATAATAAATATAATTTTATTGATCTATTTTTTAGTTAAAAAAATTGGCAATTGAAATAATGAATACATATAAATTTCAAAGGTATTTTTCAAATAGAGTGAAATATTTTTTGTATGAATTAAAAACTGTATTTATGAAACAAAAATATTACACCTGACAATTCTTACTTTACCTCCTCTTTAACAAACTTTTGTATCAATAAAATCTCTAAGAGGTCATTGGACAATGATTGTAAAGACAAACAGAACTTGAGTTCCTTCTAGTCTGTTATTCTATCATTGTTAATTTCAAGTCTTAAATAAGAGAATATGTAGTACCACAGGATTGGAGATACAAAGAGCACACAAAGAAAGCTTAAATAATTCCAAATCATTATGAAATTATTCTTAAATGTGTGTAGGTGACACTGTATGGGTTGGGGCACCAACTGTAGTGAGTTTTCCAAATTAACTTCCCAGTTGAATGCAATGTTTATTAAAGGATAAGTAATAAAATGTACTAATTTGAAGCTTCCATATATATTATTAAAACTCAAGCACTCTAGAATTGTTGAGAAATGAGAACGAGGCTACAGATTGTCTTTTCAAAATGTATATGTTAAAATTTAATCTCCAAGGTGATGGTATTAGGAAGTGGGACTTCAGGGACATGATTAGGTCCTGACGGTCCCTCATTAGTGAGATTAGTGGCCTTCTTAACCAGACCTGAGAGAGAGCTCCCTTATCCCTTCTGCCTTGTGAGGACATAGCAAAAGGATGGCCATCTATGCACCAGGAAACAGGTTCTCATGAGAACCTGACCATGCTGGTGCCCTGGTCTCAGATTTCTAGCCTCCAGAACTGTGAAAAATCAACTT
The DNA here is from genome assembly GCF_018350195.1 of Panthera tigris. NCBI lineage: Eukaryota > Metazoa > Chordata > Mammalia > Carnivora > Felidae > Panthera > Panthera tigris. Next base: position 137,141,466 of record NC_056667.1, on the reverse strand, counting down.
CTGTTGTTTACAAGTTAGTCTGTGGTAGTTTGTTATAGTAGCTAGAAAAGACTAAGACCATCAACAATTATTTTTCTCAGGGAGAGGAGTAGTTTATCACAGACATTATTTAGAAATATTGGCACATGGTGGTAATCAAAAGTAGACTGACTTTTAGTAATTTTTATTGTTTTGAAATTCCACAGTGAACTCTATTGCCTGTTCCGTGGGTGGACTGCTTATAGACATTTCAGTTCCCATCTGACTACAACACCATGAATGATCCAGGTAAGAGTGGCAGAATTGCCCAATCAATCCAAAGAACTGTCCAAAATAATAGATGGTTATTCTATGCTACCAAGTTTTGAGGTAATTACATAGCCACAGATAACTGGTATAGGGAATAATCACTTAAAGCAGTTGGTCTGGATTTTTCTTCCTGAAGCCAGAAACAAATATAGGAGCTCTAAATGTATACTGGTCTCCATCTTTTATGTTGAAGGGAAGGATTTAGAGAATATATGTGTATGTTATGGCTTATTTAAAAAGGTGATGTTCTCTTAAACAAGATAGGAGGGGTGGTTTAAAAAGGAAATGAGAGAAAAGTGATTCTGCGGGAATTGGAGATGTAAAATTATCATGAGGATGCTGGTAGGTGGGAGAGTGGTTCAAAACAAAACAAAAAAATGAAAAAAAAAACCAAAACGGTGTATAACCCATTGAGGATGAATCCTTTGTAATATCCTGAGCATGAAACCAGACTTTCTGGACTGGGATCCGAATATCCCTGAAACAATGAGCAACAAGTTCTAAGTACTAGAAAGACATAAAATTCTGTCCTCTCCACCAGGAGGAATAGCACATTGTGGGGACTGATATTTTTCTGGTATAAAGTTTTAACATCACTTTTACATATTTGGTAAGTAATTTTATGGAGAAATTTCTAAGATAAGGCAAATTTTGGCATAAATATATAAAGCAAACTAATAATTTTTGTGTGGGGCTCAATTACATAATTAAAGATAGATGCTGGTTCCATATACTTTACTGAAAAGTCTACAAATATAGGAAACTGAAGTCAGAAAACTGGAGTTACTTTAAACATTTCTTTCCATTAATTTTATGATTTTCATAGCTTTGATTTTTTTTTCGTTATATACCAAAAATTTCTTTCTCAAAGAATAATTTTTTTTTTGGCCCTAATTTGTCAAAGAAGTGCATATTGTGAAAATTGGAATGAGTGTGGAAACTGGATGGTCTGTTCAGGTGAAAATAAGCTGTAAGTGTAGAGGTGAGAAATTCTGGAAAAAAATGAAGAGCTGTATGTTCTGGCTATTATAAAATACAGAGATCTCTGTAGGTAGAAGAACAGTAGTGGAAGATGTGCTTGTGATAAGGGATGATCAGAGCTGACAGTTATGATCTCAGGTGGCCAATGGCAAACAAAATAAACTTAATTCAATTTTGAGTGGTGATTATAAACTCTAATGTATCCTAGAGACTTAATGGATAGAAATTTAGGAATATAATGTTGGCAATGGGAAGTATATGTCTTAGTCAAACAACATGGAATAAACGGGCATAGTAGGATGTGATAATGTGATTTATAATAATATATATTTGGTCTTTGTCCACATTTCTGGCAGAGCTCCTAACTCCTTTGGAATTTGCTAAATGGAGGGAGAATAAAGGTGTCTTTTGTTAGATCAGTGAGGTGACTTTTGGACTGCACCTGGATGGGGATGGGGTGGACCAGTGAAGCCAACCATGTGATTAGAGAGTTGAAACATTAAGAACTCCTTCCTTCACCACCTGCAGGGAAGGAAGAGGGGTGTGAGATTGAGTTCAATCCCCATGGCCAATGACTTAACCAATCATGCTTATGTAATTAAGCATCCATTAAAGGGTTCACAGAACTTCCCAGTTTGTAAATGCATGGAGATTTGGAGAAACTGGTGTGCTCAGAGAGAGCATGGAAGCTCTGTGCCCTTTCTTCATATCTTGCCCTATGTACCTTTTCCATCTCACTGTTCCTGAGTTATGTCCTTGTATAATAAGCTTGTAAATAGTAAGTAAATTGTGTTTCTGAGTTCTATGAGCCACTCTAGCATATCAATCAAACTCAAAGAAGGGGTCACGGGTACCTCTAATTTATCCATTCTATCAGAAAAACCTGGACTTAGTATTGGTGTCTGAAGTGTGTGTATACATGTTGGTAGGGGACTTAAAGGACTAAGCCCTTAAACTGTAATATAAGGAGAGAATTGTTGGAAACTACAATCTACAGCCAATTGGTCAGAAGCACATGTGAAATCAGAGATGGAGGTGGGCATCTGAAATGGAGTGCAGTCTTGTAGGACTGAGCATTTAATCTATGGAATCTGATGCTGTCTCTGGGTAGACAGTGTCAGAGTTGAGTTGTGGGATACACAACTTGTGCTGGAAAATTGCTTGGATGGGGTGGGGAACACCCCCTACCCCACCCCTGCACACACGTGCACACACACTGGAATTGTTGGATGGTCAGAATCTTTTTGTACAAGAATCCATTTTTAATATAGCAGAGGTATGATGAATGGTGGAGAGATTTAGCAAACGATATAAACAGAGAAAAATAGACCTGGTATTTCTGTTTAAATGGTTTAAAGCATGCCTGCTCAGATAGAGAATGAAAACGAGGTTTTCATGATAAAGATCACAAAACTGGTAAAGAGGTACTATACAAAGGTGTGTAGATTTTTCTCTATTGTTCAGACATTACTAGGAGTCTGTTGAAACAGAGGAGTTGGTACATGATTAATTTTCCTGGTGACAATAAATTTCACAATTATGAAAACATGAAGGGAAACTCTAGCATGGGCCTATCAAAAAGGGGAAAAAACATAGCTTGATCTAATAGTGTCAGGAAATTTGGGGTGAAAGTGACTAGGACATGAGAGAAGTTCTTCATAGGTCAAGGAGGAAAAGGTGGCCTTGGTGAGACCTCATCCTGGCCTTCTTAAGGGTATACTTTAAAGAGTTTATAGAAAATCAAGTTGTAACTGCATAGACAAGGATTCAAAGTAAGCCAAAGCTAAAGCAAGGTAGAAATCCATAACAACAGCAGTGATAATGGAGTTTCTACTATAAGCTAATTACTATTCAAGGCACTTTGAATATGCTATTTCTAGAAAAACATTTTGGTTTCACATTTACCACAGCCCCATGGAGGAGAAAAGGCATTGGAGGTGTGCGTGTGTGTGTGTGTGCGTGTGTGTGTGTGTGCGTGTGTGTGTGTGTGCGTGTGTGTGTGTGTGCGTGTGTGTGTGTGTGTGTGTGTGCGTGTGTGTGTGTGTGTGTGCGTGTGTGTGTGTGTGCGTGTGTGTGTGTGTGTGTGTGTGCGTGTGTGTGTGTGTGTGTGCGTGTGTGTGTGTGTGCGTGTGTGTGTGTGTGTGTGTGTAGATGGGGGACCAGTGTGACTGCTCATAGATAAGTTCAGATATTTTTAAAGGCCACGTGTGAAAAGTAAAGGAAGGCATCCCAAATAAAGGGTAAATGTAAAATTGTGGCTGAAAGCTGTAGGAAAATGTTATGAATATATTGAACTCAAAATATGCTAGGCTTGAGAAACATGCCAACCTAGAATAATTCTCAAAAGAAGAATTAGGGGCCGCTTGTGGTGCATCCAGGATGGCAGTGACAGACGTGCTGTTCAATACTCTTGTTTGCTTCCTTCTCTGTCAGGAAGAAGCTTCAAACTGGAAAGAGAGCAAATATAGCTAAGCAGTATTGAAGTGTTTGATGGGGGGGATAAATGGCAGAGAACCTGGCTGTTTTAAATGTTTGTCTCTTGATCTTGGCCCTGAAGGGACTTGCAAGAGCTATCCTGGGAACACTGTTGGTGATATTTGTGTTCTCATGTTGCTGAGAGAATGAACCAACTGAAGCCAGATACTCTAATTTTGAAAAGAAAAAAAAAGTGAGCTCTAGAAGCTAATAGAATTTTCTTGGTTTCATCAGGTTTAGTTGCTTCCTTCTCTATGATTCTATTGAAATTACCTCATCCTGACATCACAACAGTTGATATACTTTTTCATAACTATTTGTTTTTATCATATCTAGACTATAATGCCCTTGAAGTTAAGGACTGTCTTGTATTTGTGATTTCCCTAGGGTCTGTGGCAATGCACTGAATCACAGTGAGGACTTCTGTTTATTAATCTCTTGCTCTCACACTCCCTCTCTTCATTGTCCTCTCTTATATTCTTTCCATTCAACATGTTATGGTTAGCCTTAATGCAATTAAATTTCTTGCTTAGTTCATGGAACTTTGGTTTTCTTTCTTTTCTTTGTTTCTTTCTCTTCAAAAAAGAAACTGTGATCATTTAGCTATTGTTTCCATGTAGGAATTCCTTCCAGGAATTTGTTGGAAAAATTTATATGTTTATAAATCTTGAATCCTAGGAAAAATTAGCTAAGAAAAAAATGGGAAAACTATTATAATTCTTCTGCAAGAATCAAAGCCTACAGTCAACATAAGGAATCCACTGGTGTCAAGCTGAAATGAAGAGCAGGAAATGCTGATGTGTAAAGTTGAAGACCCTAGGTTAAGGCCTCTATGTCCTAGAACTGGGACAGGTATTGTAGTGGCGTGAAGAAAAGTTTAAAAGCTCCAAAAAAATCCCCTGAAAATATGCCAATTCATCCCTTCTTCCATGCTTCTGGGAATCACTGGCCTTTTACCATCTCCATCGATTTGCCTTTTCCAAGAATGTCCTATAGTTGGAATCATACATTGTGTAGCCTTTGCAAATTAGCTTCTTTCACTTAGTAATAAGCATTTAAATTTGATCTATCACATGGTTTTCTAATTCTGTTTAGACTATTTATATGATATGCTAGGGTCTCAACAAATGAGAGGGCCTACATGTCATGACCCCTGAAATGGTCTACTTTTGGGAGAGTTAATTTGCTTCTCTAAATTTTTATTTTTTCGTTAGTAAAATGGGGGATAATAGCACTTTCCTTGGAATGCTATTTTGAGGATTAGAGGGATTGTAAAACAAATAACACTGTAATAGTGGATTTGCTATTGTGAGATTACTGTGGAGGAATCAATGAGATGGTAAGTAATTGATAATGAGGAAAAACTTAAGAGAGTCAAGCAAAGAAATAAAATATTACTGTCAGTATAAGACTTATGTTAAGTTCTTCTTTCCCTTGAGAGACCAGAATGAGTTCCTATGGCACTTTCCTGTTTGGGAATGATTTAGGAGAAGAGACTCCATTTACTACTCCTATGACCTATCCATGGGAAACAGGATGCTGAGAGATAATAGACCAATATGTTCTTCAGTATAGTCAGTAATGAGAAGCTGGATTTGGAGGGAATTTTGGCTCAAGATGCACTGTGTATTGAAGCATTAGGAGGGGCTGGGTGGCAGAATATAAAAATGTGTGTCCAAGACTTCATGCATTCATACATGGTGTTTGGCCTGCTCGTGGATCCCAAGGATTCTAAGTGCCTGTTGAAATCTTCACACCTGATACTTGGCATACATAGTATACAACATGGTTTTTGTTGTTGTTGTTGTTGGGGTTTGTTTTTTGATTTTTGTTTATTCACAACAGGTTTTGCTACATGAATAATGTGCCAGGTATTTTCTATTTGACTTCCAGATCCACTTTCTATCTTTCTCCTCTCTCTCTCCTTAGAAAGCTGATCTACGTAGACTACGTCAGTAGGTCTCACTCAGGTGCAGAGGTTATTTCATGACTCTTTCAAGTTGTAAGATACTTCCTGAAGTTTGGAGAGAAGGAAACCATGAATTATGTCACATGGCAACTATCTATAAAGTGAATGAATTATAGGAAATTATGAAAGATTGTGTGGATTGTGTTCCTACATGTTTAGTTCTTCTATCTATCATTTATAAATGATAGGTAAAATTATTATCACATGTTCCATTCTGAAAATAGGGCTAAGAGCCTTTTGGTTTTTTTCAAAGATTACATGTGGCAAAACTGTACAAATTCGTTGCAGTTTTAGAAAGGGACAGCTGGGCTACAACATTCATAATATTTACCCCTTTATTCCTTTTTCCTCCCTCCTTTCCTGCCTCCTTTCCTGCCTCCTTTCCTGCCTCCTTTCCTGCCTCCTTTCCTCCCTCCTTTCCTCCCTTCCTTCCTTAGTATTGCTTGAATAATGTAAGACGAGCACTGGTATAAAACCGTGGGTATCTGGAAAGAACAAATTTATCAGAAGGGACTGCCACCTAAGCAGAATTTGACACTAGCACTTGGACTCTTCCTTCCATTTTAATGATCTTCAGGATATAGTCTTTAGATAACAACAGATAAACAGAAACCTTTAGCTAGCTAATAATGAAAACTCTGCCTATGTGGTTTACATTTTATTGTTAAGCTGAAGTTTACAACATAATGATGTGCTTATGGTATTTTGCCAAGTTGGAGGTTTATTTTTTTTTCTAATTTATTTTCCATTCATGTTACTAATTTGTTGTTGTATTTAAGACCTAACAGGTTATTTTCACCCTTGGGGGAAAAGTCCCCAATAAAATTTCATGTCTGTATTGTTTGGGATCTAGAGAACAAGCTGATTCACTCCCAGATATCATTTAAACGATTTAAAATATTTAAATAAATTTCAATTGTTGTTTATAGGAATTTTTAAGAAAATGTTTTACAAAATGTAGGCTAAGTCATAATATACTCTAGTGAAATCCCTTATTTCAATTACCGTAATTCATATTTCTCTATGATTTTTACCTATTCTCTTATATGCCACTAGCATAACATGTTTGCATTATACTTTCTGTTCATTTCTCAAATTTTTGATGAATAATTACATTAATGACTGCAAAGATTACCATATAAATGGCTAAGTGTCCATCCATCCATCCATCCATCCTTTATCATCCATTCATTTATGTACCAGGAAATGTGCTAACATATGGAAAAGGAAAAAAAGCAACAGAATTATTATTCTCAGTGAACTCACAGAACTGAAGAGACAGGCAAAAAATGGACAATGTGATGTGGTTAGGCTGCTAATTTAGATAAGGGTGGTCAGTGAAGGCTTTTTGAAGGAGAAGTGGTGAGAAGTAGGAAGCAGGGGTCTAGGGGGTGGTGAGTTGTAACTGAGCTAAAGTGTAACTGGGAATTACCTGAATGATAGAGGTGGGGGGCTAGTGAGGAGGCTGGAGGCTGAAGTTTATGCACAGGCATAAAAGTCTGAGAGATGTCATATGTGGGGAGGTATGATGTATACCATTTAATACATTAGGAACATAGGTGATAGATGAGAGCCATGAAAGATGTCCCCAGAGTTATAAGCAGGCACTAGATCATAAAAGCTCTCTTATCAGCTGAGAGAGTTTGCATTCTTTAAAGGACACCTGGCAAGCTACTGATCGGTGTTGAGCAGAGTATAGTGATCAAATATGTGTTTCAGAAGGGTTATCCTCAGGCTGTAGAGGCCTGAGAATGGCAGTGGAGGCTAAGAGTGGCAGTGCAAGCATTAGACTATGAGTGGATGGGAACAAAGACCAGGCCTGTTTATTCACCACTGTATCTTCAGGACCTTGATCAGTGTCTGGCACATAATAATTCCTCCATGAATATTCGTTGAGAAAAGGAATAAACACAGAGACCATGTGGGAAACTTTTGAGGTAATCCCAGCAAGAAATAATGAAGGCCTAAATTGTTAATTGAGAGAGAGAAAAACTGGGTAATGTGGATCAGTATTTTCCAAACTTTCCTGGTTAAGACCTGTATTAGGAAATGCACCTACATGACTCAATGCACACACACCCATACCTAAAACTAACGTTTTACTGAACAGTATTTACTCCCACCTGTAAATGCACTCTGTTTTCTATTGTATGCCATGCTACACGATGTTAGGGCTACTCTAACAAATACAGTAGACTCAGTGGCTTAAACCAAAGACATCTGCGTTCTTACAGTTCTGGAGACTAAAAATCTGAGACTGAGGTGTCAGCAGATTTGGTTTCTGAGGGAAACAAGAGAAGCATCTGTTCCCCACCTCTCTCCTTGGTTAGTAGAGTGCTCTTCTCCCAGTGTCTTCCCATGTTCTTTCCTTCTTGAATGTCAGTGTCCCAATCTTTTCTTATGAAGACAGTTATATTGAATTAGGGCCTACCCATGTGACTTCATTTTACCCTAATTATCTCTTTATAGGCCTCATCTCCAGATATAGTCACACTATGAAGTACTGGAGGTTAGGACTTCAACACAGGAATTTGAGGGGGACACTAACATTATTTTTTTAAAAAATAGACCAACGTCCATAGGCTACATTGAGGTGCACTCTGTGTTGCACATTCTATCAGTTTTAAAAGATCTATCATTACATGTATCACCTCTATGTATATATTATGCAAAAAGGTCCTAAAAATTCTCTGTACTCTACCTATTTGTCTCTGGCCCTTCCCAATCCCTGGCAGCTATTGATCTTTTCACTTTATCCAAAGTTTTCCCTTTTCATAGTGCCATATAGTTTGGATCATACAGTATAGAGCCTTTCAATTTGACTTCTTTCATTTAGTAATATTTTCTTTTAAAAATGTTGTTCCTAACCTGTTGATCTTCTATTTGGAGAACACTGATTTTTTTTTTTCCAAAGTGATAGTAATGAGGTAGAACTGCCAGGACTTGAAGACAGTTAAGATATGGGGAGCAGAGGGTACGGGTCTGGAAGTTAGGAGACCATCTGTGATGAACATTTGACTGGCACACAGGTGTTAATTGAAGTCCCGGATGTGATTGGGCCAATCCAGAAAGTGAAGAGAGGGTGAAAAATGGAGAGTTGAGGAATAAATCCTAGAGCATGTCAATCCCATAGGTATGAAACTTTATCTTCAGTTTGAGTTGAACATCTTTAGCTACATTAGTTTATCATTTTTTTTTCTGTGAACTGTTTGCTCAGGTCTCGTGTAAACATTTCTATTGGTTCGTTGATTTTTTTTCAACACTTTGAGATATTTCACATATCTCGTGTGTGTATATTTCACATATTACAGAAACTAGTCTGTTACTATCTCTTCAAATATTTTTCCCAGTTATTTGTCGTTCAACTTTATAATATTAGTGGTTATGCAGAAACTGTGGATTAGGTATGTAGTCAATTTTACCAATGGGCAACTTTATATCTTTGAATTTTATGGCATTCTTAGCAAAGTCTTCTCCACCCTAATATAAAGAACAGTCTTCCATATTTTCTTACAGTAGTTTTATTTATTTGTTTAAACTTTACATTTGGAAATATGATAATCTTAAAATAATGTTCCTATACGGGGCAATATGGGGATCTAGTTTCGTTTTTGCCTACATGACTTAGCAAATATCCTAGCACAATTTTTTAAATGAAATCTCTTTTCCTTTATGATTCTAATTGATATATTTTCACATTTCAATATGCAATATGTATTTGAGTTATCTCAGGAGTTTCCATTAGATTTCATTGCTCTGCCTATCTGCTCCTGACCAGTACCACATTGATTTAATTCATTTTTTGATATATATTTGGGATACTGAAGAGGGCTAATCCTTCAATACTGTTTTTTATCCACTCACATACACTTCCATGGACAGCTTCACTCATTTTTTTTTTGCAAGTGGTCTTTAAAATATTTAAAATATCCTCTTATCCCTCTCTTAAAAACCTACACCACAAAACAAATCTCCCAATACAATACTTTTATAATTTCATTGTGGACTCAATCAAATTTCCAATTAACTTAGAAAGATTGCCTTCATTACAAAGTTTTCACTGTCCAAAGTCTTGAATCATTATATTCAAGAAAATTTTATTGGATATCCATGTAGTCGAAGACAACAGTGGCAGCTATAGCTAACATCTGCAAAACTTTCCTCCCCAAACCATAAGAAAATCCAAGTGAATTCTATCAGTACCAAGCCCTTATCTTAATTTGCAGACAGACCTTGTTGAAACTACAAAATAATTGTCCCCAAATAGCGAAAAATGAACTAATTCCACTGGGCAATTTTTCACACCGCCACCTTATTCCAGGAGCCACAGGCTTTGTGGTGGGTGAAGGTAGATGGAGAAAAATTGTGAGGAAAACAAACCAAAAAAGGGAGACAAGCAATGAGCTGTAATGATAATTTGGAAGGCCTACCAAAAATATTTTATCTATCTTATATCTGGGAGAAAAACAAACAAAAACCTGGAAAGGTGTTTGCCAATATCAGACCAAGAGTTACAGGAAGAGACTCAGAGTTCCTGTGATTTAAAGTGGCACACTCAATTTAAAAAGATAGATGCAGTTAAATAGACACATTTCCTTTCCTGTCCCTGTCCCTTTCCCTTCCTTTCAGTATGTTAACATACAGTGTTATATTAGTTTCAGGTGTAAAGTGTAGTAATTTGACATTACTCAGTGCTCATCATGATAAGTATACTCTTAATCTCCTTCACCTATTTGGCCCATTACCTCACCCACCTCCCCACTGGTAAACATCTGTTCTCTATAGTTAAGAGTCTGTGTTTTGGTTTGTCTTATCTCTTCTTTGTTTACTTGTTTTCTTAAATTCCATATATGAGTGAAATCATATGGCATTCTTATTTCTATGACTGACTTGCTTCACTTAGCATTATAATCTAAAGTTATCCATGTTGTTGCAGATGGCAAGATCTCAATTCTTTTTTATGGCTGAGTAATCTTCCATAGATACATACCATTTCTCCCTTATCCATTCCTCAAAAGATAGACACTTGGCCTGCTTCCATAATGTGGCTATTGTAAATAATGCTACAATGAACATAGGGGTGCATACATCCTTTTGAATTAGTGTTTTTTGTGTTCTTTGGGTAAATACCCGGTAGTGAAATTGCTGGGTCCTATGGTAATTCTTTTTTTTAACTTTGTGAGGAACCTCCATACTGTTTTCCATAGTGGCTGTACCAGTTTGTGTTCCCACCAACCATGTGCAAGGATTCCTTTCTCTCCACATCCTTACCAACACTTGTTGTTTCTTGTGTTGTTAATTTTAGCCATTCTTACAGGTGTGAGGTGATATCTCATTATGGTTTTGATTTGCATTTCCCTAATGTTGGGTGATATTGAACATCTTTTCATGTGTCTTGGCCATCTGTATGTCATCTTTGGATAAATGTCTGTTCATGTCTTCTGCCTAGTTTTAAATTATTTTTTCAGGTGTTGAGATGTATAAGTTCTTTGTATATTTTGAATACTAACCCTTTATCAGAAATATTATTTGCAAACATCTTCTCTCATTCAGTAGACTGTCCTTTAATTTTGTTGAACGTTTAGTTTACTGTACAGATACTTTTTATTTTGATGTAATTCCAACAGTTTATGTTTGCTTTTGTTTTTCTTGCCTCAGGAGACCTATCTAGAAAAATGTTGCTATGGCTGATGTCAGAGAAATTACTGCCTGTTTTCTCTTCTAAGAATCTTATGGTTTCAGGTGTCACATTCAGATCTTTAATCCATTTTGAGTTTATTTTGGGTATAGTGTGAGGAAGTAATCCAGTTTCATTCTTTTGCACATAGCTGTCCCCTTTTCCTAGCACCATTGGTTGAAGAGACTGTCTTTTTCTCATTGCATATTGTTGCCCCCTTTGTTGAGAGCTAGTTGACCACATAATCATGGGTTTATTTCTGGGCTCTCTATTCTATTCTATTGATCTATGTGTCTGTTTTTGTGCCAGAACCATACTGTTCTGATTACTACAGCTTTGTAGGATGTCTTGATATCTGGTATCATGATACCTCCTGCTTTCTTTCTTTCTTTATTTATTTCCCAAGATTGCTTTGGCTCTTCAGGGTCTTTTGTAGTTCCATACAAATTTTATTTGTTCTAGTTCTGTGAAAAATTATGTTGGTATTTTGGTAGGGATTGCATTAAGTCTTAGACAGACTTGATTTAAATGGGCACTCTTCAAATTGCCTAACTTCTTTTTTTTCTTTTGTTTTGAAAGCTAGAGAGCATGAGCTGGGGAGGGGAAGAAAGAGGAGACAGAGGATCCCAAGCAAGCTCTGCACTGTCAGACCAGAGCCCATCTTAGGGCTCAATCTCACAATCTATGAGATCATGACCTGAGCCCCAATCAGACACTTAACTGACTAAGCCACCCAGATGCTCCAAAATGCATAACTTCTGTGGGGAGAAAAAGTGCAAAAGAGTGAGAAGTGCCCCTTTGCAGTCAGGTGGTTAAGAAGAAATAGAAAAAGGAAGTGGGGGAGAATTTAGGGCCTTGCAAGAAACGAACTGTAAAATGAGAGGACTCACAACCACCCCAACATCAAAAACAAATAAGAACACCTTGCTAAAAGTATCTTGATGGTGCTAAATAATGGAAGTACTGGAAACACCCTAATATCATAAAAATGAATGAAAGAAAGGTGAAGCCCACACAGAGATATTGCTGAAAATCAGGAAATAAAATTTCATACATAAAAACCAAGGAAATGAACCATCCTCATCTTGAGAAATGAACACTAAGCAGATGAAAACTGTAAGCCAATTTTCTAAACAAAATTAAATCTGCCTGAACAAGCATTTCAGGATTTGAGAAACCATCTTTAAAAGGAAATTTGAAAATTAAAATGGAAATGGACAAAAACAGAGAATTAAAGAGATTAAATCACAAAAGAAATAGGAAAAAAACCCTCAATATCTCATAAATGAAGAATAAATTACAATAATAAACTCAATAAATAATTGCAGGAATGAACTTAAAGGAAAATTAAGACACATTAAAAAATTAGGCAAATAACTAAAGAAAATGATATAAGCAAAGAAGGAAAAATAGAAAGTAGTGACATTGAAAACAAGAACAAAGTAGTAACAAACATATTTGCAGAGTCCATGAAGAAGAAAAAATTTGAAATAGGAGCAAAGAGCTAATATTTAAAACCACAATCCAAGAAAACCTTTTAGAAATAGACTCACCTACATTGAATAGGTCCATAATATACCTTACAAAGTTAACTAAGAATAATAAATACTGAGACCTAGGCTAGTAAAACAATTATATTTCAAGGGTAAAGATGAAATCCTCCAAGCTGTAGGGGAAAAAAATTTCATAAAGGCAAAGAATTAGTCTGGAATCAAACTTTTCAAAACCAAGATATAAAGGAAGGCAAAAATGGAGCAGCAGTAAAAAAAAAAAAAAGTAAAAAATAAAAATAAAGCATATGCAAACTAAATGTATGTATATCCGGCCATTGTTCTTCAGATAGCAAAGCTATTGAAAAATCAGTTTAGGGGCGCCTGGGTGGCTCAGTCGGTTGAGCGACTGACTTCGGCTCAGGTCATGATCTCACAGTCCATGAGTTCGAGCCCCGCATCGGGCTCTGTGATGACAGCTCAGAGCCTGGGGTCTGCTTCAGATTCTGTCTCCCTCTCTCTCTGCCCCTCCCACTCTCTCTCTCTGTCTCTCAAAACTAAATAAACATTAAAAAATTGTTTAAAAAAAAAAGAAAAATCAGTTTCAACACATAAAAACATTGAGACTTCTGTGTTCATCAGCCTTTTTTGAGGAACTTACTAGATAGAAGATGAGTGGCTTTCAACTTAAGTAATAACTGGGGAACACTTCAGCAAAACTACCATCTTGTGTATTTTAAAATGTATAAATTTTCATCTTCAGTTAGAACTAAGTTAAAGATGAGGATTCAAGATTAATGTACAAATAGTGTAATTGCAACAACATAGAATGCCGATGATGAAACTAAATAACAAAAATGAAAATAGCTGGAGAAGTAAATGGGAAAGAGGAACCTAGAGGAAGTTTACTGCTGTGTAGGCAACCAGTACATATTAAAGGATACTGAACAGAAACTGCTACATCAGAGTAAAAGGTTAAATGGGAAAAAATGAACTAAGGTCATTAAATAATGTGTATATACAAAAGTAACCAATGGATTAAAAATAAACTTTTCTGAATACTCACCTTGAATAGTAAAGAAAAACAGCAAATATAAATACATATAACTGTAAAATAATAAGGCTACATTCAGACGTAGTGTAGCAATCATATCAATAAATGTGAATGGGCCTAACTTACCTATTAAAAGGAAAAGGTGTTCTTTTTGGCCTTCCAAACCAGAACCAAATCCATGCTGTGTAGAATAAATCTAAAATGAAATGATTAAAACAGGCTACCAAAAGGGGGGGAGGTGATAAACTAGGATTTTGTGGGAATTCTAGAAGGGAATGCTGCTTTGATAAATGATCTAATCACATTACAAATGCATGATATGACTGCACCGAAGGGTGGTGGTTGGAGAGGTGGATAAGAGCTGACCTAAGGAACTTTGGAAAATGGTGTTTGAATGAGAAACTACAAGGTTAAAACTAAAACAGTATGTAGACACTGTACCCTAGTTGGTAAATTTGTTTCTCATGAGACAATGGGTTAACAATTCTAAACCTGCTTTACCTGTATACTGGAGATGAACAAACAGCTTAATGGATGGTGGATGGTGAAAGGTTTTTTTCATATGTTTTGTAATTTTTATTTATAAACTAATCTTGAGTAGATAATTTTCTCTTCCACTTAGTGTTTCCTGTTTGGGGGTTTTTATTTCAACTTTTTGTTCTGACACAGTCTATAGCAAGTCTTAGATTGTTGGATCAAGCTTCCAACTTATGATGATATGAGGGGACATTCCAGATACAGTCACCAAGGTTAAAGACCATTTGGTAGGATGATGGCTACAAATATGATCTGTTTCTTTCAACTCTGGTTGGTGGTCAGCTTCTTATAAGACCTAGACCAATATAAAAGCATTAGCTTCTTTTAATGTCCATTCATATGTGGGTGAATCTTGTTTTAGCTCCTCTTCTCGCAAAGTGAACCTGGGTCTAATCCTCTGCCTGATAAGGAATATCTTTAGTCCTTAGTATGCTGGAAGAGAAAGAGATGAGTTCCTAGTTGTCTCTGCTTGCTTCTGGAATCAGAGCTTGACAGACCAGGGCCTTCATCCTTGCATTGCATTGGTTTTCTGTTTTAGTTCTGCTCCACTGAGATGGTTACCTTTGTGTGTGTATATGTTGCTGTGTATGTGTATATGTGGCTATTTCTTCTGAAAATTTTCAGGTTTATATGTTACATACTACTTTTTTTGTATTTGGAGTGGTGGGGAAGTCTCAAAATATGAACTGCCACTTGACTAGAAATTCGTCATTCCCTCTGGAGAATTTTAAACTTTTATTTTATATATCCTGTTTATTTTTGAACATATTCCTAAATTTTTAATTGTTTAAAAATATTAGTGTGATCTCTCATCCATTATAATTTCAAACTGGCCATTTTCTTGTGCAAAGAAAAACTGTTATTTTATATATATATTTACACAAATATATATATGTATATGTATTTGCAATCAGATACCCTTAAGAAATTCTATTTTTCTAATAGTATTCTTAGTATATTTGCTGGTGTTTCTATAAATGTAATTTTAACATTTAGAAATGACAGTTTTGCCTATTTTCTAATATCTATATTTTTTGTGTAAATGTATTAACTATAACTTCAAGGATATTGTTGTCTCAGTACTAACTTTAATGGAAATAATTCAGTTAATGTTTTATCATACTGTATGATTTATTATCTTTTTATTTTTAGATCCATCAGATTGTAGATTAATGTAAAAAGTAGCTTAAAGTTTGTAATCATTAAAAAATGATTTATACCTTAATGTTTGTATTATTAACTTAAACGTAAGCACTCATTTATCTCGCTTTTATTATACAATCAAGAGCTTTTATTTAAAAAATATGTTAATGTTTATTTATTTTTGAGAAGGACACACACACACACACACACACACACACACACACACACACACACACAGAATGAGCAGGGGACGGGTCAGAGAGAGAGGGAGACAGAATCTGAAGCAGGCTCCAGGCTCCGAGCTGTCAGCACAGAGCCCAACATGGGACTCAAACCCACAAACCTCAAGATCATGACCTGAGCCAAAATCGGATGCTTAACCCACTGAGCCACCCAAGTGCCCCAAAGAGGTTTTATTTAAATATGGATAGCTAATTGGAGATTAGTATTTATGAAACAATGATTACATTATACTAATAAACTGTATAACCTTATCTCAAGTCATTATAGTTCATCTGAAGTACTTTTTAATAGTTCATACTTATTGAGTCATTCCAAAGAATTTAACTTAATTTTCTTAGAAACAAGAAGTCTTTTTTAGTACTTATATTTTATTGATTGTTGTAGCATCTAATTTACTTATGTTATAGCACACTATGACTGGTATAAACAGGTTTTGGAACATAGAACTTTGTAAGCATATATTTAACAAGCTGGAACGAAAGTGGTTGAATGCATTGAATAGTATTCTATCTACCAGAATCATAAATCCATGATCAATAACTTCTTTTTATTTTTATTTTTTTAAGTTTTTTTCTTTATTTATCTTGAGAAAAGAGAGAGAAAAAGGATGTGAATGGGGAAGAGGCAGAAAGAGAGAGAGAGAGAATCCTAAGCAGGCTCCATGCTGTCAGTGCAGTCTGATGTCAGGCTCGATCCCACGAACTGTGAGATCATGACTTGAGCCAAAATCAAGAGTCAGATGCATAACTGACTGAGCCACGAAGGCACTCCAATAATTTCTTTTTTAAGTGAGAAGGCTGAGGTTATTTTTCCTGAAAGTTGATCAAGTAGATGTCAATTAAATATGCTGTGAAAAATATGTTATTTTTCATGTCAAAGAAGGTCCTAGCATTAATTGAGTTTTCTTAATTAGAAAGGTTTATTTAATTTTAAGCTTCATTACTTTAATTTTTACAGCGACAATATTTTTCTTCTAATGTGATTTATTAGGTTTCTAATATTAAGCCATCCTTGCATTCTGGGGATATTACTAGTTAAATTTTATTATTATAATACTTTTATTAACAGTTTAATAATTTGATTTTTTATTACCATTTAATATATCCCCAAATTACTGGCTATCAATTTATCTAGGATTCTCACATAGAAATTCATATGTGAAATTAGTCAACCTCTGTTGCAAACTGCCCTCATCAGATTTTGGCAATTTTTATAATCTTTTGAGATTATAAAATTTTGAATTTTGTCCTGGATGGAGATTTTAAATACTGGCATACCTTGTTTTATTGTGCTTGGCTTTATTGTCCTTTGCAGATAATGTTTTTGAAGGTTTGTGGCAACCCTGGAACAGAGAAGTCTATCAGTGCCATTTTCCCAATAGCATTTGGTCACTTCATGTCTATGTCATATTTTGGTAATTCTTAAAATATTCACTTTTTCATTATTTGTTGTGGTGATCTGTGATTAGTGATTTTGACTCACTGAAAGCTCAGATGATGGTTAGCATTCCTTAGCAAGGAAATACTTTAAAATTAAGATACATACAATAGAAACGATGCCAGCACACATTTATTAGGCTATAACATAGTGTACACACAACTTTTATATGCATTGGGAAACCAAAAAATTTGCTTAAGTCGCTTTATTGCTGTGGTCTGGAACTGAACCTGAAATCTCTCCCAGGCATGCCTGTAGATGTTTCCTATATTGAGAAGTTTCTTATTAATAACAACAATAGCATTGGTATCAATCATTGCCATCACCTATTTCCACTTAGCCTTCCTGACACTCCTCTAGCTCTAGTGGGGATCTTCTGTCACTTTTTTTTCTTGAGTAAACAAATGATGAATAAAATGAAATCATATATTGTGTATCATCGACTGAGCAAATGGTAGGGCTGGGAATATTTTTTTCTTATTCAGCACACATTTTCTTTTATACCACAGCAGAAGGCTAATACA
Source organism: Panthera tigris (assembly GCF_018350195.1). Lineage (NCBI taxonomy): Eukaryota > Metazoa > Chordata > Mammalia > Carnivora > Felidae > Panthera > Panthera tigris. The sequence continues at coordinate 137,123,648 of NC_056667.1, read as the reverse complement.
AATTGAAATGATTACTGATGACTTGTATCAGATACAAGGTTTCTTTGGATACTAATGGAACTTCACTGGGTTTATCTTGGAAAATGGATCCCAAGGGTGGCAAACTTGAGGTTTTTCAAAATTTATTTTACTTGAGATTTTCTTCACATGGGGGGTGGATTTAAACAAATACGAAAAAAGCAAATGATCAAGTTTGTGAACACTTCGCAATATGTGTCTTGATAACTTTCTTTCTCTGAAATGAGTATTCTATTAAATTTATTTTCCACTCATTAAAACTGTACTTTCTTTGTGGTGGTAATCAATCCTTAGGTAATGATTAAGAATTTACAATCTTTTTTTAATTGACTCATCCCATTTGGGAGGGATAGAGGGAGCCTCCGCAGAGGGAGGCTGGGGCAGAAGAAGGTACATAGGTATATTGAAGTTATTAGCAATATTTTAGAGGTGAGAAATGCTTCTGAAAAAGACAAGTGGGTATACATCTAATTATTGTACTTCTGTTTTTCAAATCAAATATTCTCTTACTGGCAGATAATTTTCTGGCTGGTATAGGTGTGTAATTTCCCGTTGTGGAGGTTGGTAAACAAGCTGTGAAGTGATATCTTTATCTAACCAATGCCCATAACAATACCTGTACTTATTTTAGAATCAAGCATGGGACATTACCATGCAGAGTTCATTTTGCATTTTTGTTAGGAGACATTATTAAACATTTCATGTGTTGTAAATTATTTAAAATGCGACACTCAGCAGCATCTTATACTACTTGCTGATGTATCTAGAAATTCCATCTCTGATCATAGTCTGCATATTCAAGAAGGGGAAATAAACCCTATTGTGGTCTTGAAAAAATGTATAAAGAACTGAATTTACAAAATAGAAAAGAATCCAATCAAAATACATGAGATGTGATGATAATGGAATGTAGATAAGTACTGTAACTTAAAGTGATAACAGAACCAAATATAGAAGACACACAAAACTACCTTGTTGTGAAACCAACAGAAACACATCTTGCCGGAGATTAGCCTTTAGTTGTTAACAAAGCTGTGAAAAGAAAACATTTGGCACCTAGTGGTTTTAACAGAAAAAAAACAGTTGAACCAACAGTAGAAATATTAAACATATTTTATTAATCATTTAAACATTAGAAAGGACATTGAATAATAAAATTATCTTTCATTATTTAGTTTCTTTCTCTTTGGGTTTATTGACCTTTTCATATTTGCACAATTTTCCTAAGGAAATTGCCAAGCACTCTCTTTAGCTGGGCTAACTTGACTTTAATTGATCTGCTTTCTGGTTTCCCCAATTTATAATTAATAGCATGAAAAGAAAAACCCATTTGTACTGCCCATCCCTGAGTAGCCATGACTATATAATGCAGAATAGTGGATAAATATATCTTTACATTTCCATCCAGCAGTCCAACAATAATGACTTAAGTCTGTTGCCTGGCAGAACTCCCAAGTGCTTCTAAAGAGACTAAGATCTCTGAAAATGATAGGTCCATTCCAACACACTGTGCTGAAAATCTTGTCAATTGTAAAATAATTGTTAGCCATTGTGGGGTTTGAGGCAATAGGGATTTACATGACTATAGAGATCTTTTTTTTTTTTTTTTTTTTTTTAAGAACTGTGTAGAGTCTAGCCAACAGTTCTTGGCAGCATTTTAAACAGCATTAAGTTTCCTGGCAATGCCAAGGATCAGGTCCAGGGGAAACTGACTTCGTCACTGTAATTATTTCCAAGCTTACTCTGTTCCAAAACAAAGCAACTTGAGGACAGGTCTGTTGTAAATTTTCTAAGAGTGCTTCACATGCAAGGTCTTGAGTTTTTCTTCCAGACACATGTGTTTGGACCAATTCAGATATGGTTTCTTTAATTTTTGCCAATTGGCACTATTGTCACACTCTTGGTCAAAGTCTGGAATTTTAAGATTTAATAGTCATAAGGGAACCATGGCCTCAAATTCACTGTTCCATTGTATGAGAGATGTCAATACATGAGCTTGCCCAAAGAATGTGTAGCAACATCAAGGAAAAGAATTGCTCCATATCAGTCCCAAACAGTCATAAATGGTTTAATTTTTATGTTTGTACATGGGTGGAGAGGAGGAAGTTCAGTCTCCACCGATCTTAACATGTATGGGAAGAGTGACTATTCAAGAACTTTTACAATATGCTTAACAACTTAATGAGTTTTAGAATGAAAGGGAGTGTATAAATCATTGCAAGCTCACTGTTTTAAGCTTGGTGTTCTTATCAAATATAACTACTGTGACCCTGAAACAAGTGAGTACAGAGACCACATACCTCATCTCACTTTTTATAGGATGAACTGTAAACTGATCACATCTGTGTAGTACGCTGCCCCTCCAGCATCCCATCCTGGGAAGGGGTTTGAAAAAGAAGCCAGACATTTAACAACGCTTATTAGGTGAAGACCTGTCCTCAAAACATGTTTTAAGAGATTTTCAAGTTTCACACGAGTAGATGTGATACCAGGTCAGGCAAACTTTGTGCTTACATATATAATACAGCAGTTTGGTTTGTAGAAGCTGGGTTAAGCATAAGTCTTTAAAGAACAAGGGAAGCATTTATTGGAGACCTAGAGTATTAGAGCCAGAATCAACTTTAGACATCATTTGACCGGTCTTTTTTCATAGGCAAATGACTTGTGACAAAAATTGTGACTTGGTTGGATCATGGAGTTAGAGCGGGATCTGGAATACAAATCTCCTAACTCTTGATGTTTCTTTAGATTGGGGGGAAAAAACCCAACAGAGTTAGAAACAACATGAAAATAAAGACCCATGCTTAAGGTATCTCTGTAGAAAGCTTTCTTGGTCTGAAGGTCCCAGCAGAGGTCCTCTCTCTATAGTTATTCAGGATTAGTTTCCTGTTCAGTCTTTGTCTCAGTAATTTGGGAAATATGCAGTATTTTCAGGGAATTTTTTTTCTTCATATCAGTGGTTTCACTTTGTTTCTTTTTAGTACTTTATTACCTAAGGTTATATTTCAAGATTTCTATTTTTTAATACTGGTAGAAATAACTCTATTATTTAATATATATTATGTATAACTTTATATTTATTATTCATTATATTTTATATAATTATTAAATTATAGTCATATCATTTATTACGTTTTAATAACTTTATACTATTTATCTCTATATTAAATGATATAGTGGATTCAAACTGTAAGACATTTAATTCAAAGGGGTTGATTTAGAATAGAGTTTACACTGTCCTTTGTATAGAATGTGTGTGATCTCTTTTTTCAAAAGTTCAAGCTCTTTTTGTATATTTCTGTTAAAATTAGTTACACACATGGCCTTGGTAATTGCTTCTGAGGATATATGTATTTTGAAGCATACAATCCAGTCCACAAACATCTGATAAGCCACCAAATGTTGAACTTTTTAATAATATTGTCATAATTTTCTTAATGATACCCAAATGCTTTAGGAAAGCACTAATACAGCAGCCATTAGCTATATGTGGCTATTTAAATTAAACAGTTAATCAAATTTGAATAAAACTTAAAAATCAGTTCCACAGTCACACTTGCCACTTTTCAAGTGATTAATAGCTACATGTGACTATCACTACTGCATTGGGCTGCATGAGTATGGGAAATTTTCATATTTACAGAAAGATGTATTGGACTACTCTGCTCTAGAAGAATTAAAGCTGTGTCCCAAGATCCTTGTATTCAAAATGCTTACTATACCTGACGATTCATGTCAATTAGTAAATATATCAAGCATGTGATTTCTTAAATATTTCTGAGAGCCACAAATAATTTTAACATTTTTGTGCTGTTTTTTTTTTGACCTTGTCACTTTCTAGCTGTGCACTCTTGAAAAAGTTATTCCCCTTACTTTAATTTCTATCTTTTAAAATAGAGATCATAATATTTGATAGAATTGTTTTGAGAATAAAATGCTCACATTTGTGGAATACACTGGTAAACTGGGATTTGTCTGGGATTAATACATTCAGAAAAAGTGTTCAGCACACTCTCTGGAGGACTTGAATCAGCAGGTCCTTAATTACTGCCCTTCCTCAATACACATAAACACTTAGTAGTTGTTAATCAAAATATTTATAATACAACAGCTTTTCTTAGCCTCCAGAATCATAGATAAATATTTGCAGTTTGAACCACCCAGTCTATGGTGTTTTGTTATAGCAGCCCAAATGAACTAAAACTGCATAATTATCTATCTATCTACCTACCTACCTACCTACCTGAGAGGGGAGAGATTCCCAAGCAGGCTCCATGCTGTCAGCATAGAGTCCACAACCCTGGGATCATGGCTTGACTAAAATCAAGAGTACAAGGCTCAACTGACAGTCACCCAGGTGCCCCAATAGTGTAGGATTTTTGGTAACTCATTCACATATTCTTTCTCAAATAGTTCCTTTTATTTGTTAAGGTACCTCTTAGTGGGAAAGCCAGTTCGCAGCAAGGTTCTAATTTGCAATTACCTAAGAGAACAAGTTATCCAGTCAGCCCAGAAGATATTGAACTTAGAACTGTCCACTGCAATCATATTTTCTTCTAAATGAAGACTTTAAAAGTCATCATCCAGTTGCTTTCCTCTCCTTCTCTTTTTCTACAGTGCTTTGGCGTTCATTAAATACTTTTATATTCTTCATTTTATTTACTTTCAATTTTGACATAGCTTTCTAGGTTGTCTGGTTCCCTGTCTACCTTCCCTCCCTAGCTTTTTAAATTTGCCTTAATGTTTTTGTGTTCTAGTTGTTGTTATTGAGAAGTTATCTGTCAGTAGTAGTTCTTCCTTTGAAGATGATGTATATTTTCCCCCTTTTGACTGCTTTAAGAACTTGTTCTTTGTCTTTATAGTAATTTGACTGTGGTGTGCTAAGGTGTGGTTTCATGTGTGTTGGTGCTTCTTGGAGATTCTTGAATCTGTGGCTTGTTGATGTTGGTTAGTTTTGGAAACTTTTGGCTATTGTTCAATATTGCTTTTGTTCCAATAGATATGTTCCAATAACTTATTTTTCTAAGACTTTATTTTTTGAGAACCGTTTTAGGTTTACATTAAAACTGAGAGGAGGGGCGCCTAGGTGGCTCAGTCGGTTGGGCATTCAACTTCAGCTCAGGTCATGATCTCATGGTCCATGGGTTCGAGCCCCACATCGGGCTCTGTGCTGATAGCTCAGAGCCTGGAGCCTGCTTCAGATTCTGTGTCTCCCTCTCTCTCGGTCCCTCCCCTGCTCAAGCTCTGTCTCTGTCTCTCTCAAAAATAAACATTAAAAAAAATTTTTTTAAAAACAATAAGAAAGTATAGAAATTTCCCATACCATTTGTGCCCCCCGCCCCCCGACAACATGTGTAGCCTCTACCATTATCAGTATCACTCACCTGCCTATTTGTCTTTCTCCTCCGTACCCCAACCCTGGCAACCACTGATCATTTTACAGTCTCCATAGTTTTGCCTTTTCAGAATGTCATGTATTTGGAATCATACTATACATAACTTTCTCAGATTGGCTTCTTTCACTTAGTATTATGCATTTAGGTTTCCCCTATATCTTTTGATGGCTTAATAGCACATTTTTTTCAGCATTGAATAATATTCCATTGTTTGGATGTACCACAATTTATCCATTTACTTACTGAAGGACATTTTGGTTGCTTCCAAGTTTTAGCAATTATGAATAAAGCTGCTATAAATATCCATGTGCAGGGTTTTGTGTGGACATAACTTTTCAACTCCTTTGGGTAAATACCGAGGAGCACAAATGCTGAATTGTGTGGTATGAATATGTTTACTTTTGTAGAAACTGCTAAGATGGCTGTACCATTCTGCATTTCCACGAGCAATGAATGTGAGTTCCTGTTCTTCACGTCCTCACCAGCATTTGGTATTGTCTTGTCTGGATTTTGGCCATTCTAATAGGTGCATGATAATATTCATCGTTTTAATTTGCAGTTCCCTGGTAATGTACAAGGTGGAGCATTTTTTGGTATGCATATTTTCCGTCTGTATATCATCTTTGATGAGGTGCCTGTTAAGGTCATTGGCCCATTTTAAAATCAGGTTATTTGTTATCTTCTGGTTGAGTTTTAAGAGTTCTTTGTATACTTTGGGTTATAGTCTATTATCAGATGTCTTTTGCAAATCTTTCCTCCCAGTCAGTGGCCTGTCTTCTCATCTTCTTCATAATGTTTTCTGCATAGCAGAAGTTTTTCATTTTAACCAAGTCCAGCTTGTCAATAACCTCTTTCATGGATTATGTATTTGGTGTTTTATCTAAAGTCATCGCCAGACCCACGTTCACCTAGGTTGTCTCCTATGTTATCTTCAAGGAGTTGTATAGTTTCATGTTTTATATTTCATTTTGAGTTAATATTTGTAAAGGGTGTAAATAAGGTCTGTGTCTGGGTTGTTTGTTTTGTTTTGTTTTGTTTTGCATATGCATGTCCAGTTGTTGAAAAGACCATCTTTACTCCATTGTTCTGAACTCCAACCTCTGTGTTCCCAACTCATTGAAATTGTTGCAAGCTCCAGGCCACTGCATTTCACTCAGCCTCCACTCCTGGTATACAGAAATTGGCAAATTTCTGATTAGACTGCAGACAAATGTACAACTCACCTCCACATATTTCTTCTCTCTCTGGGAAGATGGTCCCTCAAGTCCTGGCTGCCTTGTTTGCTTACCATTGCCTCAGACAGTTGCATTTTTCATCTTATTTCGATTGTGTAATTGCTCCTCTCAGGCAGTCTGGTAGAAGTCATTGCATCATGGCAGGAAGCAAAAGTCCAAGGTCTTGAATTTCATTTGATCTTCAACAAACTTGTGAAATGATCTTGACATGAAATTGAGTCTTAGGAAGTTTAGGTAGCTTGCCATGGCACAAGCCAAATAAGATAAATAGGTCCTAGAGTTCAGATCAGGTATTTTGACTCTTCTCTTACCATTAGCTGAAGCCTGAAATATATTTCATACTCAATTTTGGATTCTGAGAGCCATTAAACTATTCCTTTTTAATTCTTTTGGCTGAAACATACATTTTATATCCTTATTAATATGTTCCGCAGCGAAAAGAAAATTCTGAGCACTTTCAATGATGTAAAAGCAATACTTATGTTCCTAAGTTGACACAAATTTGCATATAGCTTGTACCTTTTTCCATTTTACTTTGGTTGAATAACATAAAAACCTGCTGGCTCGTTTTCTATAAGAATGTTGAGCATGGGCTTCCTTCATAAATAGATGCTAAATAATCATTTATCTAGGAGTCTGGGACTCTGCTATGGATCTGTATTGTCACACCCTTTCTATCTTCTGGAATCTTATAGTCACAGTGTTGTAGATATGTAAGAAGATTTTCAACCTAGACATTTCCAAAGTTTTGTGTTTCTAAAATCTTAATCTCCCAGGAAGCCATTTTTGAGGATGCATGGAAGGAGGATAGATAGAAGGCATCTTATGCTCAGGCAAATCCTATACTCTCTTTAGGAAAATATTATGTTTGAATATAAAGACAGAAGGCAACAGAAGAGTTCAACTTTGTGAATTCCACAACCTTCCACTACATGGGTTAGCATAATGGTATAAACCCATGACCTCTATGGGGTCAGGCAATGATAATTCTATGTTGTCAAACTTTAAAGGATTATTTCCACTGATGGATTTTATTTGCCTACTTCTCCTTAGATAATATTTGTTAATCCCTTAATGTTTTCTAAACACTTGTACACTCATTATCCCACTGAATTCCCATAAGTACCCTGACATGTGAGCAGAACAAACCTTATTCTCTATTTTACAGATGAGGCCAGAGACAGTATTCCTTTCCAATGTAATGCTGCTAAGGAACCAAGTAGAACAGGGACTTGAACACGGGTCTTCTGACTTTTTTTTTCCAGACTTTTCTATTAGACACAGTCTGTGATACATATGGAAACTGAGCAAGGGGCTCTCTAGTAGCTGTACTTTGGTCTAAGTACTAAAGGATCAACAGGAGAGATGATTCTGGCCATGGAAATTTTTCCATATTCTGCACACCTGATGTTTTTCATCTCCCCCTAGTTCCATTCCCTATTTTATTAATGGGAACTCCTGGAAAAATGCCTGCATGGCCTATATCCTAGTAAGTCTCTCTCAAACTTTTTATTTCAACAAGTCTTTCCCTGAGGGAAATTCACAACAATCATCTGCCCTTTTGGAGCAAGTAGCAATAAGATTCTTAAAAATTCTTGTTTTTCTCTGAGACAAAACCCTTCAACTACCTTAAAGAAACCCGGTGTTCTGTGGGAGAATAATATTGAACAGGGCGAGGGAAGTACAGCTTGTGAGTCATAAATATTTACATTTCGTGGAGGCTTTGGGTAAGATTAAGAGGGCTGAACAGCACGACTTTCTGTGAGGAGGTGGCGGCACATTCTCTGAAATAGCCGAGGTGATACTGCTCAGGCCTCCAGCAATAATATAAATAAAGTTTTTGAAAGGTATTTTTTCAGTTGTTCAAGACTCTGTGAATTCATTTAAATCTCTACTTTTTCAATTTTGATTGATTCTGCTTTTGTCACTTAAGGGCCATGGCTTGACCCACTCTCATCATTTGGGGAACTTTTAACAGAGAATGCATACACTAAGTATATGAAAATCAGCAATATCAGGCAGAACACCACTTCATCTAAGTCCCTACGGCTGAATTGCGTAAAAACTGATAGCAAACACAAAATAGGTATGCATTGCAACATAGTATCATTTAAGAATGCTTTTTGGGGGGCTACTTTGTTTTGTTAGGGTTCAACTAGAATTTTAATTTCTTTGTTTTATTTGCATAACAAGGTTATGAATGATGAGGCAGTTAGAGCCAGACGTGTTGGCTCCAAGGTTTGCAATTTAAGTAGGGAGTATTTTGCAAGAGAGGAAGGGAGGGAGGGGGAATTCACTCTTATAATATGCATAGCTTGCTGAAACCTGAGTTTCCCAGATTGTCTTCCTTGAGCTCCCATATCTGTAAGAATAAAGGAAAAGCAGGAGGTGGCACGGCAGACTTGGAGAGCGGATTAGCTTTCTTAAGTGGGGTGAATACATCCCAAAGCAGGAACATTCCCATGATGCCCAGCTGCTAGCTGGTATTTCCCAGTTCTGCATGCTCTCTGCAAGAAAAATACAATACTGATGCCGAATAACGCCATAGGCAAATATTTTCTAGCATCCTCTTTATTCAAAAATGGATAATAGTTAGAAATTGCTCTCTGTTACTATAACTATTGCCTCAAAGATAAAGACAAGTTTGTAAAGTAGGGGCAATTTCTCCTTAGAAATCTTTTATTCCCATTTAAGTCTCCCATCCACATTTTAATAAAAGGTCTCTGACACAATTGTGGCATCCTCTTGGCTGTCTTCCCAGATCTATGGTCAGAATATCTGGGCTTGGATGTTGGGCACGTATATTTCAAAAGACTTGTAAGTGATTTTGATATGGTCCTCATCTCTTTACTTTTGTCCAAATTTACCTGTCCAAATCCCCTGGCTCTAAGTGACAAAATGTCTAATCCCAACATTTAACTTGCAGTTCCTGGTGTACATTCACCCTGGCTTAATAGGCTGCCCTCTTGGATCAGCATTTGCTCTTTATCAGTGACCTTCATAACTTTGTTTCCAAAAAAGTGGCCAGAAGTTTCAAGAACATGGGGGGGGGGGCATACGGGGGGGGAGTAAATTTGGGACAAGGGATTGCTTGGGGAGTATCAAAAACCACATAAGGTGCCCACCTGTTCTAATTATGCATGAGATTGTCTTTGTACATAAACTTCGTGAGGCCTACTGTATTGATAAAATTATTGAAAGAGCAGACTGAAATGTGATTGCCTTGTTTTAGTCCAGCCTAAGGCAAGGAACCTAGCTGGAAATTGCCATTTGGCTTTCCAATCCATTAAAGACATCCAGATTTGTCCTTTGCTGCCAGTTTCACTTTCAATTTCACCTTGACACTTGGGTTAAATTTGTTTAGGAAACCCAGTTACCAAGCTGCAGATGAGATGGAGTTAGAAGTGGATGTGCTCAAGCCATAAAGAACCTTAGGAAAGGAAAAGCTGGTCCTCATCAGGGACTCTGGGGAGTGACTGGCCTGACTTTTTCTGCTGTTTCCCAATCAACAGCCACAGTGAAGGGTCAGGGTGGGTCTGACTTCTGCTCTCACACCGCCCCTTTCCCCTGTGGCTGAGAGAGGTCTCTTACAAAGCATCTCAGATACCATTCTGATAGCTCAGGTATCAGCAGGAAAGGAAAAGGGGAACAATTCCTCTGGGCTATCAGAGTACTGTTTTCTTTTTCACCTTGGTGAGCATCTGAAAGACATGCCTATGCTTTCACTCTTGGGAAAAGTGATCCTTTATGCAGATCTCACTTGAGACGAGGGAAGACACTCTCCCTTGTCCATCTGTGTCCTCCTGTTTCCTGGGGACAGTTCTCAGGGAACAAGGAGAGGCATAGTTGAAGATCCAGTTTAGTGAAGAATGATACACAAGCAACTGGTGGCATGCAAGCTGACCTTAGATATCACAAAAACAATCTTTTATGTATTATTTTTAAAACAGGCATTTATTTTTACAGCAACCTCCAATTTCTGGCAAATTAAATGAATTTGTTACTATAATTACAACAGAAAATTCTTTTTAAAAACAAATTTATTTAGTTTAAAAAAGGAATCACTTTAAAGAAAAGGATTAAAGGAATAGCAGTGTAGTTGGTATGCGGATAGTACAACATTCATGGTTTGGTATGGGAATGACAAGTTTAGAAAATGTTGGCTCACACAAGCTGCAGTAGAGTGGACCCAGAAAAAAAAAGAGTTCGGAACTTCTTAATTAAAACTTTTTAAAAATCTGCAGGCCATAAATATTATGTGGAGGTTAGCAGTTTGAACCTTCACAATCTCTCGAAATTTTAGCTCTTAAAAGATGCCATTATTAGAAATAGTGTTATGAACTTAAAACCCACAATGTGGATTTTAAAAAGAATAAGAGGTCATGCCTGACTCTGAGCTTTTAATGTTGGTTCTTGATTTGTTTGTTGGGTACTTAAAGCTAATTCTATAAATACTGAGCTGTGAGAGCCCATTTGGTTTCCTCATTTAGTGCCTCTAAATCCATTTATCTCTATGCCTAGACCTAATATTGCTTTCCTACCCTCAATTCAACTAATTCCTTGGGAGTCTTTCTGAAATCACAAATAATAAAATACAAGGGCTATTATTAATTGATTAGAAAAGAAGATTTATAGAGAAGAAAATAGAAATTCAGGCTCTGTATTTATTCAACAATAGTTGTAAAAAATTTTTACTTTTTTTTTTTTTTTTTTGGAGATACTCAGATTGAGGAAACCATTAGAGATGGTGCTGTACAGACATCATTTCCACTGTGGCATGTATATTCCTAACAGGATCCAAAATACAATATGGTTTGGTGGGAAGAGCTTTAGAGTTAGATGTAGGTATTATCCCTAGTTTTTCCTGCTTCTAGTTATAATCTTGTATATATCGCCTCTAAACCACAATTTCCTAAACTATGAAATGGGGAAAAACAGTATTTGTTGCATGATGATGTTGTAGAATTAATTTAGAAAAGTAGGAAAAGGGTCTGGCATGTATACAGCGTGCTTTTATCTTTATCTTTCCCTATAAATGAAATTCACTCCATTTGGCACTTTATTTTGTACTGATCTAGCTTTTATTTAATTGCTTCTTAGTTCTGCCTCCATAAATCGATTACCATAGGGACAATGTCTTCCCATTTGTAGTATCTGCAGTGTTGAGGTCTGAGTCCCATGCTTAGTCTCAGATTAAAGGAGGATAAGATGACCAGGTTAGGAGCAGCATACTCGTAGTTTTGTGGGGCTGGAAGAGATCTCTTAGAGCGGTGGTCTGTCTCTGGCATACATCAAGGTGGCAGCAGTGAAACTTTCTCAGGGAGATGACCTTGCAAGGCCAAGAGATTCACCAACATTTCTTATGGTGCTCAATGGTTTAGTGCCCCAGGCTACTGGCAATTTCTTTTAAGATATCTAACTTCAATCACATTGGTTGCAATTTGAAGCCTTCTCTCATTCTTCCATGGAGATAGGGAGCATTTCATCACTGTCCTTTGCAAAGTGTTTCATCTTCTTGAAACCTGTTACTGTCACCTCCCCTCTCCCATTTATTTTCTGTGTACTGAAATTCTTGAGAAACAGTATAGTTTTCCAGAAACTTGGTATCTGATTCAGGATTTGGTTCTTATTGGAGAAGGCTGCAATAAAATCAGCAGTTCCAATACAAGGAAATCATGAAAACTGTGCATCTTTTGAGCATTACTTGAGTAGGGGAGGTAATGTCACTAGGCAGTTGGAATAGTTCATGTTTGTTGTAAACCTGAAGTTCTAAAGTCATCTTGTAATTAAACCTCAATTCACTGAGATTTTAAAAAGATGAAACGTTTGGGGTTCCTGGGTGGCTGAGTCGGTTAAGCAGCTAATTCTTGATTTTGGCTCAGGTCATGATCATGATTTGTGAGTTCAAGCCCTGCATTGGGCTCACTGCTGTCAGTGCAGAGCTGCTTTGGATCCTCTGTCCCCCTCTCTGCTTGCCTGTCTCCCACTCATGCTTTCTGTCTCGAAAATAAACATTAAAAAAATATGAAACATTTACTGAAATGGATTTCCTAGATTTGCTAATTTCATATGAACTTAAAGTCATATAACTGATTCTAATCTAGTAGTTCCGAGTAGTCACATAACTTGTTCTAAAATTACCATAGTCTCTTCTTTTAGAAGCGTTTAGATGCATTTAGACAAATCATTTTATCTTCTCTAGAGTGGATATGTATCTGGAACAGGAATAGCTATCATAATTTCACAAATAAGTTTTCTTAGAATTTCCCTTGCATCCTGCAAGCTGATGTAAATAACTTAAATTACAAAAATTGCAAAATAAAGTTCCATACCCACAGAAATGCCCATCACTCCTAGTAGACCACATTCTCCACAAGGATAAGAACTGTGGCAAATGTTTTAATTCAGTGTCTTATACAATAGTTGGCTCTAGTAGGCATTGAATATTATCAAATAAATAAATAAAGGAATGAAGTGAGAGATGCTGAAGCATCTGAAGTGAGTGGCTTTTGGTAGGTAAATTCTGCTGAGTATTGGCTGGTTATGTATGTGTCCAGAATTTGGAGCTGCTTGTAACTTAAGGATATGAGTTGATTCTGAGTCAAGGTGGTTATTTAGGGGAAGTACAAAAAGTTGAAGATCAATCCATTGTCTTCCTTCCAAGAAGATTTTATGAATGGTTAGAACTTGGGGAGGAATTATGAAATTGTTGGGACTCCTCAAATCACCAGATCCAGTAATGCATATAGTGTATCTAAGAGTGGGCCAGATATTAACACAATGGACTGCCTGTGAGCATTCAAGTCCTAGGTAACTTGAAGGTCATACATGAGGTGTATTTCTTGGGGTCCAGCTATCCTGACATAGGTTTCTAGGCAAGATCTGATTCAAATGGATCATGACTACAATAGCATGAATTCTAGATGGAAGAATCTCCAACTGCCTGAGTTCAAATTTTGGCTTTACCACTCTTCAGATAAGCAATCTTGGTCAATTTATTATACTTTTTGGTGTTTTCATGTACTCTATATTGAAAAATTGTGACAAATTTCTTTTTTTTTTTTTACCTGCCTCAGAAGTTTTTAAAGATAAAATTAGGGACACCTGGGTGGCTCAGTTTGTTGAGCATCCGACGTTGGCTAGATCACGCTCTCACAGTTTGTGAGTTTGATCCCTGCTGACAGCACAGAGCCTGCTTTGGATCCTCTGTTCCCCTCTCTCTCTGCCCCTGCCCTGATCGTGCATTCTCTCTCTCTCAAAAATAAACATTAAAAAAAGGGAAAAGACAAAATTAAGTAATCCATAGAAAACATTTATTATATATGGCACTTCAGTAAATGTTAGAAACTATGATGACTATTTTTTTGTTAAATTTTTTTTTAATGTTTATCTACTTTTGAGAGAAAGAGAAACAGAGATGTGAGCAGGGGAGGGGAAGAGGAGGGAGACACAGAATCCAAAGCAGGCTCCAGGCTCTGAGCTGTCAGCACAGAGCCGAACATGGGGATCAAACTGACAGACAGCAAGATCATGACCTGAGCTCAAGTTGGACACTTAACTGACTGAGCCACCCAGGTGCCCCAACAACTATTGTTACTGCATCATTGGGGTATGAAAATAACCAAGTTGTTATCGGTTGAGTAGAAAGTGAAGTTTCAACTCCCTTGAAGACCAGCATATCTCACACTATTCCATAATCAATGGGCTAGTGGTCAATCTCTTTCATTAGAATATATGTTTCTGAAAGACCTGCCAGATTTTAATTTCCTTTGACGTCCCCTCACCTGATACAGTGATGGTCATGTGATAGATTTTCAATAAATACTTGGTTAATAGAGATTAATTAAAACCTACAGAGCTGTAGGTTGTTAATGCAGCATCAAAAATATCTATGGTTCTATTTAATGTTGGGTTTTGTTCCATAGGATGTCAGAACTTTTTTTAAAAAAAAACATTTAAAAATTTTTGTTTAAAAGTAAGACAAAGGAAAATAAATCTTCCCTAAATATAATTGACCATGTTTATTTTTGGATAAGAGACTACTACTGTGTTTAGATAGGGACAATCTGTACTTTTCCTTAAGTATGTCGCATTTTTAAACTATAAGGAAAAAATAAGAGAATGAAAAGTTAAATCTCCTATTATATCAAACTTCATGAAATCTAAAGTTTTTTATTGTTGTTTATTTGCTAGTTGTTTTTTGTTTTGTTTTGTTTTGTTTTACTACCCCTGACAAGTGTCATTTGGGACTGTGGTCCTTGGTGTGGTGGTAGCTGAAGGATGGGATTAGATTCAGGCATCCATCTGTAGTTTCCAATACCCAGCAAGTGCTTAGTGCACTTTGCTCTCCATCCTTCCCAATTCCACTTGTGACTGGTGGGTTAAATGTGAGAAACTCTGGAATCAAACATCCTAATTCCCTTGGGCTATCTACTTTTAATAGCGAGTTCACATATAGCTGCACATTGTTTGTCTAAATCCTCAGAGGTAATCACTTCAGACACTCCTTCAGCATATCTTTCTTAAGTTTCCCTCACATTCTGTCACAAGTAGAACCACCTGATTCCAAACCTCTTTCAAGGTTTGGATAGATTTTATCTGTTTTGTCCCATCCAATTGCTCTCCCTGCTGCTCAGATGTCTCCTTCTCTTTTCTGCGTTCCTACAGCTGCCATTTTTGGGGTCACTTTCTCTACTTCTGCTCTTGTTCAGAACTTAACTTCAGAGTTGGGGAAGTTGTCACAGTGAAATCCCCAGACACTTCTGACTGGCATTTCAGATTATTTTCCAACCCTGTAATATAATAGGAAAATCACAAAGAAAATTCTCCTAAGCTGACAAAAGTTAAAATGAGTACAGGAGAAATCGTACATTACATGCAAATAAACAGATAAAAGAGAAAAGAGAAAAAAAGAACAGCTTCATGGTTTCTGCTTCTTCTGAGTATGCAGGTTGTCCAGACATCACCACCGATGGATATAAACACATTTGAACAATAGCTTTCATTCATTGGTAGAGTATCAGTTAGGAATTGTATGACTATACACAGTTAGGGTAATGCTAGCTCACATGTTGTTAGCATTCAGGAAACACCAGTCTCAGGATAAACCCCAAGATTTCAGTGGCTAAACCAATAGAAATTTATTTCTCATTTATTATCAGTCCAGGGAAGGTGTTACTGGTCCATAGAGTGTGAAGGTTAAGGCTTTACTGAAAGATGTCAAGCATGAAACCCTGACATAGGCACTGCCATCTTCTGTGTGTTTTCTGGTAATTAACCAAGAGCATGGAGGAAAATGCATGTGAGATTTTTCTTATCAAGTGTGAAAGTAGTGAACATCAATCATCTCTATGTACATTCTATTGGATGAAATTCACTAAAACAGAAACATGGATATATGGGAAAAACAATAAACAAATAGCTGATTGCTTTCAAGTTAGTTCCATGTACCAATAACTACCCTCAAATTTCCTTTAAAATTTTTTTAATGTTTGTTTATTATTTTTGAGAGAGACAGACAGAGCACAATCGGGGCGGGGCAGAGAGAGAGGAGACACAGAATCTGAAGCAGTCTCCAGGCTCTGCACTGTCAGCGCAGAGCCTGACAAGGGGCTCGAACTCAGAAACCATGAGATCATGACCTGAGCTGAAGCCTGATGCCTAACCAACTGAGCTACTGATGTGCAACCCCTCCACCCCCCCCACAAAGTTCCTTTTTAAACATAAATCTCAAATACGATTTATTTCTTTATCATCTTAATGGCAAGCTAAGAAATGTAGGGAGAAGAGGAAACATTTGATAAACAGTATTTTGATTCTGTTTTCTATGCAAAGATCATGTTCAACACCTTTCCAAAGGAGAAAATTAATAGTACTATTTAGTTAGTGTCTCTAGATTGAAGTCCATAATTTCTGAATGCCAAGAAATTCCTTTATTCAGGTACAGACAAAACTCTATGAGTTACACTGCTAACTAAAAGAAGAAGAAAAACAATCTTTTCCCACCACCAGCAAATATACAATACTAGATCAAGAAGCTCTACTTTGTTCTAACAATATCCTGGCTCAAATAGGATGTTAGTATTTAGGATAATGTTAGCTGCTGTAACAAATTAGTTAGAAGTTTCACTGACCTAATGTCCTAAGTTTATTTTATTCTTCCGTGAAATCCAAAGTGGTTGTTCCTGCTGGTGTGGGTGGGTTCTGACCCCCACAATCATTCAGGGACCCAAGCTGTTGGAGACTTTGCTATCACTTACCTTCAGGAGATGCCTTTCAAGTTTGCTTTGGATATTGACTTTGAGCTAGCAGAAGTAGGAAGAGCATGTAGGCATACACAAAGCAAATTTATGTGGATCAGGTCTGTAGTAGTGCTTGTCCCTGTCACATTTAACTGTAAGGGAGGCTGAGCAAAGTAATCAAGCTGGTGCTCAAGAAGAAGAGAAAATGATTTTGAAAAACAGCACTAGCAATCTCTGCTATACTGGTTTGAACAAATAGTAATTGGTTTTTCTTATGAATGAAAAGTCTGAAGGTAGGTTGTCCAAAACTGGTGCACGGACCCGAGAGAGGTAATCAAGACTGTTTTTCTCCCCTACTCCCCTAGATGCAAGAAAAATGTGCCTTCACTTGAGATTTCTGGCAATAATTTATTGGCCAGATTTAAGTGACCATTGTTAGTAGCAAGGGAGGCTGGGAAATAGGGTATTTTAGCTAGGTACTACTACTGTTTTACATCAGCTTAATTAGTAAGGAAGGAGAGAATGAACACCAGGTAGGTAATGAGCAATGTCTACCTCAAAGGACAATATGATTTCCATATTCTAGGGGAAAATCCTTCCTTGATACATACCTGTTTTTCTCTTAGGAAGTAGCATATACAACACTCCTATATTTTAGAAACATTCAGAAATAGCTACGTGAAATGAGTCCTTCAATACCTTGACCTTGCCTACAACATAGTGAGTAATT
Organism: Panthera tigris; assembly: GCF_018350195.1. Lineage (NCBI taxonomy): Eukaryota > Metazoa > Chordata > Mammalia > Carnivora > Felidae > Panthera > Panthera tigris. The sequence continues at coordinate 137,106,028 of NC_056667.1, read as the reverse complement.
TTTTATTGAAATAATTAAATGAATGAGCAAATGCATCAGTACACCTGTATGACTTATGGGAGTCAAACAAGGTATCCTGTGACCACTGTGACTAACAAATATGTAAGTTTAGTTATATAATGAATAGAGGAGATAGTTACTGTCAATGTACAAATCATTTTCCCTAGATACTTCTTCTTTATGAGGTAGTTTATAGCTTCGAAGTCCTTAACAATTCAAGTTTCGTCTCTTTTGCACTCCTAGAGAAAACATAAGAAAAAATTCAAACCCAGAAGAAGCCCATAAAAAAGTCACCCCAAAGAGTGAAAAATATATCTAGTAAAGGATTCTATACTTAAACGTAGGAACTACATCATTTGTAGGGAGAGAGGGATGTTACTGTTTAGAAACCGGTAGAATGAAAAGCTGACTTATTTTTTTGGCTTAAATAGATTGATTGTGCAAATGTTGATTATTACTATGTCGGGAAAAATTAGTCTAGTCAAAAATAGCAGATCCCATGATTACATACCCATGAGTCCCTCTCTTTCTAACTCGCTTTGTCTGATGGTTAAAACAGGGAAGCCTAGACACGTGAGAGGTACACGCTATGTGCCACTGCTGAGGCTGCCACCGTTGAAATAATGGGGCCATTGCTATTTCACAGTTTTGCTTTAGAAGCCACAAAACCCTTCCTGTGATGTCAGTGCAGCCTGCAATAACCCAAATGGTGGCCCAGAAATGCACATCTGACGTAAGCTGCCTTTATCGAGCAATAATTATTTCTTCTTTTGAAGAGCCAGGTTGCCAATCACTCTGACATGCTTTCAGTTTGTTTCAATAGTACAGGTTTTTCTTCTGCTTTTCCACAAAGTCTTTGACAGACTTAGTTAGTTTCAGTGCCAGTCACTGCCTTGCTGGAAGTCTGTCTGGATGTCCCTTACTGCAAAGCAACTAAGTCCCTGCAGCATCAAAGTGAAAATAAAAATATCTTGACAAGCTCATCTCTCTTTTTGAATCCCTTGGACGCTTGGGCACTGGTGTGCTCTGAATCCAGGATCGTGCTGGGAAAGCAATAAACTAATGTCTGTGGAATGTGCCCTTGGAAATGGGATGGCCTGGAGGTGGGGAATTTCAGCCAGGTGTGGGCATCAAAACAGATTTAAGCAAATTGTGCTCAGATATGTGCACAGAGATACGTTTCTCCTAAAAGTACAAACTTGCATTGTGAAAATTCTTGTAAGAAAACAGGAAAACATTTTGACTTGATTGTCAGGAAACATAGAACTTATTTCAGGTTCTTTCGTTTTAAAGACGCATATTTAAAAAATACAACAATCAAGACTAATCTTACCACTTGCTGAATAGGGGAATGAGAATGTCGTTTTGAGAATGGACTTAGCTGGGGGCTCTTAGGTGTCTCTTGGTTTCACAGCCCTGGCTCCACAGTCTAATCCAGAGCAACACATACATTGTTCTGCTTGATAGAAACTGGCCATTCTTTGTTACATTTTGTGGTTTTGAGGTGCCCTATGTATCCTCCATGGACATAAATTCCGATTCTCTGGTTCCTTTTGAAGATCACTCTTATCACTGACATGGCCTACCTTTGTTCTCCAGGGGAGTCTGCAGATCTTCTCTTACCTTTTCTTTTGTCCCAGGCTGCCGAGATTTTTAAGAAAAATTTTAAAAGTTGGTTATGTATATTTCAATATATTCCATATCATCCAGGACTTTGTTCAAAATGTCTACATTTGCCTGCTTTGTGCTATCTCGTATTAACAGGGCAAAATGATGCCATGGATCTGCTATTTTGACTCTTTTCTGCAGTTTACTGAGAAAATTACCCATATGAATAAACTGTACTCCATTCATACCACAGACAACAGCACCCAACAACTGGGAGGGACACCTCCTTCTCTCTCATTCTCCATATCCACTCAGTCATCAAGACCTGTGGACTTTTATTCCCCAAAGTCTTTTGCACTGTTCCTTTTCTTCCATTCATGCTACCATATTCTTGGTCCAATCTAACGTCTCTCAGCTAGACCACAGCAATAACCTTATTACCTACTCACATTCACGCTTGCCACCCTCAATGCATTCTTTGCATTCCAGCCGGAGCAGTCTTCTCCAAATGTAAATTGAGAATGTAATTCCCATGCATGAAATCTCTCGATGGCTTTGTCTGCAGACATAGATCAAAATCCTTAACATGGTATAACAGTCCTGCATGACCTGACCTTCTTCTCCTTCTGAACTTCTGTGTCTTTTTTAAAGTCACCCTGCTCCATTACCCCTGACTTCTTCAAGAACTTCAAGTTCTTCTTTTTTTTTTTTTTTTGAGGGGGAGGGAGCGTCTTTATTGTCGCTTTGCTTCACTGAGCTGATGCAAGCCTCAGCCATTGTAATATGGACCTTAAAAAATTAATGCGACTCGTCCAATAGTCATAGAATCATAGGACTCTGAGTCTTTGGGATACAGATCTCTCTGGACTTGTTTTTCCTTTTGTCGGTTAGGTTTCCTGCAACAAACTGACACTTCTGTCCTTTGGATGAGTCAACGCAAGTTATTTTGATGCCTTTCTTGAAATGTTGCATGTTGCACAAGCCTATCTGCCCTGGCCTGAGAAACCAGAGCACTTCACTCCAGCTGATGATTCCTAATTGGAACACTCCAGCAAATGAGTCTCTGAAAGTGTCATTTTGGGGACTGTGTAACGTGTCTGCTGGAGCTGAGTTTGTTTACACGTTGCCAGTGTCATCATTTACAAACTTCAAAAAACACATTGACAAATTCCCTAGCTGTTTTGGCAGTGCTTCCATCAATCACCCAACTAATAGTACCAACATTTCTCCTGGGCTATTATAGTCACTTCAATCGCTGCTGCTGCAGCTTTGGGAGATGATAAATCAGAAGGGGTTCTTTTAGATGGTCTCAAGTACAACACCATTTTTTATTAAGCAGGCTTCCCTCCTCACTCTTCCCTTACTGCCCTTCCTCCCTCCAACCTCCCATAAACAATTCTTTCTGCTTTGTATCACCTTAGACAAAGTAATTTGGATCTATGGCTTTCCTTCAGAGGCCCCTTTGCCACGTCACTGGGTAATGGGTCCATTTATTATTTTGGATTTTTGTGTGTCCTCTTTAGTTACTCCGTGCAGCCCTCTCCAATCAATAAGTGTATTGTGTTTCAGCCGGCAACAGGTGCCTCGCTTCCCAGGCCCAACACACCCTCAGAGCGGCTCACATGTCTCATGACCACAGCATGAAAACCTGAAACCATTTTGCCTTTCAAGCAGGTTCTTTGTGAGGCAGTGTCGGCAGCAGCTGTATCTCTAAGACTGAGTAACTAGAGTATCCCTGCTCTTGCACTTTTGTGGTTCCCCTCTATTGCTGAAGCCTCACACGCCTTCTGACAAGGAGGAAGGAATTGCAAATGCTCAGTTGCTACATCACCTGTGCAGATTTGTTTTTCTTGGGGCTGCAGCCTCTCCCAATTTTCTGTATTCAGAGCTTGACTTTTTTCCTCACAAACTGACCCATCTTAAACAAGAGTGTATTAAAAAAACAACCACCAACCTCTTCCAACTTCCTCACCATTAAGAAGCACGACCACATCTTCTCCCTTCACTGCACACACATTCAGAATCTGGACAGTGAAAGGGGAATGCCTGCCAAACTTGGCAGATCAGGTGAGAAGGGCTGGCCGGGGTTCTGCTGCCCAGCTGGAGTGTTTGCTGGCTGCGGTACCAACTGCAGGGCAAAACAAACCCTAAGACTGCATTTCAAGTTGCTGCCTAAGAGATGCTGTTAACTCCGCTACCGAGGGCTCTATTCATCCTAAATGATCCATGGTCCTGGACAAAGCACCAACTGCAGCCCGTTGCAAATCTTGGCTCTACCTGACCAACCTATTAATCAGAATTTTAACTGGGCCTTGGAAGCGTTTTTCTTTCATGTGTAAGTCAGAGAGCTGCTCACGGTGGAGACTTCATGTAAATGATGCCATCAACTTGATGCATGGGGCCTTCGATGTCTGAATCTGTGGTCACAGGAAGTATTATTTACCCTAAAAAAGTAATCCTTCTCCTGGATGCCTTAACTGCTGGAGGCTGTCTTCACCATTAGCAGTATCTTTGATTGCCAGCTCTATCTTGGTGCTGAAATGACCAAATGACAGTAATCATTTTTATGTTTGAGAGGACTTTTCTCTTCAGTTGAAAGAGAAATACCACTGGTGTTCACATTTTTTGAAAAGCAATTTTTTTCAAGGTGGATTTTTGTTTAAATGGTAGCCTCGAGGCACTTTTATTTGACAAACAATAATTAACCTCTTATATAAGTGGAAGTATTCATAAAGACAACTGGCTGATTAGAATTCGCTGACCTCATAAGATAGGAATATTTTTGAATTCCCTTTTAGCCTCAGTAACATGAGAAATCCTTAGTACAGAGAAAGAATCAGCATTTGTTCGTTGTGTATATTGATGATTTTATTTATATCAGATCTAAAACTAGGATAATAGATATAATTATTCTAACACTTTTACAGTAAGCTCTTATGAGCCGAAATTTTAAATAGTACAGTGTTTGTCAAATGAGTATTGTTCAGTTTCGATTTATTTTTTATTGAAGTATAGTTTACCTACAATGTTGTATTAGTTTCAGGTGTTCAGCATAGTGATTTGACAATTCTATGCATTATACTGTGCTCACCATATGTGTAATGACCGTCTGTCAGTATAATGTTAAAATCTTATTGATTATATTCCCTATATTATATTTTTTATTCCTATGATTATTTATCACTAGAAGTTTGTAACTCAATCTCTACCTATTTTGCCCAAATCCCCCAAACCACCTCCTCTCTGGCAACCACCAGTTTGCTCTCTGTATTTATTATTTTATTTGGTTTTATTTGCTTATTTTGCTTTTTAGATTTCATATATAAGTGAAACCATACACTATTTGTCTTTTTCTGACTCACTTCACTTAGCATAATGATCTCTAAATCATTCGTGTTGTCACAAATGGCAAGATCTCCTTCTTTTTATGGCTGGATAATATTCTAGTGTGTGTGTGTGTGTGTGTGTGTGTGTGTGTGTGTGTGTGTGAGTGTGTATAATCACATCTTCTTTATCCATTCATCCAGCAATGAACACTAAGGTGGCTCCCATAACTTGACTATTGTAAACAAAATTGTAATGAACATAAAGGTCCATATAGCTTTTGGAATGAATGTTTTTGTTATCTTCAGGTACATAGTAGTAGAATTATTTGTTCATATGGTATTTCTATTTTTAATTTTTTTAAGATACCTCCACAAAATTTTCTACAGTGGTCGTACCAGTTTACATTCCAACAACAGTGCACAAAAGTTCCCTTTTCTCCACATCCTTACCACCACTTGTTATTTTTTATCTGTTGATAGCAGCCATTCTAACTTGTGTGAGGTAAGAACTCACTATGTTTCTGATTTGCATTTCTCTGATGATTAGTGACGTTGAACATGTTTTCATGTGTCTGGCCATGTGTATATCCTGTGGGGGAAAATGCCTTTTTATGTCCTCTGTTCATTTTTAAATCAGATTTTTTTTTGGTGTTGAGTTGTAAAAATTCTTTATATTCTTTATATATCTTATCAGATATATCATTGGCAAATATTTTTTCCCCATTCAGTAGGTGGCCTTTTCGTTTTGCTCATGGTTTCCTTTGTTGTGCAAAAACTTTTTATTTTCTTTGACTCTCAATGGTTTCTTTTTGCTTTTGTTTTGTTTGCCTCAGGAGACATGTCCATAAAAATGTCGCTAAGGCCAATGTCCAAGAGATTACTGGCTACATTTTCTTTTAGAAATTTTATAGTTTCAGATCTCACCTTTAGGTTTTTAATCCATTTTGAGTTTATTTTTGGGTATGGTATAAGAAAGTGGTCCAGGTTCATTCTTTTGCATGTAGCTTCCCAGTTTTCCCAGCACCCTTTGTTGAAGAACTGCCTTCCTCATTGTATATTCTTGCCTCCTTCATTGTAGATTAATGGCCATATTAAGTGTGGGTATATTTCTGGGGTCTCTATCGTGTTCCATTGAGCTATGTGTCTATTTTTGCTCAAATATCATGCTGTTTTGATTAACTTTGTAGTATATCATGAAATGTGAGATTGTGATGTCTCCAGATTTGTTCTTGCTCAAGATAGTATTGGCTGCACCAAGTCCATTTAAAAGACACAATTTGGGGCGCCTGGGTGGCGCAGTCGGTTAAGCGTCCGACTTCAGCCAGGTCACGATCTCGCGGTCTGTGAGTTCGAGCCCCGCGTCGGGCTCTGGGCTGATGGCTCGGAGCCTGGAGCCTGTTTCCGATTCTGTGTCTCCCTCTCTCTCTGCCCCTCCCCCGTTCATGCTCTGTCTCTCTCTGTCCCAAAAATAAATAAAAAACGTTGAAAAAAAATAAAATAAAATAAAATAAAATAAAATAAAATAAAATAAAATAAAATAAAATAAAATAAAAGACACAATTTGTGTAAGCCTCCAGTGTTGACTTAATCTATTAGACTAATAATAGCCTTTTTATTCATGTATTTCTTCTATCTATAAAACCTATACAAATTAACAAAAAAACAATCATAAAATTGATAAAATGTAAACTAACATTAGTCAAATTAACATAAAAGAAAATTTTGATTGCTAAAAATAAATAGGTCACTCATAGTAAAACCATGGTACTAAACCATAAGCTACTTTAGTAGAGTGTGGTATGCCAGTGCTAATGTGTTTTTTGATTACTAGTGTATTGTGATGCCGTTGGGTCTTCTCTGGTGTGAATACAACACTTATGCCATTTGGTTTTACTTGTCCCATTGGCTCATGACAATTAATGAGGGACTGGTTGGCCTCACTTTGATCATGAGATATGTGCAAAAGCTGATTCTCAAATAATGGGCAAATATCAGTGTCAGTCTACCAGAAAATTCAGAATATGGTCACATAACTTTTAAAATCATTGTGAAAATGGAGACACAGAATTTTAAAGTTCTTATAAATAACTTGTTGAATTCTGAAAATATATCCTATAATTTTAGAAATACTGGTTTAAGAGAGAGAATGTTTGAGAGTGTTCCAGTCTTCACTATGATCCACTAGTCAAAATCCACTAAGATGTTCACTTAACCTCCTCAGACTTCAGTTGCTATTTTTCATAGCATAAGACCAACCGAAACGGATACAAATTTAGCTCCATGGTATATATTAGGTGTCTATTGTATGCCATTCATGGGGTAAAAGGTAGAATAGATCAGAGAAGGAAGAATGAAAATCTATTAGAGAAGAATATGGTGATTCCACTAGTCATCCTAGTCAAATCTCCTTGAAAATTTTAATAATTAATGTTAAATGTAATTAAGATTTAACTTGGTGCTATATGAACTGATTTTTTTAATATAAAATTTATTGTCAAACTGGTTTCCATACAACACCCAATGCTCATCCCGACAGGTGCCCTCCTCAATGCCCATCATCCACTTTCCCCTCCCTCCCACCTCCCATCAACCCTCAGTTTATTCTCAGTTTTTAAGACTGATTTTGAGAACTTCAGATTTTTTATTTACAAGGATAAGACACTAATGATTTCAGCAAGTAACTTCCTAGAAACTGCCTTTAAAATAATTTGAAAAAAAGTGTACTTAAAAGTAATAAGCATCTTTTTCTAAAAATAGACAATAATTTCAAATTTTTATCAAGTTATAAACCATTTACCCCAGCTAGTCTTAATGATGCAAGACTGATTCAGCATTTCTTTTGGATGTACCATGCTCTGTTCTTTGTTCAAGGTCATTGGCAAGAGTTGACTGCATATAATATGTATATATTGTGCCTATTTTTTAAAGTATTTAAAATTGTAAATATCATGACCAATAGTTTAATTGCTAGCTTCCACCAACATGGTCAAATTAGCTAACATTGTAAGACTTTCCTCCCACAATATAAAGCATTAGGATGCTAATAACCAGGACAATTTGAATACATAAATCAATTTAAAGTAAATACTGATCAGGATTTTTTTATAATCTGGGAAAGAAAGGGATCCCATAGAGGGGTGAACCATAATGAAAATAACATAATACAGTCATGTAAACCAGCTCAATCTGGCCCATATTGCATGTCCAGCTGGGGTTGGCAGAGAACTTTGTCATAATAGTCCTCTAGCACTCAAAGGGACCCAGGATGACTGGAGATCCCACTTGACACACACATGATGAGTGAAGTTCTACTTTAAAAATTCTATGAGGAAATAAAGGGAGTTAATTCTATTTACATTTTACTGTGTAAAGAAAGTCCGTTGAACACAACTTAGTTCAATGCATGCAAGGAAATACAATCCATGTATCCAGGAAAAGAGCAGAACTGCGTATTTATGGATGTCCCTCATACATGGAGGATTGAAAAAAATTACAAGCCCCACAAAGGAGTTGAACTATGGCAAAGAAAGGTTCATCAAGTATGAAAGAAACCACAGGAAAGTTAGTATTTTAGTCACAATCATTATATAAATATGTAAGGAGAAAATTAAAATGTTCTTACTATCATGAAAGAAAGAAGAAACTGAAACCCTGAGAGAATAAGAAAAGGTAAAGTAAAAAGACAGACTTGAGCAAAGAACCACATCAAACTGGAAGATAGATCTGAGGAAATCAACTAGAATGTACCATAGAATGATAAACAGAAGATATGAGATAAACAGAGGGGAGATATCAAGGGAGGTAATAAAAAAAAGAAAAGAAACATGGAGGCTTTAATGAAATGGTCCAACAGAAGTTTAACGGGAATTACAGAAAGAAGAGAGAGAATCAGGGACAGATGATATTGGAAGAGACAATGATTGAACATTTTCAGTGGTTAGAAGACCTGGGCCCTTTCGTTTAAAAATGTATACATATTAAGAATCTCTCAGCAGGAAAAATAAAACAAATCGTCATCCAATTCTGTCACAGAAAAAACTGTAGAATATGAAATATAAAGAGAAAATAGTAAATAACAAACAACAACTGGAGGATAGTACAATGACAGCAGAGATTTTATCAGCTCTTCTCTATGCCCCAAATGTAATCTCAGGCTTCAAAAACCACTCTGGGCCAGCAATGAAAATACTGTGACAAGTTCATGCACTGGAACTGTGGGCTCCAGGAAATTGTGGTAACAGAAAAGCGAAAATATGTTTATGGGTCATGGCCTGTCTTTAAGAAATGTTGTTACAGAAATGCTGTCTTAAATATCTTACATATTTTGAGATATTTGTAACTTTTAAAATTACTTCTGTATAAATCTTTTGGTGACATATTCACCATAATTGCTTCCAATAGACAAGGTAATAATAATAATAAGTTTAATTTTAAAGATGACAACACTGAGGATCTTGCAGGTTAAGCAATATTTACCAGTCATAAAGCTGGTAGGTATAAGAGGGGGGTTGAGAAAAATCAGGTGTCCTGGTCCTTGATTTATTTTTTAAGTCAGGGTTTACAGAAGGCAAATATTTGGTTATTGTATTTGCAAACTATGCCATATTGAAATGGGGCATTATTAAAACAGAGATTCTGTCAGTTCCAAACACAGTTGCCTCAGAGAGTAACACGAGAATTGCTACTTAGTCTTTTTACAGGAATCATATTTGAGTACAGATACTCTTTTAAGAATGCAATATGTTTCTCTAAATATTGTGCAGATACTTTTTTTAAAAATGTTTTTTGCTAAGAATATGTTTGGCCCAGACTTGCTCACATTAGTAGGGACTTCTTAAATGTAAGTTCTAGAGTTAACTTAGGATAGAAACACATCCTAATCCTAGTTTGGATTGTTTTGTGAATAATAAAATCCAAGCCAAGACAGTAATTAGGGTGTATTGGAGGTCCTTGCCACAGATGATATAACTGTTTACACAGGAAACTGAAAAGAATTGATAGATTATTAGAAATAAAAAGAATTTATGAAGGTAAGCCAAGAAACGGACTCTCAACTGTAGAGAACAAACTATTGGTTGCCTGAGAGGGGGGGTTGGGCGTGTGTGTGAAATAGGTGATGGGGATTAAGGAGTGCTCTTGTCATGATAAGCACTGGATGTTATAAGAAATTGTTGAATCACTATAGTATACACAAACAAATATAACACTACGTTAACTGTATTGGAATTAAAATTAAAAAAAAATATGAAGGTAGATCATTGACACAGGAAATCAAAAGGAATTGATAGAGAGCCTTCAGAAATTCTTCTTATTTCCAATATTTTTTTTGATATAAGGTATCAGTAAAAGCTATTTTATTTCCATATACCAACTTTAAAGAACTAGAAAATTCCAATAGTGTTAGTTTCCAAATGTGGTTACTCTCAATATGCATGTTCCTTCTAATAGTAAGAGGTAGAATCTATTTCTTTCTTCTTTCAATCTGGATTCAAAGATTCCTTTGAATCTTGTCTTAGAATGTGGTAGGAAGTGACGCTATGCCAATTCTAGGCTTAGCATTTAAAAAGGCTGGCAGCTTGTTCTCTTTCTCTTAGAAGCCAGTCACCCATGTAAGAAGTCAAACTACTCAAGAAAGCATAATATAGCCACATGGAGATAGAAAGAGATGTCTGGCCAAACCCCAGCTATTCTATGCATCCCATCTGAGGAACAAACATGAGAGGAAGAGTTGTCTTGGATGTTCTATATCTGGAGGACATCACATAAGGCAGAGAAACTGCCCAGCTGGGCCCAATCCAGATGAGAGAATCATAAAAAATAATATATTTGTTAAAAAAAAAGGCAGGGGGGGAGGAGGGAAATGCAAAAATACATTTGTGTTTTTAGCTACTAAGTTTTGGTGTAGTTTGTTATGCAGCAGTAGATAACTGTAACATAATGTGGTATCTAGATGTGGGGTACATCCAAAACAAAAACCTAAAATGTGAAATTGGTGTTATGACTAAGCTCTAAATGGAAGGGTGACTAAAAGGCGTGAGGAAACTGTTGTTGGAGGACGACAAAAAAGGCAAACTGTTCTGTAGTGGTGGGATGTTTGGCAGCACCATTGTATGCTAGTACATAAAAGAAAGAAAATGTACCTAATAAACTTGTGGATTTGGCTGAGGAGATTTCTAGGCAGAATTTTGTAAGCTATCTATGAAAAAGTACATAAAATGAGAGATAAAATAGGAAAGGGACTGCTCAGTTTACACCAGAATTGAAGGGGAAAAATCCAATCCAAAGCATGCTGAAATTATGCTTTTTATTACCAGTTTCTCCAGCTGGTGAATGTCCTCAGAATAATAAAAAAAAAAAATGGTCTCAAGGAAAAGATCAAACATAGGGCAATGTCAGTAAAATCTGTACCTTAGGGTTCAGATCAAATCAAATGTATGCCTGTGAGATGTTTCTAGAAACATCCAAAAGATTGGGAATCAGTGTCTTAAAGACTTCCTAAGTCAGACAAGAAGGTTTCCAAGAACTTTAAGTGTGTCGTCCCCTCTGCCATGCAGAGAACATTCTGTCTATACAATATCTGTGGGTGCAACTCTTGTTTGATGGAGTCAACTGAAATAAAATTCCTAGAAAATTCACTAAGCTTTTAAGAAAACTGATGGGAGAGAGCACTGCCAGTTTGAACAAAAAAGAGTAAGACAGTACAAAAATAAAAAGAGGTCTTAGAATCCCCATCCTTACATAGGCAATGGCATGGTGAGAAAGATCTTTAGCACACAAACATGGAATGTTTCTTATGGAAAAGGAAGGGTGACACAGGACTGAGCCATGAACCACAGAGAAATATTCCAAGAGAGCAGAATTGGGGCCATAACCAGACATATTCTTTTCTCTTTGAGCAGAGGTAACTGGAAATACACAACTGACAGTATTTCAGAATTGCTACGGGACAGATAAATTTCTATATGCATTTCTTTTTCTACTTTTTTTGAATAATCGTGTCTAATGATGTTATTCTGTTCCTGCCCCATTATTTGTTAGGCATTTATGAGGCTGATAACGTAATTTTTAAGTCACCTCTTCACCTGAAAGACTCCATCTGAGGAGCCTCATCTGCTCCTGGGTAAAGACCATATTTAGATGAAAATACCCTATATTAAAACCCTGAGTCAGAAGCCAGAGTGGGATGAAATGTTGGGGTCCTGGGTGAGGGTGGGAATACTTAACATGTGGAACTGATAGGAATGATGATCCCAAACCCACATTAATTCTCTTCTCCTTATATGTACATAGCATTCTTCATATCAAGAAGAGGAGTCTGTTTTTTGTTTTCTTTCCCCCCCCCCCTTGGAATTGGGCTAAATTTGTGATGGGGTTTCTCTAGTAGAGTGGGACAGTATTCATGCTGTGCTAATTTCAGTTTCTTTTAAGAGGTCTGGGGACTTCTGCTTCCTTTTCTTTGGGAGCCAGCCATCATGTGAGAAGTCCAACCACACTGAAGCATTCACATAGCGGGAGACATGCTTATCCACGGAACCCAGTAGTTCCATACATCCCAGAGACCATAGTCATATGGGTGAAGAGCCATCTGGATTTTTTAGTTCTAGTAGACACCATGTAGAGCAAAGAAATTACCCAGCCAGGTTCAGCCCAGACAGTAGAATCATGAGAAATAATATATTGTTTCCAAACAATGTATTGTTATGAAGTGGTTGGTTTCATACTAACAACTAAAATGTTAAAAATGCATTACTTATATTAGTGATAAAATAAGGTTTAAAATGACTTATTTATATAGAAAGTAATAAGAATAATCAAATGTTACTGAAAGCCATTAAAGAAGACCTGAGTACATGGAGAAATGTAACACGTTCATAAGTAGAAAGACAATATATTTATAATGTTAACTCTTCACAAATTAACATAAATTCAATGTAATGCCAATAAAAATCACAACAGGGGGCACCTAGATGGCTCAGTCAGTTGAATGTCTGACTCTTGACTTTAGCTTGGATCATGATCGCAGGGTCATTGGATTAAGCAAGGCATAAAGAAGATCTCTAAATGCATTTAGCTAACATGGAATCCTAAATACACACAAATTTTCATCATTTAGAAAAATTGGTTGAGCAAAGGAATCTGAAGAGCTATTTCACAGAAAGAAAAGATGGCCAATAGACATGTGAAAATACCCTTAAACTTATACATTACTAAAGAAATATGAATTAAAATAAAAAGATACCATTTCATACTCTCTGGAATGGTAGCAGTGTCTGACAATATCAAGTGTTGATGAGACTGTGGAACAATTTCCGGGTTTAAAGATGACAATGACTGTCCAGTAACTAGCCAAGTCACTTGTAACTAAATATATACACTATATACTGCAGAGAAACTCCTACTTTGCACCAGGAGATTCCTATATTTCACAAATCCTGCAGCCAGCCCCAATTAAATGGATACATGATTTGTGCTATCTTTCCACAGTGGAATTGTCTAAATGGAAATTAATAAACTATAGATACACACATTGTGAATGAATCTCAATATAGAATGATTACATTATGAATCCAAACCAGCCAAAATGAAATAATGTATTAAGAAAGCATATATATGTGTGTGTACATATGTGTCCATACATATATGTATATATGTGACAAAACTGTAGAGAAAGGCAAAGAATAAAATCAGGTTTGGGCATGAACTCGGTAATATGTGGATTTTTTCATCATTATTAAAATGTGTCTTAAAATCATTTGTTTTTTATATAGGATATATTACATATCTTAGAAAATGGGGAAAAAGCCTCACTGAGAAAATCAAGGTATGAGAGAAAACGTGCTATATATCAAATACCTTTAAAATTCTTACAGTGATGTCCAGTTAAATTTGGCAATTATTACCATGATTAAGGTAGTTGTTATATTCTAAAAGTAAAAGCTATAGTATAAAACAACATTTTGACAATCATTTTCTGGCATGAAAATTCTAGAGGGAGCTAACTAACGCTAGTGGGAAGAGAAGGTAGAAAGGCAATTAATATTGGTTTCAAATTACAAAGTGTCAAACAAAATGTTTTTTAAGGACTAAAATAATAAGCCAAAAGAAAAAACAATAACCATATAACAGCTCATATTAAACCAAAAACAAATGAGTTACATGTAAATCCAAAATTATCTGTTAAAATTACAATGACAATTTGACAATAAATAAATTTCCCCAGTTCAAAGAAAAACCAAAAGGGAGAGTAGACTACCAGATCTGTTTAAAAACGAAACTAAACTGGGGTGCCTGGGTGGCTCAGTCAGTTGAGCATTTAACTCTTGGTCTCAGTTCAATTCTTGATCTTAGGGTCATGAGTTCAAGCATTGGGCATGGAGCCTATTTAGACTCTGTAAAGGTATTTATTCATTCATTCATTCATTCATTCATTCATTCATTCATCCATTATTTCTTTCTAAGCAGTCTGCTTTAAAATGTAACTATAAAAGGGGCTCCTGGGTGGCTCAGTCAGGTCATGAGCTCACGGCTCCTGAGCGGAGCCCCATGTCAGGCTCTGGGCTGACAGCTTCAGAGCCTGGAGCCTGCTTGGAATTCTGTGTCTCCTCTCTCTGCCCCTCCCCTACTCACACTTTGTTTCTTTCTATCTCTCTCAAAAATAAATAAACATTAAAAAAATTTAAAAAGTGACTATAAAAGGTAAAAAGTTGATAGAAAACATGGGAAAGTATACTCAAATCAAAGGAAACAAAAATTGAAAGGTTAGTAAAATTCATACCCTACAAAATTCAGTGCAAGGGAAACATTATATGGAAAAGATTTTTTTTTTAACATAATGATTTGACAATTCTGTATATTATACTATGCTCGCCACGATATGTGTAGTTACCATCTGTCACCATACAATGTTACTACAATATTATTGACTGTATTCTCTGTGCTGTACTTTTTATCCCCATGACTTACATATTTTACAACTGGAAGTTTGTACCTCTTAATCTCCTTCATCTATTTCAGCCATTTTCTCAACCATTTCCCCTCTTAAACCTCCCTGTTTGTTCTCTATATTTATGATTATTTGTCCTTTTTTAGATTCCACATATAAGTGAGATCATATAATAATTGTTTTTGTCTGCTTTATTTAGCATAATGCCCTCTAGGTTCATCCATGTTGTTGCAAATGGCAGCATTGTATTTATTTATGTATTTTATAGTTGAATAGCATTCCATTATATTTATATACTACATTTTTATCTATTCATCTCTTGGTGGACATTTAGGTTGCTTCCATAATTTGACTATTATAAATACTGCAGTAAACAGAGGGGTGCATATATCTACTTGAATTAGTGTTTTTATTTTCTTTGGATAAACACCCAGTAGTGGAATTCTGGATCATATGGTATTTCTATTTTTAAATTTTGGAGAAAGCTCCATAATGATTCTTTAGTGGTTGCACCAGTTTACCTTCCCACAAATAGCACATGAGGGTTCCATTCTTCCCACATCCTCACCAACACTTGTTGTTTCTTGTCCTTTTGATACTAGCCATTCTGACCCCTGTGAGGTGATACCTCACTGTGATTTTGATTTGCATATCCTTGATGATTAGAGATTTTGAGCATCTTTTCATGTGTCTGTTGGCCCTCTGTGTATCTTCTTCGGAAAAAAATGTCTAGGTCCTCTGTTATTTTTAAATCTTTTTTTTTTTTTTGGTGTTCAGTTGTATAAGTTCTTTATATTTTTTGGAAGTTAACCCCTTATCAGATATATCATTTGCAAATCTCTTCTCTCATTCAGTAGGCTACCTTGAAGGAAGAATCTTTAAGGGGAATGACCACAATGAAGATAAAACTGTAATGAGCTTTTATTTATTTATTTCAAAATGTTTTTAATGTTTATTTTTGAGAGTGTGTGAGCATGAGTTGGGGGAGGGACAGAGAGAGAAGGGAGACAGAGAATCCAAAGAAGGCTCCGTGTTGTCAGCCAAAGTCCAATATGAGACTCAAATCCACCAACTGTGAGATCATGACTTAAGATCATGACTTAAGTTGGATGCTCAACAGACTGAGTCACCCAAGTGCTTTTGTCATGACCTTTTAGTATAAACAGTAGCATAATGTAATTTCTTGTGCATGGGTATGGGAAAATCAACATACTAATGCATTGTCTCATACATAGAATCTTAACAAATTAATGGTTTGATTTGTAAAATTGTCTCATTTGGAGGCCTTATGTGAAGGTGGCTTTTCCTATCTCAGTTCTTAGTCAATTTAAAGATTTACAATCTAGAGACAATGAAAGTGTTTCACTTCATGACCTGGAAATTAAGGGAGTATCTTTCAAGTTACGTGCAGTCATGACTGCTGCCGTTTTGATCTTTTTCCTTTCCTTACCAAGCATATACTACATTGTAAATTATTGTGTGTGTGTGTGTGTGTGTCAGAAAAATTTTCATGGTTTCTATCACTTGGAATAAAAGGAGTCCTAATTAACACAGGGCATCTGGATATCATTAATCAACTGGACATGAAATTGCTGGGGAAAATACCCCAGGACATTGCAGTATGTACAACAGTTATTATCAAAGCCTAAAAATGTGAAATACAACTAGTAAGTAAATTCAAGTAATAGTGTATCGATAAGGGCATAGTTGCAGTATAGTATTTTGGCTCAAGGATTTTTGCCAGATTGGTGAAGCCACTCACAATGATTACCCAGCTAATGCTTCAGGAACTGAATTGTGAATAATTTTGTCACCAAATGAGTCCTTTTGAAAAAAAGTCAAGCAAATAATTCATGGAAGGCACTTGCTTAACAAAAAGAACTTGAACCATATCTTGGGATTTATGCTGTTAGAATAGACAGTTTTCAAAAACTTACTCAAGATTTATCAAAATATTCACTAAGGAAGCAGGAATTAATGAAGGAGAGATAACATGATTGCCTTTGGACTTGGTAATTTCAATATTAACTTGACAAGAAAAATTATATGTGGAAAAAGTGATGATCTTCTTGGACATTTAATCAATTGAGCTGTTTTTCATATAGTCACTTAACAGCTGGATATACCAGCTATAAAATATACATAGGTGTATATCTATACATATACTAATTGTGCAGAGACTCATCTTTAATAGTAGAATAAGGCATGGAATGTTTATGAAACACTTCTGCTGAGTCGATGATAGAAATCTAAAGTCAGTTCTTACAGCTTATAAAACTTGACTGTGTTTATTGTAATAATCGTATATTACCTACAAATCCTGAGGATGCTCAAGCTATAATTTACTGAAGAAAATTCTTCATTAACTGCTTTTATTCAGAATGGCAGTTCCTATCTATTCCATAACAGCAGGTAACATTTATGAAGTTATTCTCCCTGCATTCTGAACTCCATGCATTGTCTCAGAAAACCTTAACCATGTTGCAAACTATTTGGTGCCAAAGGGTGGGATGCACATTTAGTTTTGCTATGCTAAAGCTATTATCATTTCATTCCTGATCTGATATCATTGTGCTTAGTAATCTAAGTGCTTTGTCCTCTAGTACTGTAATTTACCTATTTCCAATAGTTGCTTCTTCAGGAATGCTGCAGAGCCACTTGGCTTGGAGCCCTTTCTATCTGCCTAGTCCTTTTTTTTTTTTTCCTTTGAGAATGGTGACCAGGTCCTCCTAGCTCCTGCTAATTTTGCATTCCTATATCAACGGGAATGAGCTGACTGCTTTCCTCTGGCAACAAGATTATCCTTCTCACCTGAATATGAGTTACCTTTTTCAGAGCTTGCTGCCATGTGTTAGCCTATCATTTTGGACTCTAGATATTCATGCCAGTCAAGTTCATACTTAAGCAGGTTAGGTTGTTTGGTATTTGTGATTTGGGTGGCTGGGTACTTAAATGCAGTCATTAATCAATTTGAACTGCCTTTTCTTCCTACTGTTCTCTCTTGTTGACCTGTTATTTAAATACAGACATGTTTTGAGGCCAATGGGTTATGACATTTGATTTCTGCTGCTCCTGATTTCAAGTCTACACCATGTATCCATGATATCCTAACTATGAAATTAACAGAAAAATAAGCTTGGGGGAACATTTAAGTTATTTCATAGTCTTTTGACATATTAATAATTTATTTATAAAAAACTTAGAATTTGTAGTATTAGCTTTTAAGAAAATTGAGAGATTTAGAAAAAAGTTAGAATTTGTAGTATTACCTTTTAAGAAAATTGAGAGCAGCTGACTCTAAGCTTCCCCAAGATATAATTTATGCAATCTGTAATACATTTACTAAGAAATAAGAGATTATGTCATTGAAACTATATGATTTCTATCCTTTTTTCCTTCTAAAAATGAAAAGAAAATGTTGATTGATTCCATCACCTTTTGACAAAAAATCTTGCTCTGGATTTGGAGGTGAAATACTGCTTGCCTTTGAACTTAGGAATGTTTTCAGGACTCTCAAAGTCTATGTTCATGTTGTAGTGAAGATAGATCACTGTATCTTGTTCCTGGCTTTGACACAACCAAAAATGCATGAAGACTCTGATTTTGTGTGACTTAAAAATAATTGATTATAAGAACACAATTAAGCACAAGCAGATTAAGGGGATTGTGGTGCTATCCGGGGACTCAAGAATTCTATGGCTTAGCTGTTAAAATTGGTACCAATTACAAACTTCTTTTGACATTTAAAAAATAAATCTCTACTTTTAATTATGATTCTACATACTAGATCCGTAGAATTCCTTGCTCAATTGCTATTAAATACTTATGTACAAGCTTAGAGGAGTTATTGAAAGCTCTGAGTTTCCTTATTTATATTTAGTGTCATTTCCCTGTAAAATTTTCAACATTGAAAGACTTTCCTGATTTACTGCTTAATAATGAAAAAATTATACAGTTGAAACTATGAGATCTGTATTAACTAAGGTCTTAACTTGTGTGTTGTACTAATGAGAAATTTATTCAGCTGTAAGTAACAACCACCAAGTTTACAGTGCCTTAAAAGAATTAGGGCTCCTGGGTGGCTCAGTCACTTAAGCACTGACTTTGGCTCAGGTCACGATCTTGCAGTTCATGAGTTTGAGCCCTGTGTCAAGCTCTGTGCTGACAGCTCAGAGCCTGGAACCTGTTTCAGATTATCTCTCTCTGCTCCTCCCCGCCGCTTGTGTGCTGTCTGTCTGTCCGTCTCTCTCAAAAATATAATAAAAATTTAAAAATTAAAAAAACAAGTAATTGGAGCTTATACTTATTATGTAACAAAAGGCCTGGAGGTAGATGACTGCTGGTTTTGATTTAATGATTTGATGGTGAAAGGACCAGAATCTCTTGGCTTTTCCCTTATACTTGTCACTTCTCGGTCACAAGAAAGATACTAGTGATTCCAAACACCACTTATGTGTTCAGGGCAGAAAGAACGTAGAAGGGGAGGTGTTATCTCTTTCTGACCCCTTTAATCAGGAAAGGAAGAGTTTCCCAGGAACATCTCCATACATCTCATTTGGTGGTAATTGGTCCTATGTCCAACACTGACTGCAAAGGAAGGTGGGAAATTGTCAACAGATGGTCATGATTGGCTTAGTCCAATCATGATCTATCACGTTGGTTGAGTAAGGAAAAAGAGGAGGACATTATATAGGATGGGCTAATGACTAACACCATAAAGAAACTGTCTGAAGAGTTTCATCTGCTGACGACTGGAACAAAAATTATACCCTTTATAAAATAATCACCATTATTAGTATAGGGGTCATCATTATAGGGGTGACCATCATCATCTAATCTTAGCTTCACTATGACATATATTTGGAATGTCATATATTTCATGTCATATATTTGAAAAATTCTTAAATGAAAGCATGTGTATCAGCTTGAAACAAGGTCTGACAGAAAAATAAATGGTAAAGATAAAAAATCATAATCTCTCAAAAGAATCCATTTTCCTGTGAGAAGAGACCAAAACCATCTTGGTTGATAATGCATATGTGCTTTGTAAGATAATTTCAGGGACTACATCTCAGAATGATTCAAATACTTTTAGTTGAGATATTGTTTGAAACATCTGGTACATTTACAATTCTGTTACACATGTAACACAGACTTCTCATTTCACTATTAATTCTAATGAGTGTGCTTTTATTTTAGTTTAATGAATTGTGAAAAGAAACTATCTTTGCCTCCACAGATAGACAGTCTTTCCTTCCTAAACTTTCATACACTATATAATAATAATAGCTATTATTTATTAAATACCCTGTGCTAGGCATGGTATTAACTCATTTTTTAATCATAATACTCACATATGGTCTACCCTTTTGATGCTCATTTTGTTAGGTAACTAAGTAACTAAGGTGCCAGTTAGGTAACTGAATCACAGAGAGATTGAGTAACTTTTCTTTTTTATATAGATATTGAAAGGTGAAGCTGGAATTCAAATCCCTGGCTATAGACCCCAAGTTCTTAACCACCACCTGAAAGAGATTGCTTCTCCTGCTTCCTTGAAATCAGTATACATTGTTTGTTTATGTTAGGGTCATCATTTTTATTTTTATTAAAAAATTTTTTTTTAAATGTTTATTTTTGAGAGATACAGACAGTGCAAGTTGGGGAGGGACAGAGAGAGAAGGAAACACAGAATCTGAAACAGGCTCCAGGCTCTGAGCTGTGGGACAGAGCCCCACACGGAGCTCGAACTCATGGACCACAAAATCATGACCTGAACTGAAGTCGGATGTCCAACAGACTGAGCCACCTAGGTGCCCCCTTCATTTATTTATTTTTAAATTGAAGTATAATTAACATACAGTGCTATATTAGTTTCCAGTGTACAAAATAATGAGTTAACAATTCTGTACATTTTTCAGTGCTCATTAAGATAAGTGTATTCTTAATCTCCTCTATTTCACTCAACTCCCCTATTCTCCTCTGGTAATCAATAGTTTGTTCTCCATGTTTAAGAGTAAATTTTTCCCTTTTTTTCTTTCTTCATTTGTTTCTTAAATTCCACATATTTGTCTTTCTCTGACAGACTTATTTCTCTTAGCATTATATCTACTAGGTCAACCTGTGTTGTTGCAAATGGTAAAATTTCATTCTTTTTTATATCTAAGTAAGATTCTCTTGTATATGTATACTATATCATTTTTATCATTCATCTATTGGTAGATTCTGGGTTGTTTCTGTGTCTTGGCTATTGTAAATAATGCTGCAATAAACATACAGATGCATGTATCACTTTGAATAAACATTTTCACTTTCTTTGGGTACATACCCAGTAGTAGAATTACTAGATCATATGTAATTCTATCCAAGAGTCAATACATAGGTAAATGAATAAAATACAGTGTTTGTGTATGTATGTATGTATATCCTACATATATATATATAGGAATATTAGTCATAAACAGGAATGAAATCTTGCCATTTGCAACAATATGGATAACCCAGAGGGTATAATTGTAAGAGAAATGTCAGAAAATTAGTCCATTTTGAGTTTACTTTTATGATGGAAGAGGATGGTCCAGTTTCTTTTGCATATAGCTGTCCAGTTTTCCCAGCACCATTGAAGACCCCTTTTTATATTCTTGCCTCCTTTTTTGGAGATTACTTTATTTCTGGGCTTGCTTTCCTGTTTCATTGGTTTATGTGTCTAGTTTTGTGCCAGTACCATACTGTTTTGATTACTATAACTTTGTACCATAGCTTAAAATCTGGGATTGTGATACCTCCAATTTCATTCTTTTTCAAGGCTGGTTTGGCTATTTAGGGTCTTTTGTAGTTCCAACAATTTTAGAATTGTTTGTTATAATTCTGTGAAAAATGCTATTGGTATTTTGATAGAGATTGCATTAAATCTGTAGATTGCTTGGGTAGTATCGACATTTTAACAATATTGGCTCATCCAATCGATGAGCGTGCCTCAAGCGTCTTCCCATTTATGTTATCTTCAGTGTCTTCCCTCAATGTTTTATGGTTTTCAGAGTACAGGTCTTTCAACTCCATGGATAAGTTTATACCTGGATATTTTATTCTTTTTGATGAAATTGTAAAAGGGATTGTTTTCTTAATTTCTCTTTCTGTTATTTCATTATTAGTATAAAAAATTGAACAGATTTATGCATATTAATTTTTTATCCTGTGACTTTACTGAATTCAGTTATCAGTCCTAGTTTTTTTGATGGAGTCTTTAAGGTTTTTGGTAAATAGTATGTTATCTGCAAATAGTGAAAAATTTACCTGTTTCTTTACAATGTGGATATATCTTCTTGTCTGATTGTTGTGGCTAGACCTTTTAGTACTATGTTGAATAAAAGTAGTGAGAGTGGACATCCTTGTGTTGTGCCTGAATTTAGAGGAAAAGCTCCCAGTTTTTCACTATTCAGTATGATGCTAGCTGTGGGTTTTTCTTATGTGGTCTTCATCATATTGAGGTACATTCTCTCTAAACCTACTTTGTTGAGAATTTTTGTCATGAATGGATTTTTTTTTGTCAAATGCTTTTTCTGTATCTATTGAGATGATCATATGCTTTTTAATCTTTCTCTTATTAATGTGATGTATTATGCTTATTAATTTGAGAATATTGAATAAATCCTTGGAAAAAATTCCACTTGAATATGGTGAATAATTTTTTATATGTATTGTTGAATTTGGTTTGCTAATATTTTGTTGAGGATTTTTGCATCTATGTTTATCAAAGACATTGGCTTGTAGGTTTTTGTGTTTTTGTCTGTTTGGTTTTGGTCTGGTTTTGGGATCAGAGTAACACTGTACTTGTAGAATGAATTTGGAAGCTTTAATAATTCCTCTAACTTTTGGAATAATTTGAGAACAGGTATTAACTCTTTTGGATATGTTTGGTAGAATTCCCCTGTGAAGCCATTTGGTCCTAGACTTTAGTTTGTTGGGAGATTTTTTTTTTTATCATGAACTCTATTTCATTGTTAGTAACCAGTCTGTTCAGATTTTTTATTTCTTCCTGATTCAATTTTGGATGGTTATATGTTTCTAGTAACTTAATCATTTCTGCTAGGTCATCTAGTTTGTTGGCATATAATTTTTCATAATATTCTCATAATTCTTTGTGTTTCTGTAGTGTCATTTGTTATTTCTCCTATTTCATTTGATTTTATTTATATAAGTCTTCTCTTTTTTTATGTTTTTGCTTTTGTTCATGTTTTGTTTTCTTTTGTTTGCCACTGCTAGGAATGAGCTCCTGATTTCATTGATCTTTTATATTGCTTTTATATTGCTGTTATATCTCTATTTCATTATTTCTCTATTTCATCCTCATTATGTCCTTCCTTCTACTGGATTTGGGCTTGTTTTTCTGTTTCTAGCTCCTTCAGATGTAAAGGTAAGTTATTGACTTGAGAATTTTGTTCCTTGAGGTGGGCCTATATTGCTAAAATCTTCCCTCTTAAAACAATTTTTGCTGTACCAAAGATTTTGGACCATTGTGTTTTCATTTGCATTTGTCCAATGTATTTTTTGATTTCTTCTTTGATTTCTTGGTTGACCAATTCATTGTTTAGTAACATGTTGTTTAGCTGCCATGTGATTTGTTCTTTACAGATTTTTTGTCTGTGGTTGATTTCTAGTTTCATACTGTTGCAGTCAGAAAAAAAATACATTATATGATTTCAGTCTCCTTAAAGTTATTGAGACATTTTTTGATGGCCTTATATGTCATCAATTCTGCAGAATGTTTCATGTTCACTTGGGAAAAAAATGCTCATTCTGCTATTTTTGGATGGAATGTTCTAAATATCTGAGATTCATCTGGTCCATTGTGTCCTTCAGAGAGCTGGCCCTCTTAGGATTTTCTGTCTGGATGATCTAAGTTGGGTATTAAAGTCCCCTACTATTATTGCATTACTGTCAATTTCTTCCATTATGTCTGTTAATAGTTGCTTTATGTACTTAGGTGCTTCTATGTTGGGTGCATAAATATTTACAGTGGTTATATCCTGTTGGATTGTTCCCTTTATCGTTATGTGGTGTTCTTTTTTGTCTCTTGATACAATCTTTATTTTACAGTCTATTTTGTATAAGTATTGCTACCCCAGCTTTCTTTTTATGTCCATTTACACAGTAACTGTTTTTCCATCCTTTTACCTTTGATCTACATGTGTCTTCAGGTCTGAAGTGAGTCTCTAGTAAGCAGTATATAGATAAATCTTGCACATTTTTTTAAATCTATGCCACCCTATGTCTTTTTTTGGAACATTTCTTCCCTTTGTATTCAAAGTGATTATTAATAAGTATGCACTGCCATTTTGTTGCTTGTTTTATGGTGGTTTCTGTACTTCTCTGTTCCTTCTTTGGTTTTTGCTTTCTTTCCTTGCGGTTTGATAGCTTTCTTTGCAATATTCTTGACTTCCTTTATCTTTATTTATTTATTTTTATCTATTACAGGTTTTTGATTTGTGGTTACCATCAGTTTATGCCATTATGGCATTAAGTATAGCATATTATGCATATGGCAGTCTATATTAACGTGATGATCACTTAAGTTTGAACTTACCCTACAGCACTGAATTTTTAAACCTTTCCCCACTATGTTTTATGTATATTATGTCATACTTTGTATCCTTTTATTGTGTGTATTCCTTGACTGATTTTTATTTTTTTAATTTTATTATTTTATTTTTTATTTTTATTTTTTCAATATATGAAATTTATTGTCAAATTGGTTTCCATACAACACCCAGTGCTCATCCCAAAAGGTGCCCTCCTCAATACCCATCACCCACCCTCCCCTCCCTCCCACTCCTCATCAACCCTCAGTTTGTTCTCAGTTTTTAACAGTCTCTTATGCTTTGGCTCTCTACCACTCTAACCTCTTTTTTTTTTCCTTCCCCTCCCCCATGGGTTTCTGTTAAGTTTCTCAGGATCCACATAAGAGTGAAACCATATGGTATCTGTCTTTCTCTGTATGGCTTATTTCACTTAGCATCACACTCTCCAGTTCCATCCACATTGCTACAAAGGGCCATATTTCATTCTTTCTCATTGCCACATAGTACTCCATTCTCTATATAAACCACAATTTCTTTATCCATTCATCAGTTGATGGACATTTAGGCTCTTTCCATAATTTGGCTATTGTTGAGAGTGCTGCTATAAACGTTAGGGTACAAGTGCCCCTATGCATCAGTACTCCTGTATCCCTTGGGGAAATTCATAGCAGTCCTATTGCTGGGTCATAGGGTAGGTCTATTTTAATTTTTTGAGGAACCGCCACACTGTTTTCCAGAGTGGCTGCAATATTTGCATTCCCACCAACAGTGCAAGAGGGTTCCCGTTTCTCCACATCCTCTCCAGCATCTATAGTCTCCTGATTTGTTAATTTTGGCCACTCTGACTGGCGTGAGGTGATATCTGAGTGTGGTTTTGATTTGTATTTCCCTGATGAGGAGGGACGTTGAGCATCTTTTCATGTGCCTGTTGGCCATCCGGATGTCTTCTTTAGAGAAGTGTCTATTCATGTTTTCTGCCCATTTCTTCACTGGGTTATTTGTTTTTCGGGTGTGGAGTTTGGTGAGCTCTTCATAGATTTTGGATACTAGCCCTTTGTCCAATATGTCATTTGCAAATATCTTTTCCCATCCCGTTGGTTGCCTTTTAGTTTTGTTGGTTGTTTCCTTTGCTGTGCAGAAGCTTTTTATCTTCATAAGGTCCCAGTAATTCATTTTTGCTTTTAATTCCCTTGCCTTTGGGGATGTGTCGAGTAAGAGATTGCTACGGCTGAGGCCCAGAGGTCTTTTCCTGCTTTCTCCTCTAGGGTTTTGATGGTTTCCTGTCTCACATTAGGTCCTTTATCCATTTTGAGTTTATTTTTGTGAATGGTGTGAGAAAGTGGTCTAGTTTCAATCTTCTGCATGTTGCTGTCCAGTTCTCACAGCACTATTTGTTAAAGAGACTTTTTTCCATTGGATGTTCTTTCCTGCTTTATCAAAGATTAGTTGGCCATACGTTTGTGGGTCTAGTTCTGGGGTTTCTATTCTATTCCATTGGTCTATGTGTCTGTTTTTGTGCCAATACCATGCTGTCTTGATGATTACAGCTTTGTAGTAGAGGCTAAAGTCTGGGATTGTGATGCTTCCTGCTTTGGTCTTCTTCAAAATTACTTTGGCTATTCGGGGCCTTTTGTGGTTCCATATGAATTTTAGGATTGCTTGTTCTAGTTTCGAGAAGAATGCTGGTGCAATTTTGATTGGGATTGCATTGAATGTGTAGATAGCTTTGGGTAGTATTGACATTTTGACAATATTTATTCTTCCAATCCATGAGCACGGAATGTTTTTCCATTTCTTTAGATCTTCTTCAATTTCTTTCATAAGCTTTCTATAGTTTTCAGCATACAGATCTTTTACATCTTTGGTTAGATTTATCCCTAGGTATTTTATGCTTCTTGGTGCAATTGTGAATGGGATCAGTTTCTTTATTTGTCTTTCTGTTGCTTCATTATTAATGTGTAAGAATGCAACTGATTTCTGTACATTGATTTTATATCCTGCAACTTTGCTAAATTCATGTAGCAGACTTTTGGTGGAGTCTATCAGATTTTCCATGTATAATATCATGTCATCTGCAAAAAGTGAAAGCTTAACTTCATCTTTGCCAATTTTGATGCCTTTGATTTCCTTTTGTTGTCTGATTGCTGATACTAGCACTTCCAACACTATGTTAAACAACAGCGGTGAGAGTGGACATCCCTGTCGTTTTCCTGATCTCAGGGAAAAAGCTCTCAGTTTTTCCCCATTGAGGATGATGTTAGCTGTGGGCTTTTCATAAATGGCTTTTATGATCTTTAAGTATGTTCCTTCTCTCCCGACTTTCTCGAGGGTTTTTATTAAGAAAGATTGCTGAATTTTGTCAAATGCCTTTTCTGCATCGATTGATAGGATCATATGGTTCTTATCTTTTCTTGTATTAATGTGATGTATCACATTGATTGATTTGCGAATGTTGAACCAGCCCTGTATCCCAGGAATGAATCCCACTTGATCATGGTGAATAATTCTTTTTATATGCTGTTGAATTCGATTTGCTAGTATCTTATTGAGAATTTTTGCACCCATATTCATCAGGGATATTGGCCTGTAGTTCTCTTTTTTTAATGGGTCTCTGTCTGGTTTAGGAAACAAAGTAATACTGGCTTCATAGAATGAGTCTGGAAGTTTTCCTTCCCTTTCTATTTTTTGGAATAGCTTGAGAAGGATAGGTATTATCTCTGCTTTAAACGTCTGGTACAACTCCCCTGGGAAGCCATCTGGTCCTGGACTCTTATTTGTTGGGAGATTTTTGATGACTGATTCAATTTCTTCGCTGGTTATGGGTCTGCTCAAGCTTTCTATTTACTCCTGATTGAGTTTTGGAAGCGTGTGGGTGTTTAGGAATTTGTCCATTTTTTCTAGGTTGTCCAGTTTGTTGGCATATAATTTTTTCATAGTATTCCCTGATAATTGCTTGTCTCTCTGAGGGATTGGTTGTAATCATTCCATTTTCATTCATGATTTTATCTATTTGGGTCATCTCCCTTTTCTTTTTGAGAAGCCTGGCTAGAGGTTTATCAGTTTTGTTTATTTTTTCAAAAAACCAACTCTTGGTTTCGTTGATCTGCTCTACAGTTTTTTTTAGATTCTATATTGTTTATTTCTGCTCTGATCTTTATTATTTCTCTTCTTCTGCTGGGTTTGGGGTGTCTTTGCTGTTCTGCTTCTATTTCCTTTAGGTGTGCTGTTAGATTTTGTATTTGGGATTTTTCTTGTTTCTTGAGATAGGCCTGGATTGCAATGTATTTTCCTCTCAGGACTGCCTTCGCTGCATCCCAAAGCGTCTGGATTGTTGTATTTTCATTTTCATTTGTTTCCATATATATTTTTTAATTTCTTCTCTAATTGCCTGGTTGACCCACTCATTCTTTAGTAAGGTGTTCTTTAACCTCCATGCTTTTGGAAGTTTTCCAGACATTTTCCTGTGGTTGATTTCAAGCTTCATAGCATTGTGGTCTGAAAATATGCATGGTATGATCTCAATTCTTGTATACTTATGAAGGGCTGTTTTGTGACCCAGTATGTGATCTATCCTGGAGAATGTTCCATGTGCACTCGAGAAGAAAGTATATTCTGTTGCTTTGGGATGCAGAGTTCTAAATATATCTGTCAAGTCCATCTGATCCAATGTATCATTCAGGGCCCTTGTTTCTTTATTGACCGTGTGTCTAGATGATCTATCCATTGTTGTAAGTAGAGTGTTAAAGTCCCCTGCAATTACCACATTCTTATCAATAAGGTTGCTTATGTTTGTGAGTAATTGTTTTATATATATGGGGGCTCCGGTATTCGGCGCATAGACATTTATAATTGTTAGCTCTTCCTGATGGATAGACCGTGTGATTATTATATAATGCCCTTCTTCATCTCTTGTTACAACCTTTAATTTAAAGTCTAGTTTGTCTGATATAAGTATGACTATTCCAGCTTTCTTTTGACTTCCAGTGGCATGATCAATAGTTCTCCATCCCCTCAGTCTCAATCTGAAGGTGTCCTCAGGTCTAAAATGAGTCTCTTGTAGACAGTAAATAGATGGGTCTTGTTTTTTTATCCATTCTGATACCCTATGTCTTTTGGTTGGCGCATTTAGTCCATTTACATTCAGTGTTATTATAGAAAGATATGGGTTTAGAGTTATTGTGATGTCAGTAGGTTTCATGCTTATAGTGATGTCTCTGGTACTTTGTCTCACAGGATCCCCCTTAGGATCTCTCGTAGGGCTGGTTTAGTGGTGACAAATTCCTTCAGTTTTTGTTTGTTTGGGAAGACCTTTATCTCTTCTTCTATTCTAAATGACAGATTTGCTGGATAAAGGATTCTTGGCTGCATACTTTTTCTGTTCATCACATTGAAGATCTCCTGCCATTCCTTTCTGGCCTGCCAAGTCAGTAGAGAGATGGGTCACGAGTCTTATAGGTCTCCCTTTATATGATAGAGCACGTTTATCTCTAGCTGCTTTCAGAATTTTCTCTTTATCCTTGTATTTTGCCAGTTTCACTATGATATGTCGTGCAGAAGATCAATTCAAGTTACATCTGAAGTGTCTCTTGGATTTCAATGCCTTTTTCCTTCCCCAATTCAGGGAAGTTCTCAGCTATTATTTCTTCAAGTACACCTTCAGCACCTTTCCCTCTCTCTGCCTCCTCTGGAATACCAATTATGCATATATTATTTCTCTTTAGTGCATCACTTAGTTCTCTCATTTTCCCCTCATACTCCTGGATTTTTTTTTTTATCTCTCTTTTTCTCAGCTTCTTCTTTTCCATAATTTTATCTTCTAGTTCACCTATTCTCTCCTCTGCCTCTTCAATCCAAGCCGTGGTTGTCTCCATTTTATTTTGCAGCTCATTAATGCATTTTTTAGCTCCTCCTGGCTGTTCCTTAGTCCCTTGATCTCTGTAGCAAGAGATTCTCTGCTGTCCTCTATACCGTTTTCAAGCCCAGCAATTAATTTTATGACTATTATTCTAAATTCACTTTCTGTTATATTGTTTAAATCGTTTTTGATCAGTTCGTAGCTGTTGGTATTTCCTGGACGTTTTTCTGAGGGGAATTCTTCCATTTCGTCATTTTGGATAGTCCCTGGAGTGATGCGGGACTGTGGGGCACTTCCCCTGTGCTGTCTTGAATAACTTACATTGGTGGGAGGGGCCGCAGTCAGACCTGATGTCTGCCCCCCCGGCCCACTGCTGGGGCCACAGTCAGACTGGTGTGTGCCTTCTCTTCCCCTCTCCTAGGGGCGGGATCCACTGTGGGGTGGCATGGCCCGTCTGGGCTACTTGCACACTGCCAGGCTTGTGGTGCTGGGGATCTGGCGTATTAGCTGGGGTGGATCTGCAAGGTGCACAGGGGTGGGAGGGGTAGGCTTAGCTCACTTTTCCTTCAGAGATCCACTTCGGTAGGGGCCCTGCGCCACTGGGAGGGAGTCAGACCCGCCAGAAGGATGGATCCGCAGAAGCACAGCGTTGGGTGTTTGCGTGGTGCAAGCAAGTTCCCTGGCAGGAACTGGTTCCCTTTGGGATTTTGGCTGGGGGATGGGCGAGGGAGATGGCGCTAGCTGAGCTCTGTTGTCCAGGGCTGAACAACTCTCCCTCCCGTTGTCCTCCAGCCCTCCCGTTCTCCGAGCAGAGCTGTTAATTTATAACCTTCCAGATGTTAAGTCCCGCTTGCTGTCCGAACATACTCCATCCGGCCCCTCCGCTTTTGCCAGCCAGACTCAGGGGCTCTGCTTGGCCGGCGGGCCACCCCTGCGGCCCGGGTCTCTCCCACCAGTCCGCCAGTCCATATAGCGGGCACCGCCTCTTCGCCCTTCCTACCCTCTTCCATGGACCTCTCGTCTACGCTTGGCTCCAGAGAATCCGTTCTGCTAGTCTTCTGGCGATTTTCTGGGTTATTTAGGCAGATGTGGGTGGAGTCTAATTAGTCTGCAGGACGCGATAAGCTCAGCGTCCTCCTATGCCGCCATCTTCCCAGAAGCCCTCCTTGACTGAGTTTTATAGATAGAATTGATTTTACTACTTTTGTGCTTTAGCCACCATACTGGTTTTATAAGTACTTAATCTACCATTATGTATGTTTGCATTACCTGTGAAATTTTTTCCTTTCATAATTTTCTTACTACTTATTATGACCTTTTCTTTCCACTTAGAGAATTCCTTTTTAGTTTTCTTGTAAGTATAGGTTAGTGTTGATAAACTCCTTTAACTTTTGTTTGTCTGGGAAACTCTATCTCTCCTTCTGTTTTGGATGATAACCTTGTTGGGTAGAGTATTTTTGGTTGCACATTTTTCTTTTCAGTGCTTTGCAGACCAGAAGAGACTGGCAAAATACATTCAAAGTTTCTTCTGAAATATCAGCTGATATCCTTCTGCTGTTTCCTTTGTATTAACCATTTGCTTTTCTTCTCTGCTTTTAAAATCTTATCTTTATCACTAGGTTTTTTTGTTGTTGTTTTTTTTTGTTGTTGTTGTTTTTGTTTTTTTGCCATGTTGACTATTATGTATCTTAATATGGACCTTCTGGCATTAATTTTGTTGAGAGTTTTCTGTGCTTTCTGGATCTATATGTCTGTTACCTTCCCCAGATCAGGGAATTTTTCAGCTATTGTTTCTTCAAATAAATTTTCTGCCCCCTTTCTCTCTTCTTCTTCTGGGATTTCTATAATGCAAATGTAATTGCACTTAAAGATGTCGCTGAGTTTCCTTAACTTATTCTCATTTTTCATTCTTATTTCTTTTTGCTTTTCAGCTTGGTTGCTTTCTATTATCCTGTGTTTCAGGTTGTTAATTCATTCTTCTGCTTCCTCTAGTGTATATTTTCTTTCAGTTGTTGACTTATCTCTGATAGGTTCTTTTTTCTTTTTTTTAAAGTTTATTTATTTTGAGATAGAGAAAATGAGCAGGGAAAGGTCAGAGAGAGAATACAGAGCAGGCTCTATACTGTCATTGCAGAGCCCAATGCGGGGCTCAGACTCACGAACCATGAGCTCATGACCTGAGCCAAAATCAAGAGTCCAATGGTTAACTGACTGAGCCGCCCAGGCACCCTGGTTCTTTTTAATATTTTCTATCTCTGGCTCACTGGGATCCTCCACTCTTAAGTCCATTGAGTATCTTTATGATCACTACTTAAAATTCTTTATCAGGCATATTGCTTATTTCTGGTTCATTTAGCTCTTTTGCTGTGGCTTTTGTCCTCCTCTTTAATTTGGGACATACTCTTCTGTCTCTTCATTTTGTCTAATTCTCAGTGTTTGTTTCTATATATTAGGAAAATCAGTTAAATCTCCTGATTTTTAAAGTAGTGGCCTTATGAAGAAGAAGTCCTGTGGTGTAGGATTATCACTCCCAACAATGTTAGCTTGTACCTAACTTTTAGAAGCGATTGACTCATAATTGGAATTTTTATTTTTTTACTTGCTTGAAAAACATTTTATTTTTTTTTTAAATTTTTTTAAATGTTTATTTATTTTTGAGACAGAGAGAGACAGAGCATGAATGGGGGAGAGTCAGAGAGAGAGGGAGACACAGAATCTGAAACAGGCTCCAGGCTCTGAGCAGTCAGCACAGAGCCCGACGGGGGCTCGAACTCACGGACCGCGAGATCATGACCTGAGCCGAAGTCGGACACTCAACCAAACATTTTCTTATAAAACTTTAGACTTTGAAAATTATAAAAGAATAGCACAAAGAATTCTCATATACTCATCATCCAGATTCCTAAAACAGTAACAATTTGTTACAGTTCTTTCTTTGTCCCTTCCTTCCTTCCTTCCTTCCTTTTCTTCCTTTTTCTTCCTTCCTACTTTCCATCTATCCATCCATCCAACCATCATTTTGGTATCTATTTCCCTACATGCCCATTCATGTATCCCATTGGCTTGGATGTTGTCTCATGAACAAGCTAATAAGACTGAGAAATCTAGTCTCATTTCCAGGGTACGATGTGCTCTGCTAAATTTTGGATGTTCTATTATTGACAGGAAATATGTTCCAGGCACTGTGGTAATAATACATACACAGATATATTTCCAGTACATATTACTTATTATTAACTTCATCTTAATAAAGCACTGGTTTATTGTATGCTCTCTTGTTCTGTTTTATTTTATTACTGATCTCCAGCTATCATTTTGGGGCATGGCATGGATATTTAAGGGCCACAGCAATGTACTTTGTATGTTCTACACCATAACAGTCACCACCAACCTTAACATGACCCATAGTTAAAAACACTGAATATTTTGGATGTCACTGAGCTTCATAAAGAGGTAGCTTTTTTTTAATGTTTATTTATTTTTGAGAGAGAGACAGTGAGAGCCAGGGAGGGGCAGAAAGAGACAGGGAAGACACAGAATCCAAAACAGGCTCCAGGCTCTGAGCTGTCAGCACACAGCTCGATGTGGGACTTGAACCCATGAACTGTGAGATCATGACCTGAGCTGAAGTCAGACACCCAACTGACTGGGCCACCCAGGTGCCATATAAAGAGGTAGTTTTTAAAGTTTATTGGAACAATCAGTTGGTAAGTAAATGTTACAAATTCCCTGTCCATTTGATTCATATATGAGATTCTACTTTGCAGAGGAAGAGACCTTTATTTAACCTGTCCATTTCATTTATAATACAAATTGGCCTGAGGTAGACTTTTCCTTCTAAAAGTAGGACTTATGGGTTGTGCATTGCATTTGGAGTGTTGACCTCCAAATACAAAAGTGACATGAGAATTTCTTTAAATAAGAAAAACTGATAGATGGCACAATTTCAACCTTATGAGGTTTATCTTTCTGGTAGTCAGCTTAAGAGATGAGAATCAAGATGTTTGACTACTTGAAAGAAAGAGCTTATGGTTCAAAAATGTGAATAATGCGTCAATCTTCTGGGACACCTGTTGACAGTCTCTAAACTTCAACTAAGTTTTCTAATAAAATATTTCCAATTGCCATGCATCAACTAGTGTTATAGCATATAAAGGAGACTGTAGAATAAGATTTGTATTTTTATGTGTGTATATAACATATACTTTCTAGCTTTAAACATTATCAAGAATGCCTGAAACATGAATGTGTTTTATTTAATTAAGGGCTTAAATTCCTAGGGAATGTGGTGTACTTTTGGGGGCTTTTGATGTGTTGAGAATCTTGTATTGATAATTGCCTAAGGGGAAAGCTGTTTGTGAACATAGAAGAGATGAGTCCTTTTTTTTTTTTTTTAAAGAAAACTGTGACTTGTATCATTGAATGCATATTTTCATGAAGTAGTTGGGTTTCCCTTTTTTGGAAATTTTAAATATACAAAGGTTATGAGAAGGTGTTTTGTTTAGTCTTCCATTTTTCCCCCTAAAGAACCAGGGAGAAAGTAGTGATGGAGAAAAAATGTAACTTTGCCATTAAATTGATAAGGACTTATATTTTAGCTTAGTAATTTATGAAGTAGAAGGTCTTCAGCACTTTTTTATTAGTCTAACTGAATCTCGGTTTCCCTCCTCTGTAAAAGGCACACACACACACACACACACACACACACCTATTTTTGTTACCTACTGTTGTGTAAGAAAACATTCCAAAACTTAGTAGCCTAAAGGAACAGTAACATTCATATTGCTTGTGAATTTAAATTTGAGAAAGACTCAGTGGAGTCTTTACTCCACTAGGCATCAGAGGCATGGAATAGAATTATCTGAATACTCACTTGACTCATTCATCTATCTGAAAGTGGATATTGGCTGTCAGTTGGGACTTGATCTGTGATTGTGGTTGGAACACTTATATGTGGCCTTTCCACATGGACTGAGCTTTTTTGCAAATAGTGGCTTCATTTCAATGTGAGAATTGCCAGAGTAAGGCAGAAATTGAGTTTCTTTGAAAGCCACACATTATCACTTTTGCCTCATTTCATCTGTTAGAATGATAGTCACTAAGACCAACCCATTTTCAAGAGAAGAAAATAGATTCTACTTTTAGATAGGATTCTCAAAAACTTTTAGATATGTTTTAAAACCACCACACTGGCACACTGCAAATGCTTAAGTAAAAATATTCATGGCTTTTTCTTTCCCCTCAAATATCCTCACCTATCTGTTTTAGCTTAAGATAAGTCATTCAAACTATTATGTATCTTGAAATGTAAGATATTGGGTATTTACTGATAAAAATATAGACAGCTCTATTCTCTCATGAAGTTTATAGTCAAGTGCACATCTGAATAAACTAAATACATTTGTTCAGGTACTTCTAAACATTTATTAAGCACTTACTGTGGGAAAGACTCTATGGTATGTGCTTTGCAAGATGCAGTTGTGGGGTCCAGTCCTGATTTCTTTTAGTCGAACAGAGAGAATAGAACATGTAGAGTAACAGCTGTAGCAATGTAGACTGTGATAGGTATTGTAAATTAAGATTAGATAAGGAGAAATCAGAGTTAAAAAAATTTATTAGTGACTGGATGGTTTAGGGAAGGCTTCATAGAATAGATAGCATTACAGCTGTTATTAGAAGCATTTGAATGTGCAGTTTTGTGTGAAAACCTTTTCTAAATCTAGTTAACAAAATTCTTTATATTTGGAAATTGCTCTATAGCTTATAAAAAGATAATTTATCACAACTATTATTACCAGTAACCATATAATTTTGCATATTGCTATTTTATTATTAGCAGAATTTTATGTATTATATTTTCAACATAAAACTACATATACATACATATATACATATATATGTGTATATATGTGTGTGTATATATGTATATGTGTGTGTGTGTGTGTATATATATATATATATATATATATATATATGTAAGATCAGCTGATGAAATTGGGACTGAAATAACTTAACATTGTACAGATAGTAGAGGACACACAAAGAGGAATAGTTAATAATTTACTTGATGATTTGAGTGGTGCTAAATCATAAAAAGTCTTAAATGCCCAGCCAGAGGAGTGGAGACATCATTTGGTAACTAAATCAGGCTTATTGGCAGCAGTGAGATATAAACCGGATATGTATTGGGAAAATTTTTTGGCAATCAGTGTCAAATATGGGTTAGAATCAGATTTCTTAAAAGCATGGAGTCTTGTTATAATAGCAGTTTGTGTCAGAGGAAATGAGCCACTAATGTGGTTTTCATGGGGATGGAAAAGAAAGGTGCATTTACAAACAGGGTGGAGGTAGAATTGGCCACATTTAGGCAAACAAGGAGAAATATCAAACCTGAACACAAGATTTTAAGCCTAAATAATTATGACATTGACACTAATATTTACTATCATAGCACCATAGCCAAAAACGGGAGGAGTTTTTTGTTTGTTTTTTGTTTCTGTGTGTTTTTTTTTTCCTTTTGTCTGTTTTGGTTTTAAGGAATCAGGGTGATGTAGCTGGTACATTTTTATTTATTTATTTTGTATTGTCAGGTTTGTTAAATTTTTCCTCTATGATTATCATAAAAGAACATCTTCTTTTGATTTTAACATGCATTTTTCTAAGCATAAGTGCAGTTAAGATGCTTTTCAAAGCCTATTAAAGGATCTTGCTTTCCTCTTTTGGAATTTCCCACACATCTACATTCCTCATATGTCAGTTTTTTTGTCTTTTATTTTTTTTTAATTTAAATCCAAGTTAGTAAACATATTTTGTAATAATGATTTTAGGAGTACAAATTAATGACTCATTACTTACATATAACACCCATTGCTCATCCCAGCAAGTGCTCTCCAAAATGCCCATCACCCATTTAGCCCATCCCTCCCACCCAACATCCCTCCAGCAACCCTCAGTTTATTTTATGTACTTAAGAGTCTCATATGGTTTGCCTCCCTGTTTTTATCTTATTTTTTGCTGATATATACATATACATATATATATGGTTTGAGGTAACAGTGAGCAATTCAGATAAGTAGACAAAGTGACAGATGAAAATGTGGGACAGTATAGCTCATGGGATGATGTCAGAGCTCATGGGCAGGGCATTTGCAAATTAAAATTAGAGTAAAATATGATTTTGATATTGCCAAAGAAGAGAGTTTTGACGAGAAAGAAAAGGAAAATGAAGAACAGAATATTGAAAAATAAATTATTCTCAGTAATTAAACCCTGGTCCAGTTGCCCTCATTCTAATCTGCCTGTCTTAGTCTGCTCAGGCTGCTGTAACAAAATATCCTGCGCTGGGTAGCTTGTGAAAAACAGAAATTTGTTTCTCATAGTTTGGAGGCTGGAAGTCTGAGATCAGAGTGATATATAATTGAGTTGAGGGCTCTTTTCAAGGTCACAGACTTCTTGCTGTGTCTTATCATAAGGAAGGAGTGAACTAACTGTCTGGGGTCTTTTTTTTTTATAAGAGCACCAATCCTTGTTGTGAGCGTTTTGCCCTCATGTCCTTATCAATTTCCAATGACCTCACTTCCAAATACCATCACCTGAGGCATCAGGTTTTCAACATGAAGTTTGGGGGCACACAAATATTAGCCTATAGCACTGCCTAAAGATGAAATAAAAATAAAAAACTTATTTATTTCTTTGTATACATGTACCCTCCCCTCCTTTTTCTACTAACACTTGTGAAAGATGAACAAATAAATGAAGATGTTGCAGTATTTTTGGGGAGGAGGGTATAGGAGGATGAGATCATGATAAAGAAAGTCATCTCTGTATAAGGACAGAAGGAAAATATTTCTCACTGTACAATCTTAAGAGGTATAAGATACTATCTGTGATGTTTGGAAGAACAGCCTTAGACCATATGTTTGGGGCAGTAGGAAAATTTGAGAGCGTGTAAATTAAGTCCTTTAAGTTCACTGTTTTGTCTCTCGGTTTGAAGGCACTATTGCATTGTGAGGAAAGCATGACTTTGAAGTCAAGATTGGAATTTAAATCCCAGCTCTGTCCTATTTGAGCTAAATTAATTTGGACAAGTTACCTTAATGCTGAGCTTTGGGTTCCTCATCTACAAAATGAGGTTGGATAATGCTTCCTGTGACAAAGTGAGAAAAGAAGATAATGTATGCAGAGTACAATGTAGAGTGCCAGCACACAGAATACAGCAGTAAATTGTAATTCTAATGATTACATTGATAATGTCAGTATAGGTTGAAAATCTTCACTGTAATCTTGTCTCAAAGGTTAAGAATTAGAAGATCCAAGCTATGTAGAGAATTATGAAATTGGATTCACTCCTTAAAGGAACCTGGCATCTGGAAATGCAAAACCCCCAGAAGCTATGACTATTTGATGACTGAGTACCAGCAATGATACCAAGAAACTCAGCAGAAATAAAAATTGTTACTAAATTTTATCATCACTGTTACTTTAGTAGCATTGCATAATAATTGTTGTTTTACTTTTTTTCCTATTTTATATGTATATATGTATGTATAGGTGTATGGGTGTCTAGATGTGATTATAGTAAAAATCACAAAACATCAGATTTATAAACAGAGTTTCAAGTTCATGTCCTGGCTCTTTAACTTACAAGCTGCATGACTTTATCTCTGAATGTCTTCATTTGTTAAATAAAGCTAAAACCCATTTCTAACATTATTATGAATTATGACGTAAAGTATATGAAAGCCCTTTGTATACTCTAAACTACATTATATGTATGGGTGTGACTGTTTAATCATAAAAGAAATTTGCATGCATGTCATGATGTCAAATAGGATTTTACCTAGATTGCCCATAACATATAGCCCGGAATTCTGCTTACAGAAGAAATCGGAGGCTGTCTTTACTTAGTGGAAAAAGTTATCATAATTGTTTACTAATGTTTGAAGTGGTGTGGGAGGAAGCAATACCACATATTTTCTACTCTTAATTTATAAGTTGCATGTTCATATACGTGTGTGTGTGTATGTATATATATATATATATGTTTATATATATATATGTGTATATATATATGTGTATATATATATGTGTATATATATATGTGTATATATATATGTGTATATATATATGTGTATATATATATGTGTATATATGTGTGTATATATATATATATATATATTTGTTCCTTTTGATTCACACCAAGTAAAACATAAGGGCCCAGAGTGTTTTATATACTCCTCTTAACTGGGTATGTAGGTATATGACTCACATATTGAAGTTTCATTCTGTCAGCAGGTACTGTTTAAGTTTGGTAAAGTAATGACAGTATGAGCTCTTTGAGGCAAAAGTCTATGAAATTGTATAAGACTGAGATAATGAAAAGTTTGGTCATAAACTGCTCTTTACCTGTGCCTTATGTATACAAGATGTTGCAGAAGTTGGTAAAAATGAAGCCTAGGTTTCCTTTTATCTATGAACTTGTTTGCAGTAATTAACTTTGGTCTGGAAAACATTCTTGAAAAAAATCAAATTGACTATTTTGACCAGAATTTAATTTCAGTTTATTGCTAAGATCATTAAAACTATCATTGCAAACCCAATCACATCTAACATCAACTCTCCCCCCACCCCTCTTCTTGATGTCTCTTTCTTTATCTTCATATCTGGAGCACTAGTGAGCTCTGTATATGCCTTGTGCTACATTCTTCACTGGGTGGCATCTGATCAGCTTCCTTATATTATGTGTCACTTGCTATTCCTCTTATATCCATGAGGCTCCTGCAGATTGTTTTCAGATTATGACTCTTTTATGTATTTTAGAAACCATTATATACACCTGGATCTGTATCAGGATCAGAGTCTGTACTATTTTATTTCTGGACATCATTCCAATGATTTCCCTGCCTATCTAAGCAGGTGATAATAAATGTGCAGGTTTTTTTTTTTTTTATAAGAATTTCCTCACCTCTTTCTGTCTAGTCCAATTCCAATCCAGATCCCTCCTCCTACCTTTTTAAATTTTCAGACCCCTTTAATGTCAATATAAGCCATGACATGAGAATCATGGGATGTCAATATAAGTAATTTGAGCAGTTTTTTAAAAATGTAAATCCCACGCA
Organism: Panthera tigris; assembly: GCF_018350195.1. Taxonomy (NCBI): domain Eukaryota; kingdom Metazoa; phylum Chordata; class Mammalia; order Carnivora; family Felidae; genus Panthera; species Panthera tigris. The sequence continues at coordinate 137,066,603 of NC_056667.1, read as the reverse complement.
AAATTTATAACCTTGAGGCACGGCTGCTAATTCAAAGATTATGTTGTTAATAGGTGGTCAAATAGGTTTTGATTGTTTATAGGAACTTTTTATATTACCCAATATTTTGCCATGAGTCAAAATTTTAAAGATGTTTAACAAAATTTAAGCAATTATCATTGTTTAAGACTGGTTTATTATTTAAATTATTGCAAGGGGAGGTAGAACAAATGCTTTTTAAAATTTCTCTTAACTTGAGCCTCAACTCAATTAATTGAAGCATATTGAAAATATGGCCTCTCAGACATGAAATGGAAGTAAACTTTTCCCAGATAAATTCATAATCAGTAGTTCACTTTTTTTTAAAAGTATAATCAGGTCAATAAACTAAATGCATGTGTCTTCCTTTCCATTCCAATTTGATTAAAATGACTGGAAAAGATATATAAGGGTCTATAAAATAATTTATATATCTATGTATCTGCCTATGTATTTTAAAATTAATGAAAAATAGGAAAAGATATAATAGTTTGGTCAAAGACTTTCAGGAATTACTTAGAGGATAGAAAACAGATAGGATCAGATTGATAGAAGAGTTGTGAAAACACATCTCAAAACAGTCACCAGAGAAGACTGTAGAAATAAGTGTTTCCAGTGATGCTGAAAGGTCAGATAATAAACTAAAGAGTGGACTGGGTTCTTAGCAGGGTTGGTATTTAGACCTATACAGGTAAAGTTATACCAGTTTTTAAATATTGAAAATGCATTCTATAAACTGATAAATAGCTCCCGCCATGAGCCTGGATCACCTGGGGCCCTTGCTCAGAATCTCCCTTAATCTCCCATTGACTCAGCATCCAAGGGATTAATACTTAGCACACACGTGAACTTCAGACCCTTGCCCCTGTTCTGATTGTTAGGTGCCCAGCTGCCTGTGCTAAACATTTTATCTTCTTACTTTATTTTTCTTAAGTCAAGTATACTTGACGTACAATGTTATATTAGTTGTGCTTGCACAACATAGTGATTGGACAAGTCTATACATTACTCAATGCTTGTCATGGTAAGTGTAGTCACCATGTGTCATAAGAAAAGTTATTACAATATTATTGACTACATTCGCTATGCTGTACTTCTTATCTCTGAGACTTATTTGATAACTGTAAGTTTAGATGTCTTAATCCTTTTCACCTATTTCACCCATCTGCTCCCACACCTATTCCCTCTGACAACCATCAGTTTGTTCTTTGTACTTATTAGTTTCTGGTTTTTATGTGTTCATTTGTTTGATTTTTTTTTAGAGTCTACATATAAGTGAATCATGATATTGTCTTTGACTTATTTCACCTAGCATAGTACCCTCTATATCCATCCATGTTGCTACAAATGGCTGGATCTAATTCTTTTTTATAGCTGAGTAATATCCTAATAAATATAGATATATATGCCACTTCTTTCTTAACCATTTGTTAATGGACACACAGTTTGCTTCCATAACTTTGCTATCGTAAAAAATGATGTGAGAAACATAGGGGTGCATATATTTTTTTTCAAATTAGAGTTCTTTTTTTCTTTGGGTAAATACCGCATGGTGGAATTACTGGATCACACGGTGTTTCTATTTTAATTTTGAGGAATCTCTGTACTATTTTCCACAATGGTTACACCAGTTTACATACCCACAAATAGTTACAAAGGTTCCATTTTCTCCATATTTTCATCAATACTTCTTATTTCTTGTGTTTTTGGTACTAGCCATTCTGACTGGTGTAAGGTGATAGCTCATTATGGTATTGATTTGCATTTCCTTGAGGAATAATTATGTCGAGCATGTTCTCAAGTGTCTGTTGGCCATTTGGATGTCTTCTTTGATACCTTTACATGTCTATTCAGGTCCTCTGCCCATTTTTAAGCAGATTATTTGTTTTTCTGTTTGTTTGTTTGTTTTGTTTTTTTCTTTTGGTGTTGAGTTGTGGAGGTTTTTATATATTTTAGATGGTAACCCCTTATTAGATACATAGTTTGTGAGTGTCTCCTCCCATTCAGTAGATTGCCTTTTTGTTTTGATGATGGTTTCCTTCACTGTGCAAAAAATTTTTATTTTGGTGTAGTCTTAAGAGTTTATTTTTGCTTTTGTTTCCCTTTGCAGTGGGTACATGTTCAGAAATAAGTTATTAAGACAGATGTCCAAGAGATTACTGTTTGTGTTCTTCTAAGAGTGTATGGTTTCAGGTCTCACATTTAGATCTTTATTTTGTGTTTAATTTTGTATATGGCATAAGAAAGTGGTCTCATTTAATTATTTTGCATATAGTTGTCCAGTTTTCCCAATACAATTGAAGAAACAGTCTTCCCCTTTGTATATTCCTGCCTTCTTTGCTGAAGATTAGTTGACAAAAAGCATTGTTTATTTCTGGGCTTTCTTTTCTTTTCTATTGGTCTATGTGTCTATTTTTGTGCCAGTACCATACTGTTTTGATTACTACAGTGTTGTAGCATAGCTTGAAATCTGGGATTGTACTACCTCTTGCTTTCTCGTTCTTTGTCAAGATTGCTTTGGCTATTTGAGGTCTTCTGTGGTTCCCTACCAATTTGGATTTGGAAAATCCAATTTTTGGATTTTCTTTAAGTTTTGTGAAAAATACCATTGTTGTTTTGGTAGGAATTGCATCGAATATGTAGGTTGCTTAAGGTATTACAAATAATTGAATGATATTAATACTTCAAATCCATGAATATGGTATACCTTTCCATTTGTATCTCCTTCACTTTCTTTCATCAATACATTATAGTTTTCAGAGTAAAGGTCTTTCACCTCTTTGGTTAAATTTAGTTAAAGATATTTTATTGTTTTCAGTGCAATTATAAATGAGATTGTGTTCTTAATTTCTGTTTCTAGTCCTTTGTTATTAGTGTATAGAAATGAAACTGGTTTCTATGTATAAATTTTGCATCCTGCAACTTTACAGAATTCATGTATTAGACCCAATAGTTTTTTAGTGGAGTCCTTAGAATTTTCTATGTATAGGATTATGTCATCTGCTAATAGAGACAGTTTAACTTCTTGCTTACCAATTTGAATATCATTTATTTCTTTTTCTTATCTGATCACTATGGCTAGGATTTGTAATTCTATGTTAAATAAGATGAGAATGGATATCCTTGTCTTGTTCCTGATCTTAGAGGAAAAGCTTTTAGTTTTTCACTATTGAGTATAATAGTTGTGGGATTTTCATATATGGTTTCCATTATTTGAAGTATATTGCCTCTAAACTCACTTCATTGAGAGGTTTTATCATGAATCTATGTTGTGTTTTATGAAATACTTTTTTCTTCATCTATTGAGATGATATGGTTTTTATTCTTCCTTTTCTTAATGGGATGTATTACTTCATTTGATTTGCAAATTTTGAAACATACTGCATCCATGGAATAAACCCACTTGATCATGGTGAATGATCCTTTTAATGTATTACTGAATTTGATTCAGTAATATTTTGTTGGTGATTTTTGCATTTATGTTCATTATAGACATTGACCTATAATTCATTTTCTTTCTTTTCTTTTCTCTCTCCTTCCTGCCTTTTTTTTTCTTTCTTTCTTTCTTTCTTTCTTTCTTTCTTTCTTTCTTTCTTTCTCTTTCTTTCTTTCTTTCTCCCTCTCTCTCCTCCCTCCCTCCTTTTCTTTCTTTCTTTCTTTCTTTCTTTCTTTCTTTCTTTCTTTCTGTCTTTTTCTTTTTTCTTTTCTTTTCTTTTTTCTTTTCTTTCTTTTTTCTTTTCATTGATTTCCCTTCCTTCCTTCCTTCCTTCCTTCCTTCCTTCCTTCCTTCTTTCCTTCTTTTAGTGCCTTAGTGTGTTTTTGGTATCAAGATAAAACTGCTCTTGTAGAATTCACTGGAAGTTTTCATTCCTTTTCTTTTTGGGGGAATAGTTTTAAAATAAATGTTAACTCTTATTAAATGCTTGTTAGATTTCATCTGTGAGGAAAACTGATCCTGAATTTTTGTTTGGAGTTTTTTGATTACTAATTCAATTTTTTTTTACTAGTAATCAGTCTGTTCAAAGTTTCAAAGTTTTCCTGAATCTGTTTTTGAAGGTTTAATGTTTTTGTCCATTTTCTATGTTGTCCAATATATTGGCATATAATTTTTCATAGTATGCTTTTATAATCCATTGAATTCTATGGTATTGATTTCACTTCTCCTCTTTCCTTTCTGCTTTTCTTTTTTCGAGTTCTCTCTTTCTTGAGTCTGGCTAAACATGTATTAATTGTCTTTACCTTTTCAAAGAAACATCTCTTCATTTTATTGAACTTTTTTTTTTTTACACTTGATTTTATTTGTGCTCTAATCTTTATTATTTTCTTCCTTGTATTAACACTGGGTTTGCTTTGTTCTTCCTTTTCTATTTCCTTTAGGTGTGAGGTTAGATTGTTTCATATTTTTGTTGTTTGAGGTAGGCCTGTATCACATAAACTTCTTGCTTAGAACTGCTTTTGCTGTGTCCCAAGTATTTTTGTACTGTTAGGTCTCCATTTTCATTTGTCTCCATACATATATTTTTTAATTTCCTCTTTGTTTTCTTCATCAGTGAATTGGTTGTTTAGTGGCATGTTGTTGAGCCTCCACAGGCTTTTTTTTCCAAGTTCTTTTTTTCTTGAATTTGACTTCTAGCTTCAGATCATTGTGGTTGGGAAAAGATGCTTGATATGATTTCAGTCTTTTCAAGTTTTTGAGACTTGTTTTGTGACCTAACATGTAATTTATCCTGGAGAATGTTCCTTGAACACTTGAAAAGAATGTATATTCTGTTGTGGGATGGAATGCTGTGCGCACACACACACACACACACACACAACCCATTTATGTGTGTGTATTATATGTATTAATATGCTTAATACAGCATATTAAGTCTATTTGCTGTAATGTGTCATTCAAATCCACTGCTTCCTTATGATTTTCTGTGGATGAACTATTGATGTAAGTGGGATGTTAATGTCCCCTACTATTATTATATTATGATAAGTTTCTCTCTTTGTTAACTTTTGCTTTATGTACTTAGGTGGTCCTATGTTAGGCACATAGATATTTAAAATTGTTATGCCCTCTTGTTGAATTGATCCCTTTATCATTATGTAATGACTTTCTATGTCTCTTGCTATAGAGTCTTTATTTTAAAGTGTACTTTGATATGAATATTGCTATCTCAGCTTTCTTCTCACTTCTGTGGCATGGAGTTTTTTTTTTTCAACACTTCATTTTCTGTCTGTGTCTTTAGGTCTCTCTGTAGTGAGTTTGTTATATAAGCAATACTCTGGTCTTGTTTTTTAAAGTAATTATTGATAGGTATGGACTTATTGCCATTTTTAAACTGTTTAATGGATGGTTTTCTGTTCCTTTCCTCTTCTCTTGCTTTCTTCTTTGTGGTTTGATTACTTTCTTTAGTGTTATGCTGAGATTCATTCCACTTTTGTGTATGTGTATCTAGTTTAGGTTTTTGATTTGTGGTTACCATGGAGTTCATATACAATACCCTGTGTGTATAGGAGTCTATATTATGTTGACTTAAGACTCTAAAACACTCTAAAAGCACTAGATTTTTACTCCCCTTTTCTTGTTCTGTGTTTATGATGTCATATTTTACATCTTTATATCTGTGTATCTCTTGACTAATTTTTGTAGATGCAATTGATTTTTACTATACTGTGTTTTTACCTCCATACTGGCTTTATAAGTGATTAGTCTACTTCCATTACTGTATGTTTGCTTTCACTATTAAAATTATTTCCTTTCATAATATCTTACTTCTAGTTATTACCTTTTCTTTCCAATTAAAGAATTCCCTTTAGCCAATCTTGTAAGGCTGGTTAACTCGTGATAAACTCTTTTAAATTTTGTTTTTCTGGGAAACTTTTTCTCTCTCCTTCAATCTTAAATGCTAACTCTGCCAGGTACAGTATTCTTAGTTGTAGTTAGTTTTTTTTTTTTTTTTTTCTTCAGCACCTTGGCTATATCATGGGACTCTTTTCTGTCCTGCAAAGTTTCTGCTGAAAAATTAGCTGATATCCTTAAGAAAATTCTCTTGTATAGGACTGATTGCTTTTCTCCTGCTGCTTTTAAGTCTCTCCTTATATTTAACTTATTTCTTTTTAATTCAAGTATATTTAACTACAGTGTTATATTTGTTTGAGATATACAATATAGTGTTTAAACAATTCTATATCAGTGCTCATCAAGATAAATGTACTCTCAATCCCCATCACCTGTTTTTACCCATCTTCCCTCTGGTAACCATCTGTTTTTGTCTATAGTTAAGAACCTGTTTTTGGTTTGCCTCCCCTGCACCCCCGCCCCCAGCTCATTTTATTTCTCAACTTCCAAATATGAGTGAAACCATATGGTATTTTTCTTTCTCTGACTGGTTTATTTCACTTAGCATTATACTCTGGAGTCCCACCCATGTTGGTGCAAATGGCAAGATTCTTTTCTTTATGGCTGAATAATATTCTTGTGTGTGTGTGTGTGTGTGTGTGTGTGTGTGTGTGTGTGTGTGTATGTTTGTAATTTCTTATATATAATTATACAATTTCTTCTCTATCCATTCATCTATTGATGGACATGTGGGCTGCAACCATAATGTAGCCATTGTAAATAATGCTGCAATAAATATAGGGGTGCATATATTCTTTTGAATTAGTGTTTTTGTGTTTTAGGTAAATACCTAGTAGTGAGATTACTGGATCATAGGATAATTCCATTTTTATTTTTTTGAGGAATTTTCACACTGTTTTCCACAATGGCTGCACCAGTTTGCATTCCAACCTACGGTGCACAAGGGTTCCCTTTATTCCATATTATCACCAACACTTGTTTTGTGTACTTTTGATTTTATCCATTCTGACAGAGGTGAAGTGATACTGCCTTGTAGTTTGGATTTGTATTTCCCTGATGATGAGTTATGTCAAGTATGTTTTCATTTGTCTGTTGGCCATCTGTATGTCTTCTTTGGAGAAATGTCTGTTCATGTCTTCTGCCCATTTTTTAATTGGGCTATTTGAGGGAGGTTGGCATTGAGTTGTAAAAGTTCTTTATATATTTTGGATACCAACACTATATAAGATATGTTATTTGCAAATATCTTCTCCTGCTCAGTAGGTTGTCATTTAGTTTTGTTCATAGTTTCCTTTACTACAAACTTTTCATTTGATGTAGTCCCAATAGATGATTTTTGCTTTTGTTTCCCTTGAATTAGGAGACCTATCTAAAAAAATGTTGCTACAGCCTAGGTCAGAGAAATTACTGCCTGTTCTCTCTTCTAGGATTTTATGGTTTCAGATTTCACATTTAGGTACTTAATCCATTTTTTTATGTTTATTATTTTGAGAGAGAGAGAGACAGAGCACAAGCAGGGGAGGTGCAGAGAGAAAAGGAGACATAGAATCTGAAGCAGACTCCAGGCTCCTAGCTGTCAGCACAAAGCCCTACATGGGGCTCAAATTCACAGACTGTGAGATCATGACCTGAGCCTAAGTCAGATGCTTAACTGACTGAGCCACCCAGACACCCTGGTCCTTAATCCATTTTGGGTTTATTTTTGCATATGGTGTGAGAAAGTGGTCCAGTTTCTTTTTTTTTTTTTTTTTTTTTTTTTTTTTGCGTGTAACTGCCAGTTTTCTCAGAAACATTTGTTGAAGAGGTTGTCTTTTCCCTACTGTATATTCTTACATCCTTTGTTCAGGGTTAGTAGCTCATATAATCATGGGATATTTCTAGTCTCTCTATTTTCTTACTTTGATCTATGTGTTTGTTTTTGTCCCACTACCATACTGTTTTGATGACTACAGATTCATAGTATAACTTGAAATCTGAAATTGTGATACCTCCACTTTTGTTCTTTTTCAAGATTGCTTTTTCAAGGTCTTTTGTGGTTCCATACAAATTTTAGGATTGCTTGTTCCATTTATGTGGAAAATGTTGGTATTTTGATAGGGTTTGCATTAAATGTGCAGATTGCTTTGCACAGTATGGACATTGTAACAGCATTTGTTCTTCCATTCCATAAGCATGGAATATCTTTCTATTTATGTCGTCTTCAATTTCTTTTATCAGTGCTTTCAGAGTATGGGATTTTAACCTGCTTGGTTAAGTTTATTCCTACATATATTATTATTTTTGGCGTGATTATAGATTGTTTTCTTAATTTCTCTTTCTGCTTCTTTATTATTAGTTTATAGGAATGCAATGATTTTCTGTATACCAATGTTGTATAGTATCATGTCCTCTGCAGATAGTGAAAGTTTTAATTCTTCCTTACCAATGTGGATGCCTTTTACTCCTTTCTCTTGCCCGATTGCTGTGGCTAGGAATTCCCATACTAATTTCAGTAAAAGTGGTAAGTGAACATCTTTGTCTTGTTCTTGACCTTAAGGTAAAGGCTCTCAGTTATTCATCATTGAGTGTGATGTTAGCTGTCAGTTTGTCATATACGCCCTTTATTATGTTGACTTATTTCCCTCTAGACCTACTTTGTTGAGATCTTTAATCATGAATGGATGTAGTTTGTCAAATGCTTTTTCTGTATCTATTGAAATGATCAATGTTTTTTATCCTTTCTCTTATTGGTGGGATATAGCACATTGATTTGCAGATATTGAGCCATGCTTGCATCCTGGGAGTAAAGCACAGTTATTCTTGGTGAATAATTTTTTTTAATGTGTTGTTGGATTCAATTTGATAATATTTAGTTGAGAATTTTTGCATCTATATGCATCAGAGACATTGGCCTTTAGGTTTCTTTTTTGTAGTGTCTTTATCTGGTCTTGGTATCAGGGTAATACTGTCTTGGTGGAAAGAATTTGGAAGCTTTCCATTCTCTATTTTTGAGGGATAGTTTGAGAAGAATAAATATTAACTCTTCTTGAAATTTAGGTAGAATTCATCTGTGAAGTCATCTGGTTCTGGATTTTTCCTTCTTGGGAAATAAAGAACGTTTTTTAACATGTATTTTTGAGAGAGTGAAACAGAGCACAAGCGGGGGAGGGGCAGAGAGGGAGACACAGAATTGGAAGTAAGCTCCAGGCTCTGAGCTGTCAGCACAGAGCCCAGTGCAGGGCTCGAACTGTGAGATCATGAACCTGAGCTGAAGTCCAACTCTTAACTCACTGAGCCACCCAGGTGCCCCGGGAATCTTTTGATTACTGATTCAGTTTTATTGCTGGTAATTGGTCTGTTCAAATTTTGTTTTTGCTTCCTGCTTTGGTTTTAGTAGGTTATATGTGTCTAGGAATTTGTTATTGCTTCTAGGTTGTTCAATTTGTTGGCATGTAATTTTTCATAATATTCTCTTAAAATCCTTTGTATTTCTGTAGTGCCATTTGTTATTTTTCCTGTTTCATTTCTGATTTTGAGTCCACTCTTTTTTTTTTTTTTTTAAACTTCTTTAAGGTTAATGATTTTGTTAACCATTTCATAGGACTGGATCAAGACTTCATTGATGTATTCTATTGTTTTTTTTTTTGTTTCTATTTCATTTATTTCTGCTTCTATCTTTATTTCCTTCCTTTTACTGAACTTGAGTTTTGTTCTTTTTCTAGTTCCTTGAGGTGCAAGGTTAGGTTTTTTATTTGAGATTTTTCTTGTTGAGATAGGCCTGTATTGCTATAAACTTTCCTCTTAGAACAGCTTTTCCTGCATCCCCAAACATTTTCAACAATGGTGTTTTCAATTTCATTTGTCTCCAGGTATTTTTTAATTTCCTCCTTGATTTCTTGTTTGACCTATTCATTGTTTAGTAGCATGTTATTTAATCTCCATGTATTTATATTTGTTCAGCATTTTTTTCTTGTGGTTGATTTCTACACTTACAACATTGTAATTAGAAAAGATGTATAGTAGGACTTCAATATTTTGAATTTATTTGGACTTGTTTTGTGGCCTAATCTTTGATGTATTCTAGAGAATATTCCATGTGCACCTGCAAAGAATGTGTTTTCTGCTGTTTTAGGGTGGAGTGTTCTGAATATATCTGTTAAATCTATCTTGTCCAATATGTCTTTCAAAGACACTATTTCTTTATGGATTTTCTGTTGGGATGATCTATTTATGTAAGTGGGATGTTAAAGTCCCCTGCTATTATTGTATTACTCTTGATTACTTCCTTTACGTTTGTCATTACTTCCTTTATGTATTTGGGTGCTAACACATTGGACACAATATATTTACAATTGTTGAACGGTTCCCTTTATGATTACATAGTGTTGTCCTTTGTCTTTTGTTACAGTTTTTGTTTTAAAGTCTATTTTTTCTGATTTATGTATTGCCACTGCAGATTTCTTTTCCCATCCATTGCATAATAAGTGCTTCTCCATTTCTTCACTTCCAACTTGCATGAGATGTAGCTCTCAGGTGAGTCTCTTATAGGCAGCATATGGGTCTTATTTTTATTTATCCATTCCATCCCCTTATATCTTTTGGTTCATTTACATTCAAAGTAATTATTTATAAGTATGTACTTATTGCCATTTTGTTACTTGTTTTATGGTTGCTTTCTCTGTTCTTCTCTGTAGTTCTTCTCTGTTCCTTTCTTGCTCTCTTCTCTCATGGTTTGTTGGCTTTCTTTAGTGATATACTTGGGTTCCTTTCTCTTTATTCTTTGCATATCTTTTAATGAGTTTTTATTTTTCATTACAATTCTGTTTGTATATAATGTCTTCTGCATATAGCAGTCTATATGAACTTTGTGGTTGCCTAAGTTTTACACATCCTTTACTCCTCCTCCCCAGCCCACCATGTTTTATGTATATGGTGTCATACTTTATATCCTTTTATTTTATAAATCCCTTGATTGATTTATACAGATATACTTATTATTACTCGTTTTGTGCTTCATACTTTTCTGACCCTTACTTACGGTCTTTCCTTTCCACTCAAAAAGTCCCCTTAACCTTTCTTGTAGGGCTAATTTAGTAGTCATGAACTCCTTAGTTTTTGTTTGTATGAGAGATTCTTTCTCTCTTTCTATTCTGAATGATAGCTTTGCTGGATCGAATATTCATGGCTGCAGATTTTTTTCTTTCAGAACTTTGAATATATAAAGCCACTCCCTTCTGGCCTGGAAAGTTTCTGCTGAAAAATCAGCTGATAGCTTTCTGGGGTTTTCCATTGTATCTAATTGCTTTCTTTTCTCCTGCTACTTTTAACATTCTCTATTACTACTTTTGCCATTTTAATTGCTATGTGTATTGGTGTGGACCTACTTGAGTTGATTTTATTAGGGGCTTTCTGAGCCTCCTGGATCTGGATTTATGGTTCCTTTCCCAGATTTGGGAAGTTTTTAGCTGTTGTTTCTGTAAGTAAATTTTCTTCCCTCTTTTCACTTTCTTCTCCTTCTGGGATTTCTATAATGTGAAAGGTATTACATTTTTTGGTGTTGTTGAGTTCTGTAAATCTATTTTCATTTGGTGTTACTTTTTTTCTCTCACCTGCTCAGCTTGATTGCTCTCCATTACTCTCTCCTCCAGGTCATTAATAGATTCTGCTACTTCATCTAGCCTACTCTACTCCATCTAGTATATTTTTAATTTCACTTATTGAATTCTTCATCTCTGATTTTTTTCTTATATTTTTGACCTGTTAAGGGTCTCACTGATGTCCTCCACTTTTTTCTCACATCCAGTAAGTACCTTTATGACTATTACTTTAAATTCTGTGTTAGGCATATTACTTTTGTCCATTTCATTTAGGTCTCTTGCTATAGTTTTGCCCTATTCTTTCATCTGGGATCTTTTTCTCTGTTTCCTCATTTTATCTAACTCTTTCTTTTTTTATGTGTTAGGAAAGTCAGCTATGTCTATTGCTTTTTAAAGTAGTGCCCTTACAAAGAAGAGGTCCTGCAGTGCAGTGTCTCCTGTTCACCAAAACCTGGAGCTTCAGGGGTATCTTTTGTGTGTGTTGCATGTGCCCTGCTCTTGTGGTTGAATCACTTTTTCCTTCAGTCCAATCATCTGCAGAAGCTTTTTCTGCCTATTGTAGGAAGGGTGTGGTTCCTATGTTATTAGTGAGATAGTCTGGGCCCACATGGGGCTTGAGTTTAGTCAAAGAGGCATTTGCCAGAGATGCAGCGGCACCAATCTGCAAGACTCTTTCCCCATGGTGCCCTGAGAAGCTTTCATCGGTAGGTGGGGCCTGCAGTTGGACCAGTTGTCTGCCCCCAGCCCACTGCTGGGGTGCAGTATGAGTGCTGTGTGTGGTTATCTTTCCCTATCTCCAGGGCAAGAATCACTTTGGAGTGGTGCTATCCCCTATTACAGCTGTCTACACATTGCCAGGCTGTGGCCTTATTTTGGCTTGGTTCCAGTCAAGAGTGTATTGGAAAGGCATATTCACATGGTGTGGGGGTGGGAGGCATGATGTTAGCAAGTTTTGCACACTCCTACTGTGGGAGGTGATCTATAGCAGTGGGTATTGAGGCAGACCTGGCTGGAGGGAGCCAATATGCCAAAGTACTGAGTGGCAGGAGGTGAGGTGTTACCAAGTTAGGTAGCAGTATTGGAGCTACCCTAGTTCCTGCAGGTGGCTATGTGTTTTTACTGGAGTAGTGGAGGAGAGAATTGGTACCTTCCAGCTCCTTTGTCTCCCCAGAATCTCCCAAGAATCTCTGTCCCTCCAGCAGGCACTCTGAGATTAGTAAACAAATTTCCCACCTATATACCTCCAGGAGTTTTCAAACTGCTGCATCTATGCTGTATCTCTGTGGGGCTGCTTGTTGTGCTGTCTCTTTAAAGGCAGAGACTCAGTTTCCTCTTACTCTCTTGGCTCTCCCATGAGCCCACTGGTTTGTTTATTTTTAATTACTTTTAATATTTATTTTTGAGAGAGAGACAGAGTGCAAGCTGGGGAGGGGCAGAAAGAGAGAGGGAGACACAGAATCTGAAGCAGGCTCCAGGCTCCGAACTGTTGGCACAGAGCCTGATGCAGGGCTCGAACTCATGAATGATGAGATCATGACCTGAGCCAAAGTTGGATGCTTAGCCGACTGAGCCACCCAGGCACCCCAAGCCCACTGGTTTTTAAAGTTCCAAGTTTTAAGTTCCACTGGTTATAAGAACTCACAAAATTCACCCCTCTGGTTTTAAAGCCAAATATTATGGACTTAGGTCTTCTCTTTGTAGGCTTCCTGATGTGATAGTCTGTTTCTCTCCCCTCTCCACCCCTAAGATCCCTCTATCCCACAGACAGTCCCACATGTCCATTTAGTGTCTCTGCCCTTCCTACCTTCTTTGATGTAGTCTCTTCTCTCCATTTAGTTGTGAAGATTTTTCTGCCTTCAGGTCATTTTCTTGGTTATTTACACTGATGGGAGTGTTATGTAGTTGAATTGATGGGATGAGGTGAGCTTATGGTTCTTACTCTGCTATCTTCCTTGGAAGTCCATTTATTTATTTATTTATTTATTTATTTATTTATTTATTTATTTATTTCATTTTAGTCACTATATGTCTTAATGTGGACCTTTGTGGGCTTCTCTAATCTGCTGCATTCTGTACTTCCTGGGAAGTCTATTTCCTTCTCCAGATAAGGGAGGCTTTCAGCTATCATCTCTGTAAATAAATTTTCTGCCCTGTTCTCTCTTTCTTCTTCTGGCAAATGCAAATGTTATTATGCTTGATGATGTTGCAGAAATTCCTTAACCATTTGTCATGTTTTGCTATTTCTTCTTTTTTGCTGTTCAGTGTGGGTTTCTTTCCATTACCCTGTTTCCAGATCTGTGATCTGTTATTTTGCATCCTCTAATCTGTTGTTGGTTCCTTCTAATGTATTGCTCATTTTGGTTATAGTATTTTTCAATTCTGACTGGTAACTTTACATATTTTCTATCTCTTTTTTGAAATTCTCACTGAGTTCATCCACTCTTATCTTAATTTTGATATCTTTTTTTTAAAGTTCACTTATTTTTGAGAGAAAGTGTGCAAGCAGGGGGAGGGGCAGAGAGAGAGAGCATCAGTATGTCACTCTGTCAGCATGGAGCCTGACATGGGCTCAAACTCACAAACTATGAGATCATGACCTGAGCCAAAATGAAGAGTCAGATGCTTAACTGACTGAGCCACACAGGCACCCCATAGTGAGTATCTTTATGACCATTCCTTTCAACTCTTTATCAGGCATATTACTTATCTCTGTTTCATCTAGCTCTTTTTAAAATTATATCTTGTTCTTTCATTTGGAGATTTCCTCCATCTTCTTATTTTGTCTAACTGTATGTGTTTGTTCTTTGTATTAGGTAATTCAGCTACATTTCCTGGTCTTGAAAGTAGTCTCTTCTGTAGATGGGGTCCTGTAGCATAATCCCCATGGTCATCAAAACCAGGCACTCCAAGGGTATCCCTTGTGTGGGCTGCATATACCCTTCTGTTGTGTTTGAACCTTGATTGCTGTGTGCAGACTGGTAGGTGGCTGAAGTGACCTAATTAACCTTCTGAGCCTGCTGGGAAGTGCTTGTTCCCCCACTCTGTTGAGAAGCTTGATTTTAGCTCCCTTGGGTTGGCTCTCCAGTGGGACAACTCTCATCCTAGCTATCTACAATTAGCTGCTAAGACAGCTGCAGGTGCATTAAAGGGCAAGAATTTGTTCCCTGCACAGCATAGCTGCTAGAACTGTGATGTGTAGGGTTATCTTCCCCCCACTCCAGGACAGGAGTCACTTTTTAGAGATGCCTGCCAAGGTGGGCAAATTGGGTGGGACAGGACCACAGGGGAATGCTGGGGCATGGCATGCTGTCTTAACATGGTAGATGGAGACTTTTAGAATTGCCCTCCCCAAGCATCATGCTTTCTAAGCTAGGGAAGGACACACACACACACACACACACACACACACACACACGCACACACACAAATAACACCTACCAGCACTTTTTTTTCCCCCGGAGAAATCTACAGATCCCTACCTCTCTGACACTGGTCCTAAAATTAGTCAAAAAATTTCCTTCACATACAGTCCAGGTACTTTTTAAAATACTGCTCCCATGCTGTGTTTTCAATTGAGCTAGTGTGCTGACTCTTCAAGGGCAGAGAATGGGTTTCCTATAACCCTCCCAATTCACTCACACTTAGGCTCCACTGATTTTCAAAGCCAGATATTATGGCGACCTGTCTTCTCACTGTGAGCTCCCATTGCTGGGAGTTCCTGTCTAAGGGTTCTGATGCTTTCACTCCTCAATGCTTGTGATGTCTCTCTTATTTGTGGTGAAGTTGTGTTGGGAATTTCATTCCCAACCAGGCCTCTGTTCTTCCTACCCTTTCCATGTATCCTTCTTATGACTGGCTTATGGAGATCCATTCAGCCAGTCTTCAGGTTGTTTTCAGAGTGAGTTGCAATGCATCTAGTTTTTGTCCCAGTGTGTCTGTTGGAGAGACAAGCTCAGGATCTTCCTACTCAGCCATCTTACATGTACTCCTTGTGTTAAATATTTTCAGTATCAATGTGGTACTACATCCAGGGACATTAAAGATGACATTTGGAATAGCTGGTCTACATTTCTGACCCCATCTCTTCTCTGGCCCATGTTTTCAGACTAGATCCTGGAAACTTCTCTTTTCAGAGGGTAAAAAAAGCCCATGGTGGGCTACCAGCTTGGCTATTGAGCCTGAGAAAGAAGCAGTGAAGAGCTTGATTTAGCTCTGGAGGCTCCTCAGAAAATATGGAGGAAAATAGAAAAAAAATGAAAATTTTCAGGAGGATAAAACAATACTTATAAGACTTAAAGGCATATTCTTATCTATTTATTCCAAAAACTTTATGAGGAAAATTATGATTATTATCCCCTTTTATGAATGAGGAAACTAAGACTCAGAGAGGTACAGTGAGTCACCTAAGATCACAGAGATAGACAGTGTTAAAGCTAGGGTTTGCACTTTGGCTCTCTAGCCTCACTCTTATCTGCCATATAATCTTACTTCTCTAGTACATTGAATTGCTCCACTCCAAGATGAAAGACATCCACATTTCAGCAATTAGCACTCCTTGCTCACTTGCTTCCTAAAATCCAGTGATATATTTTCAATAAATTCCCTGTTGGTGAAGATTAACTTTTCTGTTAACTTTTACCTTTAACTGCATCTACTATACAATAAGAGAAATTGAAATAAATGAACTAAGGTTTCAAAGCAATGATCTACAGTAATAAATGAAACTGAATAAAATGATCAAGCAGAAGAAATCATTAGGCAGGAATTAATTAAATAAAAATTAATAAATTGACAACTAACATGCAGGTATTAATGAAACAAAATCATATCATAATAGACATAATAAAAGCAGAAGGTGGCTCTCTGAATACACCATATAAAACAAACAAAAGGTCCAACTAAAAATGAGCAACTATCCATATACTGGGTACAAGTGAAAAAACATTGTTATGGAGGTGATTTTGAAAATGTAAAAAAAAATAAAATAAAAAAGTGCATTGCCTGGCTATATGGAATGTATTTTACAACCTATGTATATTATTTATTTTATGGAATATATAAATGGCTAAGACTGACTTACGATGTAGACAAATGAACATACGAACATAGAAAAAATGGAAAAGATAGTCAGTGATCTATATTCAAAACAGTATTAGACACACATAGTTGTAAAAGTGATTTTGACAAAACCACCAGAGAAAAAGAATCCTTAAGTAATATTGTTTCAGAGTATTGACAAAACAGCATCTCAAAGCATTCTGTAATTCTAATGTATTTCTGTTAAAGAATAATAAACATAAAAATCATAGGTTTACTTTACATATGAATAAATTAAAAAAACTGAATAAAATATAACCCAAATTCAGTACCATCTTAAAGAAATAATAGATCATGCTACAGTACGCTTTATCCCAGGAATACAAGAATGGTTTAACATTAGAAAATCACATAATGTAATTTATTGAATTAAATAATCAAATGCCATTCTCACAGCAGCCAAATTACATGGTAAAGTTTAATACTCTTTTCTAACCAAAACTCTGAACAAAATAGAAATTTAATAATAGGTGTATTAACCAATGCTCTATCTAGGAAACAAAAGCTACTCTAAATATTTAAATAAGAACTTAATATATATTTTGTATAATAAGTGAAATTGCTTATTTTAAAGACTTATTTTAGGAACTCATTAGTTATTAGGGCAAGAGAAACATAAGCTATGGAAAGTTCACCATCAGATCTCAGGTTTGTTAGTAGTTTTTAGGAGATTAGGAAGTTGCTGCTAACATCCTGGTTGGAAACTTCAGGAAATCACTGCTGCTGGTAACAACTGGCTGTTGCATTGAGTTGGTTTGACTCCAGAGAGAATTTTAGGGGTTGCTGTAAGATCTCATGTCTGCCAAAGCTCAATAATCTGTCCACTATTGTTGGAGGAGAAATCACTGCTTTGGCTTTTCTCTGACCTTCCAAAGTATTTCTCAGTGGTTGAATCTAAACTGGAAACTTGCAAGCAAAGAATTTTAGAAAGTGCTATTCTCATGCTTCTAGCCATATTATATGGGGAGAACATCAAAGGGAGCTGGAGTTCTATTGGTAGAAATAGAAAATCTGTCACAATGAGAATCTGCAAACTCTAGAGCAATATTGATAACTAATGAAATATTAAAAATTTACCCAGTGAAGTTAGTAACAAAAGAAAGACGCCCATTAATACTGCTACTGTTAAAATTAAATTCCTAACAAATGAAATGAGGCAAGATTAAAAGTATTAGAGATTTTAATACTAGAAAGGGAGAGATAAACAGTCACACTGTGCACAGTAGAAGAGTCCATCTGGTAAATCCAGTAATTTGTGGTCAACTTATTTCAAGGGTTTCTACTAATCAATAAAAATATCAGAACCCAAAGAAGAAAATGAACATAATATATAAATTAATAACATAAAGAACAAATAAAAAGAATAAATAAACATCATTAGTTATTAGGGAGTTAAAAATTGAAACAAAAATATGATACCAGTCTCTGCTTTTAAGATTCACAACTATTAAATATATTGATGATATCCAGGATTTATTATGTGTGAGGAACCGCACATTCTTATACATTGTGATGGCATTATAAGTAGCATGGTCTTTTTTTTTTTTTTTTTGAGATAGAAATTTGACTGTCTATGAAAACCTATGTATGTAGTCAGCAGTTTTGGTCCATATCTAACTTGTAGGACGTTCATACTCATACAAAAATAAACATGTAAAAGGATGGTAATTAAAGCCAAGTTTTAAAACCCACTAAATGGAAATTCCACAAGTTTCTATCAATCAGGTGGTACTTAAATGAATAGTGATTTATGTATATTGTAAAATATTATTCAATCATTAGAAAGAATGAGCTATGACTTCATAAACTAACTTGGAAAGATACCAATATATAATTGCTAAATGAAAGTGGTAAGATGCAGAGCAGACCATATAATATGGTTTCCTTTATATTAAAAAGTATGCATTTGCATATTTGTCCATACATTAGGGGAATGGCTTGAAAATATGTGTTGAATGAAGCATTTAAACTATTAAAATTGATTGCCTTTGGGAAACAGATGAGAAGGAGGGTGAATATGGGGGGAGGAGAGAGAAATAAAATGAGATTTACTCTTTATGTTTTTATTTGCTTGAAATTTTTACAAATGAGAATGTATTACTCAGGTAATTGTTAAATATAGGAAAAATTAGTCAAATTCTCCAGTTCTTGCCATTCTATTCCATCCTGCTTGTGACTTTTTAAATGACATGACCTACCCCACACCACCAAAACGTGGAGCATAAAAGCCTGGGGCAGATGGCTTTTTCTCTGCCTGTTACAAACTACTCTTGCCTAGGGGCACTGGGTGGCTCAGTTAGGTAAGTGTCCAGCTTTGGCTCAGGTCATAATCTCATGGTTCGTGGGTTTGAACCCTGCATTGGGCTCTGTGCTGACAGCTCAGAGCCTGGAGCCTGCTTCAGATTCTGTGTCTCTCTCTGTCTCTGCTCTTTCCCTGCTCATGCTCTGTCTCTCTCTGTCTTTCAAAAATAAAGGTTAAAAAAATTAAAAACTAAACTATTTTTGCCTACCTGGATCCAACTTGGGTTTCATTGTCAGTTCCAGAAGTTTTGGTTCTTGCTCTTTATGAAGACTTTTTGTACTGGAATTTGGGACTCAGTTTCCTGCTCACTTCTAGGATTGAGATTGAGAGGGAGCAGTTCTTTCATTGTAATATCTATGGTTATATTTTTTTATATAATGTAATGGAATAACAAACTGACTTGTCACTTTCTTGGAATCTCCTTACAAAGAGAGAAACAGAGTCTCAGAGATCTTTACTGGCAAGTTCATATCACCTTGTATGGTTTCTGTATTCTTGGAGACTCTGTTTTCTCATCTGTGAAATGAATTATTTATAATTAATGATGCACATTCTCTTTCTCATTTTATCACTTCATGGTATGTCATTGAAGAAAAAAATCTGCTTTAAATGGTAGACTTACTCAGGGTGCCTGGGTGGCTCAGTCTATTGGGCAGCTGACTTTGGCTCAGGTCATGATCTCACAGCTTATGAGCTTGAGCCCTGCGTTGGGCTCTGTGCTGACAGCTTGGAGCCTGGAGCCTGCTTCAGATTCTGTGTCTCCCTCTCTCTCTCTGCCCCTCCCCTGCTCATGCTCTGTCTCTCAAAAATAAATAAACATTAAAAAATGTTTTAAATGGTAGACATACTCTAGATATAGGTAGGTATGCTTTGGTTAATTTTTGCTATGTGTTATTAATCACATACCAGTCATAGTCACAGTTTGTGCTGGATTACGGCAACACAAGGCCCCAACAAAGCCAGCTTCTGAGGTCTTCAGACAGAACTTAGTATTTTCTCAGTAAAGAATGAAAACACACACACACACACACACACACACACAACACTGTTTAATAAACCAAACCAAAATGTAAAAGTATTAAAATAAATATTAGAAATTAGAATACATTTCTTATGGTTTTTAGAGAGCAAATCAGTAATAATATTTTCAAATGATAACCTATGCATTAGTAGAATGAACACTTTAAGTATTAAGGGTTGTATTTATGTTTATGACAAACTGAATGTATGAGAAAGAAGAAAGGGATATACCAAAAAAAGAAAAGATACAAGCTAGTGAATACCATAGCCTAGAGGCCTCTAAATATGTGTTTTTTCCCCCACTAACATTACTGGTATCTCCCTTGAAGTACAGGAATTATACTAGATCACAAGATTTTCCAGGGCAGAGACCTAAATTTACCTAAATTTCATGTTCCATCTCCTTTCACTGCACTTGACAACGACAAACCAACTTTGGTTAAATTGGAAATCATTTAGCAGGTCAGGTCAACATAAGTATGCTTTGATTTCATCAATTAGGGGAAGAAGCCATAGAGACAGTATATTTTTTTTCTGTCAGGCTGATAAGCGTTTATATTATCTAGCCTTCTAATTTATTCATAACTTTAATCAAATTCCAGGTGTGTGTGTGGGGGGCGGGGGGGGGTGCGTGCGTGCCAATTATGGAGGACTTAATACTTTTAAATTTATTTAGAAAAATAGGAAGAAAAAATACCTAGAGATTTTTAAAAATAAGGAGGAAGTACTTATACTGCCAGATTCTGAAGCCAATTATAAAGCTAAAATAATTGTAGTGCATTTGCACTAGCACCAAAATAGATGGAAAAATTTTAAAGAACATAATTGAAAGCCAAGAAAGAGACCTAATGCATAATAAGCATGTTCCATCAAATCAATGGCAAAAGATGAAATAGTTGGTTGATGGGTGCTGAAATATTTAGTGAGATATTTTAAAAGTTACCCAAAATAAGCTTCCAGAGAACTATGTTGTTAAGTATAAAACATTAATTTAAAGCAACTAGGTAAAACCTATATGATGCTGGGCTATCAAAGGGTTTTTTAAAACATGACATCAAAAAGAGAAACCATAACTGGAAGAGAAAAATTTGACTCCTAAAAGACTTAAAAGACTTCTCCAGAGCAAAAATCAATATAAACATTGAAAAGGCAGGTAGCAAACAGAAAAATGTATTTTTATCACAAGATAAATTATTATTCTTAATAAAAATAAGTGTTATTTCTCATCAGTCATAAAAAACAGATATACAACTACTCAGTAGGTATTGGGCAAAAGACATGAGCAGTAAAATCATAAATGAAATAAAAATGGCACAGAAACATTAAAGATGGTTTTTTTTTATTATTGATAAAGATGAAAAAACTTACATGGAAAATGCTTTAATTTTCACATCATTTAAGAAGTATCAACATATTTATAGAAATGCTTTAATATAAAAGATAAAAAGCTGAAAAATTGTGGCAGTTTACAAAAGTAAGTAACAACAACAAAACAAATAGGAATATGAGACAAAATAAGAGATATGATTACTATGCACTTGTGTAATTTCCTAGGTATGTCACCAATATGACTATGGACTTCCCATTGTTCAGAGAAACAATTAAACATAACATGTTTAAAAGTCATATTATCCATAATATAAGGACAAAGCCATGGACAGCTATCCTATTACTGGAATTATGTATTATATGTATTGGTCCTTAAAAGTAAATTCACTAAGTGAAACAAGTAAATCCTAGAAACTTTCTGAGTGCATCTATTACATTTTCTAGTAAGATATTCATAAACTAAGGTATTGATTTCTTGTTTTTTTATGATGAGGTATATCTCCAACTTATATTTGCCTGAATTTCTGAAAACAATAGTATGTACATGCTTCATGCTCAAATTATTTTTGATGGTGATTAGCTTAATGCTCAAAACTTGTTACTGTCCTTCTATTTGCAAAATTAGTTTCTATATGTTGATTGCACTAGCTGTGACATCATTAACACTGTACTAATGAATCTTTTAATTGATGTTTTAATGTTCATGATACTTCTACATTTGGACAAAGATCACAAATTGCTTTTTGAAAAAAGTGCAAGAAAGGTAAATGTGTAGTTCTCACAACTGTGAAATAATGGTTAACCTTAGCAATTTGATACAG
Source organism: Panthera tigris (assembly GCF_018350195.1). NCBI lineage: Eukaryota > Metazoa > Chordata > Mammalia > Carnivora > Felidae > Panthera > Panthera tigris. Next base: position 137,044,589 of record NC_056667.1, on the reverse strand, counting down.
AGTTCCACCATTCTAATCACAGGTGATGCTAGTCTTCCCATTCGTCTCCTCATGAGGATCTGTAGAAGTGTAGCACCTTTAGTTGTGTTCAAATCTTTCCAGCAGCCTCCTCATCTTAGAGAATGGATCATTTTTGACGTTTAGCTCATAGAATAGAGAATAGGGCTGTCAGGGACTCTGGTGAGTCTTTAATTTAGGGTATCTCTTCCACGTCCATGTGTTAGGAGCACTGGCAATTATTTGGTTCATGAAATCACTGTTAGAAAGCATTTAGAGCCTTGAATGACCAAGCTGGTTGCCTACATTTGTTTAGCTTATGAGATTTAGTCACTTTTATATCACTTTTGTACCTTTATTACTTTACTTTATAGTTCTTAGTCCAGAAAGCAGCCATGGTGTTCATAAGAACCCTCAGTTTGATCCAAAACTTGAGTGGGTTTCTAGAGCATAAATAGAAGAGTGACCAGAATCAGCAACATTCAAAATTATACTAAAATCTAAGCAAGACAGAGTCTAGTTTCTCTAAACTTCAACCTTTTAAAGTGCTTACTTTTTTGATATCTAGCCATTCTCTCAAATACCCAAACCCTCTTTTGGAAATGAATTACTCCATTGCTTTCCTACAGATGACCCCAGGAAGAGTTCTGAATATTTCCTGTTAATTCCATAAAGAACAGGACATCTGTGGCTATATGCTGGTAAACTGATTACCTGAATGAAAGAAAAAAAAATCCTGATTTGTAGTGTGTACTGATTTCTGTCGTCTAAATATTTCCCCCATGGCCAACTTCAGTTACCAAGTTTATCAACCAGTTCACAAATTCCTGGGTATTTAACATTTGACTGTGAATAAGAACTCATTGGCTTGCACACACCACTGTGTGTGTGCACATGCATGTAAATGGCAGTCCCTTTGGAGGTAGTATCGAATATGTTTAGGATTCTGAGAGCTAAAAAGAAAAGATAAAGGCAGACTTAGAATCATCTAGGGATTTGTTGCAAATTTACTTGCAGATTGTTAAAATTCATCCCTACTAATCACCTATGTCTTTTAAGAAATATTTGAAAGCTTTCCCATGAGGCCTTAGCTTTTAAAATATCATTTGCATTCTTTTGGCCTCTGTAAAACCTATCCATTTAAATATATCACTGGCTGCTGCTCCTCCTTGTATTGGCAGGCAGTTTCTTTTAGTCTAAGAGCATCTGTAGATAGCATTGTCTTGTGCAGGATCAGGTTGAATGGTGGGTGACTTGAGGTGAGTATTTTTCATAGCTCCAGCTATAAAAAGAGCTGGGAGAAGAGAGTTTAGAACTATTATTTTCCTTGCTGCTTGAGGGTTGTTCTGTACTTGGGTAACAGAGGGTAGAAGTCATCAACTATTACTAAATACCCATGAACTTAGGGATGCTGCTGAGGTGCAGGGGTTATAAAGATAGGTACAAAGATGTTGGTTTTGCACGTTAAAAAAATTATAATGTTAGTACTTCTTCAAGACAGAAGCATGTGTCTCTGGGTGTTAACTGGTGGTTGAGGTTTACAACATTAGGACTTAATGTTGGGATTTGGTAGAAATAAGATTAGAGCAAATGTTGACTGGTGTTCATTCTTCACCTCCATGGGCCAAATAGAGGAATTTTAAAATTATATATCAGAATGGTGTGAGGAGCTAGAAACAGAATAGACATTTGTCAACACTTATTTATTGGAACCTGCCACTTTTCAGTAATAGCCAATAATAATGGCTAACCATGGGTAGTTATTATGTTAGGCTTTTTTCTATACACTCTGTTACTTCATGTAACTCCCATAACAATTCCATGAAAGATGTATATTAGTACTGATTTATAATTAGGAAAATTAGGGCTTACACAAGTTGAGGATTGGATTCACTTTAAAATTATTTTCATGTCTTCAAACATATCTGTTAATTTATAAATTTTTGTGTGATTAATTTGCATCTCATGGGAAGAAAGTGATAAATTAACAGTATGTAACAGATATGTGTATTAAGTTTGGAATGACATAGTTTAAACTGCTTGCCAAATTTGGGATGTGAAGGGTTCTCTCAGTGGCAGTTTAGTTAGGGCATTGCTTAATCACCAAGCCAATAGCATGTGACATTATTCTCATCATAATACAGTGATTTCTTGGCCAGCAGCCATATCCTTTCCGGTTACTATGTGTGCCCTCAAGTATTCTGGGATTATGTCTTATGGACTCTTATGTCCCTAGTTCAAGTGAAATCATGACTGAAAAATGCAATGTGAACTAGGAGTTCTATAGATAAAGAAATTACAAAGTCTGACATCAATGGAGCAAGAGTCCAGCCTTTCTTAGGTGCATTTAAAACATGAATAGATAAACATTATTGGCTTCGTGCTTCACCTTGGTACGCGGCACTTTGTGTGCAAGAATTCCTAACAGTTTCATGCCTTATGTCTATTACAGATTTATTAGACATTTTCAGGAACTGTGTTTTTGTTCATTAATAAACATTTTTAATGTTAATATACTTATATATGCTATTTACAGTTCATTTTGATGTGATATGGAAAAAAATGGGGCACAACTGGCCTTTTTTTTTTAACCTACCGGAGTATATTTCCTTTTTTTTTCTTATGCAAAATTTCAGTTTGATTTAAGTGTTTTTGAATCACTTGCCACTTTCCAGGAACTTACCCAGCATGTAAATTGAAAGATGTTAATATATATGTCATTGAGTTGTTTTTTAAAACCCACACACCCGAAAAAGAAAAATCAAACATAATAAATAGGAGAGATTACTACTGAGATTCTGGAGAATCCAGTAAAAATATAATTAGTTAATATTTTCTTTTGGAAAGAGGTATTCCGGGTTTGTTTGTTTGTTTTAAAGAAAAGTGACCTTTTCTCAGATTATTCATTCTCATAAGAATTTATTACAGTTTTGACCTTATCGAAAGAACATTAAACAACATAATATTTTCATCTTCAGCTTTATAACAAGGTGGCCAACAAACTTTATATACAGGTGTTCTCCATATGACTTGTTTTTGTTGTTGTTGTTTGTACGTTATCTCAATAGAACATACCATTTGTAGTAAAAAAAAAAAATACTGGAAGACATAGTTTCTAGATTGTAAGGCCCAGGAAGGCACAGCTTGTGTCTGGCTTGTTTCCTCAGTACCTAGGATAGTGCTTGTACTTGACACATGGTAGGAATTTTATACATAATTTCTGTCTGGCTTTGATACCTGAGTTAAGAATCCATATGTAAAGTGGGTCCACATAAGTAATTTTAGCTCCAGTCCAGTAGAAATATCATTACGAAAAGAATCAAATTTCCTGAGTTCAAATTCTGACTCTTTGTATACTTTTTAGTTGTATAACTTTGACCAATTTTTATTAACTTTCTCAACTTTAGTTTCATCATTTGAAAAACAGGGATAAAAATGCAAGCACATCAGATTCATTGGGAAGATGAGAAAAGGTAGTATTTGAAGAACATTTTAAGCTGTTTTGTATTCTTTCATTTAAGATGCTAGTAATAAAAAGAAGAGTACATGTCCAGTTGCTCTCCTTATGCTTCATCTGGATAACAAAAATTGTTAGGTGTTCATCGTTACCCTGTCTCACTTTTCTAGGAGCACAACTAGACTACATTTCCCACTTTCCTTCCTTTGCAGTGAGGTGGAGTCGTATTACTGAGTTTCAGCCAATGGGATGTGGGTGAAGTTAATGTATGCCAATTCCAAGCATGTCCCATAAAAACATCTGACACAATTTTCCACATTTTCTTTTATTTGAATACGGAAGAAGACTCTGAAGATCTAGAAGGTGAAGGCAAAAACAGAAAGAGCTTGGGTCCCTAAGTCATCACTTGATGGAAAGCCATCTAGAGGAGGATACTTGAAAAGGAATAGCCACATTGGATAGTTGCATGAACTATACTTCTATCGTGTTGGGCAAGATAGAATTTAAGGATGACTTTTACATAGGTGATCCTATCTAACTTAAAAAATATAGCAGAAGGTCACTGTAGGTCTTGATCAGGTAGTATCATGTAGTAAGTCATATCTGGATGAACAGTTATTCAGTAGTACACAGCAGGCATTGGAAGGGGGTCAGAGCAGATACTATTAAAGGAGAATCTCGTGAGGATTAAATGTCAAATGCCTCAATCTGCACAGGTAGAAAGGTACAGAAAGAGGTATACTCTGTAGATGGTATGAGATAAGAGTCGAACTGTATACTAGCCTGACTAGGCGGGTGCCTGGGAGAATTAACAACAGAAACTACAATTCGAAAAAACAGACAAACAACCAACAACTTGGTTTTATAGGGTGGTTGCTTTTGCCCGGCTAGTGGAGCTGGCTTGGGCTACGAGCTGAGAAACAGTGCCCCCAGGAGAGACCAATAGCCCTTCCTCACATTTTAATATTTTATCTGGTTTTTATCTATAACCATAAGGAATCAATGGACAAGATAAGGAATCAATAGACCTACCCTCATCCTGGGCTTCCCAACATGTGAGGTGGGCACCAGCATGCTTTCACATGCTCTGGCTATTTTTGTATATGGACATATTTTTCTTCTTATTTTCTTGACATTGTAATTTATTTCATTGGTTTTGATAGAAATTTAAGCAAACTCCTACTTACACAAACTCAAGCTTTAGTTGATAATAGAAGAGAGTTCTGGGAAAAATATTTATACATCAGCATAGGAAGATGCACTAAATCAATGTTTGTCTTTTTTATTGATGCTACTGTGCACTATGTCTGAAGATAAATGTCTAAGGTAATTTTCTTGATCATTAGAAAATCATTCAATTCATATTGGGAGATACAGGCATGCAAACATATAATTTAAATGCAGCATAAAAATGATAAAGAATTTGAAAGTTCCAAAAGTTCTGTGAGATGGTGACCATTGAATTCTGGTTGGGAAGCTGAGGAAAACTTCATAGAGGAAAATACATGAAAATAACACAGTGATGGTGATGACAATGGTTATGCAGGTTTCTAAATGTGAGCTGATAACACACCTATGAAATAGATGCTGCTATTATCTGAAACTGACTCAGAGATGAGGAAGAGTTGGGTAACAACCACAAAACTAATAGAAAGTGAAATTGCGGTTTAGGCTCACATGTGTCCCATTCCATGTATTAGTCTAATTCCAAAAGTAAGCCACATGTTTGAAAAATGGGTAACAATATCAGTACATAGGAGCAAATGAATATTCTGAATTGTGAGCCCAGAGATTTAAAGGAGACAGAGCTCATACTGTGAAAGTTAGGCAAAGCTGGGGGGCAGCGAAAAAATGTGACGCTCTTCTTTTATTCAGTCAGAACCTTATGTAGTGTGAGCTTTTCACAATTCATATGGCCAACATAAAGTTCTTACTGAATGTTCTCACCCGGCTTACAAGGGAAAATGAGGCTTTTATATAAATATATATTGTCTGCCATGTTTGGCCAAATATTTCCACTAGCTTGTGTGAAAACAAAACCCATCTCTATTAAGAACAAGTTATAGTCTCTGTGCCATGATTTCTGTAATCTTATTTCCTATTCACTAATGCAAGGCTTTTCTCATGAAAGATCAGCTCATTACTGAGTCATCTCCAGTCTAAGATGCTATATGTGCACACTCAGTGGAACGGATCAATTTATTTCAGGAGCAAGGATGTGGAAACCAAAGGTCACAGGCAGTTGGCTTCATTTATTTTCTGGACTTAAAATCTATTAATTACATATCCTATATTCAAGCAACTGCAGGGAAAAATGCTTTATACCTTTAAGATTTTTAAAATGTGTTTTAGTAGATTACCTCAATGTCTGTTGAGGGAACAACATGTGTTTTAGAGTTGTAATTATGTATAATTGTGTCAATTTCCATGTTTTATGCAGTATTGAGCCCTAAATATCTAATACAAGTGTAATGTGAAAATTTAATTAATCATTTTATACTGGCACAAGACAGCACTTAGCCTGCTTTTTTGCAATGACAATATAGACCTTTATTAGGGACTTTAACAGGGGTCTCAAGCTACAGCCTGCAGGCCTAATCGGGTCCACTGTCTGATTTTTAAAAAGTTTCCAAAGTGTCATTGGAACTCAGCCATGCTCATTCCATCACGTGTTTTCTATGGCCACTTTCACTCTATAATGGCAGATTTGAGTAGACCATATGGTCCACAAAGCCTAAAATATTTACTATCTGGTCCTTTACAGCAAGTTTGCCAAGCTCTGGCGTGGTTCAGGAAATGTTATATTTTAATCTTCTTTGCCTATTCCCAAACCCAGGAAGAACTTGAAGTTTTTATAAGTAGAGTTGATAAAACTCTAACAGTTGGTGCAAAATAGTGAGAAGAGCCTGGTGTCTGAAGACAAAAAGTCTTCGCTTAAGTCTTGATTTAACTGTTTATTACCTGCACTACCCTAGGCAAGTTACTCATCTTTTTTAAACCTCAGCTCTCTTATTGCTGATACATATATAATCTCTGTCTCATATGTATGTATTGAAAATAACATATTTAAAGGCAATACTGCTGCAACTGTGAAAATAGCTTATTTTAGAGTAACCTTGGTTCACATTAGTAGTTTTTCTTTTTCTTTTTTTTTGATGTTTTTGTTTTATTTAAATTCAACTTAGTTAGCATAGATTGTAGTATTGGTTTCAGGATAGAATTTAGTGATTCATCACTTACATATAACACCCAGTGCTCATCCCAGCAAGTACCCTTCTTAATGCACATCACCCATTTAGCCCATCCCCCCACCTGCCTCCCTCCAGCCACTTTCAGTTTGTTCTCTTATGGTTTGCTTCCCTCTCTGTTTTAATTTTATTTTTCCTTCCCTTCCCCTATGTTCATCTGTTTTGCACATTAGTAGTTTCAGTCATGGTTTGGTGACATCCTATGAACTCTCCAGTCATCTCAAGACTAGATGTGTAGTTTTCTCTATGGAATAATTGCAATTAAATTTGATAGTATTCTGTGTTACTATGGAAGGGGTATAAGGAAGTATTTCCAAGTCAAATTAAGCACTCATGGAAAACACTTAAAATATTTGGAAGTCATTAGGTTAAATCCTGGTCATGTAAATGTAAGTTGGACCTTGATCTTAAGAAGTTAAAAATCGGCAGGCAGAACATAAATTTTATATTTGGACATAGATAAATGAGTAACACATGAGGAATTGAATCATTGTTACAAGGAAGATACTAACAAAATTCTCAGAGTGGGATGAACTCAGAATATATAACACAAATCAGATATACTTTGGAGAATCAAAGATTTTATAGATAGGGAGAAATTTGGCATGGACTAAGAAGAGAAGGGAAAGTAGGACATTCCATGGAAGTGGGCTATTAGGAACAAATGCAGAGAAGTAGAAAAGCATGGCAGTATTCTGAAAACAGTATGTTGTGACTGGAACAGATGTATACAAATAATACAGTGAAAGATAATCCTGGAATAGAACATTGGACCAATGTACTTGGGAACCACAAAGCTAAAAAAGACTGTAATAGCCCAGGTGAGTAATAAGGGCTTAAAGTTTGTGAAGATGTTGGAAATGAAAAAAGAAAGGACAAATTTAATAATTAGTGTAACATTTTTGGATGTTTACAGACACTCATGTATATCTTCTTGTCTTCACAACCTATCTTTGGTAGGTATTATCTCCAAGGAACAGATGAGGAGAGGGAAGCTTAGAGAGGTTGAAGACAAGTAGTGAGGGGGAAGTACTGAGATTCAAATGCATACATGTGAGTTCTGAGTCCGTAGTTCCCACATTACATCACATTGCTGCTTGGATGAAGAAAGCGGGGGAGGGGGGCGGGATTTAGAGGTAATTCTGTGGTTTCTGACCTGAGTGCGAACTTAGACTTATAAAGAAGAACTGTCTTAGGAGGGGAAGAGGATAACTTTGATATAGATCCTGGGACACATGAAAGGGTGATGAGTGAACCAACAGGTGTATTTATAGTTCAGGGGCTCAGATGACCTAAGGTGAAGCCTTTCTACTGATTTGCAAGTCTAGTAACCTTGTCTTCGTGCTTCTCCCATGGCCTTCTGGACTGTTTTAACTAACTTGATCCTCCTATTACTTACTGGAAAGTCACAGAATTTTAAGAAGAAGGAAGAGAAATAGGAAGACAGAGTGGCAATATGCACGTTCTAGATGCATGTGCTTCTCTCTTCATCTACCCTTTGGAGTTGGGAGTGCGTGTCCTGGAGTTTATGTCAACCTGTCTTTACTTTTCTTGAGCAGCTTTGGATATGGGATTGACGGGCAAGAACTAAGTACAGAGTTCTCTTTTCTTGATTCTGTCAGAGATGTGTTATCTTTCTGGTTTTAGACATGCTAGAAGGACCTAGGGATACCTGTGGAAATACTTGGGAGGAGAATTTAAATTGTGAAAATATATGGCAAATACAGAAAAACTTCCTTTAAAAATAAAAATGCCCATAAAGTGGAAAGTTTCCTGACTCACTATACAGCTTAAGTGTGGACAACTAATAGCCTGGGAGTCTCAATATTTCACTAAGCAAATCTTATTGGACAAAGTGCTTATTCTATGGGATGGAACATGATCAGACTAAGAACTGATAAATCTGGGTGTCAGACTTGGCTGTAAAGTAAACTAGATGAGTGATTATTCTTAAGTTCATTATCTGTAAAATAAGGATGATGTGGCCAAATTCCCTGAGTTGCTAAAAAAGGAAATGTTACAATAAAAATTGAAGTACACTCTGAAGAAGGTCTACAAAGAGAGAGCTCTTCTTTCCTTTGTTTCTGCATTCCTTTACTATACTACTCCCTTTGGTTTCTTTCTCCCTTCTTCTGTCTCTCATACCTATGCCATCTCTTCCAATCCTGAGCCAAGGGTGAACTTAGCAAAATGTATCTTTTCATGATCACTGCATCTCAACTGCCTGAAAGGGTCAAAAATGATATGACAACAACTTACTTTTGAACCTGTGTATTTCTTTAAATAAAAGGAAAACCCTAATATAATCCTACAGCATTGACATAGGAGAAAATTACTGTAATTATGCAAATTAAAATAAGTCAACAAGTTTCAGAACACAATGCACGATAAGTAATGTTTTTAAAAATAACAGTCACTGAGCCTGGTCATTTGCACTTAATAATAGGCTCAGGAGGGAGCCTAGTGTCTGAGGAGAAACAGCTGTGGTAATAGATGTATTATGGCTTTGATAGGTTCTCTCTAGCAGTTTTATTTCTGTATTTGCTTTATATTATAGAATGCTCCTAGAGTGCCCTGCTATTGAAATTCCCATCATACCCAGGGCTTTAATTATGTGATTGGATTTGACAGAACTTGAATTGAGGAGGCCCACCACTATGTCAGTTTATGCCAGGATGATATTATCAGGGCACTGGCAAGTACATGCTTAGACCTTAATTTATGTCTTCAGCGATTTCACTGTGAAACATAAGGAACACATGCCTCATGTGACTTTAAAAGACACTGAATTTGGCTTATCATGGTTATATGGTCTTCATAAAGTCCAAAAGACAGGATGGTACAAAGTGGGTGTTTCAGCATCACGAGTAATAGAAAGCATATGAGTTTTGAAACTGTAATTCCCAGGTTTAAATCTCAGATCTGCCACTCACTACTGGATCATCTTGGGTAAACTTAATTTTTCAGAGCCTCACATATCTCTTTTCAAAAATGTTACTCCAGTTACCCTAGGACTAATTTGAAAGTTTAATGTTATAATGTAAATAAACTCTGAGCCTAGCAGGTATGTGGTAGGCCATGAATAAATATTATTTCCTTTCCCCACCCCTCATTTGAAATTAGTTACTGCTTATAGAAACATTTTTCCATTTCTTTCCATCTGCGGATCTTTGAGATATAGGTGCTATCTCTTGGTTTTAGGACAGATTTGGCCATGAGGGCCAAAGGTTGGCAGGGGTTGTGACCACTTTAGCTCACTTTGGGAAAAAAAATAAAACAATACCAATTGCAGCAGTTTGGCCTTGTGGCTTTCCTCTCACAGCTCAGTCCATCTCACATGGACCTTATCAAATAACGTGTCAACGCTTTATCGCAGCGGAGCTGGAAGCAGCTGCACCATGCTCGTAGAATGTCAAATACTGATCACATAAACTGATTTGTGGTTTTCCTCTCTGTATGAAGCATCTGGATGCAGACCAGCTCCTACTTCCTGGGTAACAGGAAGCACACCCATTTCATAATGAGTAACAGAAACTTCTTTAGTCCAAACCAAACCCAAGTCCAGAGTTTGGACATACAGAATTGTTTGATTTAGCATATGTTGCTCATAGCACAAGCATATAAGGATCAAAAGTTTAATTTTTATATATTTATTACTTTTTTTTTTTTGCTGTGCACGTGCAAGACTTTGTCATGGGTTTCATAATCGGTAAAGCAACAAATATATAACAAATGTTAACATAGTGGATCAATTAAAATGTTCCTCTAGTAAAGAGAGAAATAAGAAGGTAGAGACTAGTTCAGGCCTAGTGGGGCTATACACCCTTTACAAAGCAGGCAGACAAATGTTGTTCCATATCAGCACCTGGGAAGAGTGGCCAGCTTTGGTAGACATGATACTTCTAATATTTGTTCATCTGGATAGAGGTGCAATAATCCTGCAGATTAGAGTCAGTCTTGGGAAAGACATGTAGTAAAAAAGCTTAATCCTGTCACCATATTTTCCTTACATTGTGCTTTCTTTCCCTTTTCTTAGGTACTTGTAGCTTGAATCTAGTCTTGGGATTCTCTCTTTATCAAAACTCAAGACTCCTATTCCTTCTCTCTCTCCCCTTGCAAAAGTCTGATATTCATCATCATCAATGTTAATGACTGCTAATCTTCTAGAGGCAACTGAATGTTAACGGAGACAATGCCCTGAATATCTTTCTTATGGTGGGATCTTAAGACACAGGTATGTGTGACTAAAACACTTTGTGGCAGGCATCTCTTTTCTACACTATTCAAATCACATCAGCTGAGATAAGATGCTGCAATAACATGGGAGTAGGAGTTACAAACCTCCTTTACAAACTTGCATTTAAGTTGCATTCTTTTAAACTATGATGAATGTTCAGATTAAAAGCTCATCAAAAAAGATCCCCAAATGCATGATGCATTAGTTTATAGCAGAACAATACTCCTACTGGAAATGACAGAAAAGTTGGACAAAATATAAAATGATTTGTTTGAAGAATTTGGAGAGCTCCTGAGACAATGGAGGAGCCAGGGTACTAGAATAGAAGGTAATTACTGAGAGATGAGCTGATATTTTGTGAGCTGCCTTCCTCCTAGGAATATTTACCAATTCTTGGCCTATGGAGGCAGGTTAAGAATCCTGCAGAGGGCTGCAGCAATGAGTCAGAGAACCCAGCAGAACTTCTGATAATGTCACCGTGTGGAAGTGATAAAAATTGAAGTACAGGGTAATGAGGTGGCCAGGACTTGAGGGACTGGGATGGTGGAGAGAGGGGAGGTACAGATAAATAAAGCCAATATTTTCAGATTCTCCTTTGAATTTTTTGTGAAATTCTTGAGCTGGGAGAGCCAAGTATTTGAAAGACAAACTAGAAAGTCTCTGGAAAGCAGTGTGGGGTTTTGGCAACCTCTTGGCGCTAAAGAGGCCAAAAATTGGAGTCATGACCTGTCAAGCAAGAAGAGTTCACCAGTCTCTCAGTAGGGACCTCTGGAAGGTATGCAGTGGGATTGGTGAACCAGAGTTACATAAATCAAGGTACAGAATCTGTAATCCAGCATCAATTTAGCTCCCTGCTTGGATTCTAGTCATCTACACCCAATTCCTAATTGGCATCACCAAATGCATACAATTTTTCTGTGTGAAGAAATGTCACCAGTTGCTTTTTATTTTATTTATTTATTTTTACATTTATTCATTTTTGAAAGGCAGAGAGAGAGACAGAGTGTGAATGGGGGAGGGGAAGAGAGAGAGGGAGACAGAGAAACAGAAGCAGGCTCCAGGCTCTGAGCTATCAGCACAGAGCCCAATGCAGGGCTTGAACTCACAGACTGCGAGATCATGACCTGAGCTGAAGTCTGCCACTTCGACTGAGCCACCCATGTGCCCCTTAAATTTTTTTTAGTTGCTTTTTATTTTTAATAAAACAAGAGTTTGAGTTAAATGGTAAGGGAGATTATTTTAGGCATACAGATGAACCTCTAGATTTACATCATATTAAAGCTTAACCTATATCCTTCATGAGCTTTTTTTTTCCTCCCAATTCAGCCAATCATTCAGAAAGTATTGAGTGTCACCACTCTGTTCCAGGTATTATTCATGTACAGGGGGTGGTATAGCAGACCTCTGAGAAGACAAACCAATTCCCTGTCCTTGAAGAGTTCACAGTCTGTTGGGGAAGTAGAGTATACATTACACATTGAGTATAACCAAGAATACTATGCACATTTCTAACACTTTCCTAACATCCTAGAGAGTACAGCATTAATGCAAGTTCTGAAGATAGGGAGTTGTAGGGGACATAGCTTCATGGGCTTTTTAATGTTGGATGATGATAATGTACTAGTTTGAAGGCAGTAGGATAAACCTGTTCATCTTTGAGTCTCCCTACTGGAGTTTTAGATTTGAATGTAAATTATTTCTTTGTCTACATCTAAGTTAAAATGTTCTTTCTTCCTCAACCCCATTTTCAGTGCAATGTGAAACATTGTATTAAATATGGAGTCTAGAGACCACAAAGATTAACACCATCCTGTTTGTGGTGTTTCTCCTTCCATGCTATGGGTTCTAACAATACATCCTTTTTCACCATGTGTAGGGATAACTGAATAAATTGGTGAGGTCTCACAAGGAGAGGGCTTTATAATGTTTTGAAAATGACAGGAAGTTAGTAAAGAGTAGGAGCTTCTGTCTTTTATAGCTTATTTGTTTAAGGACTGTAGCACACTCTGGCCTGTTCTGCATACAGTTTATGGCATCAGAATGAACAGACAATTGTCAAGTATGGGTTTTAAAGTAGATTAGGTTAAAAGGAGCCAGGGATTTGCAACAAAGGAAACGGGTTGTAAAAGGTGTCTGTTTGATTAACTACGTCAAACTGAAAACCTACTACTTGAAAGATATGGTCTAAATAGAGTAGTGGTACCTATGGGCATCAGATAGGCATGAGATCTGGGTGGAATTGTGTAGCTTATGTAGACAGCCAGACTGCCAAGATCTTGAATTTTAAACACCTATGTGATTATCATTTTTTAAATAAAATTAAAACTTAAATTTAATTCAAGTATTTAATGTACAATGTGTAAACAGCTTTAGGCAAGACCCTAACTGTGAAATTTTCTTGGGAAGTTTGGAACCTAATGCATTAACCTGCACTAAAATAATCTGATTCCCATGTTTCTTGGGAAGCAGTTCAGTTTGTGGCAGAATGTTTATAACTGTAAGTCATTTAAAAGTATAGATATGTTGCTTATAAATGACAACATTTAAGGATCAGACAAGTGTTTTTACATTAGCATGGGTGTCAGGATGTTGTAATAAGAGCTAGGAATTGTGTGGCATATAATAACACTAAATCCAGGCCTTGAGATAGACTGTTTGTTCTCAACTCTTTTAATTTAGTCCCTTCACATTATGTAAATGATATAAGCAAGTGTTAATGATATTTTTAATAGAATTCATTCAGACGCATTATAAGCCAAATGGGATACTTTAGGAATGAGTCACAGCAATTTAATAGGCTCAGGTACTGGTCATTTATTTTCCAGGACTGTGCTGTCCATTCCAATAGCAATGGCATCAGAATCACAATCTAAAAGCCCTTTTTAAAAATTATCTTCTCCCTTCTAGTGTGTGTGTGTGTGTGTGTGTGTGTGTGTGTGTGTGTGTGTGTGTGTGTGAAGAGTAATACTTGTGACCTTTTTCCTGAAGATTATCAGTCCTGTCAGTTTCAATCCCAGAGGTTTATAAGAAGAGCCTTGGCTACATCTTTATCCTGTGTTTAGGATGGTGTCTGGCATGTAGCTGGTATTCAGGTATTTTCTGTCTTTTGTTGGCTGAAAGAAAAAAATGAAAGACTAACTGAATGCCGAGGATTTAGTCAAAGTAGCTAGAGCAAAACAGGCCTAAAAACAGTCTTCTGATAGCAGGTCAGAAGGACAAAGATGAAAACTCCCAACACCTGTAAAATGGATTAGAGAACTTTTAAGTTGGAAAGTAGATTTTTTTTTTACATTCTCCCTGCCAAGGGACAATAAATGGTTTATATAAAGGATGGGACTGAACCTAGAATTTGGGAGAATTTAGACACCTCACTCAGGTTTAGTACAAGAAGAGTAAGGGAGAAAGAACTACCATCACACAAGATTGTGATTTGGTTTACAAGGACTTCCTAAATGAAAAGTCAACACTATACAGTGTTTTTCTGTTATTTTTTAAAGTTTTGAATCACTAGCAATATAGAAAAGTTTTAAGTACAGTATAACAGTATAAAGAGCTGTAATTTTCCTGTACCATTCAAGAGAGTTGCTGATCTCATGTCCCATCAGTTCTGAATCCTTATGTGTATATTTCCCACCGTGAGGACATTTTTCTACAATAACCCCAATAAAATGATCAAAATCAGAAAATTAACATTGATATATGACTACCATATAATCTTTAGAACCCATTCAAGTTTTAGGGGTGCCTGGGTGTGTAGCTCAGTTGGTTAAAGCCTCTAACACTTGATTTCAGATCAGGTTATGATCTTGAGGTTTGTAGGATCGAGCCAGATTTCAGTCTCCAAGCTGAAGGCACAGAGCCTGCTTGGTGTTCTTTCTCTCTGCCCCAGTTCCAATTACACATGCTCACTCTCTCTCTATCTCAAAATAAGTGAACTTAAAATTAAAAAAAATTTTTTTTTCCCAGTAATATATTTTCTTTAGCAAAAAGATCTAATCCAGAATCACATCTTGCATTTAGGTGTCATGAATGTTTGGTCCCCTTTAATCTGAAGCAGTTACTTTGTCCTTCCTTGACTTTTATGACCTTGATAATTTTGAGGATTACAGGGTACTTATTTTGTGGAATGTCCCTCAGTTTGAGTTTGTCTGATTTTTCCTCATAAATGGATTCAAGTTATGTATGTTGTATTATATCAGCCTTTCTTCAAACGATGTATTTTAACAAAGTTGAAATCCTATTTGTTGCTTTGATATTCTATGCTTTGGGTCTTGCTTGGTTTGCATTCTTCCAGAAATAGACCTTAAGGCAAATATATAATTACTAATACTTTGAGAGGTCATCTCAAGAAATACTGGCAGTGAAGTACATAGTAAAGGGAAGGAAGTTAATGAAAGGTGTGTTTCAAGAAAGTTACCACTGTAGGTACCAAGCACTTAATCCTGGTTGGGAATGTCTGGGAAATAGTATAGAACATATCTCAGCATCACCCTAACCTAGCGGTGAAGAAGCTGGCCTATTTATCCACCTCACCCATCAATGGTTGAAAACTGCTTGGGGGACATTACCTCTCTGGTATTTTCAGTTTGCCCACCATGTAGACCAACCTCATTTCTGTGTCCAGAAAAATAGTCCTTAGGCAGAGTTGAGAGTATTACCCAGTAATCAGCTCTTAGCACGTGCAGGTGAGTGAAGAGGATGCGGACAGAACACTAACAACATCTTTGCCCCACTTCTCAGCCCTACTAACTTCAGATTTTGATCATTAATTCCCTTTTTTTCAGTACTTTATGTGTCTTGCTCTTTTTCAATAACCACCACTTCTTCTCTACTGATTGATTCCTATCAGCACAAAAACTTCTGAATATTTCCCACCTAAAAAAAGAAAAAAGTTCCTACATTTCCTTCCAGTTCTGCCTTATTTCCTTCCACTGTTTCACATAGAAACTTTTTGGAAGAGTTATATGTAGTTGCATATGATTTCACTCTCCATTTTTTCCTAACAAAATCCAATAGGGTTTCTGTTGTCCTCACCATCCTGAAACTGCTCTTAAGAAACTCATAAATCATCTCTATGATGCCAACACCAAATGATCACTTCTCAACCCTCATCTCAATCAATTTGCAGCATAATTCAACAAATACGTGCCTCTTTTTTAAAGAATGTTTCCTTCTCTTGATTTCAGTAATACCATATCTTCCTACCTCATTGGCTACTCCTTCTCAGTCTCTAATAGGTCATTTTCTGGTGTCACCTTTGATTGTGTCAGAGTTTGATTCATCTGTATACTCTTTAACTTAAGTCATTCAATTCTCTTTACTACTTCACTGATCTCCAGACCAATATAGACATTGCCTACTTGGTATTTCTATTTGCATATTTAGTAGGCATCTCAATATGTATAAAACAAAACTCTTGTGTTTTCACCAAAACCTCTTTATTCAGTAGTGCTTTCCATCTCAAAAACTGTCCACCATTTCCCTAGTTGCCAAAAAATCTCTGAAGCATTCTTGATTTCTTCCGCTAGGCTCTCACATCACTTTATCAGTTAAGTTCCCTTGTCTTCATCTCAAAAATAAATCATGAATACACAGGTATCCCCATATCCATCTCTGCCACCTTAGTATAATACAAGGTATTATCATATTTCCCAGTCTATTTCATTGACTTCCTAATTGACCTATAAATTCCTCCACTCCTGTACCTTTATAATCCATTCTATACACAGTAAAATGAATGATCTTTTAAAATAACATATTAAATCATGTCGCTTCCTTCTCAAAATCTTCTATTGGTTTCCCACACTTAAAAACAACAACAGCCATGTAATTTTGCCCCTTCCTACCACCCTGACTCATTTCCTACTACTTTCTTCTGCTTTCTGTGCACTAACCATACTTGCCTTCCTTTCTTAGTATTTCTTTAACAGGGAAATACCACACACTGGTTTTTTTTTTTTTTTTAAATCTGTGGGTGCGTCTTAGTTTGTTGTGATGTTTGGTGGCATTACTAACAGTGTGTGTGAGTCAGAGATTTAAGATGTCCTGCAATGTGCAGGACAGTCCTTGAAATGAAGCACAGTTCTGAATCCTACATGATTTTCAAATATTTTTCCAGGCATTCATGTAGGTGAAAAAGATCAACTTAAAATTATTCTAGACCTAAAACCTAATTCCATTTTATGTATAAACACAGGGTTTTGTGTGTGTGTGCGTGTGTGTGTGTGTGTGTGTGTGTGTGTGACTTTAATATATGCTGAATTTTCTAGGAATGCAGCTACATTGTAAATTGAAAAAAATTGTAAAATTTGTTTTGTTAGAGCTCTATCAGGAGTTGCTCACCATTTCAGAAAATCACATCACCAATGGCAACGCCATTTGTGGTATTTGAGTTGCCAATGCAACACACCTGTACCTGACTCCATTTGTAGTTGTCACATTCATACAGATTCTAAGTATAGACACAAACATCTGACTACTTCATATGGCTTCTTTTTATTATACCTGATCATTTTCATTTATAAATACATATCATTTTATTACAAATTACCTTTCTATTCTTTTTACTTCATAGTACAGTTAAGGCAGGTTACTAATACTTTTGAGGAGTATTTGTGTGAATAGTTTATATCATATATGAATTTAATTTCAGGGCAGTAATGGGGATTCTACAAACTATTTGGCAGAAAAAGGTAGCTCTGGACTTCAGAGGATTTGAAACACTGTTTTAATACTTTAAGTTGATACTATGCCAGGTGGCCAGAGTGCTAGTCCTATTTGCCACAGTCTTGAACATTAGAGAAATTCCTTTCATAGGGCTATAACAGGAGGGTAGGGCAATATGCCAGCTCCTGAGCAAATTCTAATATCTGTCTAAAATTAATCTGGTAGAGCTGTATATAAGGCAAAGACTATTAGCTGTTTACCAAACCCGTTTATTTTTCTTCATTAGATATATCACATTCCCAAACATTCTTTGTGACGAGGTGTGGAGGTAATTGAAAATTTTTATTTTAAGCATGTACTTTGTTCAGAGTTCTTTTTGTCTGTGTATAACCCTTACTTCTGGGCATCAGACCTTCTAAGGTATGATGTGCATTAACATTTTCTTCCTTCCTTCCCAATTATTTCCTGTGAAATGCTCTCATGGAAGAGATTTAGAAAGTTTGTAGTATAAGGGTGTTGTATAGAAGCAGTATTCTCATCACCCAAGAAAGTGGTATAAAGAGAGGTAGTAGCTCCATTTGTTTTATTGTTTTGTTTTTAACATTTATACTCTAAGTTAAAATAATGGTATGAAATTGAGGTATGATGTACGTTTCCCCTTTTACAGGTAGTCTTTTTAATAAGATAAACTTTGAATAGAGTTATTCAAATTCAGATTTATTTCCTTATAGTTGATTTGTATTTGTCTAAGATGTCGGCATTGAGTTGCTAGTAGATATTATCTTGAGACTTGAAGATTTTAGCCCTTTGGGAGGGAGTCTCTTCATACATATATTAGAGATTTTGAGAGTGGCTGCATTAGAAGCTAAAGGTTTAGAACACTTTAAATCAAGATCAACAATCTTTATTTAACACACCAGATAATAGCCTATGTAGCTGCCATGGGCTGATGGTGATCCATGGAGAAATGCAAATGGACAGAAGGTATAAGTCCTTTTTGTAGCTAAAGAATATAATTTATGATACATAGACAAAAAAAGATGAAGAAGCATATTGCCCTTTGATCAGACAAGCTTCTGTGGACTTCAGGTTCCATAATCATGACCCAATGCCAGTGACACCACCTGAGTAGGGTAAGGAGACTATCAGGTATGGAGGGGAAGCTCACTTCACCATTCTCGTTAGGATTTTTCTTTCCTCCTTGTCCATTCCCCAGTGCTGAGGACACTTGGGGTACCTGCCTACCAACCAGATGCAAGTAACTTTTCAGCCTATTTGAAAAATCATATTGTAAGAGTAAAAAAAGCCAATTTCCAGGGTTAATTTGCCTAGAAAAACTATACCTCTAATAGCCCTATGGTTATAATTGCCCAGTTTATTCTTCCAAAGTTAAATACTACATTGTTTTTCAATGTTAGTTCTCAATTTTGAAGCTAAATTGCCATGATTATGTGTTGAGTCTTGGAGTTAAGACTAAATTTTCTGTTCTAAACACTAATGTACACTATAACTGTTTCCTTAGAAGAGTTAGGACAATGCTCTGCCAGCTTTATTAATGGAGGGACTGTTGTTTAGACCTTCATGTCCCTTACTTTCAGAGAAGTATTACCTATCAGAAAATATCATCGACACTCTAGGTACCACAACATACTATGTTGTAAGATCTGATTTAATTTTATGCAGAACCTACTTACAGCAAAGCATTCATTACAAACAGCTCAGTCAACCAATGACACCTGTGGGTTGCTTATTATTAAGGAAAAAATGGAATGTTTAAAAACATGCTTCAGAGTAGGCTAGTCAGATTAGGAACATATTACTCATGGGTTGCTTAGGTCAAAGAAAATGTAGAACTAGATTACTAACAAACAGAATAATGGGAGCTACACACTACATAAGATGCTGTTTTGAAAGCAGATTATATGTTAGGGCAAAATTCTGTGTGTTTATTAAGGAGTAGATCAAATATCTTCTGTGAAATCTTGATCAATATACTTTCGCAGAACTGGTCAATCCTTCCTCCAAAAGTAATTTGTTTATATTTTATATCACTGATAATGAATTATTATTATCATTGTTTATAGTAGTAGTAGTAGTCTAATAGTTATTTATCAGAGACTATGCCTTATTATCTTATGTATCTTCATGTCTTAGTTCAATGGCAGGCACATAGTAATTGTTCATCAAATATTTGTTGAAATGAATTTCTGCATGTAGGCATACACTAATGAGTTCATGAATAAGACAATTCCAGTAAAGACAGAAATATGGTTTCAAGGGAACCTGGGTGGCTCAGTTGGTTAAGCTTCTGACTCTTCACTTTGGCTCAGGTTCATGAGTTTGAGCCCCACTTTGGACTCTGCTCTGACAGCACTGAATGTGGTTTCTTCCACATCATAGGTAGATCAATGAATCCTATAGAAATGGTAGGATTGTGACCTTTTTACAGCAATGCATTTTGATTTTATTGGTGGAAAGAATGTAGTCTAATGATATTTCACTAGTATCAAACTTTGTGAAGAAAAGGACATGTACTAAAGATTGGATTCTAAAATACAAAAAAGTGCTAAGGGAAAAATTATGGAATAACTTATAAAATGTTAAATGATCATGAGAACAAACATTTGGATCTCATTTTAGACTTGGTTGGTTTTAAAAGCATAGTAAACTGAAGAAAGATAGTTGTTTTAGTGTGTGTTTGTTTGTTTTTTTCCCTTTCCTTGGGGGACTGCTGCTTTTTCTTGGCAGAGGTCAGTCACTGTGTGGGGAAACTAGACTCCAAGAATCAAGAGTGCAGGGCCAGAGTGTGTATTTGCTTGTCTTTGTATTCCCAATGCCTAACACAGATGTAAGAACATATTAGGTTCTTAATAATATTTGTTGAATAAGTGAATCAATAAATGAAATCTGACTGTGGTTTTATTAGTGGATTTATAGGCAAAGACCCAGTTTCTACTGAAAGTTAGCTATAATAATTTTCATAGTTTCACTCACAACCTTGGCTGTCCGATCTTATTTTTTCCTCAAAGACTTATTATTTGGAAATGTGAATTCTCCTGGCACAGGTTTCTACTACAGATTTCTCTTGACTTCAGCTGCCTGGTGTTGAAGTTTCAAAGTCATTTCAAGTGCTTCTCAAGCAGTTTGTCCACAGAACTACTGTAGCATTTTCACACACAATTTCATTTACGAAAAGTTCTTATCAAAAGCAATTTCCATTTCATGAAATTGTACATATGTGGTTTGCTTTTGCACACTTTCCCCCAATCAGGAGAATCTTACTTTGATTAGATGCACACCTGTTGGGGATAGTTTGAAAAAGAAGGAGTAAGGAGTTGGGAATTTAAAAAAGAGACAAAAGAGGTAGAACAGGTGGCAGAGCAGGAGAGAGATTTTTAAAATGCAGCCTTGGTAGAAATTAAGGTGGCTGAGGTAAAGTTAGAACCACATCCCATTGGCTGGAAGGTGGAGAGGCGCATGTGTTCTAGCAGACCCAAAGTTCTGTTAGTGGGTAGGATGTGAAGACCTGAGAGGTGCCTATTTGGTTTGCCTAGTTTCTTGAATAAAAGTTGTCTAGGGCTCCTTCAGTTAAGTTACATATTTGAGGTGGCCATGTGACCTAGGAGGCAAGGATCAACAAATTGTTCATCCATCCAGAAAAGCATGTAACATTACATAGAATATATATACAGGTATGTTGTTGAAAATGCTGGAAAGAGATTTTAGTATGTTGTCTTCATTGTTTGGCTTTCAAGAACGAAAAAATCTGTTTAAAACAACTTCCATAGAGCTTCGTTCAACCTTGGTGGCCCAAACTTACTTTTCCTTTAAAGGCTTATTTTTTTTGGAAATGTGAATTCTGCTGGCACAGGGAGTTTTGGAGCCTAGTCCTTTTATTGGAAAGGAAAAATATATGTTTGTATAGCAATGTAAAAATTGCATGAGCCACAGAGATGCAAAAATATTACTTTATCTTTCCATTACTAAACTTAATTTTAATCTTGAGCCCCCTTTTCAGTCCGAAGCAAAAAACTTCATTTAGTTCTTATAGTTTTAGTGGTTTCTCAGTGATTTCAAGTTTTTTTTTAAATTTTTTATGCTTTATTAATTTTTTTTCTTTTTTTTTTTTAAATTTTTTAACGTTTATTTATTTTTGAGACAGAGAGAGACAGAGCATGAACAGGGGAGGGGCAGAGAGAGAGGGAGACACAGAATCCGAAACAGGCTCCAAGCTGTCAGCACAGAGCCCAACGCGGGGCTCGCACCCACGAACTGTGAGATCATGACCTGAGCTGAAGTCGGACGCTTAGCCGACCGAGCCACCCAGGCGCCCCATATGCTTTATTAATTTTTAAGAGAGAGAGAGAGAGAGAGAGAGAGAGAGAGAGCATGCATGAGTGGGGGAGGAGCAGAGAGAGGGAGACACAGAATCCGAAGCAGACTCCAAGCTCTGAGCCGTCAGCACACAGCCTGACGTGGGGCTCCAACTCACGAACTGTGAGATCATGACCTGAGCCGAAGTTGGATGCTCAACCAACTCAGCCACCCAGGTACCCCTCAGTGATTTCAAGTTTAAATCCAGTCAAATTTAAGATTTGCCCCCTCTGTTTCTCCCTGGGGTTGATGTTAATTATAAATGTGTGCCAGGATGCAGCATTTTTAGAGAGAGGGCATTAATGTCTTCATACTGATTTGCCCTGAGCTGACTCCAATTCAGATGAACAATAATCCTGTCACAGGCATTGGTTGTCTACACATCTGGAATTTGGGGACCCTCCAAACTTGTTTTTGGAGGGAGTACCAGCCCTTTTCAGACTGACATTGTAGGATCCACATTGTAGCAACTCACTCTCCTAATGACCACCAGAATCTTCCCTGTTGGTTTTATATTACATTTAGGAAACTCTTTGCACATGAGAAAATATTTGGTAGTCCCTGAGTCCTACAGTACCCTTGAGGACTTCTATGGGATTGCAGAATATCCATTGTGAATTCCTCCTCACTCCCTTCTTTCCTTCCAACATTTAATTCAGTGCCAGGTATTTGCTAGGCACTGGTAGTAAAAGGTTCCTTCTCTGAAGAAGAAACTTACTTCTAATAGTATGTGAGAATTTCCCTTTCTTTAGGATGGGAGAATCAAAATAATTTGCCTCTCCCCCAACACACACACACACACACACACACACACACACACACACACACACACACAAAACGCTTGGACACTGAAAATTAAAACTACTTTGCCCCACAGCATACCATCTATAGTAACATAACTTCACTGTTTTATAAAACTCTTGCCAAGCTAATGGCTTTAACTCCTCAGTGGAAAGCTTCATCAGTTTGCACCCTCAAATTCTTTGAATTCCTTGCCTCAGAAATTCTTGCCTTGCTGTTTTATAATCCTTAACCAATCCTAACCAATCCCCCCACCTCCAACCCCACCTCCTAAATTAAAAAACTACCTTAAACCAAACTTTTAATTCTCGATAAATTCTGATCTTGCCTTTCTCAGACACTGCCAAAGCACTGTCAGGGTGGTATCTTACATGGTAAGCAACACACTTAGCTTTGCCTCAACAAATCAACAGGCTATGTTGGTGGTATTCAGGGAGCCAGCACTTGACAATGGTATCATCATAACTCAGTAGCAAGCCCTGCTTCTAAAAGAAGGTATATTTAGTATATATAATTAGCTCTAATTGCTGTGAAAGATTATTTTAAATGTATGTTTATGCATGATCAGAAGTCAGGCCTTTCATTGCTGCTTCATGATATGGTTTGAATACCCAAACAAAATACCATTGACTATTTCTCAATGGATATTAAAAATGTGATCTTCATTTTTTTAAATGTGATCTTTGTTAATCACTATATTAAGATTTAATGCAAGTTCTACTCATGCCTCAGGTATTGAGTTTAGGTCCTCCTAATAATGCCAGATGCTGAGTGTTTCTCACCCGTCCTGAACCTATGCTACATTCAATTTCTTGCTTCTGTGATTAGGTTCCTAGAACATCTGACACGGGAGACATTTTTTTTATGCGTCTTTAATTTTTGATTAAGTTTTATCCCTTTTATCTGTTGACCTGCTGAGGTCTTATGGTATGAATGTATCTTCCCAAAATGTATATGTTTAAACCCCAGCTTCTGAGGTGATGGTATTGGGAAGTTGGACCTTTGGAAGGTGATTAGTGCCTTTATTAAAGAAGCTTAGATTGCTTGTTTGCCCCTTCTGTCATGAGAAGATAGTGAGAAGTCTGACCTGGAAGAGGGCCCTCACCTGATTATACTAGCAGTCTGATCTCAGACTTCTAACCTCCAGACCTGTGAGAAATGTATTCTGTGGTTTATAGGTCACCTAGTCTTGGTATTTTTTATTGCAGCCTGAATGGACCAAGAGGTGAACTGGGCTAAACAATAAATGCAGTCCCTAAAATTCCTTTGTTAAGTGTATGTAAGATCTCCTTTGGCTGGGGTTTTTAGTTGTAGGCAACAGAATCTGACCTAGCAAGTTTATTTGGAAAGGGACTTATGACAGTTCGCAGAATTATTGGGAGAGCTGAAAGTACAGACTCTAGGCTGAGCTTCTGGGAACAGTGCCCAGAACCACACTGAAAACTGGCTCACTAAAGAAGCTGCTGTTGCCATTGGCCTTGGAACCCAATGCCTCTGCCATGATAAGGAAGATGTTGCATTGAGCAAGTGCTCCCACTGCTGCTAGTCTCAGAAGAATCAAACACCCCTGCCACTATACTGTTTGAGATTAGTTTTCAAAGTGTGGTTCCTGGCAGCAGCATGGGCATCACCTGGTAAACTGTTAGAAAAGCAGATTCTCAAATTCTACCCCAGACCTATTGACTCAAATACTGTGGGTGTAAGACCTGACAATTTATGTTTCTGATGCAAGCTAAAGTTTGAAATATGCTGTATAATATTGTTTACTTCATTACTCTAAATCTTATGCACACACAGGTATATCTGCTTGGCAGAACATAGGTCATATGAAAAACTCTAGCTACTGAGGAGAGTAAAGGAGTCTACAGTATTTCTCAGAACTTGTATATATGAAATCACCTGTAGATCTTGTTAAAAATGAAGATTTGGACTTAGTAGGTCTGATGGTCATTGTCAACAAGATCACAGGTTATGCCATTACTGCTCCACGGACCACAATTTGAGGAGAAAAAGTTTATAATACAGAAACACATGCTGGAAAGGAGGTTAAGGGAATTGTGAGTAATTCTTTTTTTTTTTTTAATTTTTTTAATGTTTATTTATTTTTGAGAGAGAGAGAGAGAGAGAGAGAGAGAGGGAGAGAGAGAGAGAGATGGAGCGTGAGCAGGTGAGGGGCAGAGACAGAGGGAGACTCAGAATCTGAAGCAGGCTCCAGGCTCCGAGCTGTCAGCACAGAGCCTGACATGGGGCTTGAACTCACGAACCGCGAAATCATGACCTGAGCTGAAGTCAGACGCTTAACCGACTGAGCCACCCAGGTGCCCCTGTGAGTAATTCAATATGCAGTGTCTTTTACTCAACTCACCCTCTCTTTTAATAAAAAATCATAACCTCCAAAATTTGCAAAAGAAAAAATCCTCCTCATGAGGAGGAGTCTGCAGAATCTTCATACATTTTCGTTTACTGCCTTTACTTGAATGAGGGGTCCACCATCTCCTTTCTTAGAAAACTTTGGAGTGTCTGGGTATTATAGCTTAGGAATGAAGTTGGTTTTTTAAAATTTTTATTAAAAAAATTTTTTTTACCTTTATTTATTTTTGAGAGACAGAGAATGAGCAGGGGAGGAACAGGGGGAGAGAGAGGGAGACACAGAATCCGAAGCAGGCTCCAGGCTCTGAGCTGTCAGCACAGAGCCGATGCTGGGCTCAAACTCACAAACCATGAGATCATGACCTGAGCCGAAGTCAGTTGCTTAACTGACTGAGCCCCCCACACGCCCTTGAATTTGAAATTTTCTTAAAGCCTAAGTTAAGCCAGATTCAGCAAGCAGCTCCTTAACTTTTTCTCTGAATCTCTTTTGTCTTATAAGACTACCTCTCAATCAGAAAATAAACTCTATAAACTCAACTGCGTGCCCTCACCAAGACTCTTCTTGCTATTCTCACTGTTGCGTGCCCCCTACCAACAGACGCTACAGTTGAGCCCTGATATGATGACAATTTCTGGAGGATTCATCTGGCTGTCTTGTAGCCACTTGAATACATACGATCCTTTCCTTCATTGCTAAAACAGTGCTTTGTTTTCATAGGAATATTATCAAATTTCAGGAACAGTTTTGCCTTTCCTGTCTGGAGAGCTTTGACTAGTAGTATTACCATTTGTTGATTTACATTTATGTCTTACCATGATATCCTACCCAACATACCTCCAACCAGAGAACATATTTCACAGCAAAGAAAGCATGACTGGTCTTATGATGTGCCCATCATCCCAAATGATGGTATTCTCTGGTGGAAACTATGTCTGCTACCTGGCTATTCGTGTTTCTGAATTGGAACACAGAGAAAAAGGAGTCCTTATTCTGGCCTGGTTGAGGTAGATATACCAGTTATTAGGGATATATGGAGTTACTGCGGCACAATTAAGGTAAAGAAAACTATATTTGGAATCCAGATGACTTATTAGGGTATCTCTTACTATCTTTTCTTGCTCAGTAGTCCTAGTCAATGGAAAGCCATGAAAACCCAATAAAGAGATCACTAAGGATTCATATTCTGCCAGTAATAATGATTTGAGTCATCTCACTACCTGAAGAACCCCATCTAACCGAGGTTTTGACAGGGATGAGTGCACAGTGGTAGCTATGGTTACTAACACAGGTCTTGTGACCAGCTTTAGAAGCAGAGACTGTAGCGACTCATTTTATGTTAATTAATTTGCCCCCCCCCCCAATCTCCGGCTTCTTTTCTCCTTCCTTCCTACCTTTTATGAAGAAAAGAACTGGCTATGGCTTATGATTTAGGTTTCAGGTAAGAACATGGCCATGATAAGTAGCTAATGGGACTTTGTTGGGGAGACAAACCTCTTCTTTGGACAAAGGATCAAAGTAATATTTGGCTTATGTTACTGAATAGGTTTATGGTATCAATTAAGTGATTGGTGTTTAGACTACCTATACTATTTTTCACCACAAATATAATGTTTCTAATAACATAGTATATGTTTTATCTTGGGTGCCACAATTAAAATTATGAGAATTTTTTTAATTGAGGATAAAATTATTTCTACATAAGTTCACACATTTACATGTACCTTCTTTAAACTGAATAAATAATGAGTAAATGAAAATGGATAAACAGATATTGGCACTTTGATGAAAACATATAGGAAAATAAGTTGCAGTATTGTGGCCTGGGCAATGTGGAGGAATGAAAACATCAAACTTGTCAGTGACAGTCTTTTAGGGTGAACTCCACAGAGGGCATTTCATTTCACTCACTTATCCACTCACCTTTATTTATTGTTATATTTGGCAAATGTTCTTTATGAGCCCCTGTGTTCCAGGCATTGTTTCTGGTACTGGGCATACATCAGTCAACAGAACAGATAGAGTTCTCCTTTCACTTAGTGTCCAGTCAGGAGAGACTCTTTTAGTCTTAAAACAATACTTCCTATGCTACCCCTATTTTGTCTGAACTTCAGGTTGATTGATCATGTCCTATGCTGAGACTTACAGAAGCAGAGGATAACAATTCTTTTGTTGTCACAAGAAAGGAAAGGGAAATAGGAGTTTTAGTTAAAGGACAAAGCTTGATTCTAAGAAGAAACTGTGTACACTCAATTTGCAAAGCATTCGTGAGCAAATGGAAAAACTGGGATGATAGGATGTTTTGGTTTATTAGTAAATGGAAGAACTAATATTTTGGTCTAGTTGATATGGGCTAACTGAAAAGGAATTATATATCAGACATAAAGAAATCATAAAAGAAAGATGTATTCAAAAATGAACGAGATTTTTATCCTGGAGTTACATATTAACTGAATGAATTTTGAACAGGAGATTTTAAAGAAAAGATTTGACATTGATTTAAATTTAGAATGCAATGATATGGAGGAGTCAAGTACACTGAAACGTCATTTATTCTTTACTATTATTGATATTCATCCCTTTGGGTAGAAAAGCCTAATTTCCCTCCCTTTGAGTGTTTATTGGATTTAATGAGTCACATCCAATAAATAAAGTGGAAGCGATGGTGTACAACTTCTGAAACTTGGTCATAAAAGGTATTGAGGCTTTCTCCTTGCATTTTTCTTGATCTTCTGCTCTGCAGCGGTGGGGGCTGGGGGGGTGCTAGCTGCTGTGTAGTGAGAATACTTAAACAGCTCTATAAGAGGTTAATGTATCAAGTTATAGAGGCCCCCTATTAACAATCTACATTAAACTGAGGCCTCCAGCCAATAATCATGCAATTAAGTCATTTTGGAAATGGATTCTTTAGCCCCAGTCAAACCTTCAGATGATTGCAGCCCCAGCTGATACCCTGATGCAGTCTTATGATTGAGATTGAGCCTGAACCAATTAGCTAAGATGCTCCTGGATTTCTGGCTCACAGAAACTGTGATGATGCATATGTGTTTCTTAAGCTACTAAATTTGGGGACAATTTGTAACACAGCAGCAGGTAATCAAACAGAGAAATACAAATATGTGGGCTTATAGTTGAACTGTATGAGTGTCTATATATATGTCAGATATATGTACAAGTTTCAAAATATAATCTGCAAGACTTGGGGTGTAAATCTTGGGATAAAAGCAAATCACTGGGGCTGACCATTGCAGTGTATATGTCAAGGTAGAAGGACAAAGATGTGAGGTAGTTCAGTTACCATGAGAGAGGAGTTAGTGTAAAAAAATCGAAAGGGGAAGGAAAATGAATGAAAGAAGTATAGGAAGAGAGAGGAAAAGAGAAGAAAGGAGAAGTGGGAAGGAGAGGAGGAGAAGAAAAAGAACAAATAAAGAAGGGAGGGAGGGAAGAAGAAGAAGGAAAGGAAGGAAGGAAGGTAGGAAGGAAGGAAGGAAGTAGTTAGCTGTGCCACTGTATCTAAACCATGAGTGTGGAGGAACAGGCAGAGAGTTTGTGTTCACAGGTCCCAGAGTGCCTGTGAGATGCAACTCAATGAGAAGTAACATCAGACTCCCGCTTTATTACCCTCATGGCAGCTGCCATAATCCCCTCACCTCATTGTTGGGACTTTATTTTTCTTTTTTTTACAGAGTGTTTGATGCTTTCTATAATGTGATTTAGAATTTTGAGACTTTTTTTTATGATTCTAACAAAGAAGTCACGAGAAAGACAGCACTGTGGCGGCTTTTGAAGTGTTTCCAAAGCTCTACAGTTCTGCAAGTCACCCAAAGGGTTTAAAAAAAAATACAGATTTCTCATCCCAAGACTCACCAAATCTGAATCATTTCTTCATAAGATTTCCAAAATATATCTATCTTGTTCTCTGCTGTCCATTTGAATTTCCCTGAAAAATATCTTGTTCCAAAATCTCAACCAGTTATCTCAGTCAAAACCAAGTGCCCCAATCACAATTACTAACCAAAAGATGCACTCTGAGGTCAATATTTCTCAAGCTATCTGTGGGGAAGGACCAATGTTTTTTTTAACTTCCAAACTGTCATAATTTTTTTTAAATATAAAATGCTATACTTGAATTAATAGAAAAATAAAATGAAAAGACACACAAAATAAACCCTTTAAATTTTGGGGGTGCCTGGGGGCTTAGTCAGTTGAGTGGCTAACTGTTGATTTCAGATCAGGTCATGATCCCAGGGTTGTGGGATCGAGCCCCATGACAGTCTATGCACTGAGCGGGGAACCTGCTTAAGATTCTCTTTCTTTCTCTCTCTCTCTCCCTCTGCCTCTCTCCCCCACTCACACATGCTCTCTCTAAACAAAATAAATGCAATTTCAAAGCCTCTAAATTTTTAATTACTAAGCTCAACAGGCACAAGATATTCTTTCAAATTGCTACACATTCATTCATTTAGAGTACACACGGAATATTCTCCAAAATAGATCACATATTGGGTCACAAATCAGGCCTGAACAAGTACAAAAAGATTGTAATCATACCATACATATTTTCAGACCACAACACAATGAAACTTGAAGTCAACCACAAGAAAAATTTTGGAAAAACCACAAATACATGGAGGTTTTTATTGGATTTACTTTATTGTATTTTTAATGTTTTTAATCTTTATTTTTGAGAGATAGAGTATGAGCAGGGAGGAGCAAAGAGAGAGGGAAACACAGAATATAAAGCAGGCTTCATGCTCTGAGCTGTCAGCACAGAGTCTAATGCAGGGCTTGAACCCATAAACCGTGAGATCATGACCTGAGCCAAGAACATCCTACTAAAGAATGAATAGGTTAACCAGGAAATTAAAGAATAAATAAAGTACATGGAATCAAATGAAAATGAAAACACAACAGTTCAAAACCTCTGGGATGTAGCAAAGGTGGTCATATGAGGGTAGTATATAGCAATACAGGCCTACCTCAAGAAGCAAGAAAAGTCTTAAATACATGGCCTAACATTACACCTAAAGGAGCAGCAAATAAAGCCTAAATCCAGCAGAAGGGAAATAATAAAGATTAGAGCAGAAATAAATGATGTAGAAGGAAAAACAATGCAGAACAGATCAGTGAAGCTAAGAGCTGGTTCGTTGAAGGAAATAATAAAATTGATAAACCCCTAGCTAGACTTATCAAAAAGAAAAGAGAAAGGACACAGATAAATAAAATCACCAATGAAAGAGGAGCAGTCACAACCAATACCACAGAAATACAAATAATTGTGAGAGAATATTATGAAAAATTACACACCAACAAACTGGGCAAACTGGAAGCAATGGGCAAATTCTTGGAAACATACAAACTACCAAAACAAACAGGAAGAAATAGAAAACTTGAACATACCCATAACCAACAAAGATATTGAATCAGTAATCAAAAATTTCCCAACAAACAATAGTTCAGGGCCAGATGGCTTCCCAGAGGAATTCTATTAGACATTTAAAGAAGTTTTAATAACTATTCGTCTCAAACTGTTCCTAAAAATAGAAATGAAAGTTGAAAAACTTCCAAATTCATTCTATGAGGCCAGCATTACCTTGATTCCAAAATCATACAAAGACACCTCTAAAAAGGAGAACTACAGGTCAATAACCCTGATGAACACGAATGAAAAAATTCTCAACAAGATACTAGCAAATCGAATCCGACAGTACATTAAAAGAATTATTCACCACAATCAAGTGGGACTTATTCCTGGGCTTCAGTGTGGTTCAATATTCACAAA
The DNA here is from genome assembly GCF_018350195.1 of Panthera tigris. Lineage (NCBI taxonomy): Eukaryota > Metazoa > Chordata > Mammalia > Carnivora > Felidae > Panthera > Panthera tigris. The sequence goes on along the minus strand of NC_056667.1, from coordinate 137,013,659 downwards.
TCAATCAACATGATACAACACAATGAAAGAAAGGATAAGAACCATATGATCCTCTCAATAGATGGAGAAAAAGCATTTGACAAAATACAGCGTCCATTCTTGATAAATCAACAAAGTAGGCATAGAGGGAGCATACCTCAGCATCATAAAGGCCATGTATGAAAGACCCACAGCTAATATCATCCTCAATGGGGAAAAACTGAGAGCCTTTCCCCTAAGATCAGGAAGAAAACAGGGATGTCCACTCTCACCACTGTTGTTCAACATAGTACTGGAAGTCCTAGCCTCAGCAATCAGATAGCAAAAAGAAAGGGCATTCAAATCTGCAAGGAAGAAGTCAAGCTTTGATTATTCACAAATTGCATGATACTCTATATAGAAAACCCAAAAGACTCCACCAAAAAATTACTAGAACTGATGTACGAATTCAGCAAAGTCGCAAGATATAAAACCAACATACAGAAATCTGTTGCATTTCTATACACCAATAATGAAGCAGTAGAAAAAAATCAAAGATTTGATTCCATTTACAATGGCACCAAAAACTATTAGCCACCTAGGAGTAAACCTGACTAAAAAGGTAAAGGATCTGTTCTCTGAAAACTATAAAACACTTATTAAAGAAATTGAAGAGGACACAAAGAAATGGAAAAACATTCTATGCTCATGGATTAGAAGAACAAATATTGTTAAAATGTTTATACCACCCAAAGCAATCTACACATTTAATGCAGTCCCTATCAAAATACTACCAGTATTTTTCGCAGAACTAGGATAAACAATCCAAAAATTTGTATGGAACCACAAAAGGCCCTGAATAGTTAAAGAAATCCTGGGGGTGGGGGTGGGGTGGGAAGCAAAGCTGGAGGCATCACAATCCAGACTTCAAGCTCTATTACAAAGCTGTAGTGATCAACAAAGAATGACGCTGGCACAAAACAGACACATAGATCAATGGAATGGAATTGAAAACCCAGAAATGGACCCACAACTAAATGGTCACCTAATCTTCAACAAAGCAGAAAGAATATCCAATGGAAAAAAAGACTGTTCAATAAATGATGTTGAGAAAACTGGACCACTGTCTTATATCATACACAAAAATAAATTCAAAATGAGTGGAAGACCTAAATAAAGACCTTTAAAAGAAACCATTAAAATCCTAGAAGGAGAACACAGCCAACAACCTCTTTGACCTCTGATGGAACAGCTTCTTACTAGACATGTCACCAGGGGCAAAGGAAACAAAAGCCAAAATGAACTATTGGGGTTTCATCACATAAAAAAAAAGCTTCTGCACGGTGAAGGAAACAATCAACAAAACTAAAAGGCATCCTACAGAATGGGAGTAGATATTTGCAAATGAAGTATCTGATAAAGGGTTAGTATCCCAAATCTATAAAGAACTTAAACTCGACACCCAAAAAGTAAATAATGAGGTTAAGAAATGGGCAGAAGACATGAACAGACATTTTTCCAAAGAAGACATCCAGATGTCCAACAGACACATGAAAAGATGCTCACCATCACTCATCATCAGGGAAATACAAATCAAAACCACAATGGAATACCACCTCACATCTATCAGAATGGCTAAAATTAACACAGGAAAAAGCAGATTTTTGGCAAGGATGTGGAGAAAAGGGAACCCTCTTGCACTGTTGGTGGGAATGCAAACTGGTGCAGCCACTCTGGAAAGGAGTATGGATATTCCTCAAAAAGTTAAAAATAGAACTACCCTACAACCCAGCAATTGCGCTACTACGTATTTACCCAAGGGATACAAAAATACAGATTTGATTGTTTGTAGCCGCATTATCATGTTTATAGCAACATTATCAATAATAGCCAAACTATGGAAAAAGCCCAAATGTCCCTTGACTGATGAATGGATAAAGATATGTGTGTGTGTATAAAGAAGCTATGGTGTGTGTATATATATATGTGTGTGTGTGTGTGTATATGTACACATACATACATGTATACACACATATACACACATATATGTACATATACATATGTATGCCACACTTACATGCATATGTGTATATACACATACACACAATGGTATATTACTCATTCATCAAAAAGAGTGAAATCTTGCCCTTTGCAACAACATGGATGGAGCTACAGTGTATTATACTAAGTGAAAAAAAGTCAGAGAAAGACAAATTCCATATGATTTCACCCATGTGGAATTTAAGAAACAAAACATGAACATATGGGAAGGAAAAAAAAAGAGAGGGAAGCAAACCATAAGAGACTCTTAACTATAGAGAACAAACAGTGTTGATGAAGGGGGGGGTGGGGTGGGTAAGGGACGAGCTAAATGGGTGATGAGTATCATGGAGGGCATTTGTCGTGAGGAGCACTGGCTGTTGTATGTAAGTGATGGATCACTAAATTTTATACCTGAAACCAATTTTACCATATGTTAAAAACTGGAATTTAAATAACAACTTGAAAAAATATTCTTTCAAATTGCTATAAAGGTTTCTAACTGCCTTACTCTGAATTTCTGTGTTAATCCCTTTGGGGATTGGGACAAACAGCACATTGGGGTTGTAGTGGAGGGCCTTGTTCGGGATTCCTATTTCTAGCCGAACAATTTTATTTCTCTTCCATCCAACAATAGTTACTATCTTAGTTCAAATTTTACAACAAAGTTTAAATGATCCAAATATCCTGCATACAGTTCTCAGGGACATGCATGGGAGGACCAAATGACTGTCCCATGCTTGTTAGCTGTCTGCCACCAAGTCCCCTCCCTCTGGCTGACACTGGTTTCCTGTCTCCAAGCCAGTATGTAATCCATTCCAAGAGTTCTTCCCCTAAGCTATGTTTTTGATCTTGTAAATCAATCCATGTGTCATGCAGTTGCATCACATGCTTCTCTGATATCCAGCTGTCCACTGTTTCACCCTGATCTATTCATTAGACAGTATGCTCAAAGGATTGAAGTCAATTAATATGGAAGGGCACATTGTTTCTGTAGTGTTCTTCACTTGTGGGTTGGTGCTGGGAGTTCTGCAAATTATCAATTAACACGCTTTCTCTTATTGCCTCGAGACATGATTTTCAATATGTTTTCATAAACTTTGAAGTTCACAGGACTAGGTCCAAATTGTTTTCTTTTCTAAATATTGGGACTGTAGGGTGGGTTTGTGTTTTATTATCATGAACTGTTTTATAAACATGGACTATGTATTTCCTTCTTTTTTGTATTAGAATTAGTGAAGGCTTATTAAAAAAAACTCAGTTTTTGGAACACACTCAATGCACAATCATTTAGAAATAAGATGAAGAAAGGAAAGGCATGCTGGTATAAGTCACCATTTAATGCATTCCCTGGGTTTCAGTGATTATCTCCCCCTGGTCACTTTCACATTCCTTTTTCTCAAATCACCTGACCACTTACTAATGATTCAATCCCAATGACTGGCCAGATAGTCCTGAACATCTGGTTGGCATCTTAAATTCAACACATACCAAATAAATTTATTATTTTCTTCTCAAACTAGATATTTTATTTGCCAGTTTTTGAGGGCAAAATCTTGCTATTATTGTTGAATTACTCTCTCCCTATGTAGCTAGCTGTATAGAATTTATTTCTGCAAGGTGTCAGCCTTCCTTTAATTCCTCTGCTGCAAACCAGACTATCATTATTTTTATTTAGAGAGTTGGATTAAATGATTTTTCTCTCCTTCAGCCACTCCTAGCATGTAACTTAACATGACTACCAGATCAATTGTTTTATTTTAAATCACATTAATTTATTTTAAAGCACAGTTTGACCTTACTTAGTCTACATTACCAGTGGAATACAATTCACATTCCTGAGCATGTGTTTAAGACTTCTCTATCCCTATAAGTACCTTAAACTCCTGCAAACAGAACCAGGGGCTCTCAAAATACATATTTCACAGTGTTCCATCTGTGTATATTCATGTTCATTTTTCTAGAATGCCCCAATTCGCAAGTGTCATAGTTTTACCTATTGCTAACCCTTTAAATTTTCCACCCCTCTCAAGAAATCTTCCCTGATTCATCCATTCAAAAATAATCCCTCTGCCTCCCACAGTACTTTTTATTTATTTATTTTTAGATAAATATGCATTCCTTATATATTATAAGGTATATAGTAAACAGTTAAGTTAAATATTTAAATTGTACTTTATTATGAAAGTATAGTTTTAGAAACCATCACAATACTGTTTTGTTGTTGTTGTTGTTGTTGTTGTTGTTGTTGTTGTTGTTATTTTGATGTATAGGATTTTGGAGTTGACAGACCTGGAATCTAATCCTGCCTCCAACAATTTTGCTTTACAGGTTTTTATCCTTAGTTTCCTCACTTGTAAAAGGGCACAATAATAGCCATTCCAAAGGGCTTTCTTTTCTTGTGTGAGACTCAAGTGAGAATCTTTATCAAGTGCTTAGCGTTTTTCATATGTAGTAAGTGCTCAATGCTACTATACTACAAATGAGATCAAAGGAGGTTAATAATTAAATAATTTGTACCCCAAACACATTTATCTTGTTTTGTACACTTTAATTACCTGGGATTCCTAAAAAACAAAGCAGTATAAGAAACTACAGGGAGTGCCTGGGTGGCTCACTGGTTAAGCATCTGACTGAATTTTACCTCAGGTCATGATTTTGTGGTAGTGAGTTCTGAGGTGTCAAGCCTTGCATCGGACTTGTGCCAGGCATGGACCCTGCTTGGGATTCTCTCTCTCCTTCTCCTCTGCCCCTCCTGTACTTGCACTCTCTGTCTCCCTGTCTGTCTGTCTGTCTCTCTCTCTCAAAAAGAAGAAACAAGAAGAAAAACACTACAGAATAGCAGAAAGTATTTCATTGGGATTATGATTTAAGAAAGGTCAAGCAAACACAAATATGACTCTTCCTTGAGCACAAACTGCTTGTTGTCTTCTGTGCCATTCTATGGGTTCCCTCACAAAATTCATTCAACTCCCAAAGATGACTAAGATATGTTCTCTGTGCTGTAAAGATTTATAATCTAGTTGGAAGAGATAGTTTTATACACACATAACTATCATACAAAGTAGATTGCAATTTCAAAGAGGAATGGCCTTGAAGGATATAAGTGATTTCAATGAGTTAAAAAAAAATTGGAAAAGGTCATTCCTAATGAAAACAATTAAGAACATGGCAAGGCAGAGTGATGGGAAATCCCCCTATGTTTGGGGACTATTGCTTGAATATTTTAATCTTTTTCTACTTGTCAGAAGAATGTAAAACTTCTAAGGTGAAGAAAGTGAGGGAATGATCTACCTAAGAAGAGTACCACTCTTGGGAATTGTCTATGTAGTCAGAGTATAATTTCCACAATTATAGAACCAAGGGAAGATGTATTTTCCAATCGTTTGTTCTGTAAGTTTTGCTGTGTGGAGTAGTTACGGTGATGCTAAACATGGATAGTACAAATAGAGAAAATGCAGTAATATATGGTCATCATCAATAATATATGATCATTACCATTCATAAAAAGAAAATGAATCAGTCATAGCAAAGTATCAATATCTTTTCCAATAATTATCAAAACACATTATAAACACATCTATAATAAAATTTTAGGTAAGGTAAGGTTAGGTGTCTTTCTTTCAGATATATTTATTACAAGGTTTGTGCATTTACTGTAACCAATAATAGATATAATAAAATGATCATGACATTAATTTATATAGCTATGCTCCCTTTCCTCTTAAAGTGCTTTTAATATTTCATTCTCCTTCATTGACCCAATTTCTTAGAGAAAAATGTCTAAGGAGGCCCTTTTTATAAAGCTTATAGAGAAAGTAGGCACTTTTCTCTTTAAAATCATAAAAAAAAATAGGACAAAGTACTTTGCCAGCATGGGATATTAACATAAAACACGTGGAAAGTGCTGCTGTCGCAAAATAGCTTAGACTTTTTTCCTTAGATCCAATTTATCACGGCGTTCTGAATTTGAGTATAACTTTTTTGGTAAAAATGACTCTTCACTCATGTATGTGAACAAATGGGACTTTAGGCACAGCATCATAAGAGGATTTCCTATGCTATGTTAAGACCCCGATATAGGGACATTCCATTGTGAATATAAATAACTCCAGTCCCTCTAAACTTGCCTCTCCATATGGTTTTGCTTAACAATGCAGCAGATGCCCTGGATAGAAACCACCTATTTAGCTATAGGCAGGCCGGCAAGCTTCTGTCACTGTGTTCTCACTGGTAGGTCACTGGACGTGAATGCCAACCAGGGCAATTCCCTTGGCAGTCAAATTAGCAGGTGACTTGAAGGCATAGGGATATTTTAAGGCTGCTCTACCTTAGAAGCCTGCCTGGTTTGTTGTTTAGTGCATGAGGCCATGTCAATTTTTTTCCAAGGTCTGATGCTTCAGAGAAATCTATTGGGATTAAAGCCAAAGAAGAAAGGCTAGAAGAAGATACATAGTCAACACTGACATTGATAATTTTTCCCACTAAAATTTTTAAGAATCAAATCAGAATTAAGAATCTCTGAACCTATGTTTTCAAAGAAAGTCTCCCCGATTAATTCCACTCATCATGTGTTCACAGAGGCTATGGAAATTGTTTCCTAAATGTAAAAAATTTATTAGAAAAATTCTTAGGAGACTGAGAGATTTCTGTATTTAAAAAAATCAAAACTGAGGCATCTTGGTGGCTCAGTCGGTCAAGTGTTTGACTCTTGATTTCAGCTCAGGTCACGATCTCGCGGTTTGTAAGTTCGAGCCCCATAGCAGGCTCTGCACTATCAGCACGGAACCTGCTTGGGATTCTCTCTCTGCCTTTCTCTGCTCCTCCCCTGCCCATTCTCTCTCTCTCTCTCTCAAAATAAATAAATAAAACTTAAAAAAAATTAAACTAAAATTTTGGGGAGATCCTTGATGCCAGAAGCTGTTACTGAGGTGTAAGTGACATTTACCTACTATAACTTGGGCTATGATAAAAGGATGCTGCCTAAGCCCATTTCTTTTACTCAAGGTTCTTATGTAGCCATGTAGTACCATTGATTATTTTTGATGGTTGATTCCTGCTTAACACACTGCAAAACCCTCTCTCCTTGCATTCTAGTAAAGACTTGAGAGGATGGTTTTCAGTAACTGTATTTCTTTATTTTACTAAAAATAGAATCTGCTAGTGTTCCAAAACCTGTTGGATTATTTTTGTAACTATGTCTTCAAGTTATTTGCCAACTTAAAAAAATTGTTTTTGATGTTTACTTATTTTTGAGAGAATGAGTGGAAATGGGGGAAGGACAGAGAGAGGAGACAGAGGATCTGAAGCAAGCTCTGTGCTGAGGGCCTGATGTGGGGCTCAAATGCACAGACTGTGAGATCATGACCTGAGCTGAAGTCAGATGCTTAACCAACTGAGCCACACAGGCACTCCTATTGACCAACTCTTGACAAAAATTTTCAGATTCTTTATCTATAGCATATTGGGTATTGCCCATGTGTTCAGGACTGCACTAGGTACTTTGTGTATATCATCTTTAACTTCTGCAATAAACTGTAGGGTACAGAAGAAGAAACTAAAGTCCAGAGATATGACCTAATTTGGGTCAAGTCCTAGAAAACAGCTAAATTGGGTTAAGAATAGAGTTTTAGGGGCGCCTGGGTGGCTCAGTCGGTTGAGCGGCCGACTTCGGCTCAGGTCATGATCTTGTGGTCCGTGAGTTCGAGCCCCGCGTCGGGGTCTGTGCTGACAGCTCAGAGCCTGATGCCTGTTTCAGATTCTGTGTCTCCCTCTCTCTGACCCTCCCCTGTTCATGCTCTGCCTCTCTCTGTCTCAAAAATAATAAATAAACGTTAAAAAAATATTTAAAAAAAAAGAATAGAGTTTTATTTTTCTCTACATTTTACATTCTTTTCACGATACCTTGCTTCTATCTGTAGATTACACGTGAGACTATTTTACTGTCCAGTTTTCTCTATTGGATTTTATATATTTTTTGAAACTGTAGAGCACTTTCTTTTTACTCTGACCTTAATAAGACACATCGTCTCATCCTTGTATCAATGTCTACTTGTCAAGTCATCTGTACCAACCTTCCTCTTTCCGTAGCCTGTGTTCATAGAATTGAGCTTTCTGCCTGGTTTCCCTCCATTCCCAGAAATTGGGATAATGGTAAGAATATTCAAAGTTGACTTTGATCACTTGGATGAGGCCTCCTGCCCTTCTGTGAGGGCTCACCACAGCAGGCCATACAAAGAAGTAAGGGATCAAAGAATTATTAAGTACAGCTATGACATAATTAGAGATGACTGAGCTGTATTTTCAAGAGAATTATTTTTGCAGGTTAAAGGCCTAATGTTTGTTGTCCCTGCACTCAAACCAGAATCTCAGGACTTGTGTATTTATTAGGTGAACAAGGTTCAAATCTTTTGCCTTCAATTAGCTAAACAGAATATTGATGATCTAGGAATTTTCCAGAGTTTACCTTGAACTGACATTTTTATAGCTTTTTACAGAAAGAAATATTGGAAAGAAGTCAAAATGACCTTCTATTCATCTATCTCAATATATTCTAGTTTATCCTCCATTGAGCTTCTACTAGAAAGTTTTTAGAAAGTTTTTAGTTTTTACCAGGCAAAGGACTAGATGTTTTATGACTTATTTATTCAAAAATTAAGCATTATATTCACATTGTAGATATCATTGTCACATTTTACAAATGGTGAACAGGCTCTGCAAAGTTAGAGATATTTTTACCATGTCATTCAGCTAGCAATTAATGGACCCAGACTTTGAACATGTATATTCTTAATCCCCAAGTCTTTGTTTGGACTACTATGTTAGGTTGATATGAAACAATGAATTAGGATTGTTATGTTCTTTGTTTTGAGGCTCAGTATAGGACATGGTAACAGAATATTTATTTCTCAATTCATTGTAAAATCATCATTGAAAGTTTTTCTATTTGCTGATTGTATCTTATATGGAAACTAATAAATTACTTCCAAATTTGGTTTGAGGAAAAAGCTTTATTTCTGAAAGAACTAGTGTTTTACTATAATAAATAGAAGCATGTAGGTTTTTTGCTTTTGTTTTTGTTTTTGTTTTCTTGTTTGCTTGCTTTCTTGCTTTGCTTTCTTCCAGGAAACTCTAGAGTAAATTTTAAAGCTCAATCATGGAAATTACTATACTAGGTTAGGAGGTTGACGTATTTTCTTCTTCACTTAAAAAAATTTCAGATTGACAGCCTCCTTTTATTCTAAGTCTGAAATTCAGTTTTGAAGAAGAGATTTAAATTATAAATAATTGATATAGTTTGAGAAGCCAAACACTTATTTTCAAAATGAGAGTTCTCAAATCTCTCTCATCTACCTATGTTATTCTTACCCCATATTGTTTTTCTTTTCAAATTTTGAAAGCTTAACTTCTTGTCATAGCAAGTCTTTAGCATTACTCTTTCAAAGCTCAAATTGAATATTTATTTAAGAAAAAAAGCTTGCAACATTCTTTTAAAGGACAGAACTTACAAATTAGATTTTGGTTTAAAAATGATGAAATGCCAAGTCTTAGTTCACAGTTTATTTTAAATTTTATGAGAGTTTGCACTTGTCTTCTTCTCTCCTCCTGTCCTTCCTGAAACATTCCAGTCATTATCACATCATATTTATAGCAGTCTTTCCTCTGAAAATGTGTTCATGGAACACTGACCATGTTTCATATATAAAAATGAATCCAAAGTAAATTGATTGAAAATATACATATTGTGTTTGAGTTAAGATGATGTCAAAGCAACTGGGCAACTGGTTACCTTGGGCACCTCAGGTGTTCAGTGCACATCATTTGGATAAGGCTGTGCTAAACTGAGTCTAGGTAGTTACTTGGCATTGTGGCAAACAAGTTGACTAAATTTTGCATTTTCTAAGTAGTTCTATTGGTGTCTCCTAGGGTAATTAGTTTCAGGTGTTTTCAATAGCACTCTGTTGTTGGTCTGGCTTAACACAATTTGCTTTTCTTACTACACAGGGTAGAGGGCATCCCATGCCCTGAATCCCAAATATGTGAACTAAACATTGCTAACTTCTACAGCTCTTCTCTTTTAATTAACCTGCATGCACTTTTAAAAATTTTTTTAAAATGTTTATTTATTTTTGAGGGAAAGAGACAGAGAGTGAGCAGGGGAGGGGCAGAGAGGGATGGAGACACAGGATCTGAAGCAGGATCCAGGCTCCGAGCTGTCAGCACAGAGCCCAACGTGGGGCTCGAACTCACAAGCTGTGACGTCATGACCTGAGTCGAAGTCAGACGTTCAACTGAGCGAGCCACCCAGGCACCCCAACCTGCATGCATTTTAAAATATGCATATCTATCCTCTAATATTTACAAATACTCTATTTGTATATTTAATTTGCAATACATATGTGAAATACCATTTATTCATATTGACTTCCTTGTTGAATTTCAGAAAACTTTTTCTGCATTAGCAGAGGTCTTAGAATACATGCAGGAGAAAACGTTATTAGGCCTGTAACAAGATAACCTAATTTGTCAAATCTGAAACTATTGGAGCTGACAGATCGAATGTTACCTTTCAGGGAAAGTGTTGAAAATAGCCCTGGAACAAAACCTTTGGAGAGAAGTTGTTAGTAATTTGCCAAATTACTTGAATTGTGATGAAACAGAAAGGAATGATATCAGTTTTCCATGTTTATGATTGAATAGCTGATCCATTTTATAAAGAAGGGAAAAGAATAACTTGTACATTCTAATCATAACTAAGTTCCAGTTTGGTGGTGCTCGTTCTGGATTTCACTTTTCCACAATATATCACTAGTAGCTGAATCGAGACGATTTCCTAACATAATGCCTATGGCTAAGCATATGTATCTTTAGTATTTTGATGCTGGAAGTGGCCATATAAAATAATTACACTCAGAACTGTGAAGTTTACTGGCTATGCTGCCACTGTTATATTTATTAGCAGGTTATATTTATTAGCATAGATTATAAAGTGAAGTGGGAATTTGGCAATTTTATGGTCTATTGATCAAGGTAGACAGCATAGAAAGATAATTTAGGCCTTAAAGTTAACGAACTAGTTGGACTGTAACAACTGATCAATTATTCAGATAATCACGAGTCCACACTTCACTTCCTGTCATCTACATAATCCCTGCACGTATATGACGGAGACACATAAAAGAGTGGCCAATCACCAGGGTGTTATTTTTATATGGCACGAATTATTTTGATCCAACTTTTTCCCCTTCTTTTTTAATATCTGAATTACAGGACATGATGAAACATTTTCCACTGTGCTGCCATGTTGCCTGTAAAAGCATCTTTAATTATGACCCCGTGGACTATAAGAATAGGGATGACCCTTTGACCAGATGCAGGGTGGCCAACTCAGTCAAGTTCTCCATTGAGGGGAGGGACTGAACTCTCTTTTGTTTCACGTTCTTGAAGGCTTTTCCTGGCCAGTGTTGATTTGGCAGGAGTGTGCACTTGGGCTGCTGGGTTGCTGCCAGTCACTTGGTCCTGAAACTGGAGTGAGTAGGATCCTGCCAAAGATTAGACTGAGAAATCTGGATGCAGGCTGGCAATCCAAGCAATGGCTCCAGCCAAATTGGCACAGTTGGGAAAACCTTGGAGAATCACAATTATTTTAAACAAAATACAAAGTTTGTGAGCTTTCTAAACATTATGTAAATCAGCCTTGATTTCTGATTCACAGAAGCACAGAGGTCCATCACTTGTGGTACATCTGTAAATGTATTAGTGCCCTAATTCATGTCAAATTGGACCTTGGTTTGCAAAGACTACATTAAATGGTGCTGCTCTGGCCATGCTTCAGTCCCTACAACAGCAGGTATCTTAACACACCCCACACACACAACCCCAGGTGTCTTAACACACCTTTCTCAGAATTCTGGTTCTCATCCCTACCGTGGCTCTGGAGCTGCCAGTCTGTGAGTGTGTTTGTGCATTGAGGAGGCTGATGTAGAATATTAACAGTACTGTTTATGGAGAACCTACTCTTCATGCCTCACAGATGTTATCTCATTTAAGTTAATCCTCATAATAGTTCTGTGAAGCAGGTGTTATTTTTATTCCCATTTTTATCTCAGAGAGCTGAGGTTTTAACCAGGTTTCCCAAGTATGAAGCTTACAGCTAAAAAAAAAAAAAAAATCAGCTTGATTGTTGAAGCAGAATTCACATATAAACCTGTAAGAATTTAAAATGTATAATGCGGTGATTCGACACACATATACATTATGAGAGGATTCCCCAATCTAGTTAATTAACACACCCATTACCTCCATTTTTTAAAAAAAAAATTTTTTTAGTATGTGTGAGAACATTTGAGTTCCACTCTCCCAGGAAATTTCAATTATACAATATAGGGCTATTAACTATAGTCGCCATGTTTTACATTAGATCCTCAGATATTATTTATCTTACAGCTGAAATTTTGTACCCTTTTACAACCTCTTCCCACAATCCTTAGCCACTACTTTTCTACTCTCTGTTTCTCAGAGTTTGCATTTATTTTTTGGATTCTACAAATAAGTGATACCATGCAGTATTCTCTCTCTGTCTGGATGTTTCACTTAGTATAATGCTCTCAAGGCCCAATCATGTTGTGGCAAATGGCAGGAATTCTTTTTTTCTCATGGCTAAATAATATTCCATTTTATATATGCCACATTTTCCTTATTTATTCATTCATTGATGGACACTTAGGTTGTTTCTACACCTTACCTATTGCCAATAAAGCTGCAAAAAAAAGATCTATCTTCGATATCCTGTTTTCATTTCCTTTGGATACATACCAAGAAGTGGGATCATATGGTAGTCATATTTTTAATTTTTTGAGGGGCCTCTATGGTTTCTTCCATAGTGGTTGCACCAAATTGTATTCTCATCAATAGTGCACAAGTGTTCCTTTTTCCCGACATCCTCACCAACACTTACTTCTTGTCTTTTTGTTGATACACATTCTAACAGGTGTGAAGTGATATTATAGTTTTGATTTACATCCCCTTGGTGTTGAGTGATGTGCATTATAGTGCTTTTCCAAGTTTGATTTACTTAGAAATCCCCAAGGGAGCTTTTGAAAATGCTGACTCCTGGATTCTGTGCAAAGAAATCCTGGTTTCAGAGGTCTGGGGCAAGTGGTATGGATGATTCTAATTCAGATGGTTGGAGAGCCAGGCTTAGAAATACTGCTCTACATTGTCTGTTGATTGCACTCAACTGTGTAAACACATGTGTTGAGGAGGGCATCTTTTTTTCCCTCCCAAACTGCTTATAATGAGATCCAGAAGCATCAGCTGCAGTCTATTCTGTGGTGTTTTACTGACTTTCCTTAACACACCCCCAAACCCCCCCCCACCCCCGCCGCCACCCTTTTTTTTTTTTTCTGTAGGCTTAATGCTTACCCTGGAGTCCTTAGCTTGCCATATTTTGAGTATCACTGAGACATGTTCATGATCTTGAAAATCCCCAGTGATCTGAAACATACTTGAAGTACTTAGGTAAAAACTTTATACCCTAGATTGCTTAGAACTTTTGTGGCAAACAGATAAAATCTATTCTAAAGATTTATTTCAATATTCTGGGTTAATCATGCTTTTCCTGCCTATAAAGAGAAGACATCTTACTACATCATAGACAGTCTACAAAAGTAACTTGAAATCTTTAAAAAAAAGGTTAAATAATTCATTGCATAGTTTAATCTACTGGTCTGAAAAATAGAGGTGAAATATTTTGACAAATAATTTGGGGAGCCTTAATATATTGTTAAACTCATTTGTGTCTTTTAAAAATAATATTATTTTACTGAATATTTCTTATTTCTCAGAAGAGAAAAACCTAAGAAGAGTCCAGTGCTCTGGTTCCAAAGCCTGGGCAGAATTTGACCTAAAAATTAGAGAGATTTAAAAATACCTATAGAAAATAAGCAAATAAAAAAATTATGAGTTTCAACAATGGTGTTCTTAAGACAAGAAAATTTCCATGTTTATTTTGTGTTTTACTTGATCTAAATACACATTTATGTAATGCTATACTTTAAAAACAGAATCCAGTTTTTACAACTCTGTTATTAAGAAAACCCTGAATGCCCTGTATATGAATTCATGACTTTAATATAGTTGTATCTTATAAGTAAAACTTCTTATAAAAGTTGGATATGCTCAAATTAATCAATGTAACTTATGGTTTTTCCATTTATATTTACTCTGAAGTTATGGTGATTTCAAAAAATATTAAATTGTATTTGATTTAGCATCTAGACTGAGAGGCCATATTTCTTTGGCAAGTAGCAAGGCAAACTAAAGCAATTTTAATGATGACTTACAATTTGAAGAATAGAACCATCCAAATGTCATCACTTACTTTTAATTTTGCCTAGGTAATGTTTAGAAATGTTTTTCTCTTAAGGTCTTTTCACCATCTTGCTAAGGGAAGATAATCTCAGAGATGCAAGGTGCAAGGAGCACTAAAACAATGTTTTGATACCTCTGTCATACTTTTGACTGTGGCTTTAAAAAAATGTCTGTGAGCTGTATGTTAAAGCAGAGAGACAGCCAGCTTTTGCTGGGTCACTGTTGTTTGGGGATGACAGTATAAATGCATTATGGATGACCTTCACATCACAAAAAATGTGATATATATCACAGATATATGAAGGATGTGACTAAGTTTGTGGCATTATTGAATAAACAGCAGATTGTAATAGAGCTTTACTGTACTTATTCCAGTAAATTTTCTTTGTATAACAACGTTAATAATGTTCCACACCAAGTCAGAGGGTGGAGGTGGCCTTTTGGTAGTTTTAGGTAGTAGCTTTTCAAGGGAATGCAACTTTAGATTTGAGCAAAAAGAACAAAACTTTTGGAAGGTCTTGGGGGAAAGTGACAAAAGAATGGGTAGTGGGAGGAATAGCAGCACAGGAGGAAAGTAGGGAAGAAGTGAAGACCTGGATGAGTGGATTAGAAGGGAACAGAGAGCTCATTTCAGCTGGAGAGACTGACACAAGTGAAGTGATGAGATGGAAATCAAGTCGCGCACACAATCAGAAAGAAGGTGTATTTGAAAAAAGTCAGAAATCCAAATTAGAGAGTAAAAATAAGTGAGGTTAGAGATTATGTGAGAGTCACTTGATGGGGGGGGGGGCTTTAAAATCTGGATTTTAAAAATTCAGATCTTTGAATAGGTGATGTGGTCATCAGAAGTTGCTGTTGGAAGAATCTGTGTATAGAACTACACAAAAAATAGTAATATGGGCAACATTAAACCCATATTCCTGCAACATAACAACTAATGGGAGCTGAGTGTTACTAGCCCACATGGTAGACCATGAGCTCTCTAGGTATCCAGGGTCATTTACATTTAGCCCCTTAATCATTTACATTAACTGCTTGACTCCTCTCAGTATTTGAGTTTGCAACTCATGTCCTAAAGAGTTATAGGGAAAAAGAGTAGGATTTGGTACTTACAAAACTTAGTTCTGCAGATGACAGGTGATCGATCCTCAAAAGCTGATTATCCTCCTGATAGGTGGACTAACCAAGTGGGCAAATCAATATGCATCTCTATCAATGGACCACCAGTCACCCAGTGACAGGAAAATGCCAGTCGTTCACCTGGACTTTTTGTTTTGAATGATATACAATAACTGCCACAAAGTTTTCATGTTATTGACTGAACTTGACGTGCATTGTGTTGGCATGCCAGAGAAATAGCCTGAGACAAAACACAATTCAGATGAGAACATGGGCTCACCCAATGGGAGAATTTTCTCTAGGACACCAGCCTCAATGAGCTTTTCAAGAGAGTCATCATAATATAATCATTGCTCTAGAGATGAAAGATCTAACTGTATTTCTGCCTGAACATCATCTTTGGAGATTGCAGTTGAATTGATTTGGGGCAGGTCCCAGGTATCAGTATTTTCTTAAGCTCCCCACAAGATTATGTAGCCAAGTTTGAGAACTATTGATCTAAGTTATTAACACTTACATGTTTCTTGTTCAGGTGTCTTCTGTGAACAAAGTTGGACAGTTGCCTGAACAGGTGCCTCGGAGTTAGAAGATTCTTGCACCTGAGGTAGGGGAGTGGGGGAGGTATCTTGAAGTAGCATAACTAGGTTTACAAAATAAGAAGCTTTAAGTACTATCAAGAGAAACCAAGCTTACAGTTAGGGAAGCATGAAAATATGTAAAAATTAACTTGGGGCAAAAATGAAAGAAAGAAGAGAAAGCTGAGTAGCCAAGAGTGAGGCCAATGAATAGTCAGGTGTGAAGAATGTGTGGGAGAGATTCTCAGGACTGAGTTAAGCACTAGACTCTGAGTTTAGTTTCTCTTACCCAGTATTTTCCCTGCATGTTGTGCAGGCAACAAAGTTATAGGAAGGCGGGATGCCATTGGCAATGACTTGAGCTTCAGAAGACTAAAGGATCGTGTTATTGCAGAGCGTATAGAGCAAGGAATGCATTTAAATATGTTTCACTTGGGAAAACATTTTTAAAGCACATTTATCCCCTTTCCCTTCCCAAAGTTCATATAGAATGTTAAAAAACAGTATATGAATTTCAAGTGGACTCAAGAATAATCACGGCCACCCCCAGTTCTCATTCTTTTCCTTACATTTCTTATCCTGAAACAATATTTAAACAACTGTTTTCTCTTATTCCACCTTATGTTTTACTTTTAATTCAATGTTTTAAAAATCTCTAGTACTGCTAAGCCATCCCTTCCCCTTCTGGAGGAGCAGCTGTAGCTTTGGAATCAAACAGACTGGGTTTGAATCCCAGTTCCATCACTCACTGAATGCACAAACTTGATCAGATTACTTTGCTTCTCCCAGTTTCAGTGTTCTCGTCTTTAAAATGGGACTGGATAGGGCGTCTGGGTGGCTCAGTCGGTTAAGTGTCTGACTCTTGATTTTGATTCAGGTCATGATCTCACATTCATTCATTCATTCTCTCTCTCTCTCTCTCTCTCTCTCTCTCTGTGTGTCTCTGTCTCTCTCAAAATAAGTAAACTAAAAAAATTAATTAATTAAAAAAATGGACTGAATCTTCTGTCTCTTATGAGTCTTATGATGATTGGAGGAAGTATATCATTCCATATCTATGTACAGCAGCTACTCAAAGATACTAACCTTTGCTTTGGCCTGATGGAGAAGATAAGTTCAAATGCCTTAATGCTACAAGGGGACTTAAATCACAGGAAAGAGCTAACTCTCCTGGAAGATATGCATCTGTAGGAGTCAGTTTTGATTTAAACCTTTTCCCATAAATTTTACCTAGTTCCTGTATCCCTGAGAGTAAGTAGTTAAAGTTGGCATGGGTTGTGAGTTTGATGGATTATGCCCAACTTTGTTTCACAATCTTTACACCCACCAGTTGTGAGATGTAGGTAGCATTTACTCAGAGGAATGCAAAACTATTGGAAAATCAGTCTTGATACCGCACGGACATATGCATTATTTTTTACATTAGTTTAAAATGCCAATGCATGATTTTTGTTTTTACCTGAGACTTTAAGATAGCTTTAAAAATTTCAAAAGGCATTAAATCAGTTCTGTTTCTCAGGCAGCAAATGTAAAATCTTTTTTGTTTGTTTTCCTTTTGATTAATGAAATTCGCTCTAGTTGGCAATGAGTGTCAGAGTTGCTATGTTTTAAACAGCATGCCTATGGTTACTTTAATACATTTCTTTATGTTTAGGATGTCCTTTTTACATTTCAAGGTATCAGTGATGGTATCATATTGTTTATGTAACCTAGATTTCAGAATAGAGTAGAAGCAGTTTATTGTTTGTTCATTTGTTCATAAAGCCAACAGATATGTATTAATTTGGGGGGGGCAGGCCTTATGCTTCTAAGTGCTGTAGGTACCGATAGTGCTTTCAAAAGCTCGAGATACCATAGCCCAGATACTGCTTTATAGAGCTCTCAGTCCAGCAGACAAATATCAATAACAAGCAAAACATATTTATATAGAATAAGCAACATATAGTAAAAAGAGGATGGCTCTAATGTCAGGCAAATCTGGCTTAAATACTTACATTCTCTGCTTTGTGCTGGCTGTATGTTCCTGGACAAAGAACAAACCTCAACATTTAATAATACCTTCCTTGAAGGATACAAATAAGGATGATCAGTAACAGATGCCCAGGGTCTAGAACAGTGGCACACAAAGTAAAAGGGAATCCCTATCCTTGTATCTTTCCTACTAGGTTCTTGGTTTGTCTGTATACTGGGAGGACTAATATCATATGATGTAACACAGTAATGCTGTTGGTTAGGCAAAATATACAATATTATGATTATTCACATTTTGTGATGTAGATGCCAGATTTAGTGTAGTTAAAAAATTTGTCCAAACCTACATAGTTTTTAAATTGTGGTGCCTAGGGGCGCCTGGGTGGCTCAGTCGGTTAAGCGTCCGAGTTCGCTCAGGTCATGATCTCACGGTCCGTGAGTTCGAGCCCCACGTCGGGCTCTGTGCTGACAGCTCAGAGCCTGGAGCCTGCTTCAGATTCCTTGTCTCCCTCTCTGTCTGACCCTCCCCCGTTCATGCTCTGTCTCTCTCTGTCTCAAAAATAAATAAACATTAAAAAAAATTTTTTTTTAAATAAATTGTGGTTCCTAGATTCAAGCAAAGACATATCTTTAGACTTAAAACCTGAATTCCAACCATTTTGACTCTTCCCACACATTATCCTGTTGATCAGATCTTTAAGATATTTTATATTAGTGATTCAGACATGTATGTGCGACTTGGGGGCATGTGATAGAAAATATTTCAGGAATAGGGAATACCTGTTATCCCAAACACTTTCACAAAGAAAATAATACAACATTAAGTAGGGGGGACGGGCCCCATACTTGAGAATTAAATATCTTTGGCCAAGTATGGTGAGTAACTGCCTGATACGTATTTGACAATTGATATGTATTTACTGAGCAAAATGGCAAGAATGACCACCAGATGTTCATTTGAATGAGCTCTGAGGAGTTTCTTCAGAGAACTCATTCTGAAGGTAAAAAGATCCCTGAATTGGATATGACATGCCAAGAAAGACGTAGCTATCTGTGATGGGATTTAAGAATTGATGGATATGCAGAAGCATCTATTAGTTGCATCTGCCTCACTTGAACTAGTGCCCCAAGCAGGAGTGTAAAACCAAAAACTGGAAGAATAGCTTCAGCAAGAATCTTTCAAACCCTGACAGGTGTTGGACAGAGGTGGAGAATGAGAAATAAGTAGCAGTGCTTGGGACCCTTCTAACACTGCATATCTTAAAAGCAAGAGGGAATTTCCACCCTTTGATCTCAGATGGGTTCCACCAAATTAGTGACACTACCTAGTGAGTATTAGAGGAGGCTTTGGTCCCTGGGAGGGACCAAGCCAGAAGCTCTCAGACCAGACAGAGCAAAAGCAATGCTCAGCATAAACATTATTGCTGTGAGCATATGTTGAACAACTCTTCTGTATTCCCAGGAATATTTGATGGGAAGACTTGGAAGTAGGGAGCTCAACTTGTGGAGAGAAGAATCAGCAAAATTTGGGTGTTACAGAAAATACAACTCCATCTGAATTTCAAAGTTATGTTTTCTGGGAATATTTGAGTTACATATATGATAGATATTGTTGCAAAGAAAACATTCCATATATTGCAACTACTTCGATATACAGACATAGTGCACATGCTGTCATGTTTTTTGAGTTGGCTGTAATGTATTCTATGCTGCAAATCATTGTGGACTGTAACTAAGCTACCTTGTTCTTGATACTAGCTCATTTTTTCTTCCACATGTATATGTTCTACCTGTAGCACCTCCTTGCACCCAGTGGTCACCTATCAAAATCTTACCGTTCTTCAATGCTTAATATCAAATACGTCTTTTGTCATGAAATTTTTATAATTCTCTAATCTGATGAAGATAGCATGGGAGAGTGGGAAAGAAAAGCCATCTTGAAATATTCAGGTCAGGGTTGGTTTTGAATCTTACTGCCAGAAGTCGATTGACCTCTCAGCCTTTGCTTTTCTTGATGTAAAGTGAAATGGGAAGATCATCCTTCTTCACGGTGTTGTTGAGAAAGTTAAATGAGATATTTTTACAGAAAATGTTTTTAGTTTGGAAATTATAGCATTATGGAAGCTTGACAGCTAATGGAAAGAATATATGACTTTTACGTCATAAAAAGGATAGTTGTAGATCTTTATATACTTATGACCTTCAATTACTTAACACTTTTGAATCTAAGTTTTTTTCATATGTAAAATAAAGAATAAATAATAGTTCCCTTACAGGGTGGTGGAAGAGAATAAATGAGACAATATATTGAAAACATATGATTGATCCATAGAGATACTCAAGAAATGTTAGTCTTATCCTTTTTTTTTAAAGAATCTGTCCTCTTATTGAAAACGTTCTGTCTTTTGATATTAATCGCTTCATGCCTTTTATTTGAGCTACTCATGCACTTTTCTCACCACCTCTGCAAAACCAAGACATTTCAGAAAAAAAAGTGTATGCTTTATTCATGTTTGCTGCTTTAACATTGTAGAGCTTCATAAAACTCAATAAATATTTGATTAAGTGACTACATGAAAGAATGAATAAGAAAACTAGATTCCTTGCCTGTGAGACTTTAAAAGACTAGAGGGCCATCAGAGCAGTTTGTTGAGAATTGGAAGAAGAGGTGGCCTAGTAATTCAAGGTAAAGTGTAGAAGCACTGAAGTGGAAGCCACATGATGATTGGGGACTTCATTTTCCTGCTGGGAGGAGTACATGCCAAGCACAGAAAGACCAAGGGCAAGGGCCACGTGTGCTTTCTGATCCAAAGATTTGTTGCATTGAGTGTATTCACATCAAAGTCTTTGGTTTCCTAGGGATTCAAGTGTCTGCATAACAACAAAGCAAACTCTTCAGCAATCTAAATGTCTGTTTCCCTTTCCGTATGGGCTACTTCTCTTCAGTGTATTTGAAAACAAGCCTACTGCATTTGCACAGCTAATTTGTCCCAGAGGGAGCTCTTCTTCGGCATCATGTGCGTCTACACACTGAGCCAGCCCTAGGGTAGACCAGCAGGCTGGTGGTCATCCGGGCATAGTGCTGAAGACTGGGTCCTAGGAATTAGCCTCAGCTGAAGAACAAATGTAGGGCTGACACCTCTTCTCTCTATTGACCCTGTCCTTTTATCTTTCACACTACTTCAAACCAGGTAGCTTGTGCGTAGTTTATACACTATTACTAAAAGTTGGGATCACCCAAAGAATTCCCATTTAGAAGAGAAAATTGATATGCATATGTTAAATATTCCCCACCCCCCATAATTCATAGGAAAGGGAACCAAGAAATTAAATTCTCAAAGGGTCTACCCAGTTTCTAACCTTGTTCGTTGTTCACATTCATACCTCTTTGAAATTCCCTCTTCACATCTTTACTATCTATAGATAGTAATAGGCTATCCATTACTGCATTACAACTCTAAAACAGGATGGCTTAAAATAACTGTTTTGCTCACAATTTTGTGGGTGAGGAATTTAGAAAGGACTCAACTGGTAGGTTCATCACTTATCCTCTTAGGATTCATTTAGAAGATGGCTTCTTCATTCACATGCCTGGTGCCTTTCTACTCATTCTCTCTCTCCACATGCATTTCATTTTCCAGGACCTGCCATGTGGCTTCCTTGGGCTTTTCAACAGCATAGTCAGCTGCTTTCCCAGGGCTAGTGTTCCCAGGGACAGGAAGTAGAAAGTCCTATCTCTTAAGACTTGGACTCAGACACTGATATGACTTTTGCCATATTCTATTAGTCATATAAGACACAGAGCCTTCTAAGAAGCCAAGAGAAGGAAACATAGACCTCATTTCTGGTTTTAAGGAAGCTCAAAGAGATGGGGTCTTTTAAATTCACACATTTACCATTTTGTCTTCTGGACATTTAAACTACAGACTACCTAGGAGGTTGTGTACCCCACCTGACCCCTGGCTTTCTGAAAGTATATTTAGCAAAATTGGAGTGATTCATTCAAGTCAGATCATGAGTTATAAACTTACCTTTTTATTCTTCTGATTTCCCAGCAGGTAAATACTGATAGAAACACATGGCATACTTCTCCAAGGCATATATTAATTCCCTCAGACAGTACGATTTAAATCTGTAAGGAGGACAAAATATTTTCCTGACATTTTTTATAACTTACAAGGCTCTCCTTTCACAACAGAATTATTATTTTATATTTTCATGTGAAACAATCTTTGTTACTTTTATTAATCTTATCTTCATTTTACCTGTCTTTATATATTATGTAATCTCAGTTTGAGAACAAGAAATTAGACCTTTGTTAATCTCAATGTATGTTAATATCCAAGCCCATAGGAAAAAAGACAAGAATAAAGAAAAAAAAAAAATAGACCAAATAACAATTTGGGGGTTTCTAGAATAGATTTAATTAGATGAGTAGCTAAAGGCTCTTCTATGTCTGTTTTGGGAAGAGAAGGCATAATTTTGTCCTTTTGGTCATAAAAAGCTAATTTTTATATTAACACCTTGTATCTGGTACAAGTGAGTTAATGCACAAATTGAAAAATCAAGTAACTCCACTGAAACCAATACTGCACTATATGTTAACTAACTAGAATTTAAATTAAAAATTTTGAAAAAAGGAAAAAGCAAATGACTCCAGAGCTCTGAAAGAGTTTGGGAATGTCTGGTCCATTGTTTTTCAAACTAAAAACAAACAAACAAACAAATCAACCTAGGGGCCCCTGGATGGCTCAGTTGATTGAGTGTCCAATTTGACTTGTGATTTCAGCTCAGGTCATGATCCCAGGGTCATGGGATTGAGTCTTGCATCAGGCTCTGTGCTGAGTGTGGAGTCTGCTTAAGATTCACTCTCTCCCTCTGTTCCTCCCTAGCTTGCTTGTGCCCTTTCTTTCTCTCTCTCTAAAATACAAAATGTTTATCTCTTTAAAAAAATTCATCCTAATTATTCCCTCTCAAATTTTTATATTTATATTAAATAAAATTGGCTTCAGATACATAAAATATACAAAAGCAGATCTATGGTTCACTGTCTCTTTTTCCATCTCTAACAGGGTCTCTGAGAAACTTTCGAGAAAACCTAAAATTCAGAAAAACACATCCCACTCCTCCTCCATGGAAGAATCTAAGGTCCAATTTGATTAAATAACCTGCCAATAACTAGCTAATAATAAGTACTCATAGCTGACACATATTGAGTAATTAGCCTGAACCAGGATGTCTTCTAAGTACTTGACATGGCTTAAAGCATTCAACCTCCATATCAATTCCATGATGTAGACAGTCATTATCCTCACTGTGTAGATGAGGTCAGAAAGCTTATGTGATTAGAAGCAAATATAAGACTGAAACTCAGGTCTCTGTAACTCTCAGGGCAATGCTCTTGATGCTCTAAAATTCTGCCTCTTACAGAAGCACCTCAAAACACCTTCAATCTATGGTTAGAACTGACTTTGGCATCAACAAAATTATGCAATGAATCTTTACTACTCTGTTTACTTCGGTGATTTCCATGGACCTAAAAAGTCAAAATTGTGACATTCTCACATACCTGCAATATTTAACTGAAGCTCCAGGTATAGGCTTCATGTACCATAAAAGTTGCCTTGGGGTGCCTGGGTAGCTAAGTGTGTTCAGCTTCCAACTCTTGATTTCGGCTCAGGTGATGATCTCATGGTTTGTGGGTGTCAGTCCCACATTGGGCTCTGTGCTGACAGCACAGATTCTTGGGATTCTCTCTTTCCTTCTCTCTCTGCTGTCTCTCGCTCGCTTGCTCACTCTCTCAAAATAAGTAAAAAAACCTTTTTTTAAAAAGGGGATCTCAAACTGGGTCATCACAGGTAACTTGGGAGGCAGGGGTGTGAAAATCTCTGAGACCTGGAGGGAACAACAGTGGAGAGAAGAATTGGAAAGGCCTATCCAGTGTCTATGTGCAGAATTAGGCCTATGATAAGTCGGAAAAAATCTTATTTTTGATCTATCTTTCTATTTCTCTAGGGCAGAGATTCTGCCTACAACCTTATCTTGATATTCCCCTTGTGTATTACAGGCCTTGAATACATATTTGTTGAATTAGTGGACAAATTGGCAGCATTATCTCTTTCTCTAATTAACCAAGTGACCTAATGCCAAACAGCTCTCTCCCTTCCTCCCTCCTCAGCCTGTCTTGCTATTAATGGCACAGGGGCCAGCTGCAGAGTGATGGAGACAGCTGTCTGCAAATTACTGGTAAGGGGTAGAAAAGAGGCCCAGGATGTCTGAATGACCTATCAATTGGATAATCCACTTGTGCTTAACTGAGAACAAGATTCAATTAACACATTTGTACACTGTTCATCTGAAAAATTCCGAAAAATTTAAAATCATGAAGACATTATGCAGCTCTGAACCATGGTGCGTAAATATGTTCCTAGATGAGTGAAGTTACTTAATGTGGGTTAATGGGAGTGATTGACTTTCTTATCTGAAGTCAGTTGGGTAGCAGGAAGAAGATGGTATTTGAAAGGCTAAGCTGAGTGAAGCCATGAAGTTTATCCAAACTTAATTTAAAACAGAAGGTTCAGATCTTGTGAATTTTGACACATACATATATGGAAAGAAGGAAACACACTTTTTAAATACCACTATTTTAGGTAGCATAAAGTCTTTAGCTCAAACTTTTAAAACCCAATATAGTCAGATGTACAAATGATGGTTCTATCTCCTGGGATGGCCTATAAAAGTGCATATTTGTTCAACATTTTAAGATCCTCAAATTGAAAGTGCTGTGTAAATACTGGGCCAGATTCGCTCACCATGTGTCTCCCTGTGTGCACAGAGCTTTCACTGACTTCAGCGGGTGGAATGTGGTGGGAGAATCTGGCTCATTATTAGTTTTCCTATTTTGATTTGATCAACTGTTGTCAATTACAGACATTGGTAATTACCCACAGAAAAGGAGAGGAGGGAGAAAAAAACTTGCTATCATAATATTTATCTTATCAGTTATGGTATTTTCCTATATTGAAAAAAAATATTGTGGTGAATTGTGTAACACAGCAAGTACTGATTTTACAGTGCCCTTGACTTGAGTGTATTTTTATATAGATTTTTTAATTTGTCACAGAAAATCCACGTTTATACAGTAGTGCTGCTTCACTTATCGCTGGGCTCTATTAACCCTCCTTCTCACCCCACTCTCTGCACAGATTTGTCCCTTAGATTCTGTGCCCACTCCCAATATCTTAATCCAGGCCACCACTGTCCAAAACACTTTCTGTGATGATGATGGAAATATTTTATATCAACACTGTCCAATGCAATAGACAATAGCCACATGTGGCTATTAAGTACTTGAAATGTGGCTAGTGTAATTGGGAACCTGAATCTTTAATTTAATTTAAAATTAAATACACACATAAGTAGTGGTTACCATATTTCAGTACAGTCCAAATGCTTATGACTTAATTACTGTGATAGCCTGTTGACTGCTTTTCTATTGGGAGGATGTTTTCAGGTATTTTTTATACAACACTAGATTAATTATCTTTAAATTCTGCTCTCATTAGGACATTCCCTACTTAGAAACTTAGGTTGGTTTCATGCAGGCTATGTACTATAGTAATCTGTATAATAAAGTACACCCTAAATTTGCCTGCTCCTCAGAATCACTTGAGGACAGAGCTTAGAGTAAATGATCCCTTAGATCCAAGATGGACCTGACTCTATATAGCCAATTTTAAGAATTAGTAGTCTAGTATCTCTACTTTTTTGCATATCTACTGTTTCTATATAAAGATAAAGATATAAGAGATATAGATAAAACATGTCTTACCTGGAATCCTGCAGTATCCTTATAACATTTATTCCTATCTCTTTTCTTGCCATTTTTCTCCTATCCCACCCACAGTCTATTCTCCAAATAACAGCTGAAGTGGTCTTCCTAAAAATCACAACAGGTTATTCTGACAGTTCAGACGTTCCAAAGACTCTGTATTGTCTATAGAATAAAATGAATTTTTTTCCATTCTTACTGTCTACAAAGCTTACATGGTATGCTTCCTACTTACCACTTAAACCTCATTACTATTATTTAAAAAAACATTTTATTCTACAAACAACAACACTTTCCTTGTTTATTACTTGCATGTTCCTTCTTTGATACATCAAATTTCTTCTCATCTCAAAGCCTTTGACTTGTAGCCCTCTTCTTGGGATTTTCAAAGGGGAAACCCCTTCTCATCCTTCAACTCCCAGATCACATATCATCCCAGAAAGAGATGCCTTGTCTGCATTATCTACTGCTTCTGTCCCATCTTAGTCATTCTCTATACACATATTTTTATGTCCACAGGCACTTATTAACAGATATGTTTGATTACATTACATGTCTATTACTCATCTACCACTAGGAAATAGGTTCCCTAAGAGCAGGGATTTTTGTCTTTCTTATTGCTCAGTTTTTTAAAAATCATAATTAGCTTTTTAGGTCACATTGCCCTTAACCTCCTCAGATACAGTAGCTTAAAAAAGGGTGATTTTTGTTTGTTTGTTTTTGAGAGAGAATGCATAGGCACACATCGGGGAGGGGCAGAGGGAGAAGGGGAGAGAATCTGAAGCAGGCCAGTGTAGAGCCACATGCGGGGGACCTCAAACTCATGATCTCACAATCGTGAGATTATGATGTGAACCCAAATCAAGAGTCGAAATTTAACCCAAGCACCTCTAAAATGGTGTTTTGAAACCAGGAATGTCAGCATTATCTGGAAACATGTTTGAAATGCAGTTCTGGGTCCCCACCCCAGACCTACTGAATCAGAAACTCTAGGGGTGGAACCCTGTAATCTGTACTTTGGCAAGCCCTCCTGGTGATTTTGATGCAGTTAAAGTTTGTGAGTGACCACTTTAACATATACGATCAGTGTCCTAAGATTCAGCAATTAATTTTTATATCAATATGTAATTATTTCTTAAGGAACAAGTTAATTTTCCTTTTTAGAGTAAAATTATTTGAAGGTACACTCTGAAATATTTCCTTTATTTCTTTGAGACCAGGGCATGTCAGAACCTATTGTATGCATCTAAAGCATCGTCAGAAGCATATTTCTTTTGTTAAACTCATCTTGGTTTCCTCCGTGCCCCCCCCACACACACATAGTTACAATTCTTTTCTGCTCCACTTTTTACATGTGCTTGTTACAGTATGTTAGAAGAGTCCAAAAATATTTTCTAACTTACATTTTTTAATTATTTGTTTCTATAGACATTACACTGGTTTAAAAATGTGAAATGTGGGGCACCTAGGTTGCTCAGTTGGTTAAGCGTCCGACTTCAGCTCAGGTCATGATCTCACAGTCTGTGAGTTCGAGCCCCGCGTGGGGCTCTGTGCTGACAGCTCAGAGCCTGGACCCTGCTTCAGATTCTGTGTCTCCCTCGCTCTCTGCCCCTCCCCTTCTCCGGCTCTGTCTGTCTCTGTCTCTCAAAAATAAATAAAAGTTGAAAAAATGTTTTAAAAATGTGGAATGTGTAACTTCTGCTTTATATTGGTTGAGTGTCAGAAAGAGCTCAATAAATAATTGGAATGATTACATGTGATTTTAGTCACCTTTGGGGCCTCTTGATGAGTTAGCTAATGTGTGGGAAAAGAAAAAAAGTAATTATTCTATTTTCTCTATTTTGCTTCTAGCTGGCCACACATAGTGCGGAGAAACTGGAGAAATTATGTAGGTAGGTAGCAGAAGGAAAAAATCTGGAAGAGAGACAATACAAAGTACAATATATTTTTATACGTCTTTATACATACTGATCTTCCTCTTTTAATACTTATTTGGTTTTGGATCAGTTAGGATCTTGCAGTGGCATATAACAGAATATCTAATTCAAACCAGCTTAAACCAAGGGGAGAATTTATTGGCTCATTTGTATGAAAAGCCCAGGGATATCCAACCTTAGGCACTACTTAATGCAATGATTCTACTGGGGTTATCTATCAGCCTTTCTCCATCTCCTGGTTCTGCTTTCCTCCATGTTCATTTAATTTCTAGGCTTTACAGAGTGGCAAGAGGACTGACTTAGCTCTTAGTCTAATTTTTCCTTCATTCAAGATTAGCAGAGAAAAGATGTTTACTCTTTCCAAAGTTAAAACAAAAATCCTTGTCCTTGCTATAACTGGTTTGAGTTCTGCCATGAGTCTACTTCTGAAGTACTCACTGCAAGTAGGGTATACTATGTATTTAACTGCAAAAGGATAAATAATGTGCCCATATCTGGTCTAGAGATTAGAATCAGTTTCACCAAGCCAAGTTGTTTAATTATGGGGAAAGAATGATATTCAAGAAAAATTTTGGGAGAATTAGTATCAAAAAAGAGGCAAAAGATTTTGGTAAACCAAAATAAATATGTAAACAATAAATAAGCAAACAAATATATATCCTTCAAAGTTTGGGCATAAAATTCCAAATACAAAATTGTTCTCTCACAGGACTGGCAATGAGAAGTCTCATGTTACCTTGATTTTATTACTTCCATTTTAAGAGTTAATTTAGTATCGTATCTAGAGCATTTTAGCATGCTTTCCTTTTTAAAAAATGTTTATTTATTTTTGAGGGGGCGGGAGGGGCAGAGACAGGGACAGAGGATCTAAAGTGGGCTCTGTGCTGACAGCAGAGAGACAGATGCGAGACCCATGAACCATGAGCTCATGACCCGAGCTGAAGTTGGATATTTAACCAACTGAGCCACCCAGGTGCCCAAACCTGTTTTTATTTATCCAAGGTCCTCTTCTGCACATAATAGATCCTTTCAGATTGATTGAAGATGTATGTCTTTTTTCAGCTCAGGGAATTTTCCTGTATCATTTAATTACTATTTGTTTTCTTCTATTTCTTCCTGCCATCTTTTTCTATAATTCAACTTAATATGATTACTTTCAGTAATTCAATATAACAAACTTCTGAATTTATGCTTCATTTCTATGAACTTTTCTGCCATAATTCCTATGTTGTTCTATATTTGTGTGATATTATGGAAGTATAGCACAATGAAATCTTCCCACTTACATATTTATTCTTCAGTTGTGCATTTTCTGTCATTCTACAGATGTCATCTATGGAGGGGTTTATTTTATTTTTATTTTGGCAATCACATTTTTCATTTCCAGAGGATAACATTAGTTACTTTTTAAAAGTAGCATTAGTATTCCATAATTAGCTTTCTTTGAGTTTACAATTAAGAAGAGATAATTGCTCCCACCCTCACAACTAAAGCAAGGCAGATAATCTACAGAATCATAGTTTGTTTGGTTTTGTTTTAACCATAACAGAGTGAGAATGCAAAGAAAAATAAATAAATGACATTGAACAAAGCAATGAATATTCCTTGGCAGAGTAGAGAAGCATGGCTTCTTTCATCCCTAGTGAAGCTGGGGGAGAGATTACTATGACAGATGGGTGTAAGGAGAAACTGGCTAAACTGTTAATCAACTATTATTTGTCACATGTGGGCTTGAGTAATGGACAGTAACCATCCACTGCCATAGAGGAGTCTGTGTCAATCTACCCACTCTTTTTCTCTATAAGCCTTCAATTAAGTGCATAGGTCATATGCTGAAGGTTGAGGGCAGGGCACATTAGAAGCATATGGAAACTTTATCAAGTGCAAGGCAGTAGCCCCTTGAAGGATAGGTATAAAACAACAGAGCTGAGAGAGATTTCTCCAAGGTAATACACGTCTTCACCCAATTCTGAAAACTGGAAGGAAGGCGGTAGAGCAAAAAAAGATGTTTCAAAGCATAGTAAGAGACCTATCTCTCCTGGTTTGGAAAGTTTACACTAAGCGTTGAAGCACAAACAGAACACCATTCAAGTTAACAATAATGACAGAAGTAGGGGCATGGTTTATACTGGAAGTAAGTCTTATTTCTTTAATTTCTACTGTGCTTTATTTTTGTCATAAAATGGCTTGTATCTGATCAAAAGTTGAAAGATGCACAAAAATGCACAATGAAAGAGAGGAAGCAGTCAATGGCAGTATGCCCAGAGATAGACCAGCTATTGTAATGACCAGACAGAAATGTTAAACTATAAGCAATTAGGGCCTAGTGAAAAATTTAGACATCATGTGAGAAGAGGCAATTTCACTAGGGAATAAAAGTATAAAAATGAAATACAAATACACACTTATCAGAAATGAAGCATATATTGATGGGATTAACAGTAGATGGAAGACAAAAGAGAGAAGATTCAGTGAATTTAAAGATAGGTCACTTGAAATTTCCAAATAAACACTGAAAGTTTAAAAAAAAAAAAAAACAGGAACAAAGCATCTGGTACCTGTATTTGGAATCCCAGAAATACGTATTTAGAGTCCCTGAAGGGGAAGTGAATAATGAGGCAGAAGAAATATTTTAAGATATAATGGGTAAAATTTTCCATAATTAATAAAAGATCAACTTGCAAATCCGAGAAGTTTAACAAATCCCAAACATAATAAATACAGAGAAAACCATATGCAGCCTCACTATCGTCAAACTGCTGAAAACCAAACATAAAAGGGAAATTTAAAGAGCATTTAGAGAAGAAAAAGCAAAATATATATGGTGGAGAAATGATACCAATGACAGCTGGTTTCTAATCACAAACAAAGGAGACCAAAATGAAATGTAATAACATCTTTAAAGTGTTTTTAAAAAAATAACTGTCAGCACAAAGTTCTGTGTTCAGCAAAAATATCCTTTAAAAATGTAGATGGGATAAGTAGATTTTTCAGACAGACAAAAGTTGAAGAAATCTTTCTGTAGATATTGTCTATAACAAGTAGTGAAGAAATTTATTCTAGCTATAAGGAAATGAGGTGAGAATGGAAGTCCATATTTGTGGGAAGGAATGAAAAGCATGGAAGTGGTAAATACGTAGCTAAATAAAAAAATATATTTTTGCTATTTTTTTATTTCTGCATGTTTTAATTTACCTTATTATTTATTGATTAAGGCAAATAACATATTTTAGAATTTATAGCACATGTAAAATATATGACAAAAAGAACTCAAAGTTAGAAGAAGAAATAAATCTTATAATACTGTAATGTTTTTACATTTCTTTAGGTATACTATTTGAAGGTAAATGTGAAAAGGTAAACTATATATTATAATCATTCAAATAACATTTAGAAAGTAACACAAAGAAGTACAGCTTAAAAGTCAATAAAGGAGATAAAATGTTTTAAAAAATGCTGATTCACCAAAGAAAGGGTGAAGAAAAGAAACACAATGGAATAAATAACAGATGTCAGAAGTATAAAATAAATATGATAAAAGGCACAAAACTATCAATAATTATGTTAAATATATAAATTTATAACACTATGTAAATAAGACAAATGCTTTCAGACTTTCTAAAGCAAGATCAACTCTATGTTGTGTACAAGAAATACACTTTACATGTAAAGATAGCTTCACAATGAAAGCAAAAGTATTTGAAAAGTAAGTATACCAAAAATAAGAAAGTTCAGACAAAGCAAATTACAAGATAAAGTGTCTTAACAGAAATAAAGATAAAATTTTTATAATAGGGTCAATTTATCGAGAAGACATAATAATCCTAAATGGACATACACCTAATAACAGGACTTTAACATTGTGATATTGTTACTTATAATAAATATGTGGTCTTTGCCATTTCTGTCACAGAGCTCCTAAAACACATGTAATTTCCTAAGTGATAAAAGCAATGAGAGTGTTTTGTGTTAAAATATTTGACCTTCTGTCCTGAAATAGCTCCAAAGCCATAAAGGTAAAAGTAGTGTCTTGTTATTCATAATAAGCTGCTTTTAATCACACTTGAGTTTATGTTAATGGGTAGACTTTTGAAAAGTCTTTACAGATGGGGGCTCATTGCCACAGGAACCAACCATGATTAGACGGTTGGAACTTTCAGTGCCACTCTTCAATCTCTGGGCAAGGGAGAGGGGTTGGAGGTTAAATCAATCACCAATAGTTAATCACTGAATCATGCCTATTTATTAAGGACTTCGTTCAAAAACAAACAAACAAACAAACAAACAAACAAACAAACAAAGGAATGGGGTTTGGAGAGTTTCTAGGTGAACACATGGAGGTCCCGAGAGAGAGGTACATCTGGAGACGGCATGGAATCCCTGTGCCACTTCTCATATACCTTGTCCTATACATGTCTTCTGTCTGGCTGTCCCTGAGTTATACTCTTTCATAATAAACCGGTAACCTATTAAGTAAAGTGTTTTCCTGACTTCTCTGAACCACTCTAGCAAATTAATAAAGTAAGGGCTACAGGAGTATCTGATTTATAGCCTGTCAGTCAGAAGCACAGGTAAAAAGCTGAATTTGTGATTGGCAATTGGAGTCAAAAAGGAACAGTCTTGTGGGACTGACCCTTAACCTATGAGATCTGACACTATCTCCAAGTAAATAGTATCAGCACTGGGTTAAATTATGGAACACCTAGCCATTGTATGAGAATTGCTTGGAGTGAGAAACCTCCACATACACATTTGGGGACCAGAGATAACAGAATTAAAGTGTTTTATGAATTGTGAGTAGAGTGTTCACATAAAGGAGAAACAGGAGCAGTGTTTCCCCCTCTACATTCAGGTCACAAAACAATACAAAAGGACAAATAGAACAAATCCACAAATATTTAACACCTCTTTATCAGTAATTGCTAGAATGCAATTACGAAGTTTATACATTGTAGACCATTTCAAACCATTTCAACCAATTTGATTAATATATAGAGGGCATCATAATCGACAATTGCAGATTACGCATTCTTAGCCATTGCAAATGCAACATTCACTAAGAGTATATGCTGAGTAACAAACCAAGTTTTAACACATATCAAAGGATTGAAATCATATGTAGTTATTCTTTGACCAGTATGAATTTAAGTTAGACATCAGTAGTGGTGAATTATCTGCAAAGGCCAAATATTTTCAATTTAGAAAATGTACATCCAAATAATCCAGAGGCCCCTGGGTAGCTCAGTCAGTTAAGTGTCAGACTTTGGCTCAGGTCATGATCTCAAGGTTCGTGAGCTCGAGCCCTGCATAAAGGATCTGTGCTGACAGTTCAGGCCTGGAGCCAACTTCAGATTCTGTTTTCCTCTCTCTCTGCCCTCTCCCAACTTGCACTCTGTCTCTGTCTCTCTCAAAATATAAATAAGTATAAAAAAATTTTTAAAAATAATCCATGAGTTAAAGAAGAAATTAGAAATGGAAATAGAAAATATTTCAGACTGAATTATAATGAAAACATAAAAGTTTATGGGATGCTGCTACTGTTAAACCATTACTTAAAGAAATATTTATAAATTTAAATAAATATATTCTAAAAGAAAAAAGGTAGAAAGTTAACTCCAAAATTCAACCTTACAACACTAGGAAAAAAGAAATTAAGCCCAAAGTAAGTAGAAAGAAGGAAATATCAAAAATAAGAGCCGAAATTAATGAAATAGAAATGGACAAACAAATCTGGTTCTTTGTAGTCATTAATAGAATTGATAAAGCTGTGTGGCAAGATCGATCAAGAAGAAAGGAGAAAAAACACAACATACCCATTTGAGAAAAAAGGAGGCATCACTACACTTGCAACAATGTATTACAACTGAATCAAGAAGAAATAGAAACTATGAATAGTTGAAAATCTATCAAAGGACTTAGTATTTCAAAAACTTCCCACAGAGAAAATCTTAGGACCAATAGCTTCATTGGTTAATTTTATCAAATATTTAATGAATATATAACCCCTAACTTAAATTCTCAGAGAAGAGTAGATGGGAGCACTTTCTTCCTTTTTTCATGAGGCCAGCATTACCCTGATACCAGAACCTGATAAACTATGACCAAAAAAATTAAATCCAATATCCCTTATGATTATAGATGAAAAATGCTTAGCAAAATATTAGCATATTGAATCCAACAGTACATGGATGCTAAAGTATTACCTCAGAAATGCAAGTTTGATTTAACATTTTTTAAATGTTCATTTTAATTATATTTTAATTTAATTTTCAGTAAATGTAATTCACAACACTTCAGAATAAATCAGAAGAATGATGTCATCATCTCAATAGATGCAAAAAATTTTTGACCAAGTTCATTCCTTCATAATACAAAGTGTCAGCAAATGAGAATTATAGACAAATATCCTCAATCTGATAAAGAACACCTATTAAAAAAAATCTTTCAGATAATTTCATTCTTAATAATGGAATAGCTAAGTTTGCCCCCTAAGATTGGGATCAAAGTAAAAATACATGCTTTCACTACTTCCAATTGATACTGAGTTATAAGTCCTAGCCACTATAATAAAGTGAGAAAAAAAAAAAAGACACAAGAGTCAGAAGAGAAGTAAAAGTGTTTTTATTTGGAGACAGTATGATTATGTACGTAGAAAATCCAAAGGAACCAGCCAAAAGCTGTTACTAATAACTAAATTTAGCATGGTCATAATATTGAAGTTCATAATCAAACTTATTTTATGTATACTAGCAATGAACAAATAGAAAATTAAAATAATTAACATTTATAATAGCCTTGGAAAACATTGTATAATAGTAATAAGTTTAGTCAAAGGTTCAAGCAAGACCTCTACACTGTAAATTACAAAACAATGGGAGAAAGTGAAGAAAACCTAAGTAAATGCAGACATAGAGCATTTTTATGGGTTCAAAAACTTAATATTGTTATAATACCAATTTTCTTCAAATTCATCTTTAGATTAAAAGTCAGCTCATTCAAAACCCCAATAGATATTTTACCCTTGGAAACTAACAATCTGTTCCTAAATTTATAAGAAAGTAAAGAATCTAGACTACCCCAATCAATCTTGTAAGAGAAAAATGAAATGGCAAACTTTACAGTATCTGTTTTTAAGGCTTACTATATTTAGTATAAAGCCATATTCATAAATACAGTGTGATTTGGGATACTTGTATATAAATAGTCAAAAAATATCCATATATACACAATCGATTATTGAACAAGGTACCAGGTGAAATACATACACATACCCACTAGAACTGTTAAAATAAAAATGATTGACAATACCAAATGTTGGTTAGGATGTGAGGCAAACAGACATCTAATACATTGAGGGTTGGAGTGTAAAATGGTACAGACATTTTTGAGAACTGTTTAGCATTTTTTAAAATAGGGTTAAACTTCTATCTACCCTATGACCTTAAAATTCCATTCTTAACCAAAAATACTTCCACAAGAATGTTCATAGCAGCTCTAGTCACAATAGCCTCAAATGGAAACAAGTCAAATGTCCTTCAGCAGGAGACTAGATCAGTAATATATGTTGTAATTATATAACAGAATACTGTTTTTGACTAAAAAGGTACACAACATAGATGAATGTCAAAAGCATTTGGCTGAGAAATTATATCCTTTATGATTTCATTTATATGACATCAAGAGCAGGTGAAATTATTCTATGGTGATTTAAATCAGAAAGTTGTAGCCTGCAATGGGGAAATTGAAATGAGCAAGAGAACTTTCTGAAATGATGTAAATGTTTCAAATCTTGTTTTGGTGATAGTTATGCAGTATATATAATTATCAAAATTCATCACTGAATTCTTAAGATCTAGGTATTTATTTAAATAAATTATACCTCAGTTTTCAAAAGCTTGTAGGAGGGCCTCCTGTTTGCTCTATTAAGTTTGTTTCTTCAGGTGTTAATTCTTGTAATTATTAATTTGGTGCTTTTATTTCATGGAGTTGGTTTTCTTGAAATCTTTTCATGATTTGTGGTTTGATATCATCTTTGTATCACAGTCTTTATTTACCTGTATGTACTCTGATTCTGTTTACTATCACCTGATTAATTATAGGGCAATGATAAGACATGCTGTTGGTGGTATATACTAGCTGCTCATTTCTTAAGAATCTTCTTGAGATTCTCATCTCCCCATGACAGTAGTGATTCTGCACTGCCTCTTTGGCTGTCCACACAGTCAATGTTGCAGTCTTCCAAAGATATCTGTTGTTGCTGTGTGTGTCTGTGTTTCTGTGTGTGTTTATTTGTTGGGGGCAAAGAGCAATTGGTTAATCTTCTAAACTTCTTCAAATGTGTTTACACAACAATTCACCCTGATGGTTGCCTCAGCTCTCTGGGTGTGAAACAACCTTGAAGCTCCTTCTACCTTCTGTAGCAGTTTTCTTCATGCATATTTATTTCAGCTGCTTTCCATGTGGTGCAGATTTCCTAAAATTTCTGGCTCAAATTAACTCCCTTATGCTTTTCCAGTGCTGTAATGAACTTAAAATTAAGGAAAATGGGTGTGTTTTCTGTCATTTGTGGAGATTTGGATTAGGACGTACAGACAAACACCTTTGCTCTATTTGCCATCTTGATCCAATTCCCCAAGTCACTTTTAATTAGCAGCTTTGTTGTTATTTTACATACTGATGTACCTTAATGACTCTCATCATTACATTTATGTGGCCCTGTATAATGGTCTATTGATCTGGCAGTGACCTGAACTCTTGCTATTTGTAAGGTAGATGTTTGACAAGTTCACAAAGGTAGACGATAAATTGATCTATACGGTACAGTTTGAAAAGGAGAAAATTACTTCAGCATGCTTGTGTTTGCAAGAAATGGGATTGATATTTCAGAATCTCTACCTGGAGATTCAACTCTACAGACAAACAACCCCAAAATGAGAATATAGAAGAGCCCTACTCAAAATCACCTAAAATCTTCCTAAGCAACCTGGCCCCTGACTATTTATCATTCTAATGTTGACTTAACACTTTAGGAGGCTGTGTCTATAAATGAAGGATGTGTTTGTGTACTAAAGTCAAGTGCTATTTGCTGAGTCTACTATGACTTTGGTTTGACTTTTTGGCTGATAAAAGCAGATGGGCAAGGTTTTCTTTTATTGTTTGCTTTCACATTGAAAACAAATACTGCCAAAAACAAGGATTGAAGTACCACAGTTCCCTCTCTGAGCTGTTATTTCAAGGTGGTCCAAACTCTTATCCAAACATTGGATAGTACAAATTCATAGAAGCCAATAGTGAAAAGAGTATTTGGTAGTTCTTTATCTTCCCACTGTACACAGATTGTAGTATCAAGAGCTGATAGGATACTGAATTCATGAAGTATGCTATTCTATTGACAGCTTTCCATATTGCAGATCATGAAACTGAATGAAGCACAATTAGCAACTTAGGTTTATTTTTAAAAGAATATATAAAACATTTAATGAAAATGTAAAGCCTTTACACTATAATTGAAAGTAAGTCTATACTTTGGTTATTATGATAAATTGGACTTAAAATCATTTTATCTGATAAAATTTTGGTACTGTATTTATAGTTTCTACAAAGTAGTATAACAGACTTCTCTGACCTGATTAAACATGATTCATTGTAAAAAAAGGTTAGAAATCCTATATTTCTACAATTCAGTGGTCAATACCTGATGCACTGTAGTATTCCTGCCTAGATATATTATATTGTAAGATCATATACTCTTACTAACAGATTTTATTTTTATTTAATTTTTTTAAACATTTATTTATTTTTGAGAGACAGAACATGAGCAGGGGAGGGGCAGAGAGAGAGGGAGACACAGAATCTGAAGCTGTCTCCAGGCTCCAAGCTGTCAGCACAGAGCCTGATGTGGGGTTTGAACTCACAAACCGCGAGATCATGACCTGAGCCGAAGTCTGACGCTTAGCTGATTGAGCCACCCAGGCACCCCAGATTTTATTTTTATTTAATATCATATATTTTAAAATATACTTAATAGCCCTTTAATGTGTATTAATATGAATAGACACTTGTCCCTTCTACTGGACAATTTTTTTTTCTTTTCTCTTAAAAAATCACAGTGCAACTAACATCTTTGCAAATGAATCCATGGGGTATAGTCTGATTATCTCCTAAGGAGTTATTCAGAGAAGTAGAATGAACAGTTTAAAAAGGGGTTGTATAAATGATCTAGTTGTAGTTTCCATCTGTTAAATTATATCCAGGATTCTGCTGGCTATTTCTTTATTCCCTCATCAATCCTTAATGGCACTTCCCTAAAAGTTGAAGATGATCATTTTTCCTTCAGGGTTATATGAGTAGTTGTGCTCCCTTACTGGAACCTATCAACAAGTTCCAAGATCCATTTGTATGATTTGAACATTATTTTCAGGCTCCTGAAAACTGTAATCAAGTTATTTCTAGAATTGTTGCTCAAATTTATACTCCCACCTGTGTTACTGTAACCATTATCAGATATGATTATTTCTTTAGAAGTTTTGATTATTGACATTTTTAAATGGCATTTGTGTAGTCTCATTTTAGTTCACATTTATTTGTTTATTAAAATTCACCAGCCATTTGTATTTCCACTTTTGTGAAATATATATTTATGCCATTCATCCATTTATAATTTCAGTGGTTTATCTTTTATCTGTATATAATTTAGATTAATTAAAAACATGTATAAATTGACATAGATCATTGCCCATTTGTTAAAAACGTTCTGTTTTGATATATTTTAAAAATTGGTTTTATATTGTTTTGTGAAATATATATATATATATATATATATTTGTAGTCAAATGCATAGATTTTCTTTTCATTTGCTTTTAATCATAAGGAGCATTTAAAATTATTTAAAATTTTTAAGTTATTATTAAGGGATACCTGGGTGGCTCAGTTGGTTAAGTATCTGATTCTTGGTTTCAGCTCATATCCTGATCTCACAGTTAGTGGGTTCAAGCCCTGCATCAGGCTCTGTGCTAGTAGCACAGAGGCTGCTTGGGATTCTCTTTCCCTCTCTCTCTGCCCCATCCCTGATCACTCTCTGTCTCTCAAAATAAATAAATAAGCCCTTAAAAATATTATTAAAATATTTATTGTTGAAGTATATTTGGCATACAATGTTATATTAATTTTGTTGTATACATTATGCAAGGCTCACCAGAAGTATTACAATATTATTGACTGTATTTCTTATGCTTTACTTTTCATCCCCATGACTTACTTATTTTATAACTGGAAATTTGTACCTTTTAAAGCCCTTTACCACTTTAACCCCCCCCCCCCCCAATATACACACACCTCTGGCAACCACCAATTCTCTATATTTATGAATCTGTTTCTGTTTTTGTTTGTTTTCTATTTTAGATTTCTCATATAAGTGAAAGCTTATGGTATTGGTCTTTCTCTGACTTATTTTACTTAGAATAATACCTTCTAGGTCCATCTATGTTGTCACAAATGGCAAGAGTTCATTCTTACTTATGGCTGGGTAATATTCCTTTATATGTTATATATCACGTCAGCTTTACCTATCCATCTTTTAACGAACATTTAGGTTGCTTCCATATGTTGGCTATTGTAAATAATGCTATAGGGGGACCTGGGTGGCTCAATCAGTTAAGCATCTGACTCTTGTTTTTGGCTCAGGTTATGATCTCACAGTTTGTGGAATTGAGCCCCACATTGGGCTCTGTGCTGACAGCATGGAGCCTGCTTGGAACCCTCTCTCTCCCTCTCTCTCTGCCCCTCCCCTGCTCATGCTTTCTCTCTTTCTCAAAATAAATAAATAAACTTAAAAAAGTAATAATACTGCAATAAACATAGGGGTGAACATATCTTTTTTAATTAATATTTTCATTGTTTTTGAATAAATACTAAGTAGTAGAATTAATGGACCATATGGTATTTCTATTTTAATTTTTTTGAGAAATCTCCTTAGTGTTTTCTACAGTGTTTAACTAATTTGCATTTCCACCAACAGTTCATGAGGGTTCCTTTTTTTCATATCCTCACCACCACATGTTATTTATTGTCTTTTTGATATCAACCATTCTGACTAGTGTGAGGTGATATGTCATTGGGTTTTGATTTTCATTTCCCTGATGATTAGTGATGTGTTGAACATCTTTTCTTGTGTCTTCTGGCCATCTGTATGTCTTTGAAAAAATGTCTCTTCAGGTCTCTGCCCATTTTTAATAGGAATATTTGAGGGTTTAAGGTGTTGAGATGCATAAGTTCTTTATATAGTTTGATATTAACCCCTTGTCATGTATATCATTTGCAAATATCTTCTCCCATTCAGTAGACTGTCTCATTCTTTTATTGACGGTTTCCTTTGCTGTGCAAAAGCTTTTTCTTTTGGTGTACCACCGACAGTTTATATTCTCTTTTGTTTCTCTTGCCTGAGGAGAAATACTTAGAAAAATATTTATATAGTCTATGTCAAAGAAATTACTACATGTGTTTTCTCCTAGGAGTTTTGTGGTTTCGGATCTCACATTTAGGTCTTGAGTTTGTTTTTTGTATGGTGTAAGCAAGTGGTACAGTCTCATTCTTTTGCATGTAGCTGTCCTGTTTTCTCAGCACTGTTTGTTGAAAAGACTGTTTTTATCCCATTGCATATTCTTGCCTCCTTTGTCATAGATTGACTATATAAGTGTGGGTTTATTTCCAGACTCCATTCTGTTTTATTGATCTAGGCATCTATTTTTGTGCCAATACTATACTGTTTTGATTACTATAGTTTCATAGTATATCTCGAAATCTGGGATTGTGATACCTCCAGTTTTGTTGTTCTCAAGATGGCTTTAGCTATTTGGGGTCTTTTGTGGTTCCATACAAATTTTAGGATTATTTGTTATAGTTCTGAAAAATATTGTTGGTATTTTGATAGGGATTGCATTAAATCTGTAGATTTCTTTAGGTAGTACAGACATTTTAACCATATTGGTTCTTCCAATACATGAGCGTGGAATATCTTTCCATTTGTGTCACTTTCAATTTATTTCATCAATGTTTTGTATGGTTTTCAGAGTACAGATCTTTCTCTCTTGGTAAAGTTTTTTTCTAGGTATTTTATAGTTCTTGCTGACATTGCAAATGGAATTTTTTTTTTAATTTATCTTTCTGCTACTTCATTATTAGTATATAGAAATGCAATGAATTTCTGTATATTGATTTTGTATTCTGTGACTCCCTAAATTCATTTATCAGTTATCATAGGTGTTTTGTTTTGTTTTGTTTTGTTTTGGTGTAGGTTTTAAGATGTTCTGTATGTAGTATTATGCCATGTGCAAATAGTGAACGTTTTACATCTTTGTTACCAATTTGAATGCATTTTATTTCTTTTCCTCGTCTGATTGCTGTGACTGGGACTTCTAATAATGTACGGAATAAAAATGGTGCGAATGGACGTTCTTTTTTTTGTTCCTGATCTTAGAGGAAATGCTCTCAGTTTTCCAGCATTGAGTATGATGTTTGCTGTGGGTTTTTCACATATGGCCTTTATTATGTTGTGGTATGT
Organism: Panthera tigris; assembly: GCF_018350195.1. Lineage (NCBI taxonomy): Eukaryota > Metazoa > Chordata > Mammalia > Carnivora > Felidae > Panthera > Panthera tigris. The sequence goes on along the minus strand of NC_056667.1, from coordinate 136,972,298 downwards.
TCCGTCTAAAACTAGTTTGTTGAGAATTTTTATCATGACTGGACATTGTGCTTTGTCAAATGCTTTTTCTATATCTATTGAAATGATCATATAGTTTTTAGCATTTCTCTTATTTGTAATGCAACCTGATTGATTTGTGAATGTTGAACTAATATTCGTATCCCTGGAATAAATGCTCGTATCCCTTGAGTAAATCTATTTAATCATGATGAATTATTTCTTGTTAGTGTATTGTTGGATTTCTTTGCTCATATTTTGTTGAGGATTTTTTCATTTATGTTCATCAGAGACATTGCCTTGTAGTTTTGTTTGTAGTGTCCGGTCTGGGATTCAGGGTAATGCTGGCTTCATAGAATGAATTTGGAAGCTTCTTTTCCTCTATTTTTTTGGAATAGTTTGAGAAGAATAGATGTTAACTCTTCTTTAAATCTTTGGTAGAATTTACTGTAAAGCCATCATCCTTACTTTTGTTTCTTAGGAGCGTTTTGATTATGGATTCAATTTTGTTAATAATGGGTCTGTTTAAATTTTCTATTTCTTCCTAATTCAGGTTTGGAAAATTGTATGTTATAGGAATTTATTTATTTCTTCTAGGTTGTACAACTTGTTGGCATATAATTTTTCATAGTATTCTTTTTTAGTCCTTTGTATTTCTGTGGTGCCAGTTATTTCTCCTCTTTTATTTCTGATTCTCCTTGAGTTCTCTCCTTTTTTCCTTGATGAATCTGGCCAAAGGTGTCAGTTTTGTTTCTCTTTTCAAACAGCTAGCTCTTGGTTTCATTGATCTTTTCTATTGTTTTTTAAGTCACTATTTCATTTATTTTCCATTGGAATCTTTAATATTATTTTTTCTTGTGCTGTCTTTGGGCTTTGTTCTTTTTATAGATCCTTCAGGTATAGGGTAGCTTGTTTAAGATTTTTCTTCTTTCCTGAGGTAGGTTGTATCACTATAAACTTCCTTCTTAGAGTTGTTTTTGATGTGTCCCAAAGTTTTTTTGGCCATTGTTCTTTCATTTTTATCTGTCTTCATGTAGTTTGTAACTTACTCTTTTATTTCTTCATTGGGACTCATTTGTTTTTTAGCAGCATGTTGTTTGCAACATTTTTTTTTTCTAGTTATTTTTCTGTAATTGATTTGTAGTCTTACACCATTGTGTAGGAAAAGATGCTTGATATTATTTCAATCCTTTTAAATTTATTGAGACTTGTTTGTGGCCTAACATGTGATCTATCCTGGAAAATGTTCCCTGTACACTTGAAAAGAATATGTACTCTGCTATTTTGGGATGGCACATTCTGTATGTATCTGTTAGGTTTATCTGGTCTAATCTGCCATTCAAAGTCACTATTTCCTTACTCATTTTTTTTCTCAGCATGATCTATTGATAAGTGGGGTATTAGTGTTCCCAATTATTATTGTCTTGCTAGCAATTTCTCCCTTTATGTCTGTTAATATTTTCCATATGTATTTAGGTGCTACTATATTGGGTGCACAGATATTTACAATTATTATATCCTCTTATGGAATTGATCCTTTTATAATTATGTAATTCTTTTCTTTGTCTCTTGATACAGTTATGGCTTTTAATCTATTTTTGGCTGATGTAAGTATTGCTACTGTAGCTTTTTCCCCCCACTTCTAATTGAATGGAATATCTTTATCCATCCCTTCACTTTCAGTCATCTGTATGTGTTTTTAGGTCTGTAGTGAGTACCTTGTAGGCAATATATAGATGCCTACTATAGTAGGCAATCAACTTATGTCTTTTGATTGGAGCATTTAGTCCATTTACATTTAAAGTAATTATTGACAGATATGGGCCTATTGCCATTTGTGTTGTTATTATTATTATTATTTTGGTTGTTTTTGTGGTTCTCTGTTCCTTTGTTCTTTTCTTCTTCTCTTGCTCTCTTCCCTGTGATTGATAACTTCCATTAGTGTAATTATGGGATTCCTTTCTCTTTATTTTTTGTGTATCTATTTAGGTTTTTATCTGTGGTTATCATGAGTTTCATATGTAATATCCTAAATATGTAATAGTCCATATTAACTTGATGGTCACCTAAGTTTGAACAAATCCTAACAGTATTACATTTTTACTCCCTCTTCCACATTTTATGTATATGGTTCATGTTTTAAATCTTTTTATTTTTTGTGTCTAGATTAATTTTTGTAAATATAATTGATTTTGTTACTTTTGTGTTTTAACTTCCATACTGACTTCATAAATGATTAATTTACTGCTTACTCTATGTTTGCTTTTACCATTGAAATTTTTCCTTTCAGATTTTCTTCTAGTTATGACATTTGTTTCTTGCTTAAAGAATTTCCTTCTACCTTTTTTTTAATGCTGGTTTAGTGGCGATAAACTCCTTTAACTTTTGTCTGAAAAACTCTCTCCTTCAATTCTGAATGATAACTTTGTCGAGTAGAATATTCTTGGTTGTAGGTTTTTTCTTTTCAGCACTTTGAATGTACCATGCCATTCCCTTTTGGCCTGCAAAATTTCTTCTGAAAAGAAAGATCAGCTGATCTCCATATGTTGTTTTCTTTGCATGTAACTGTTTGCTCTCTCTTGCTTTTCAGATTCTTTCTTTTGATTTAATCTTTGACATTTGAATAATTATGTGTCTTTGTGTGGATGTCATTAGGTTCATCTTGTTTGGTACCTTCTGTTCTTCCTAGACCTAGCCTGGATGTCTGTTTCCTTCTCCAACTTGGGGAGATTTTTAGCCGTTGTTTCTCTAAATATGTTTTCTGCCTCTTTCTCTCTCTCTTCTCCTTCCAGAACCACTATAATGCAATTATTAGTACACCTGATGTTGTTCTAGAGATCCTTTAACCTATCCTCATTTGTATTTTCTTAATATTTACTTATTTATCGAGAGAGAGAGAGAGAGAGAGAGAGAGAGAGAGAGACACCAGGGGAAGGGCAGAGAGAGAAGGGGAGTGAGAATCCCAAGCCCCAATGTGGAGCTTGATCTCATGAACTGTGAGATCATGACTGGAGCTAAAATCAAGAATTGGATACTTAACCGACTAAGCCACCCAAGTACCCCATAACCTATCCTCATTTTTAAAATCCCTTTTTTTTTGTTCTTAACCTTGGGTGCTTTCTTATATGCTCTCTTTGAGGTCACTCATCCATTCTTCTGCATCCTCTAATCTGCTGTTGATTCCCTCTAATGTATTTTCATTTCAGTTTTGTATCCTTCAATTTCAATTAGATTTTAAAAAATATTTTCTTTCTGTTGAAATTCTCACTGAATTTATCAACTTTCTCCAGTCCAGTGAACATCTTTATGATCATTACTTGGAATTCTTTATCAGGTAGATTGCTTATCTCCATTTTGTTTAGTTCTTTTTTCTGAAGTTATGTCTTATAGTTTCATTTGGAGTGTATTCCTCTCTTCATTTTGACCGACTTCCTATGTTTCTATGAATTAGAACAACTACTTCTCCTAGTCTTAAAGGAATGGCCTTATGTATGACAATTTCTGTGTAGACTGCTTGTGCCTGGTGGTTTGTCTGGCTGACTGGAGCTGTAGCAGGCATTGGCTGGGTATTCTGGGGTGCTCTGCACCAGGGCTACCCTGGTGGGATGGCTGCAGATTATGCAGGCGTAGGCCTGATATGCCTTGGGGTACTTTGTTCCTGTGTTACCTTGGTGAGATGGCTGGAGCTATAGTGGGCATTGTCCTGGGAGTCCTGGTATGCATGCCATGCTGGAGTGCCTTGGTGGGACAGCTGGAGCTTGGGTAAGTGGAGGTGGTTACCTTGGGAGGATGGTTGCATCTGGTGTGCAGTAGGGACTTGGGGCTTCCTGAGGTGGCCACCTCGACAGGGTACCCATACCCTGATTCCATCTTCACTATCAGGTTGATGGAAGAGCATATACAGTGGCCTCCACCAGCCACTCCAAACCTGGAGAACATTATCGCAGTTCCTCTAGGGTTCTTTATTTTCTAGTTTGTTCTTATAAACCACGGCTTTTTTGTTTTCTGTGTCTCTGGGTAGCTGGGACTGGTGTGATCAGGCCAGGTAGGGTGCCTAGACCTTGCTTAGATCCTGCCTGGTTTATGCTATCAAGATTGAGTGGGAATATAAATACTGGTGCTTGCCAGCCCCTCCAACTCCAAAGAGTTTTATACATCCGCTGCTGTTTGGCAGACATTCAAATGCTGGTTCCTTTAAATTCTCATTGCCCTTTTAAACCACAGATCTTTTTTCTGCATCCCAGAGTGGAGGAATCTGCTCCCAGCTCCTCAGTACTGTCCACTCCCACTGCAGTTGCAGCTTGGGAAAGGGTTCCAGGGGTTTCTGGGTCTCTGTCTCCCTCACAGTTCTCTGTGTGGTCCCCCTATCTTTCGTTGTGCCAAAGCTGTTCAGTCAACCCTCAGTTCTTCTCCTGGAGGAATGTTCTATATTTGGTGTAGGTTCAGTGTATCCATTGAGAAACTGAGATCAGGGTCTTCCTTCATTGCCATCTTGGACCCTGCCACTTTCTCCATTTAATTTTTAACCTAGTCTTTTGCATGGTGTAGATATTACTAATGTCAGTTAAGTGTTGTATGTTTTAGTAGAGTAGGTTCAGTTGTGCAAATTTGATTTTTATTTCTAGGTTCTTCCTTCAAAGAATATCCTATTATACATTCTCTGTTATTTATAATTAACATTCTTCAAATACAATTTCAAAATATTTTACATGCAGTTATCATTAAGTAGTGATTAATGATCCACATGAAATTTTTAAAGACTTGGTAAGACTCTTTTCTTCTCCTTTAGCTTCTACCCTTAGAATTGTTTAATGTTAAAAGATATACTATCCCAGATCGGTTTTGTCTTAGGATTCCCGAATCTAAGCTGTGTGATTTGAAGTTACCAAAGTAGGTTCATCAAAAAGTTTGATGACTTGGAATTCTAGGTGCTGAGTTGTTTTTTGCCCAAAGTGGATAGGAAGCTATCCGTTTTCCATTTCAAGCAAAGTGCAGCCCAGTTGTGCCCCTGGATCCATCATCAAACACAGCTCAAATTTCAGCTTTAGCTTATCTAAATATAGGCTTACTGTGAGTGACAGGATCCTGGTAAATGGCATTCTCTGCCATCCTCTTTGATATTGTTTCTAGTAGGATGACTCATGGCTCTGCTTTGCCCTAGAAAAAGTTTCATTACACTAAAGAGTTTTCATTGAGTAAAAGCATCATTGACAGTTCAGCTGCCACCCTGACAACCTGGACTGCTACTCTGCTGTCTGGAGATCAAACAGTATTTACTTTTTTAACACTGACCATCAATCTGAAGGGAATTTTAACTTCATTTCTGTACAGTCTAATGCTGTCAGGTGAAAAGACAATTGAAAGTTCACGAATATAGATACAGATACCTTGGTTTCTTGGTGGGACCCCATAAAACTCTCAATGTTAAAACGCTTGGATATTTTGTTGTGCCATGAATTTTTTGAAGAATACAAAAAACTTCACTTCTTTTGATTAAATATTTTATTCAGTTAACAAAAGCATATAAAAACATAGGTTTAATAGGAAACCTTTTTGTATACTTGGAAATGTAATTACAATACCTTGAGGCATGGGTTTCATTAAGGAAACAATGTTCTTTGGTTCCATTGATGGCTACTCTTTTGAATGAATGGCCTATACCATCAAGCCACTAAATTTGAGTACTTCGTTTCTCATTCAAAAAATTACCCAGTGGCTAGAAATGGACATGATATATCAGTTTAGCCTTTGGTGCAGGTGTCTGTTGTAATGTGATCTTTCTTTGTCTTGAGGGACTTTGACATCCTCATTTCCCATTTTGAGCATCATGCAATTTGAATGTACACTAAGCTGAAAAGTGATTCCAGTGAGGAAGATTATATTTCTCCTTAGCATGTTTACAGAGCAGTCAGAATGCTTTTCTCCCAACAGATGTGGAACACAGGAGGCTTCTTGTTGATTCGTTTTATGATTGTGAGGCTAATACTACCTCACTGACTCCCTTTTGTATTTTCATGAATGGGAAGACGTTCAGGAAGCAAGTTAAAAAACCATGTAAATCTTTCAGTAAGAAAACTGTCCTCTCCTATAATCTGTCTTGATTGTTACTCCCTCATCAGTGCCTCACTTTATGTCCCAGAGTTCTTGGAGGATTAGTTGCTCTCACTTTTGAAAACCAGAGATATGGGAGAAATCATGTTTGAAATTTTATTATTACCTTTACCTTTTGCAAATTGGGTCAAGTGGGCAGGGAGAACTGTGAAGATCAACATTTGTTTTATAAGGGCACACAGTGGTTCATGATTATTTAGACCTGTGCTGTGAGGTCAGTCTTCTCCATGTGTTTAAAGTGTTGCCCTTAGATACTCATTCAGTCCATTAGAAATCATCAACAGCCCTAGCCCTCTTCCTGAATGGGTGAAGGAGCCAATTCAGAGGTTGAAAAGTTGGTCGGTTGAGAGTTTAACCCTGCCCAAAGCTGGAATCCAGTTGCCCTGGGTTTCCCTAGGAACCCACAAGGCTACTGACTTTTTAGTCTCCTCTCTCTGACCTCATTAGATTTTGGTAGCTCCTAGGCAGTTTGCCTTCATGATCCCTTCTTCCACAAAAAAACATATTAATAATTTGTTGCACACTGTATTGGTATAAATACAAATATAATCCAGGTTTAATTCATTAATGTGAATTTATTATTATGTCCATTTTTTCTTCTAATTTAAAACAAATTAAAATGAAAAAAAAATTAGGAGCCCTTAAAAGTATTATGGGCCCCAGACACTGTGCCTAGTGAATAAGTATGCCCTGCCCTCATATTTTTGACCAAATACATTTTCCTTTGTTCTCTCATTTGAACTGTAACTCTTTCTACTGTCAAGCCCAGACCCTGCTCAAACCCTGCAAAGTATTTTGTGTGGGCTTCTACTAAGACTATCAGCTGCCAAGTGGTGATGTATTTTTACTGAGAAAGATGACCCACAATCATGGCTCTGCTATCTAATTCCAAGTGCTGTAAGTTGCTAAGAACCTCCAATGCCTCAGTCAGTCCTTGAATCTGACCCACTTGGATACTGACACAGGCCTGGAGTATACTTGTGTTATATCAGCTCTGTTATTTGTGCCATCAGATTATTTTCCAATAAGGCCAACCTATAGACAGTCTCTTTTGAGTCTGATTTTTTTCCTTCCCTCTGTCTTTCAGTGGCATTGCAAAATGTCTTAGTCCACTAGTTACTCTCTGACTGCTGGCAAGATGATGCAGGCAAAAGAAGAAATAAATAAAATAAAAAAATAAAGGTAGGCTATTATGAGCAAATTCTGTATTATAGAAAACAATTTTATATTTCTTTGTGGCAATGCAAACCTGAGTTAGAGCTCTGGGTTTCACTATACTATTCCTCCTACTTTCCTTTCTATTTAGCTTCCTGAATAGTTGTTTATTTCACCTATGACCTCTTTTGTTCATGCGATGAATTTAGTAAACACTTGTTCAAGGCCGCCTTTGTGCCAGGAGCTTTGCCACGGACTTCCTTATTGCCTATGGATTTCAAAAGCAGATACTCCGGAATTTTGGTTTTAAAATTAGAGTTCAATTATTTGTTTCTGTTGTGTTGTTGGGTCTTTTAATTATGAAAATAATACATACTTTTGGGGAAAAACACTCAAATAATAGCTAAGTATAAGAATGCAGAGAGACAGTTTTGGATGTCTAATTCCCCTAGTTATATTTCTCAAAGGCAATGGCCTTCATCTTCTTTCTTGTCCTTTTCTCTGGCTTTCAAAACTTTGGATTTCTCCTTCACTCTGAAGCATTTTTTATCCTTCAGCTATTATGAAACTACTTTTAACATTTTCTTAACTTTTTACTTCCCTTTCAAAGGGTTTTTCCTATCACTTCTTCTGACCCTCAAATTTTGTTCTTGAGATTTTTTTCTAGCTCATACTTCTAATTTACTTGTTTGTTTCTAATTCGGTTCTTTTCATGTGTCTTCAAGCTTAAGGACATGAGCGGTTGTGCTTATAAATATGCTGTCTCTACTGTCTTGGAAAGAGCTTTTTTAAATTCATCTGTGTATATCTCCATTTTATAAATCTAAGATCTCTAGGACCCTAATGGTGTGTCTCTGCATTTCAAAATATGTGTTTATCAACCTTTATCCAAAGATCTCAAATATATGGCATCTTTTTGCCATGTAATTTGCAGGCAGATGTCCATTTGGCAGCTGGGGGTTCATTCATTCATTCATTCATTCAGTGATTCATTTTGTAATTTCACGTTTTCATTTAAATTCCAGTTAGTTAACCTATAGTACAATATTAGTTTCAGGTGTAGAATTTAGTGATTCACCACTTACATAGAGCACCCAGTGCTCCTCACAACAAGTGCCCTGGTTAATACCCATCACCCATTTAACTGATCCCCCACCTACCACTCCTCCAGCAGCCCTCAGTTCTCTATAGTTAAGAGTCTGTTTTATGGTTTGCTGCTCTCTTTTCCCCACTATGTTCATCTGCTGTGTTTCTTAAGTTCCACATATGAATGAAATCATATTGTATGTGCCTCTCTCTGTCTGACTTATTTCATTTAGCGTAATACTCTCTAGCTCCATCCACATCGTTGCAAATGGCCAGATTTCATTGTTTCTATTTTATGGCTGAGTAATACTCCATATAAATATAAATATAAATATAAATATAAATATAAATATAAATATAAATATAAATATAAATATAAATATAAATATATACGTATATATACATATATATACGTATATATTTATATATACATATATATACATATATATTTATATATACACATATTTGTATATACACACACACGTACACACACACACACGCATACACATACACACCACATCTTCTTTATTCATCAGTTAATGGATTTTTGGTCCCTTTCCATAGTTTGGCTATTGCTGATAATACTGCTATAAACATCAGGGTACATGTGCCCCTTCACATCTTTATTTTTGTATCCTTTGGGTAAATACCTAGTAGTGCAATTGCAGGATGGTAGGATAGTTCTATTTTTAACTTTCTGAGGAAACTCCATACTGTTTTCCAGAGTGGCTGCAGCAGTATGCATTCCATTTCATATGTTGTAGGTGCTGATGTCTTCCATTTGCCCTTGCAGACATACTCTCTCTTCATCTTCTTTCACACTGCCCTTGCCCCAGGAGGCAAGGACTATAGCAAAAAGCTTTCTTCCCTGTTAGCTTACAATTGGGTTTGGCCAATGGGGAGCCCCAGGAAGTTGGAGAGAAGGGGAAATGTGAGGTTGGTATATTTATTCCCCAGCATCTTCTCTGCCATGTTGCTATGGGCTGACCATGTTCCTTTGTTGAAGTATACAGCTCCTGCCGTGAAGGTTCCCTCGAAGGTTCTAGTAACTGATTCTTTCCTTTTTCCTTCTGGTCTGAGATTTGTAAGCATGGGTGTAAACCTTGAGATATTTCATCTCCCTTGTTGCTTTTCCTAAGCTCTTCCCACACTATAATAAATAACCACTTTCTTAATTTCTCCTTAATTATGCAGTTTGAGTGTGCCATTTTTGTTTCTGCCAGGGCCTTAATTTATGTTTTTAAAATCTATTCGAGTTATTTAGAGGATATTCTTTAGGTTTTCCTTTCTTTTACAACCTAGATTTTGTTTGCTGTTTGTTTTAAATTCTCTAACTATAATTGTTATCATGGTCTGCCTGCTGAATTCTCTGCCATGAACAGCATTCTGGGGATGATGGTGATGTTGGCCGTGAAAGGAAGATTTTTAATTCTCTGTTTACTTCAGAACATCTTTTCCTTGCTGGGATCTGAGATGAAAACAGCTCTCCCATTGCAAACTTCCATAACATTTCCCATGTAACATCACCAAATATCCTTCTGCAAGACAATCTCAGGATAAAACTATTTCACCACCTCACACCCAGTACAGAAACAGCTAAAATAGCATCTTGACTTAGGTAAGCCTAGTATGACATGGATGCTGACCATCTGCTCCCCATTCACCAACTGTAATAAAGCAATTATCTCCCTCTTTCCATATAATTTAGGGGTGAGAGGAGACACTAGCATCTCCTCCCATTTACATGGAGAAATATGTCCCATTTTGGATTTGTTAGTTAACAGCAGGGACAATTTTGCACATTAAAGTTTTCTAGCAAAAACTCTCTAATTTGTACAATATTTAAATGCTTCTTCTGACATATCTCATGATTTTTTAAGTCACTGTTTGTCTTTTGCATTTTAAATCAGATTCAATTATGAAAATACCTTTTCTTTCCCATGAATATCAGAAGCCGCTACTAACTACTTGTTTGGAGAGAAATTTGAAACAGATTCTACTTATATATTTATTTATATTATACATTATATTTATATATTTTATATGTGTTCTATTTATATTATATTTATGTATTTACATAGAATATAGTCAATTTTTTTATTTTAATTTTTTGTTAAGGTATAATTGATGTATAACATACTAGTTCCAGGTATACAGCATAATGATTTGATATTTGTATACACTGTGAAATGATCACCACAATAAGTGTAGTTACCATCTGTAACCATAGAAAGTTATAAAAAAAAATTTTTTCTTGCGATGAGAACTTTTAAGATTTATTCTTTATAGCAATTTTCGAATATGCAATAGAATATGATTGACTGAAGTCACCATGCTGTACATTATATGTACAGTCATCTTTATTTTATAACTGGATGTCGTCTTTATTTTATAACTGGAAATTTGTACCTCTTGATGCCCTTTACCTATTTTCCCCACATTCCCAACCTCTGTCTCCTTTTGGCAACCACCAATCTATTCTCTGAACGTATCAGTTTCATTTTGTTTGTTCATTTGTATTTTATATTCCAGATAAAAGTGAAATTATATACTATTTATCTTTCTCTGTCTGACTTATTTCATTTAACACAATACCCTCAAGGTCCATCCATGTTGTCACAAAGGGCAAGATTTCATTCTTTTTTATGGCTAGGTATTATTCCATTATATATATGATATATTATATATATATATCATATATATAATATATCTCACATCTTCTTTATCCATTCATCAATCAGTGAACATTTAGGTCATTAGGTTGTTTCTGTATCTTGGCTATTGTAAATAATGCTACAGTGAAGATATAGGGTCATAGATCTTCTCAAATTTATTTTTTATTTTCTTTGGATAAATTCCCAGAAGTGGAATTGCTGGATCATATGATAGTTTTAGTTTTAATTTTTTGAGGAACCTCCATACTGTTTTCCACAGTGGCTGTACCAATTTACATTCCCACCAAGAATGCACTAGCATTCCCTAACATACAATATAGTTTATGTATTCTCTTCAGGTTTAGCTTAGTTATTAATTTGAGCCTTCTCATAAAATGTATTAGCAAAATCATTGATCAGCCATCAGGTTTCTCAATGGAAGGTTTATGGCTGGTGAAAAATTTGTTTTCATGTTCAAGAGACCTCCACACGTCCCTGCAGCCCTTATAGTGATTTCATACATAAATGGGATAACCTTTACTTGATGAGAATATTTCATTAGTCTGAACATATCTCACCTTGATCTTGTCAAATAATTGAAGTATTAATTCCTTTCCTTAGATCCTTCAATCATGGACAAAGGAATAGTCAATAAATTCTGTGATTTGGAGGAATGCAAGGAAAGGAATTTTTAATGCTTTGTGGCATGCAAAGCAGTGTTGTGTTTCTGACTGCCATGGCCTTTTAGTCCTATGACATTTGGAAGTGAGGTTTAGGCACTATAGGGCATTGATATTTAGTGAGATAATTTCCAAATCAGTGTTATTTCTTTAGATCAGTGGATCATCAACTATGGGCCATGGGCCAAATCCTGCCTGTTTTTGTATGACCTGTGGGCTAAGAATGGTTTTATATGTTTGTTAAATCAAATGAAAAATTGATTTTCTAACATGTGAAACTGATAGAAAATTCAAATTTCAGTGTCCATAAATAAATTTTTTTTTAGAACACAAACCACATTCATCCATTACATGTCCATAACCGCTTTCACAATGTAATGGCAGGATTGAGTAGTTGAAGCAGAGACTGCAAAGTGTAAAAATCTCTAGCCCTTTACAGAAAAGTTTGCCGACCTTGATTTAGATAACCAAATGTAGTTTTTCTTTCCCTAAAATAAAAATCTAACTGAAAATCTCTTGGTAGCTATTGAATCAATGATTTTCAAATCATCATACCTTGTGTAAGGTTTTTACCATTAGTTTTATAAAGGATAAGAGGCATGCCAGCATTACTCCCACAGCAAGAGCCATACTTGGGAAGATGATAGAATCACATGAAATTATTTAGAAATCATTCTGTTGTTCGATTATCAAGTACGGCATATGGCACGGGACCTTATATTTGACAGTGCTTCTGATTATCTTCAAAACTTTTATTCACCTCAATGTGAAACAAGAGCAAGATAGGGTGCTAAGCCACTTTGTCTCATATTTAATCTCACCACATGTCTTATGAAGTAATCACAACTGTGAAATAAACACCACTATCCCACATGCCCACTTTGTGTATAAAGGACACATCTGTGAATATAGTATCAATACATTTTCCTCATCTTTGTACTCAAAATGGGCCCCAGCAAGTATGAGAACAGGTGTTTCAATTATGGCCTTATCCAGGACTCTTGATTCTTGATGGACAATTGCACATAATATCTTTATTTGTTTTTTTTTCCCCCTTGCAATCTAGTTCCCAGCAGGAAATTTACTGAGCTGCCAACTTAAGATCATCTAATTGACTCAGAAAGAATCTGAATGAGTTTCTAAATATCCAACTGAAATCAATTGTGACTCTCTTTATTTTAGGCCCCAGGCAGATTGAAATTGAGACAATAAATGGAAGCACCTCATTTTGAAAGAATGAAAGTTGGCAGCTTCACAGCAAGCACCACATACATACACTCACGTACACCCATGCATATACACACACACGGACACACTTATACACACATTTGCAAGTTTTATATTCAGAAAGAATGCATGACTGGATATATGTTTGGCATTTTAAAATCTCCAGCTTTCTAAGATACATGATTTCAAAAATCTAGAAAGCATTTCATTCAGTAGAAGGAAATATTGAGGAATGTTGGCCGTAGTGGCAGGCTATGACTAAATATTTATGTAAAGACTAAATAATTATGTAAATACTTTTGTACTCTCTGGTTATACCAAAAGTCTTAAGACTCTAATTTTTTTTGTACTCTATTTTCCATTTTACTCAGGGAAAATGTTTTCCCAAGTTCATCTATTCGTATACATTGTATGTTTAAATGTTTTCATTAAATTCCAATTTGTGTGAAATAGAAACAACAAGGCTTCCAAACAGCATTGTTATGGGTTTAGTAGCCCATCTGCCATTCTCTCCTCTTTTCCTAACAGAGAAGGAATGACTGTGAGAATAAACGGAGTATTTAACATCATCCCTCAATGCTAGAATTTTAAGTCTCTGAACTTTCAGGGAGGAGACCCGAGTATTCAGTTTTTACTGTGGTTTGTATGATGATCACTATTAGAAACTGTGATGAGAGGTGAAGCATTACAGCACAAATTCTAGTGAACCTTCAGTAATTACACTAACATACAACATAAGCTACTGTTTTCACGAGAAGGTTTAGTGGTGGGACACAAAAGTCTGGTGCTGAGCAGAGAGAGATGTTTCATTTCAGATTCTTAAAAGGAGACTCTTTTTTCCAGCGATGAAGCTCAACAAGCCCTCTCCCTATCCCTCTAAGAGGAAGAGAGGAGTGCTGAAGAATTCCAAGCATACAAACATAACAGTCTGATTATACAGAGAAAAGCCATTTCTGACTCAGCTAGGAAGGCAGAAGCCAGCATTTTGCAAATCACATTGGAGGGAGGAACATCATTAGGGAAGATTTCAAGACAAAGCTTGCACAGAGTTTTTTTCCCCAAGCCCAGTTTATGCCCTTAGACCAATAAAAACCAAATAGAATGTAGAACTGTGGAGACCACACTAGACAAGAGCACACTGGTTAAGGATTATTTTTAGTTGTTTCTCACTGGAAGTTGATACTATACGATTGCATAATTTTCATTGTTGTGTGTGATTATACTAAGCTAAATGCATTCAAAACAATTTTTTAGAAGATGAAGATACTTAAATACTAAAAATTATTCATTAATAATTGATAAGTATTAAGATGATATTTAATCTTGATATTCAGTCTCATATGAAGAATATGAGAATATATGTAACATTCTTTCCCATTGTCTTCAAATTACTGCACAGATATTGATAGTGTAGGTGGTAAAAAAAAAATCAAACAAAACACACATATATTTAAAAGGATACTGGTAACCTGAATATCTTTTTTCATATAAGCAGGACCTCAGGAGAAGGCAGCATAGTAGGGCAGGGGACACTTAGGCCCTATAGTCAGGCAGGGTTCCAAACCTGGTTCTTCATTATCCATCACCCTAAGCAAGATATTTGGCACTCCCAGATATTATTTCCTTGTCTGTTGCAATGGATGTATTGATTTGCCAGGACTGCCATAACTAACATGCCATAACTACCATGATCTGGGTGGTTTAAAACAACGGAAATTTATTGTCTCTGTTCTGGCGGCTAGAAGTCCAAAATCAGGGTGTCAACAGGTGGGTTCTTCCTGAGGGCTCTGGGGGATAATCTGTCCCATGCATCTTTCCGAGCTTCTGGTGAGGACTGGTAATTGTTGGTATTCTTGGCCTGCAGATGCATCACTCCAATCTATGCCTCGGTCTTACCATGGCATTTGCCTTGTGTATGTGTTTAAATCTCCCTCTTTTTATAAGGACACTAGTTATGTTGGACTAAGGTCCACCCTAATGACCTAACTTTAATCTCATTACATTTGCTATGTCTCTATTTCCAAATAAGTTCACAGTCACAAGTATGGAGGTTAGGACTTCAGTGTATATTTTGATGGACACAATTCAAACATAATAGTGGATAATAATCAAATACCTTCCTCACAGCAGTAAGGGAAGGATTAAATAAATTAACGATGCAAAGACCACTGAGCACAGGTTTGTGTCCATGGAAAAAACAGTTTATGAGCTCCCCAAATCCATAATCTATGGCTTTGTATATTAGGCTCTGGGGTTTGTCCACACCACAGCTCTGCTACCAAAGCTCAACTCCACTTGTTATCTTGGCAAATTATTATTATCATTATCACAAACGTGACTTACAACATCACTTCTTCTGCTTGAGTGTGCTTAACTTTTTGCAAAGCTTGATGCTCTTTGTGAACTTTCTCTCTGTTCTAACTATTCAAAGTTCTGCTTGGAAGTGACATCGAGTTGGTATGAACTGGAAATCTGAGTGGCTGTGTGAACACAAAGACAGATGGCAGGATCCCCACTGGAATGTGTGGCCAGCACATGACTGCTATTTGTTTTCATTCTCTAGTAGTCAGCAGACATACTGCAACTGATTTACTTTAACTTTTCAGGGTTATGGGGCAGTGAATAGCGGGGGTTACAGGGACAGGCTAATTTTTAAAAAGGAAGCAAAGAATCTTATCATTTCTTGGGAACGGGATATATGAGGCAATCTCCCTAGTGAATAAGTAGACATATATTTTAAATGTTTATTTTTGAGAGAGAGAGAGAGAGAGAGAGAGAGAGAGGCAGAGAGAGAGGGAGACTCAGAATCCAAAGCACCTCCAGGCTCTGAACTATCAGCACAGAGCCTGACGCGGGGCTCGAACTCACAAACCATGAGATCATGACCTGAGCCGAAGTTGGTCGCTTAACTGACTGAGTCACCCATGTGCCCCAAAGTAGACATATTTTAATTTTCAAGATAGACTTGGAGCCAAACTTCTGTTCCCATATAATTCTGACTTATTTAACTTCTTCAATGCTTTCCTCTCATCTTCAGGCTAATTTCTGAGTTTCTTAGCATCCTTTGCAATCTAGTTCACAATCTGGCTCCTGAAACTTTTTCGGAATCATCCTGCAATGTCTTGACTCTCATGTTACCAACTTTCTTGTATTCCTGAAACATGTACAATTTTCCTGTAACAAAATTTCTACAAGCAAAATTCAGTTTGCAAGTTTGAGCCCCGTATCAGGCTCTGTGCTGACAGCTCAGAGCCTGGAGCCTGCAGTGGATTCTGTGTCTCCCTCTCTCTCTGCCTCTCCCCCACTCATATTCTGTCTCTCTCTCCCTCTCTCAAAAAATAAACGTTAAAAAATAGAATAAAAATAAAAAATAGGAGAAATGAGCATTTAACAGTGGATCAGGCAATTAAAACTTGTAAATATGATACAATTTTATCAGATTTTGTGCTGTTGGTGGTATTTATCCTCCTTTTTACATTTGTAGTTATAATTACTCATTCTATATCTAATTTTTATTAATAAATTTTTATTATTAGTTTTGAAGAGGGCCTCCTAAATTATATAAGCCCAATAAAACCTAAGTTCACTCCTGAGTTGCCTATCCTGCCATCTTTGCCTACACATTCTTACATCATTTGCTAGGTAATATTGTCCATTCCCATAATTTTAATAACTATTTATATACACACTTGTTCATTGATTTGGTTGATTTTGATCATGAAAGAGCTGGGAACCTAGAATATTTTTAAATTACCTTTTTAATTGTTATTAATTTTTTAAATGTTTATTTTTGAGAGAGACAGAATGAGATTGAGTAGGGGAGGGGCAGAGAGATGGGGACAGAAGGATCTGAAGTGAGCTCCACGCTGATAGCAGTGAGTCCAATATGGGGCTTGCACTCATGAACCACGAGATCATGACCTGAGCTGAAGCTGGATGCTCAACCGACTGAGCCACGCAGGTGCCCTAATTTTTATTAGATTTTTAAATAATAAAAATAATTCCATTATTTTTTTGAAGGGAAGAATTATTTTTAGTTGGCTTGAATGTTTACTTATTCTTATATAAATGTCTGGATATATATACATCTGTATCTCTGTGTCTATATCTATATCCACACTCACACATGTATACACACATATATTATCTATACATGCGCGTGTGTGAGTGTGTGTGTGTGTGTGTGTGTGTACGTATATGTTTGTATATATATACACATTAGATACACATATAAATATTTGGGTATAGATAAACACACATACACAAACATATAAAATATAAAAATAGAAGTTTAAATATAAAAATGGGATCATATATAGGATTCTAATTGTTTTAGAAATATATATAACATCATATTATCGACATTTTTCCATTTCAGGCAATACAGACCTGATTCATTCTTGTTGATGACAGCAATTTTTAACGGGTAGAACCATTTTATATTATTGGAATGGGTAATGGATATCTCTCCCTCAGAGCCCTATCAAGACAGATAATTACCAGTGACCTCATCCATATGCCACTGCAAGCATATACTTTAATGTGGGATTTAATATGTGGCAAGGGAGGAAAAACAGGAAACTGAGGGTTGATTTGTTAACTAAAGAATCTTAAAAACAAACAGTGGAGTGAACAAGTTTTTCTGTCTGATTTGTGGTTCATTTGGCACTTGACTTTTATTGAAGGGTAACATGGATGTAGCCTTTAGGACAATATTTGTCTTATTTCTAAGGCTAGCAGAATAGCCTATGAATTCCTGTTCCAATTTGAAGTATAACCCTTAGAAAATGATCCAACCTCTTTACTCCCCCTCATGTCTTTTTCTCCACATTTTTAAATTACACAGTAGTAGGATCCTAAAGAATACAATTAAATACGTTATTTCAGGGCTTATGATGATTTGAGAAATAAACAGTTCTTTTGTTTTTATATGTTTAACTAAATTAGATGAGTGCAACCTGCCAACCCCTTTAGCATGTGAATTTTAAGATGAGGCAGCAATTCTGGGGGAAAGGAAGTTTCAGAGGCAGGTGTAGAGACATGGAAGTGGGCTGGAACTGACTGAAAGAAGACAGATTTATTGGCAGGTTGGGAAGAGTCTGGAACACTTGGAAGAGGTTACCGATATTCTTGAGAGAGAAGAGGGACTCCAATTAGTAGCATAGATACACTTTGAATACATTCCAAAGGTTTGCTGTACTGATTCAGAGTCATCAACGGCTTTAGTTTGTATGCATACATGTATGCATTATTTATTTCAGTTAATTATGGTATCAGTTCCTTTAAGACTTTGGTTCTTATATATACCCTACCATTGTAGCATTTTTTTCTCTTATTATAGCCCAGAGAAAAGCAATTATTTTAGGTCAGTACATATCCTCCTTAAGTAGTAGGCTTACCATCAACTTGGCCTTTGATGCACATTTGTAGATGAATGGGAGGGATGCATGTATGGGAGGTTTAGAAGAGGCTATTAACTATGAATGGGAGATGGTTGGATTTGCCACAGAATAAAGACACCCCTCATAGATAGGAAGCAAATGTGAGAAGGAATTAAAGTGTATAAGCAGATAATACTTGATACTTTGCAGAGTGTAAAAATGTGTGCATCACTATATATCTGAATATCTTTTACCTTTTGTACATGCTTGTGTATCTGTCTGCACATGATTATATGTCTATGGTGTTTTTACATATTTATGTGAATAACAAGTGTGTTCATCCAAGTGAATTCTGAGGCTTCCTCTAGGTCTGGAATTCTATAACTGTGATTCTACATTTTTATTAGTGTTCATATATATGTCAGTGTATATCTGGTATAAACGTATTCTGTGTCTTTATTTGTTGTATGCAGGGTTGCACTGCAAGTTAGGGGAAAGAAGTCTCTCCCTCACTCTATGACTTAATTGGAGTCAGGAAAATGAATGTCTGACTTGCTTTCTTGCTTCTGGCCATGCTTGGAACTGTCAAAACTTGGGAATTGCCATGCAGTGAATCAAAGTTGATAGCAACTGTGATGGGTTTTTCTATGTGTCAATTTGTGTGGGCCACAAGATGCCCAGGTATTGGGTAAAAGATTATTCTGGATATGTCTGAGGGTGTTTGGGAATTATATTCACATTTCAGTCGGTAGACTAGTAAAGCAGATTGTCCTCCCCATTGTGGTAAAACTTCATTTAATCACTTGAAAGCCTGAATAGGACAAAAAGCTGACCATCCCATGACCCAGAGCCAACTCTGCCTGCCTGATTGTTTAAGCTGGGGCATCCACATTGTTCTTGCCCTGCTTTCAGACTCAAACTGAAACATCAGCTCTTCTTGGATCTCTGAGACTGCCAGCTTTAGAACTGGAGCTACCTCACGGGCTCTCTTGGGTCTCCAACTTGCTGACTGCAGATCTTGGTACTTTTCAGCCTCCTTAATCACGTGAACCAGTTCCTTATTTTATCTATCTATCTATATACACACACATATGTATATATATTATATATTAATATATATAATAATTATAATTACTATATATATTAGTATATAATATATATTATATTATACTTATAATTATATTATATATAAATATATTATTATAATCATATATATTACATTATTATAATTATAATATATAATATAATATATATACATTATTAACACATATTAATAATAAAATATAATATATAACAATATAGTAATATGTAATATATAATATAATATAATAATATATAATATATAATATATATTTGTATTTAATATTTATGTAAGATATAATTTATATTTTTATGCTATATATAAAATATATGCAAATATAAAACATGTACTATATATTAATATAATAAATAATAAATACAATATATAATACAATGTAATAATTTTATATATGTATATATATATGTATATATACACATATATCGTATTGGTTCTGTTGGAAAACTGAGTAATAAAGCACCCAAAAACCCTGTCAGGATGTGGTATGCTTCTGGAAACCTGCTTAGTGATGGGGCTTTGGGAGTGACATTGGGGAAGCTGCAACAGAGGAAGGGAGGAGATCTGAGTGATTCACAACTCCCTCCCACTTCTCTCAGCTGGCATTAGTTAAAGAAAAGAGACAATTCAAATCAGGATTATAGTAGTGTGGACTTGCCTAAAATATGTGTAATGACCTTTCAAACATATGTGAAGAATAGCCCCTAAAATTCTTACACCTAAACATGGCCCATTCAGGAATGAATTATTATGTACCTTGGATAGTCCCTTCTCTTTCTATTTATCCCTCAACTTCACCCTGAAATACAGCTAATTTATTTAAGCCTCTTGTGGTTTTGACATTTCTAAATAATTCAAATGTAAAATGGCTAGAAATGGGAATAAATTGAGATATTTCTCAGGTCTTATAGAAAGTATTTCTCGGTCAATTTCTAATTTGTTTTGACTTACATAACATGTTCCAAGGCAGATTTTTCAATCTCATGAAATAATATTGGACAAAATGAGATGTGTCAGTCCTTCTACCTCCTCTCCTATCATTTTTTCCTGTATTTTAACTGCATAAAAGAATGTCAAACTAAAAGCTACAACCCATTCTTGAAGAAACATTGATCCTTTACCAGGACTCCATGACCTGTTTCTGGACTCTTCTAGCCAGGGATTCTTTGGGATTGTGATAAACCACATAGCACTTGCAGAAAAGAAACTGTAATCTGATTATTAAAAGGTGGTTAAATTTAATTCAACACTCAATACCTCTGAGCTTGAAAGAGAATTCCTTGGAGGTTCCTTCTGTGGCTACATGGCCCAGATCTAGACTAGCACCATTTGTTTCAATGATTTCTTTATCACTTAAGAATGATTTCTCATGGGGCCTCTGGCTGGCTTATGGGGCAACTGGCTGGCTCAGTCCATAGAGCACATGACTCTTGATCTCAGGGTCATGACTTTGAGCCCCATGTTGGGCATAGAGATTGCTTAAAAATAAAATATTTAAAAAGATGATCTCTTGCTCTGGATACAGGAGACAGCATCTTCCAATGCTTGAGTATTTCATTTTTAATTGTTGGTCTTATTTTTTTATGCCTTATTTAATTTTTTTAGATCTTCCTTATATTTTTATTTTATTATTATTTTTCATTTTAATTCCAGTATAGTTAACATCCAGTGTTATAATAGTTTCAGGTATACAATATAGTGATTTTAAAATTCCATACATTAATTAGTGCTCATCATAATAACTGTAATCTTAATCCCCTTTCATATCTCACCCATCTACCCATCCATCTCCTCTCTGATAACCATCAATTTGTTCTCTACCGTTAAGAGTCTGTTTTTTGATTTGTCTCTTTTTCCCCCTTTATTAATTTTGTTTTGTTTCTTAAATTCCACATATGAGTAAAATTAGATGGTATTTGTCTTTCTCTGATTTATTTTTCTTAGCATTATATTCTCTAGCTCCATCCATGTTGTTGCAAATGGCAAGAGTTTATTCTATTTTATGTCTGAATAATATTCCATTGTGTGTGTGTGTGTGTGTGTGTATGGTATATATATATATATATATATATATATATATATATATATATATATGGTATACATATACCACCTCTTCTTTATTCATTCATCCATCCATGGACACTTGAGCTGCTTCCATAATTTGGCTATTGTAAATAATGCTGCAATAAACATACGAGTGTATATACCATTTCAAATCAGTGTTTTTATATTCTTTAGGCAAATACCCAGTAGTGGAATTACTGGATCATATGGTAATTCAATTTTTAATTTTTTTTTTTTTGAGAAAGGGGAAGGAGGGTCAGAGGGAGAGGGAGAAGAATCTTAAGCAGGCTCCATGCCGAGTGCAGAGCCTGACACAGGGCTCCATCTCTCAACTGTGAGACCATGACTTGAGCCAAAATTAAGAGTCAGATCTTTAACCAACTAAGCCACCCAGATGCCCCTATTTTTAATTTTTTGAGGAACTTCCCTACTGTTTTCCACAGTGGCTGCAGCAATTTGCATTCTGACCAACAGTGTAGAAGCATTCCTTTTCTCCACATCCTGGCCAAAACTTGTTTCTTGTGTTTTTTGTTTTAGCCATTCTGACAGGTGTGAGGAGATACCTCATTGGAGCTTTGATTTGCATTTCACTAATGATGAGTGATGTTGAGCATCTTTTCATGTGTGTGCTTGCCATTTGTATGTTTTCTTTGGAAAAATGTCTGTTCATTCTTCTGCACATTTTATAATTGGATCATTTGTTTTTTTGGTGTTAGCATTGTATAAGTTCTTTATATATTTTGGATACTAACCCTTTATCAAATATATCATTTACTAATATCTTCTCACATTCAGTGTTGTCTTTTCGGTTTGCTGACTGTTCCCATTGCTGTTCGGAAGCTTTTTATTTTGATGTAGTCCTGGTAGTTTATATTTGCTTTTGTTTACCTTGCCTCAGGAGACAGCTAGAAAAATGTTGCTATGGCCAGTGTCAGAGAAATCACTGCTCTCTTGTAGGATTTTTATGGTTTCCTGTCTCATGTTTATGTCTTTAATCCGTATTGAATTTATTTTTGTTTATGGTGTAAGAAAGTGGTCCAGTTTCATTTTTTACATGTAGCTGTCCAGTTTTCGCAATACCATTTGTTGAAGAGGCTGTCTTTTCCCCATTGCATATTTTTGCCTCCTTTGTCAAAGATTAATTGCCCATATAATTGTGGTTTTATTTCTGGGCTTTTTATTCTGTTGCATTGATCTATGTGTCTGTTTTTGTGCCAGTGCCATACTGTTTTACTTAACATAACTTTGTAGTATATCTGGAAATCTGGGATTGTGATACCTCCAGTTTTGTTGTTCTTTTTCAAAATTGCTTTGGGTATTCAGGGTCTTTTGTGGTTCCATACAAATTTTAGGATTGTTGTTAAAGTTCTGTGAAAAATTCTGTTGGTATTTTGAGAGATTGCATTAAATCCATAGATTGCTTTGGGTAGTAAAGACATTTTAACAATATTCTTCCAATCCATCAGCATGTATGTTTTCTTTTGTATTATTTTCAATTTCTTCTATCAATGTTTTATAGTTTTCAGAGTACAGGTCTTTTCCCTCCTTAGTTTAGTTGATTCCTAAATATTTTATCATTTTTGGTGTTACCGTAAATGGGATTGTTTTCTTAATTTCTCTTTCTGCTACTTCATTATTAGTATATATAAATGCAGTGGATTTCTGTATTTTGGTTTTATATCCTGCAACCTTACTGAATTCATGTATCCATTTTAGTATTTTTTTGGTGGAGTCTTTAGGGTATTCTATATATAGTATCATATCATCTGCAAATAGATGATAGATAGTATCATATCATCTGCAAATAGATGATAAGAAAGTTTTATTTCTTCCTTACCAGTTTGGATTCTTTTTATTTATGTTTCTTATCTGATTGGTGCAGCTAAGACTTCCACTACTATGTTGAATAAAAGACATGAAAGTGTACATTTTTGTCTTGTTCCTGATCTTAGAGGAAAAGCTCTCGATTTATTAGCATTGAGTATGATGTTAGCTATGGGTTTGTCATATATAGCCTTTATTATGTTGAGGTATGTTCCCTGTAAACCTACCTTTTTGAGGGATTTTATCACAAATGAATGTTGTACTTTATCACTTGTGTTTTCTGCATCTATTGAATGATCATATGGTTTTTATCTTTTCTCTTGTTGATGTGATATATTACATTGATTAATTTGTGAATATTGAACCACCCTTGCATCCCAGGAATAAATCCACTTGATCATGGTGAATGATTTTTTTAATGTATTATTGGATTCAGTTTTTAATATTTTGTTGAGGATTTTTGCAACTATGTTCATCAGAGACATTGGCCTGTGATTTTCTTTTTTTAAATGTCTTTATCTGGTCATGGTATCAGGGTAATGCAGTCTCAGAGAATGAATTTGGAAGTTTTACTTTCTCTTCTATTTTTTGGGAATAACTTGAGAAGAATAGGTATTAACTCTTCTTTAATTTCTATTTCTGTTTTCTGTTTCTATTTCAGTTTGGGGAGGTTATATATTTCTAGGAATTTATCCATTTCTTCTAATTTGTCCAGTTTGTTGGCAAATAATTTTTCATAATATTATCTTATAATTTTTTTGTATTTTTGTGGTGGTGGTTGTTATTTTTTCTCTTTCATTTCTGGTAAGTTCTCTCTCTCTGTCTCTCTCTCTCTGTCTCTCTCAATGACTCTGACTAAAGGTTTATACATTTTATTCAGCTTTTCAAAGAGCCAGCTCCTGGTTTTATTAATCTAGTCTAATGTTTTTTTTGTTTCCATTTCACTTATTTCTGCTCTTTTAGTGTTTCCTTCCTTCTACTGGTTTTGGGGTTTGTTTGCTCTTCTTTTACTATCTTCTTAAGGTGTAAGGTTAGGATGTTTGTTTGAAATTTTTCTTACATCTTGAGGTAGGCCTGGATTGTTAAGAACCTCCCTCTAAAATTGATTTTGCTGTATCTCAAAGATTTGTATTGTTGTGTTTTCATTTATATTTGTTTCCATATATTTTTTCACTTCCTCTTTGATTTCATTTCCTCTTTTTCATTTCAGTTGACCCATTCATTATTTAATAGTATGTTATTTAACCTCCATGGATGCTCTTTTCCAGATCTTTTCTTGTGGTTGATTTCCAACTTCATAGGATTGCACTCAGAAAAGGTACATAGTATAACTTGTATATGTGTGTGTGTGTGTGTGTGTATGTGTATAAAATTTTTAATGTTTATTCTTGAGAGACAGAAAGACAGAATGTGTGTGGGGGAGGGGAAGAGAGAGAGAGACAGAATCAGAAGCAGGCTCCAGGCTCTGAGCTGTCAGCGCAGAGCCTGATGTGGGGCTCAAACTCACAAACCATGAGATCATGACCCGAGCTGAAGTCAGATGTTTAACTGACTGAGCCATCCAGGAGCCTCAACTTTTATATTTTTGAATTTGTTGAGACTTGTTTTGTGGCCTAATATGTGATCTATTCCGGAGAATGCTTGATGTGCATTTGAAAATACATATATTCTGCTGTTGTAGGACTGAATGTTCTGAACATAACTGGTAGGTCCATTTGGTTCAAGGTTTCATTCAAAGCCACTGTTTTTTGTTGTTGATATTCTGTCTGGAAGATACGCCCATTGATGGAAGTGGGGTGTTAAAGTCCCCTACTATTATTGTATTACTTGTACTTATTGTATTATTGTATTACTATCTGTTATTTCCTATATATTTGTTATTAACTGCTTTATGTATTTTGCTCTTCCCATGGCTCTTTCCATGCATAAGTATATACAGGGGCATCTGGGTGGCTCAGTTGGTTAAGCGTCTGACTCTTGATTTTAGTTCAGGTCATAGTCTCCCAATTTTTGAGTTCAAGTCCCATGTCAGGCTCAGTGCTGACAGCGTGGAGTCTGCTTGCGTTGCTCTGTTTTCCTCTCTTCCTGTCCCTCCCTGACTCATAATCTCTCCCCCCCAAAAAAAAAATTAACTCAAAAATAAATATATACAATTGTATCTTTTTGTTGGATTGTTCCATTTATGATTATATGATGTCCTTGTTTGTCTTTTGCTACAGTCTTTGTTTTAAAGTCTATTTAGTCCAAAATAAATATTGCTACCATAGGTTTCTTTTCACTGCCACTTGCATGATAGATGTTGTCCCATCCCTTCACTTTCAATCTGCATGTTTGTTTAGGTCTGAAATAAATGTCTTGTAGGCAGCATATAGATGGGTCTTCTTTTTTACCCATTCCATCACACTGTATTTTGATTAGAGTGTTTAGTCCACTTGTATTCAAAGTAATTATTGATAGGTATATACTTATTGCCATTTTGTTACTTGTTTTATGATTCTTTTGTAGTTCTTCTCTGTTCCTTTCTTTTGTTCTCTTCTCTCATGGTTTGTTAGCTTTCTTTTGTGATATTTTTGGATTACTTTTTCTTTTTTTTCATATCTATTACTGGTTTTTGATTTGTCGTAACCGTTAAGTTTGTGCATAACATCTAATGCATATAGCAGTCTAGATTAAGTTTATGGTTGCTTAGATTTGAACCCATTTGTAATTCCTCTACTCTCCCCCACACATTTTGAGTATATGGTATCATACTTTACATTCTTTTATTTTGTAAATCCCTTGACTTATTTTTATAAATACATTTACTTTTACCACTTTTGTGCTTCCTACCTTTCTCATTCCTCCTTAGGGTCTTTCATTTCCATTCAGAGTCCCCTTTAATATTTCTTCTAGGGCTGGCTTAGTGGTCATGAATTCCTTTAACTTTTATTTGTCTGGGAAACTCTGTCTCTCTCCTATTCTGAATGATGGCCTTACTGGATAGAGTATTCTTGGCTGCAGTTTTTCTTTTTCTTTTTTTTTTTTTTTTCTTTCAGCAGTTTGAATTTATCGTATTACTTCCTTTTGGCCTGCAAAGTCTCTGCTGAAAACTGAGCTTATAGCCTTATGAGCTTTCTCTTGTATGTAAGTGTCATCTTTTGTCTTGCTGCTTTTAAAATTCTCTCTTTATTCCTACTTTTTGCCATTTTAAATGCTATGTGTCTTGGTATGGATCTTCTTATGTTGATTTTGGGGGGCCTCTTTGTGCCTCCTAGATCTAGATATCTATTTGCTTCCCCAGGTTTTGGAAGTTTTCATTTATTATATCTTTTATTAAGTTTTTTGCCCCCATTTCTCTCTCTTCTCCTTCTGGAATCCCTATAATGCAAATGCTTTCTTTCACTGAGTTCCTGAAATCTATTTTCATTAATTTATTTTTTTTTCTCTTTCCCATTCAGCTTGTTTTCTATTACTCTGTCTTCCAGGTCACTGGTCCATTCTTCTACTTTCTCCAGCCTACTGTTTATTCATGAAGTGTGTTTTTTTAAATTTTTTAATGTTTATTTATTTTTGAGAGAGAGAGAGAGAGAGAGAGAGAGAGAGAGAGAGAGAGAGAGAGAGAGTGGGGGAGGGGCAGAGAGATTTGGAGACACAGAATCTGAAGCAGGCTCCAAGCTCTGAGTTGTCAGCACAGAGGCCAACACAAGGCTCAAACTCACTAACCAGGAGATCATGACCTAGCCGAAGTTGGACACTCAACCAACTGAGCCACCCAGGCACCCCAGGCTCCAGTGTATTTTCAATTTCAGTGATTGCGTTCCTCAACTCTTAGTTGTTCTTTTTCATTTTCTATACATTTGTTGAGGGTCTCCTGAGGTCCTCCAGTCATTTCTCAAGTCCAGTGAGTATCTTTACCACCATTCCTTTAAATTCTCTACCAGGCATATTACTTATCTGTGTTGTCTTTAGCTATCTTGCTATGATTTTGTCCTGTTCTTTCATTTGTGACATATTTCTGTCTTCTCACTTTGTCTAACATTCTCCATCTGTTTCTATGTGTTAGGAAAGTCAGATACATCTCCTGCTCTTGAAAGTAGTAGCCTTATGAAGAAGAGGTCCTGTAGTGCCCTAAAGTACAATATACCATGTTCACCAGGATCTGGCACTTCAGGGGTGTCCAATGTGTGTTGCATGAGCCCTTTTGTTGTTGCTGAGTCATGTTTGCCTTCAGTCTAGTCATCTTCCCTAACTTCTTTGCCTGTTGTGGGCAGGGTTTGGTCCCTGTGTTTTTAGAGTGCAAGTATGGGGCCACCTTGGACTTGTGTTGGGTCAGACCAGGCATTTGCTAGAGGTGTGGCTGCACTGAACTGCAGGAAGCTCTCCTTATGGTATCCCTTGGGAGCATTTCATTAATGGGTGGGGTCTGCAGTCAGACCAGATGTCTGCCCCCAATGCATTGCTGAGGCACAGGCAAACTGGTGTATGTGGTTATATTCCCCTCCCCCCAAGGCAGGAATTTCTTTGAGGTGGAGTTGGCCCCTGTCAAACTACTTTCACACTGCCAGGCTTATGGTACCACTTTGGATGTTCTCTGGCCAAGGGTGTATCAGAGGGGACAGGTGCACCAGACAATGTAGGTGCAGAATGCATGGTGCCAGCAAGGTCCATACTGGTCTGTTGTGGGAGAGGAGCTGCAGCCACCTAGGGAAAAATGCTGATGTTGGCCAGGTTGGATGGGGTGGATCCACTGAAGCGTGAGGGGGCAGGACATGCTATCAATGAGCGAGGTGGAGAGTGGTGGTGCTGCACTGGTTCCCACAGGGGTCCGTGTAGTGAGACAGGAAGCAGGAGAGTGAAAGGGCAACTGCCAGCTCTTTTGTTCTTGAAGAAGTCTCCCAAATTTACCTGTCCCTTCCAGCACATGCTCTGAAATTATTACATATGTTTCCTTCCTATATAACCCAGGTGATTTTCAAACTGCTGCTTCCATGCTGTATCTCAGTGGCACTCTTTGTTGTGCTGTCTCTTCAAGGACAAAGACTCAGTTTCCTATTGCTCTCTCAGCTTTTCCAGAGCTGAGCCCACTGATTCTTAAAGTTTCATATATTAAGCCCCACTGATTGTGAAACCTCATGAAACCAGATCCCTCTGGCCTTCAAATCCAAACGTTATAGGTTTATTTTCTCCCAGTGTGTGCATCCCATGGCTGGGATGCCCAGTGTGTGATCCCCTCCTTTTCCCTCTCTGATCCCACAGCATCCCTACTTCCCACAAACAGTCGCACAGGTCCCTTTGGCTCCTGACCACATCCGTTCCCTTTCCTATCCTCTTCAATACGAACTCTTTTCTACATTTAGCTGTGGAGAGTATGTTCTGCCAGTCTTTAGATCATTTTCTGGGTTGTTTATGCTGATGTGGGTATTGTCTTGTTGAATCTGTAGGATGAGGTGAACTTAGTATCCTCCCATTCTGCCATCTTTCCCAGAAGTCCATGTCTTACTTTAAAAGGGAAATGACAATACCTAACTGGTCCCTTAGGTCTTTGGAGACATAGCTCTAAGCTTCTAGGCTTCTCTACCCCTGTACCACTCTCTGGACTTCATCCACCAGATGTGTGTGTTTGAAACTTTGTGGGCCCCTGCATATGACATTGGATGTAAAGTCTGTAAACTCAGATGTCTAAGAGGGTCACTTAAGTGACATAAATGGGTGTGTATATCCTTGTAGCGATGAGGTCGATGAGCTGTAGAACACATGTTCTGTCAGAAGACAGCAGGGAAAATATGAGTTTATGTGAAACATTCCAATTTAGAAATAAACTTTTCTATATCAAACATCTTTTAGAAGACATGGGCCAAATTTTAGAAATTGGATTGAGCTCATGATCCTCTACTTTGTGACCTATGTTTAGAAATAATCTTTTCTTTAACATGTTCTATGAAGTGGAATAAAATGTGATGATAACTATGTGAATGTACTAGAAATTTCTATTGAAGAAATGTTCTAATCTTTCTCAAAACAACTCTTCCTTGCTTTCTTTTGCCTTCTATCTTCCTTTTTCTTTATTAAAATAATAGCATAAAGATTTCATCTTGCTGGCTAATCATAATGTGGTTATAGATTCTATTATATATATGTATTACATGAATATTAAATGCGTACATTTGTGTATATAATGTCAAAACATAGTTACATATATTGTATAAGAACTATCATATATAATAGCTAATCCTATATATTTATCTTAGATGTTGTTACTCTAAACTATATAGACTTCAGCTCAAAGTAGAATCGGATTAGAGCTGCTGCTGGCTCAGTGGAAGACTGTACCTCTGATAAACCCTGTTTACTAATCTTTCCCCTGTGCTAAAACCCCTTTGGTTGCCCCCTCAACGTTCCTGAAGTGAGGAAGTGACTTTTCATCCTTGTACTGAGGGCTCTCACTTCAGGGGTCCTCCGTATTCCATAATCACTTTTGCAGACCTCTCCTTCAACTCTTGGAGATCCCTCAGGGTGGGAAGGGCCCTTTCCTATCTGGTCTAAAGATTCCTCCCCTGAGCCTCAGAGTGTCCTATAGTCACCTTTCCGGAAACCCCAGCAGAGATCTCTCCCTTGGCCCAGGCCTTTCTGTCAGATGTAATTTTACTAATGGGTGGTTGAAGCTTCTTTTGTCTTTCCACATTGCTCAGGTTTTTTTTCACGTATTTAAAATCTGTGTCTAATCGTAGCCTTCTTAGAAGTCATGGAGTTCTCAGAAGGCTG
This sequence comes from Panthera tigris, assembly GCF_018350195.1. Classification (NCBI taxonomy): domain Eukaryota; kingdom Metazoa; phylum Chordata; class Mammalia; order Carnivora; family Felidae; genus Panthera; species Panthera tigris. Next base: position 136,942,282 of record NC_056667.1, on the reverse strand, counting down.
GCCATGACACATCTCATGATGACTAGAGTGTCTCATCAGATTCATCAATTACTACTTTTACTACAAGTCTCTGATGGGTCATGCCTGTTCCTTCTATTTCTACTTCAGAGGGGTAGGAGCCTACTTTGCCAGACCACACTGGGAAAGGTAGCTGAAAATCAGTGAGTGACTTAACCCAACAATTTTTCAAGTTGTGTTTCCTGAAAGCCTACTAATGTCCCAGAATAAAATAAACTTATGATGCATTTCGTACTGTGGCCCTTTGGGGAAAGTCACCATTTATATAACATATTAAAGGCCCTGTGAAGTCCTTGTCATTTTTTATACCAATTATACCCCAACTTAACTGCCGATGGAATAATCTTTGTTTTTTCCCTAACAGAAATACCTTTTAACATCTTTTAATACTCTATAGACTACTGATGAGGAAACAAGGATTTAATGCTTTATGGTGTCATCTTGCAGTATTACTACTTTTCCCACTCAGTACCCTCTATCGCCTTCCTAGATGACTGTTTTCCTCCATTGTCTCTCTCCTCAGAACTGCAGTAGCCTTTCCACTCTTATTCTGTACTAATGACTTGATTTTTACTTCACTCACTGAGAAACTAGAAGCAATCAGAAGAAAACTTCTCCATCCTCCATCACCCAGTTTAGCACATGACTTGCACCTATGCCGTATATGCTCTTCTCTCTTGTTATTGTATTACCCACACGCTGATGTCAGGTGATGCTACAACTGACATGGTGAAGTCCATCCTTTTTAGCTACCTGAGACCTTTGTTTCTGCACTGATGCTAGTTCTCTCTTGTGTCATTACTTTTTCATTGTCTACTAGATAATGTCCCAGCATACAAACATATTATACTATCTCTTATATTAAAAACAAAAAATCTCTTTCTTGATTCCCATATTCCCTTTTAACCAGCACCCTTCTTCACTACTCTGGTTTACAGCAAAACTTCTTGAAGGAATTTTCTATATTTACTATCTCTACTTTATCTCATTCCATTCTCTCTTTAACCTCCAACCAGGATTTTGCCCTCAGAAACTGTTCTTATTTGGCAACATGATCCCCACATTGCCAAATCAAATAGCCCTCACCTCCTCATTTACTCAAACTCAGCTTTTGACCCAGTTGATCTTTTCCTCCTTCTTGAAATACTTTTTTTATTTTCTCTCACAGTGCACACAAAAGGATCTAGACATTTTGTTATTACTGGTACAGCAGGTGGTGTGACCTTTTTGTTTGCACCAGTTCCTCTTATTCTCCAAGTTCCATGGGGGTGTTGCAACAGCAAGCATGAGTGGGTGGTGTACACGAAATAGTCTGTGTCCCAGCTCTGGAACTTTGAGCTCAGAAGACCCCCATCCTTAAAAGTGGCTACTAGCAAACCTGCCTGACCTTTGCCTTGCAGGTCCTGGTCTGTAAGCAAATCTGCTCCTTGCCCAGAGGGAGACATTATCTTCCAAAGCTGTTTGCTATACAAATACCCTTGAAAGTCCTTTCAAACAAAGTTGTCACAAGACTTGTAGAAACATCATGGAGAATTGTTTCTCTATCAATACTCCTGTCTGGAATTCTCCTCTCCCAAATATCTACATGGCTTTCTCCTTTATTTCGATCAGATTGTTGTTCAAATGTCACTCAATTAGAGATGCCTTCCCTGACCACCATATCTCTCTCCCATTCTTTTCAATTTTCTTTGTAGCCTTTAGCTCTGTTGTATTGCTTATGAATTTAATGCTATATTAGCTATCTCCCTTATTAAAATGAAAGCTTCACGGTATCCAGAACTTTATGTACTTGTTCACTATTGAATCCCCAGATCTTGGAATAGTACCTGACAGAGTAAGTGATCACTGAGTAGTTGTTAACTTAATATATGAATAACGTTGCTCAGTAACCCCATTCACCTCCTCAGTTTTTTGGAATGAATGGCTCCAGTGCTATCCTCATTCAAGGCAGTGAGATTTTTTTAATTATATTCTTTAAAAATGAAAAATAAATAGCTTAACCACAAAGAGAACATAAATGTATACAATTTGTAACAAAAGGAAGATTAATCATCCCTCTGTGAATGATGAGTGTTCTCTGAATCTTGGGTGACAATAAAGGGAAATGTATAATACATTTTAGAATAATTTCCAACAAAAGTGGCTAAATATTTTTAGAGAGCCTTAAATCTTTAAGAAAAGCTTCAATTATCAGTAAAATTTACTACACAAACTATAACTTTATGTAATTAATTTGGTGAATGAATGAGTTCTCTTGGATTATCTGGTTCAGTCTCTGACAGAACATGCTAAAAATAAACAGAATGCCTTTGCTATAACCTAGCCTTGCAACGTGGTTAAAAAAAAAACAGTACACGAAATTGATTCACACAATTTCCAGTGAACGCAGTTAGGCACAGCAGCTATTTGTCCTAACCACAGAATCATTAGCAAGTATATATATTTTTTTATTTTTAAAAGTCTCTGTCCTCTTATTTATTTAGGACCCAGGTTCTGATTCCATTCAGATACTTGGCCAGTTGACCTGTGTTGGTCTGACTTCTCACCTGCCAGGCAGCAATCATTTAGTCCTTTATAGGGATCTAGGCAGTCTTTTTTTTAGCTCTCAAACTTAAGATTTTTTTTTTCTTTTTGCCAGTAGAGTTAGCTAGGTGTGAAGTTGATGAGCTGCTACCCATTATACACTAGTTCTTCAGTGGATTAGAAGCTCAGGAATAGGAAGACCAGATTTCACCAGCAGCAAACTAGGAAGCAAAGCTCCAGGGCCTATGGCTGCATCACTTATTGAATCATCCTTGTGCCTGGACAGCAGGCAGGCTGATTTCAGGCCACCATATGGGTGTGAGGCCTGTGTTCTTCTCCCGGACTTTCCTCTGGGTGCTAATTGCTTTAGTGAGAGAGACTGTGCAAAGCAATTAAACAGCCCGGTTCTCCCACAGTCCTACTTCTCAGAAGCTAGGGGCTGGGAGAGGGCTCCTGCTCTCCCAGTGGGTTGCAAATTGCTCAGAGTGAATAAATACATTTGTTCACTTTTCAAACTGTGACCAGCCACCTGGTCTCTTGTGTTGCTCTCAGAGCAGAGAAGGCAGATGACGGGCTCCTAGTCGCTGAACTCCAGCCTATAAAAATGCTTCACCGAGCTCTGAGCTATTTTTGCAAGGACATCTGTTGCCAAAAAAGAATTTTAATTAAGCAAAAACACATCTCTGTTTTGTCCATGGCAAGGAGGCTTGTGAAAGCTTTCTTGTCTCAGATGCATGCTAAATCTGGAGAAATGAAAGCCTTAAGGTATTTTGTGAGGGGTATTTTGCTGCTCAATTTGAGGGACACAACAGATTTTCCATGGGAAGGAAATTATTGGAAGTACATGTTTGTGCTTTTCAAAATAAGGCCCAGCCTGCATTAATAATTAATTATGCGTAATATAATCTGACATGTTACCCCATGGTTTGATAAAGTCGAAAGCTATTTCCACAAGGCAACTTGCCAGTTCTTTTGCTCTTGCCCAATCTTCTTCCCAGGTGATATTCATCATTTTAACATCAAGCTTCCAGAACACCACATTAACACATAAATTAGAGGACCCAGTGCTGTGCTGGCTGATATAACTAGTCTAGATAAAATTGTCCAATCAGAAAGGAAAAAAAAAAGTAAAGTTATAAACGCAATCAGAAAACAGGTTGTAGACATTAATATTGCATATATTGCTCAAGATCGGTTAGAAAGGGGAGGAGGCGGGGTGCCTGGGTGGCGCAGTCGGTTAAGCGTCCGACTTCAGCCAGGTCACGATCTCGCGGTCCGTGAGTTCGAGCCCCGCGTCAGGCTCTGGGCTGATGGCTCGGAGCCTGGAGCCTGTTTCCGATTCTGTGTCTCCCTCTCTCTCTGCCCCTCCCCCGTTCATGCTCTGTCTCTCTCTGTCCCAAAAAAAAAAAAAAAAAAAAAAAAAATGTTGAAAAAAAAAGAAAGGGGAGGAGGCAGCCTTTCTCTAGCTTTCATAAAAGCAATTATATTGGGTATTTTTTTTTTCCTTCTTCAAACACCGACGTAATGGTAGATAGAAATCCTTCAAATATGAAACTGATTCTGTAACCATATACCCTTCAAGTCCCTTAAGTGCCTTTAGGGGCACCCTCTTTGGCAGCACAAGCATATGAGACAGGCTGATTATAAGGGGGCACTTTCAAGTAGCAAGTACCAAGGGAGATTGCTGGGCGCCAAGGGGGAATGATTCCCTGATAACATTAAGACTGTTTCTGGCCACTTCTATTATTGGTTGGGTCACTCTTTGCCCTCTTGAAGGGTGGACAGAGATCATTTAGGTTAAGGCAGCAAGGAGTTTATATTTTTGTATGATAGGATCTTTGTAGACAGGAATTGGGCATTTACATTAAGGATTAGAATAGAGAATCCCATGTTGCACATCAATCTTAGAATGTTTCTCTATACTCTGGAAATGCTCTGACAATTCACTACTCACTTTTGGAGAATCGCACATTATAAGGGAAAAAGAAAAGAATCTTATTTCTCTGCTCTCAGCACACACTCATTTTACATAAATCTCCCTACTGGACTGTAATGTTGTTTTTTTGTATTTTTTTTTAATTTTTGTTAATCTTTATTTTTTGGAGACAGAGAGGGAGAGAGAGAGAGGGTGTGGGAGGGGCAGGGAGAGACACACATACAGAATCTGAAGCAGGCTCCAGGCTCTGAGCTGTCAGCGCAGAGCCTGATGTGGGGCTCAAACTCAGAAACTGTGAGATCATGACCTGAGCCGAAGTTGGACACTTAACAAACTGAGCCACCCAGGCGCCCCTGGACTGTAGTTTTTATGTGTTCTATTCCAGCATAGTATTCCATATTGACCATGTTTTCTTTTTTTAAAGTTTTCCTCTCAGAGAATGTGGTTATTTTGTTTATGATTACTAAGAACCATCCACCTCCCCAGCTCTTCACAAGATTTAATTTTGTTCTACCTATTCCATAATATAAATAAATAGAACATGGATCTCACACGTCCCAATCCCTTTGCCTAAAGAAATATTTATGGAATTAAAATATGTATCAAGGGTGTGTGTGTATATATATGTGTGTGTGTGTATATATATATATATATATATATATATATATATATATATATATATAATTTATCACTAATTATTTCCACAATTACCAGTTTTGTGATGATTTTTCTAAGGACATGGATGATAGTTGCTTGTGAAAATTTAATTTAAAATTTGGCTTTCAGGGCACCTGGGTGGCTCAGTCGGTTCAGCTTCTGACTTCAGCTCAGGTCATGATCTCACGGTCTGTGAGTTCGAGCCCCCCGTCGGGCTCTTTACTGACAGCTCAGAGCCTGGAGCCTGCTTCGGATTCTGTGCCTTGCTCTCTCTGCCCCTCCCCTGCTCGTGCTGTGTCTCTGTCTCAAAAATAAATAAAATACATTAAAAAAATTTAAAATTTGGCTTTCAACCTAGTTTTCTTTAGGCTTTGGGCTTGCCATTTCTTGCTTTTATTAGTGAGGACATTTTGGTCATGAGAGGAATCTAGTGGAAAGGAACTTAGGAAGAAAAGGGAAATTTATTAACTAACAAAATTGTCAAGTCCGAGGTTAAAGCCTTCAGAGCCAAGACCTCCATCAATCATTGGAACTCAGTCTATTCTTCCATTTGTTTTCCTCTATGACAACTTTTCTTCAGGTGGGTGTTTCTACATAATGGTGTCAAGCAGCTCCTGCCTCAACTTACCTTTGCAGGACTTTCTTTCCTATGGTTCTACCAAAGGCCTAGACTCTTGATACCATTGTCAGAGCACAGCCTGTTGTGGACTGCCGAGGTTTATATTTTGATTCTACCACCTGAAAGCTATTTGACATATGGAAGGAAACTCTCTGTGCTTTAGTTTTCTCATCTGCAAATTAAAGATAATAATAATTCCTACATTTTAAGCTTGTTGAGAATATTAAATAAGTTTATGGCATATATGCCAAACAGTAAGTTTCAATGATCATTATTGCTAAATGCTATCCATGAACTTTATTATTATGATCAGGAGATAGAATACATTGATTGGACATAACTGGGTCATATGTCTTCTTTAGAGACTTAGATGAAATCTTCTCCCAGTTAAACCACTAGAATCTATGATCAAAAGGGAGTAATTTGGATGTCTCTTATCAGACAAGGTAAAGGATGCCAATAATCTTAGTAATTTATACAACTAGCTAAGGTACTCTCCAATATTGGTATCACTTGGAATCTAATTAAGGAAAATGGTAGAGGGGAAAATATTTTTAAAATGACAAAGCACAGTGAAAATTCCATGTGATTGGGTCAATGACATGTTCTAGAGACTCAGTAAAAACATGACATTGTCCCGAATCCTTAAAGTGTATACAGAGGAGATCTGGCCCCTTTTGTCATGTACTTCACCATATTATTAAGAATACAGACATTTAGATACAGATCTGACACGGATTCAATAAGAAACAAGGACACAAGAGTCATATAAACTAACAATATTGAGGTTAACAATTATTAAGAAATCAGAATAGTTGGTTGTGATCAGATTTTCTTTTATTCAAGAAAAACATTTTCTAATGGAAATTTAAAACCACCAAATAAGAAGTATTGAACAATTAACTCCCTTAATAATTTTTCTACACCTCCATAATATTCAACTCAAAATATCTATATTACATTGAATCTAAATTAAAGAAACAATTTATCCACTTAACCAGCCATCAAAACATTTAACCTGGCTTAGGCACTGTGGGCACTTTACTCAGCCAAGGTATGAAACTTAGTCATGCTGCTTTCTTAGGAGTGATCACAGGGCCATACCAATTTCTTGCAGAACATCAGAATCTTTTGGAATGATGGGATAAAATGTGAGGAGAAGCCTTTATGTCCATCTTCAATATCCCCTCATCTTGCTCAATGTGTTTTCATGTATTACAAGTGATCTGTTTTTTTTCATTTTGTGAATATGTGCTAATACATGGAAGAAATAGTTAATGTTTTAATGATTGACCATATTTATTCATGCACTTTTGAAGGCAGTCTGTTGAACTGTTGATATGGTAATGTCAATCAAGATTATCTTTAGGAAATCTCGTGCTAACAATACCCATGTATTGTAAAGATAACTTAGCACAAAAGTGATGGGTCCTTGGATGGCTGCTCTGTCTCAGAAACAATCTATATAAAGAATACAGCCTAGTCTTCAGTTAGGCCATGCACTTTGCAACAGCGAATGTTTTAGTATCAGTTATTATATTTATAGGAGTTGCTAAAGCCATTACATAATTAGAGTCTCAGCTACACTATATTTTGTGTAGCTTTATTATTATAAAGTAGCCTCTTCTCTCTCTTTCATCATTATAGTAATAATGTGAGGTAAATAGAGGCAGTAACTATGCCAAGGGGTGGTTCCTGGGAAATCATCAACCATACTCATATAAAGGCCCCTAATAAAAAGGCATGCTCAGTAAAATATATTTTCAATGTAAGTACAGCTTCTAGTCAAACCACTCCCAAGTCACTCCAAATAAATGTTCAATATAAATAAAAACAGTGTCTCAGCTATGTAGACTTGGTTTCAAGACAGATTCCCTGGTCCTCTGGTTCCAACCTGATAGCTGCTTACTGCCACTCTAAAGAGAAATTGTGGCACTACTATTGGATAGAAGCAAATAGTGTAATAATCACTTTAATATTGAAGAATATGGAACAGACTGGTCCAAACTCAAATGGGGACTTCTCTGTTCTTTTTGACTCCTAAATGTGATTAGGAAACTATGCTGTAGGTTTTAGTATAAGAAACAGAATATTCAAGGTATTACCTAGCCACAATTGGGATTAAGCATGGGTAGGATTTCCCAAGTTACTGAAGGCTGTGATCTTATCAAAATTCAAGTGAAGGTGATCAGACTTCCAGAATGGTGGAGTAAAGACCTACAACAATTCACTCCTCCATAAAAGCAACAAGAGCATTGCAAAAATTATCAAAATCAACTTTTTCAGAATTCTAGAAATTAACCAAAGTCTTAAAACTATCTACAGAGAGTTTATCCAAGAAACCCAGTGACCTGTCTGGAATGTTAACATGCCCTGTTCTAATACCTCTCTCCCTAGTTCCACAGTAGTCTTGAAAAGCAGAAGCCTAACAACCACAAGAGAGGGCATAACTAGTTGGGAGCTCCCCAAAATTCAAAGAACTAAAGGAAACCATGTCTATATAACTAAATAAAAACAGAAGAGTATGAGAATGACATCTTGCCAATAGAGAATATCAAAAAGATAGAAATTATTTTTTTAAAAACTCAGCAGTTGAAAGGTGTAAAATACATGAAAGGGAAAAAAAAATTCACTGGAGGGGCTCACCAGTGATTTGAACTGAAAACTTTCCAAAATTGGATGAAAAACATTAATCTGTACATCCAAGAAGCTCAATGAACTCCAAGTAGGATAAGCTTGATGAGATCCACATGGAGACACATTATAATCAAACTGTCAAAAGCACTATTTAACATAAAAGTAGACAGTAAGAAAGAAATGAAGAGATAAAACATATATAAGACATAGAAAATAGAAAAATGTCATCTGTAAATCCACCTTATCAGTAATTATATGAAATATAAATGGATTAAACATTGCAATCACAAGTCAGAGATCAGAAGAATGAATAAAAACATTATTTAACTACATGCTGTCTACAAGAAACACTTTAGATTCAAAGATACAAATTAGTTTTAAAGGAAAAAAAAGATATACCATGCGAAAAGAGCTGGAGTGGCTATACTAAGATCAGACAAAATAGAATTTAAGACAAAAAATTACTTGAGACAAAAAAAGATATTTTATAATGAAGAAAGTGTCAATCCGTTTGGGAAAAATCACAAATATAAAAATATATGCACCTAACAACAGAGTCTCAAAAGACATGGAGCAAAACTGATAGAACAGAAGGGATAAATATATCATTCAGACATAATTTCTGAAGACTTCAGTATTACATTTTCAGTAGTGAAAAAACAAACTAGATTGAAGATCAAATGTAATGATGCTCAATATCATTAGTTATTAGGCAAATAAAAATAAAAACCACATTGAAGGAGGATTCTGGGAAGATTGGTGAGTAGGAGGCACCAGAAATCAGTCTCCCCACAGAGAATAATTGTACTGGCAGAATCTGACTAATGTTACTAATTTGGAACTCTGTAGTCTATTGAAATCTTCTAATTTCTAGGAGAATGCTTGGACAGTAAATTGTCATTAATTTTGGTCATTTTCAGCTCTTAACATGGTAGTAACCACCTGTCTCCCATTCCCAGCCATATGGTAGGGAACTTATGCATGTGTTTTTGGAGCAGCTTGTCCACAGCGTATGGAAGCCAGAGTGGGCAGTAAGGACTCTGTCTTCCAAATATTGAGGATGTGTACTCTTACCATTAATTGTTGCTTCTGGTTGTGGGGGTGCAGGTAGAAAGTTGGGTAGCCCTTGACAAGGGCTTACAAAAGCCACTCACCCTCTAGTTATAGTGAATTCCAGGGGATTTAAAGTGTTGGCATGCTTTTTTTCTTACTTCATTTTTCTCTTTTTCTGCTTTTATTTAGTTTTTAATTTTTTTAATCTTTATTTTATTTTGAGAGAGAGAGAGAAAGAGAGCATGTGAGCAGGGGAGGGACAGAAGGAGAGAAAGGGAGAGGGATGGAGAGAGAGAATCCAAATCAGGTTCCATGCTGTCAGTGCAGAGCCTGATGCAGGGCTTGAACTCACAAACCATGAAATCACGACCTGAGCTGAAATCAAGAGTCGGATGCTTAACTGACTGAGCCACCCAGGTGCCCCTTTTCTCTTTTTATGTGTAGATATTTAAGGACAAAGACTCTGAAAAATAACCACATATATACGGGAACTTAGAAAGTCACCATGCTACAGGCACCTGGGTAACTCGGTCAGTTAAGCGTTGGACTCTTGATTTTGGCTCAGGTCATGATCTCATGGTTCATGAGTTTGAGCCCCGCATTGGGCTCTGCACTGAAGTGTGGAACCCACTGGGATTCTCTCTCTCCCTCTGTCTCTGCCCCTCCTAAAATAAATAAATAAATAAATAAATAAATAAATAAATAAATAAATAAATAAGAAAAGGAAAGAGAAAGGGAAATGAAAGTCATCATGCTTGCCTAAGGAAAGATACAGTCTCAAAGAAGACCTGAGAAGACCTTAAGTCTATACATCATACTGGCTGGTCCCCAGAAGACAGCCATTCTATAATAATAAACAGACAAAACAAAATGGTCAACTCTGGGGAATGGTGAAAACTGGATCCCCAGTTACCACATTATGAAATTCAAATGTCCAGTTTCACAACAGCATCTGTAAAATCACAAGACATACAAAGAAATAAGAAAGCATGGCTCATTTGAAGCAAAAAGAAAAAAAGAAAAAAAAATCAACAGAAACTCCCCGAGAAAAACCAGATGGTAGACTTAGGAGGCAAAGGATTTAAAACAACTGCCTTAAACATGCTTGAAGACCTAAAATACATGGAGAAAGTCAAGAAAATTATGTATGCACAAAACAGAAAATCAATAAAAAGAAAACATTAAAAAATAAATTCTGGAGCTGAGAAGTACAATAACTGAAATGAGAAATCACTAGAGGGATTCAAAAACTTACGTGAATATGCAGAAGAAACAAAGTGAACAGAGTCTGTGGGATCTGTGGAATACCATCAAATAGACCAACATATGAAAGCCAGAGACAATGAGAAATTTGGAAGCAGCAAGAGAGAAGCTACTTGCCACATACAAGCGATTCTGAATAAGAATATAAGCAGATTTCTCATCAGAAACCTTGGAGGGCAGAAGGAACTGGGTGAATATATTCAAAGTGCTGAAGGGAAAGTATTATCAATCAAGAATTCTATATATAGCAAAAATGCCCTTCAAAAATGAGGAACAAATTAAGACATTCACAGATGAACAAAAGCCGAGGGAGTTTGTTACCACTAGGCCTGCCCTACCAGAAATGCTACAGTGAGTCCTTTAGATTAAAATGAAAGAACACTAGATAATAACTTGAAGTGCTAGGAAGAAATAAAGATCTCTGGTAACGACACATACATGGACAACTATGCTATAGTTTCAGTATTTGAGCCCATCTCCCCAATTCATATGTTGAAATTCTAATGCAAAGTGATGGTATTAGGAGATCAGGCCTATGGGAGACAGTAGGTCATCAGGGAAAAGCCCTTATGAATGAGATTATAAAGAGACATTAGAGAGATCTCTTTCCCTTTCCATCATATGAGGACACAGTAAGAAGACATTAGCTATGACCCAGGAATAGAGCCTTTACCAGAACATGACCATCCTGGCACCTTGATCTTAGATCTCCAGACTCCAGAATGAGGAGAAATAAATTTGTTTTATTCACAAGTTATCCAATATGTGGTATTTTGTTACAGAAACCAGAATTGACTAAGATTATGAAAGCTGGTTTTACTATAACTTTGGTTTGTAAGTCCCCTTTTTTGTTTTCTATATGATTTAAGAAACTAATGAATAAAAATAACCATTAGCCATGTTTTAATCATACAATGTATAAAGATGTAATTTTGTGACATCAATAACTGAACGGAGTGGGGAGATAGCTGTATAGGAGCAGAGTTTCATACTGATATTAAGATGGTATAAATTCAAATTAAAGTCTCATAACTTTAGGATGATAAATGTAATCCCCATAGTAACCACACACACACACACACACACACACACACACAAAACACTAGCTATAGAAGTGAAACTTATAAAGACAGAAGGTAGAATGTGGCTGCCATAGGCTGAGGGGAATGGGAGTTATTGTTTAATGGGTACAGCGTTTTAGTTTTGCAAAATGAACAAATCATCTGAGAATAGATGGTGGTGATAGTTATACAACAATAGGAATGTACAATGAACTACACACTTAAAGATGGTTAAAGTGATAAATTTTATGTTATGTATATTTTATCACAATTTACAAAAAGCAATTTTAAAAATGCACTGAGATACTACTTCATACCTGCTATGAGGCTAAAACTTTAAAAAGATGATAACAAGTGTTGATGAAGATGCAGAGAATTGCACCCCTCATGCAGTCTTGATGGGATGATAAAATGGTTTAGCCACTTTGGAACGATAAACTCCTAGCAATTCTTCAAAATGTTAAACATAGGGGACACCTGGCTGGCTCATCAGAGCATTGGCTCTTGACTTCGGCTCACATCATGATCTCAGGTCATGGGATTGAGCCCTGCGTTGGGCTCCATGCTGAGTGTGGAGACTGCTTAAGATTCTCTCTGTCTCTCTTTCTGCCTCTCTCCCCCACCTATGCTCGCTCTCTCTCTCTCTCTCAAAATAAAAAAAATGTTAAATATAGTGTTACCATATGATACAGAAATTCCACAGTTTTTAGTTATATAATCAAGAGAATTGAAAACATGTGTCTGTACAAAAACATGTCATGTACGTGATTGTTCATAGCAGTATTATTCATAATAGTCACATAATTGGGAAAGAACCCAAATATACACCAACTGATGAAATGGATAAGTCACATGTGGCATATTCACAAAATGGAATATTATTAAGCCATAAAAAGAATGAAATACTGATACATACTGCAGTAGTTATGACCCTTGAAGGCATTATGTTATATGAAATAAGCCAGGCACAAAAGACTGATTGCATTATTCTATTTATCTGAAATGTCTAGAACAGTAAAATCTATAAAAATAGAAAATAGATTCTTGGTTGTGAGGGGCTTGGGGAAGAAGAAATGGTGATGATTCCAATAGGTATGGGGTTTCTTTATTGCAGTGATGAAAATATTCTGAAGTTAGATAGAAGTGCCTGTTGTACTACTCTGTGAATATATTAAAATATGCTTAATTTTACACTCTAACAGTGTGAATTTTATGGTATGTGAATTATATCTCAGTAAAGCTGTTATTAAAAAAAGATTCACATGAGACTGAGAATTTCACTGTTAGCTCTTGTACAGGAAACCTTGGCTGATGAAACAAACAAGTGATGTTAGTAAGTAGTGGTATTTATTTTCCATTAGGAAAATGATTATAATTTCAATAGAGTAATTACATAAGGTATTAAAATAGTTTCTCCTTTTCGCCCCCAGATGTGATGGTTGTTATTGCATAACTGAATGTAGATTTGCATAAATTATACAATGTAAACCCTTTCAACCATATCTGGAACAGGGCTTGTCAAGGGCAGAAATGAAGGTACAGGCTTATCTTGGTGAATCACAAGACTGAGCCAGATACACCCCTCTCTTTGGTATCTGTTTTCTCACACACCCATTTCTCAATAAGAATTTTCAAAGAGTTTAGAGATAATTCCATGAACCAGGCCCAATAAGGAGAACCAGGCCAAGTTCTTGCTGCCCAGAGAAAGTATCTTAAATTCTCTTTTTTTCCTGGCACCTTAGTATGATTCTTATCTTGGGAGTTAAAACTGCATGTGCCAATTCCTAACAATTTTTATGGTATGGAGGGAAAAAATCTTGGCAAGAAAATCTGCAAGTATGATGATGGACCCTGAAAGAAACTGGGGTGAGGTTCAGTAAAAGGAGGGTAAGTTTAGAGCTGAATGGAGACCTCTTTGCCACTAGCCTAGAAGTGAACCACACACTTCTCTGACTTTTTCCCTTGCTGATATTGTGCTTCCCATGCACAGTCAGCGTGAAAGTACAAGTCTGTTTGAAAGTTGCTTTGGACACTGTTTGGATGTTGTGGTTTTGTTATAAGTATATGTTTGTTTTTTAACTTTCTAAATTTTTTCTTAAACATTTCTCAATCCACTGTTCAGTTAAAAAGTGAATTTAGGGGCACCTGGGTGGCTCAATCGGTTAAGTGTCCAACTCATGATTTTGGCTCAGGTCATGATCTTATAGTTCATGCGATTGACCCCCATGTCAGGCTCTGCGCAGACAGCATGAAGTCTGCTTGGGATTCTCTCTCTCCCTCTGTCTCTGCCCCTCTCCTGCTCACACTTGCATATGTGTTCTCTCTCTCTCTCTCTCTCTCTCTCTCTCTCAAGTATAAATAAACCTTAAAAAATACTTTACAAAAGTGAATTTATATGAAAATTTTTCTAAAAATATTTTTCTAGTTTTTTGTTACTGATTCATTGGTTTGAAAACAATGAAATTAATATATAATATTGATACAACTGTATAGTCAGACTATATATACAGTATCAAATTATCAGACTACATGTATATATGCGTGCATGTGTATACACACACACACACACACACACACACACACATATACTAGGGCTATATGTGTGTGTTTTAAAAAACAGAAGATGGGTATCAATTTGGAAAGTATATTTATGTCCAGTAGAATAATAGGATAATTAGTGTTTTCTGTGTCTCTAAAATATAAAATTTATATTTAAGTTCAGAGGGCTGAGTAGAGCCCAATCACTATGGAGGTTGTATGTGCTGGTTCAGCACTGTGATCAAAATTTTGCCTTTTCTATTGATTTTCCTGTGAGATTGTTAATAATTCCTTCTATGTAGCCAATGATGTAAGGTGATAGAACCTAGGGGGATAATTATAGCCAAAATTAAAGAGGTTAAGTCTTAGATTTCCACTTCCAGAATTACTACTACTGGAAGTCTTGAAGGGGATACTGTATACATATAAGTTCTTGAAGGCTGTTATCACAGGCCAAGAGCAGTAGGTAAAGACAGCCAGAACAGAAGCACAGGTGAATGAGTATTGGTTAGGAAAGTGTCCAAGAGGAAGAACTGAAGCTAAATTAAAACTGATCTTGGGGGCACCTGGGAGGCTCAGTCGGTTAAGCATCCCACTTTGGCTCAGATCATGATCTCACGGTTCTTGAGTTTGAGCCCCGTTATCTGGCTCTGTGCTGACAGCTTGGAGCCTGGAGATGGCTTCAGATTCTGTGTCTCCCTCTCTCTTTACTCCTCCCCAGCTTGTGCGCTCTCTCTCTCTCTCTCTCTCTCTCTCTCCTCTCTCTCAAAAATAAACAAACATTAGAACAATTTTTTTAAATGATCTTGGAGAAGTCAGAGATCCGTGAAAAGAGAGAGCTCAGGATAGAAGTCTGAATTGACTGACAGAAATCCAGAATGAACCCTACACAATCTAGCCCTGAGGAAAATAGACTCAGGGCTAAGAAATGGAAGTGAAGACACAAAGTATAATAATCAGAGGTCAACTGCAGGTGAGTTTGGATCAACATCTAGGTGTGGTTGTTAGAGGTCAGCAAAGCATGGAAGCAGGCTGAAAAGCACATAGAGCACATACAGTAGAGGAGCCACTGTCTATACTCACTGAGCTCTATCCCTTCTTTCCTGGGGGTCTTGGAGAGCTATGAGATTGCATGTAAGAACTGGGGCTGTCATCACCATCACCATCATGGTTTTCACCATTTATTAGTAGCTAATTTACATTCCAGAAAGCAAAAACCTAAACACATATTGTTTAAGCCTTGTAAGAGTTCTTTACTTTTAATTTTATCTCATTTTCATATAAACAAACAAAAAAAACCCCAACAAACTCAGCAGACTTAGATAACTTGCTCAAAGGTATGTAGGTAGTAAATAATGAAGCTGTTACTCAAGGCCTCATCTATAATCTGTGTCCATAATAACCAGACACCGTCTCTTTCGCATCTCTCTCCCATTAGTTTGAGAGACAATAAAATGCAGTAGGAGTTGCATAAAACATAAAAGGAGCTTCCCTTACCCTTGTCTTAGGTAGTCATGATTATGGTTTGTAGACAAAGGGGTAGAAGGATGTGAAGAGGGGATTGACATACAGTATTCCCCCCTTATCTGTGGTTTCAGTTACTTACAATCAACTATGGTCCAGAAACAAATAATCCTCCTTTGGATATTTCACCAGGTCAATAGTAGCCATACTCTGTGTCACAGTGCCTACATCATTCACCTCACTTTATGTCATCACATAGGTATTTTTTCATTTTACATTCATCACAAGAAGAAGGGTGAGGACAGTCTAAAATGATACCTTGAGAGAAACAGAGAGACCATATTTACATAACTTTGATTATATTGTTATAAATGTTCTATTTTTATTGTTGTTAATCTCTTACTGTGCCTACTTTAAAAGTTCGACTTGCACTGCGCCATTCTGGTTTGACTCTTGAAAGAGAAAAAAGACCTTAGTGGGGAAACTGGTGAAAACTGAATAATCAAGTATATAGTTTAGTTAATAGTACTGTAACAAGTTAACTTATTTTTTATAATTATATCATGCTATGTAAGATATTAACATTGGAGGAAACTGAGTGAATTGTATGTAAGAACTAGCTGTACTATTTCTGTAACTTTCCTGCAAGTCTACATATTTCAAAGTAAAGGCTTAAAAGTTAAAAAAAAAAAAAAGTTCGACTTTGTCATAAGTGTGTATGTATGGTAAACAAACACATGGTATCTATAATGTTTGGTACTGTCTGTAGTTTCAGGCATTCACTTGAGGCCTTAGAATGTATCCTCCATGGATAAGGAGGGGCTACTATACTATAATTGGTAAGCAGAGGTTGTTCTGCTAATTAGAACTTAAAATGCTCCCCATACACCTGTATTCTGTTTTAGTGTATGTAGAGATGGGGAAGCATATATAACCTACACCACTGTATCCTGAGCTCAGTCAGAGCTGGAAGGGTTCTTAGGGACTCCCTAGCCCAGCTCTCTAACTGCAGTAAATGGCTTCCAAACTCTATTCCATTCTGGATAGAAACTTCTGCCAGCCTTTTCAAACTTCAGGGCTCCCAGGCAGAGGATGTTTCTCTTTCTTTGGATCTTCAGATTTTTCCCTATGGCTATGAGAGCAATGTTTGTATTTTAGCATGCATTATTGTTCACAAATATGTCACTTTTCCAATAACTATTGGGGTTACAAGCTATCTAAGGGCAGACATTCTCTCTCAAAACTTTTTTTTCTCAATACCTATTATCTAACAAGGAGAGAGTTGTAGTTCTCAAAACTTACTGAATTGAACTTCATATACAACTAAGTTCTAAAATATTAAGCAATTTACCTACATCACATGTAGATTCATGAAATATTTCTCCTACTCATAATTTATAATGTAGTCCTATGACCCTCATCTGAGGTTAAGTATTTCTGACTCTTTGAATGAGGTACGTAAAGGGATATGACTTTCTAATCATGCTCCTCTGAGCATGCTGTTATCATTCTCAGCTTATTCTCCAGTGTTGTTTTTCTGCTGTCTTGGCATCCACAGGAAAAGGATGGAATTTTTAAAATTTACTTAGCACAGCATCAAACATAGGGCTACTTTATTGCCTTTTGTCTTTCATGAAAAGATCAGAACCCTAATTCAGGAGAAGCTGAATTGATTCCTATACAATCTTTTAAAAAATTTATTATTGAAGCATAGTTGACATACAATGTTATAATAGTTTTGGGTATACAACATAGTAATTCAACAATTCTATACATTGCTCGTTCTCATCATGGCAATGTAGTCATCATCTGTCACCCTACAACATTATTGAAGTATTATTGACTATATTTCTTATTCTGCACTTTGTATCTCTGTGACTTATTTATTTTATAACTGGGAAGTTTGTACCTCTTAATGCCCTCTACCTATTTTCACCCATTCCTCTACCCATCTCCCCTCTGACAACTAACTCTTTGTTCTCTGTATTTAAGATTCTGAGTTTTTTGTTTGTTTGTTATAGAGAACTGGTGACAAAGTTGGAATTAGAATTTAGGGATGTTTTTAAAGCTCTAACCATGTTAAACCATGTCCTGAATAGTTTCAAAAAGAGTTCAAAACAAGTACATTATGAATATAAATGCTATGAACATAAATGCTTTAGAAAGCAATGTCCACAGCCAAACCAAAAAGACCGTATATGTATATATATATATATAATTTTATATATGTTTTATGAGTATGGAGAAAGTTGTAGATGATCATTCTATATTGTTTGCTTTGCAGAGAGAATGATGGGATTAGAATAAATTTAAATTAGAGATTACTGACTTTTTTATTTCAATTTCTGTATTTTCCCACAAAAATTAATTTAAAAATTCTGAATCTTCATGGAATGAATTTTATCTTTGAACACATTGTTTGCATTATGTGGGGCCATATATTCTGATCCTTTGCTATAAGGAACAGAAATGACTCAGTCTAGCACATGTAAAGGAGATTTGCTATATTAATAAGTGAGCCATGACTGCGTGGGACCCGGGGACAGGGGCACAAGTACAGCTTGGCTTCCCAGAAACTTAACCCAGAGGGTGAACTCTGTATTCAAGAAGACTTTCAGAACTTCAGAAGAACTGCATGAGCTTTACTCTTGTGCTCATTTTTAACACTAGAGCTACACTCCCTGAAGTATCTTTGATAACTGTCTCACTATGAAGTGACAAATTCTTTCTAATTTTCTCAGTTAAAATTCCTGAAACAGAGAGAGAATTGGATTCACCGAAATAATCTCTTGGTGTGACACCTTATAAAACGTTATTCTTTCTAGTGTATGTGGACTACAAAGATGTCTATCAGATGCCTACTCTCCTGATACAACCTGCTGCTTGGGAGGTAGATTTCTGTGTTAGAAAAGTAATGTGGATGTGGGAAGGATAGGGAAGCCGTTGTCTAGCTCTTTGGTAAACCCGTTCAGTATTTATTTTACTTGTCTGTTTTAGCCCCTGCAGAAGGAATATTTTTATGCATGTGCCTGACTTGTTATTTCTAGTCCTGTAGTTATTTCTTGGCTCTACTTCTTGCTTAACTATCATTACATTCTACTGAGACTGCTTCTGTAAAGAGTGTAACCATCATCAGACTGCAAGTTCTCTAAGGAATGGGATTATGATTGCTTAATGTGGTATCCCAGGCATCTATCTAGCCAGCTTATAGGAGATAAACAGCAAATATTATTTAAATGAAGAGATGGCCTCCAGGATAACCAGAGAATTCTTTGAATTTGTTAAAATGGTTTCCAGGAGCCTGAGTTTATTCCTCTGTTAATCTGTAACAGATAATTGTATTAGTGGTTCTGCAACACGACCTGTAGCCCAGCAGGTCTTCAGGGTGTTGACATGATTCTGAGTACCTTGGAAATGGTTATGAAAAAAATGGCAGTGACTAGCAAGGTGGGGCTGGGGAGGCATGAATGAGGTGGGATCCTGGGTAACTTGTTGGGATTGGTTGCGTAACATGAAAGGCAACCTACTCATCTGGAAATGTAATGCAAAAAGAAGTCTATGCAGATCATATCTGTTTCTGTCTCTGATCTGGAACGCTCAGAAACAGCTGTCAAACCCTGCTTAGGACTCATTCATATTCTGCTTGTGATATGAATCCTAAGGGGGCGATGCCTACACAATCACGGCATTGTTCCAAGCAACACAATAAGCTTGCCATAGCCTTGGGCTCTCACGCACATACTGATGGCTACATACAGAGACACCGGAGCTGTCTGAAGGGCCATTTTCTTTCTGTAATAGTTTTCAGGATACTTTTAAATGTCACCTATCAGAGTTTAGTTTCTTCCCACGGTACCTAGCCTGGGAAAGTATTATTCAGGGTTCATTTGGGTGGGAGGCATGACGTCAGTGTAAAGTCACAGACTGCCTAGGGGTCAAGACTCCCCTTTGTCCCTAAGCCCTGGTTATGCTAGATCAGTCAATCTTCCTGTTTTCTAGCCTATTAGGAAACATGTCAATGGCATGAAAGAACACAGAGCCTACATCTGTTTTAGCTAAAGTCATATAAAGGCAATTCATAGTAGCTTAAGTCAATGACATTTTAGGAAGTATTTCAGTTCTACAAATCCTTTTCAGGATGCATCTAACATACACAGCTTATACTACAGAGAGGAAAGTAAAGGGACTCGGGTAGAGGTAAAAAGATGTGTTTATTTGTAAAGAGTGTACACAATTATTGGTAAGTGGTAGTGAATGGTGACAACGATATGGATTTTTTTAATGTTTATTTTTATAGAGTCTGCACATGCACATGTGCATGCATGTGGGAGAGGGGCAGAGAGAATCCCAAATAGGCTCCACACTGTTAGCACAGAGCCTGGTACAGGGTTCAGTCTCACAAATGGTAAGATAATAAGACCTGAGCTGAAATCAAGAGTCAGACGCTTAACTAACTGAGCCACCCAGGTGCCACGATATGGATATTTTAAAGAGAAATTTTGACTCTTCTGTCTCAGCATTCTGGACAAATAAGGCAAAAGAATTATGCTTAATATCAACTTTTATTTCTCAATAGCGTTATGTTAAAGAGCATAAGTTTTGGTGTTGTAAAAAACTGTGTTTGAATCCAAACTTGCTTATCAGCTGTGAGATCGTGGCTTAAGGGTAAGAGCCTGAGTTTCCTCACATGTAACAGGGATAATCAAATCTCCCTTGGATGTTTCATGTGAGGATTAAGTACATTGAAGTGAAGTATTGAGGATAGCCCATGCTATGGTGATTGCTCAATAAATAGTAGTTGGTAATAAAATTCCATTTGGAGAATATTGTTCTACCTAGGTCCCACCTGCCTGCCTTCTTAGTCTTATCTAGGCTTTTATAGAGATTTTGATTGATGGGAATCTGCAAAGAAACATCGAACCAGGGCTTGCTTCCTAACAAATACTAGACACCAGCACTGACAAATGATCTGGGGAAACAAGGCCTTATTGAAGCATTGACTCTGAACCTCATCATGGCTGGTGCCAGTGCCTCATTGTAAAATGTGGAGTTAGTACCCACTCTCTTTGTCTCAATTTGGTTTGAATGACTTAACAGATACACCCACAGATGTCTGTCAGGCTTGGAAATACGTGTTACCACATGCCCTGTGTACCACTATAAAGAACCTTTTTCCTTGCCATCTGAATTTGTCTTAAGTTGCTTTAAGTGTTTACTGACATTGGTGTTATGACTTTATTCATCAGCTTTGTGAAGTTCTGGCTACTGTTTCTTAGTTTCCCAACTGTGAAACTTAATTGTTAAATTTTAAGCACTAACTTCAGTCATTTCCAACTGTGAATTAATTAATTGGCTCCCATTCTCTAAATTTCTTAATATATAAACCAAGGACTTTAATTGTGAGGTGATGTATTTTATATATCCTCTTATTCTTATGAGGATATATATGGCACAGTATAGTGGTGAAAAGCACAAACACAGGGGCAGATTGTTCAGGTTCTAATCCCAGAACTACCACTTACTATGAATGAAACCTAAGTCAAGTTACTTAACCCCTTTGAAATTCAGGCTCTTCACAGAATGCTTATATGGATCAAATGAGTTTCTATGAATACTAAAAACAGTTCCTGAAACATAGTAAGTGCTACAGAAGTGTTACTTATTATAATTATTGTTGTGCATATAAAATAGGCTTCCTTTTCTAGGAAAGAGCACTAATCAAACTGTACTCACAATTACCATTCAGTTCTAAAACCTCAAAGGTAATTGACTGGATCTCCCTGATCTTGAGCAGAACTGGAGGTTAGGCTGTCATCTGTAGAGCTAAGGATGGTGGAATCTTCTTATATCAAGAGCTGTGGGTTTGCTGGATACAGGACAGCATGACACGTTGAAAATAATTGGAATGTTGAAGAATGGGATTCACACAAGTCACAGAAACAAGTTCGGCATGGGAACTGTTGTGAGAAAGGTTTTGGAGGAGAGAAAAGAGTCATATGCATCATAACAGAGAATTATGGAATGTCAGCAGGATCTAGTCCCATGAAATTTTAAATGTGGCATGTGGGTGGGTTAACTACATTAAAGGGAGAAGGGACAGAGCAGCCCTGATGAACCACCAGTTCTTTTCCCTATTTGCTTAATTCAACACTTCCCTTAGTTCACCTACTGGAAAAGTCTCGACACATTCCAATATATTGCTGAGACAGGAAACACTTCCCCTTGGCTATTCCTATGGCCCACTAAATCAAGTTCTAAGTTAGTCATGGTGTTCATAGGGGTCCAGGACTTCTTCAAACAGTAGTTTAGCAGTTGTAGATGAGGAGAATTTTGAATCATATTCTGCAATATTTGGAAAATAATAAATAATAATTTGTGAAGATAAAAGATTTCAGAAATTACATAAAAATTAATCTCTTCTGCTACTATAATTTGACACATACTATGTGCTGAGTATTATAGTAGTTTGTGCCTATCATCTTGATCCTTAGATCAACCCAATAAAAGGTAGATATTATTAGATTCTTTTTTTCATATGATCAGCGTACTACTCAGAGAGATTATATTATTTGCCACAAGACACCACGAACTGACTCAGTTGAAAAGGACCATTCTGAAATAGGTAGGGGACAATAATGAAGTCAGTGGGGCCAGTTAAAAGGCTACAGCAGCTCTACATAAGACATTATTATAACTTAAAGTAAGGTGGGAACAGTGGAGATGGTGAGAAATTGTCAGATCCTGGATACATTTTGAAGGTAGATACATTTTGAAGGAATTCCTGGCAGAATGGATGAGGATAAGGGAGAAGGTAAGGAATCAATAAGGAATCTAAGTATGTTGGCTTGAGTAAGTAGACAGTTGAAACGGCACATCTGAGATGGGAAAGGCTGCAGGGGACACGGGTTTGAGAGAAAGAACAGTTCTGTTTGGGACCTGTTAAGTTTGAGATGTATATTAAAAATCCAAATGGAGATGGCAAGTAAATCATCTGAAACTCAGAAGTGAAGTCTTTGGTGGAGATAGAAATTTAGGACTCTATCACATAGAAATTTTTAGAGACACAACCCTTGAAGCAACTACCACAGGTGGCTGAACAGAGAATAGGACCAAAGATGGAGACTTGGGCCACACTTCTTAGAAACTGGGGGGAAGAGGAGGAGTCCACACCGTTGAATGAGAAATAATGGCCAATGGATGGGAGGGAGAAAAAAGATTGTGGCAGCCTGGAAGCTAAGTGCAAAAAGTATGTTAAAGAGAAGGGAGGTATTTAAGTGTGTCAAAATACTGCTGTAGATCAAGATGAAGGGTGAAAGTTGACCATTTTGACATAATAGCATAGGGTTCATTGGTAATCTTGAAGGAAACTGTTTGATACGTGGGACTCTGGGAAACAAAGGTCTGATTGGATTAGATTTAAGAGAGAGTGGGTGGGAATATTTGGAGGCCCTGAGTTAAGGATGAAGAGATAAGCTATTGGAATTACAAGGTTGTACATTTCCACAGAGTTGGGAGAGGTGTGTGTGAAAGTGGGACTTTGACCTTGATCCCTTGATCAGTTCATTATGACACATCATCCTGACACTTGTACAGATTAGACTTGTATGTTCATTTTTTCCTCTCTTTTAACTACCATTGAAGAAGTCACAGTGTAGTTGTAAACTATGTCATTATTCCATCCTAAATCGAGATGTGTTCTGAGTTTATCATATTATGGTAGACTGTAGAACCCCCTCTGACAGAAAGACAGCAACCACTCCATTGTCAAGGTTCCTCTGACTGGGGAATGAAAATAATTTTTCCAGAAAATGGAGCCTAACTGATCATCTAAATAAGGTTGAGGACTGCCCTATAGCCTGTAGGGCTAATATCAGGATCTGGACTTCGCTATCAGGGCATTAAAGGATCAGGAGAATAGTGTTGAGTCTATTAGTGGAAGAGAAACATGAGGAAAAAATAAAGATCTAAGACTATTGCTTATGACTGTGCTCCCTAAAATAATGAATAAAGATCTAGAAGAGTGGGAAACAGCAATACATATAATCTAATAGATGAGTAGATGCTGTTTAGGAAGGCAGTTTTTTTTTTTTTTTTTTTTTTTCTTTTTTTTTTCTTTTATTTATTTATTTTTTTAATTTTTTAATATATGAAATTTACTGTCAAATTGGTTTCCATACAACACCCAGTGCTCATCCCAAAAGGTGCCCTCCTCAATACCCATCACCCACCCTGCCCTCCCTCCCACCCTGCCCTCCCTCCCACCCCCCATCAACCCTCAGTTTGTTCTCAGTTTTTAACAGTCTCTTATGCTTTGGCTCTCTCCCACTCTAACCTCTTTTTTTTTTTTTTTTTTTTTTCTTTCCTTCCCCTCCCCCATGGGTTTCTGTTATGTTTCTCAGGATCCACATAAGAGTGAAACCATATGGTATCTGTCTTTCTCTGTATGGCTTATTTCACTTAGCATCACACTCTCCAGTTCCATCCATGTTGCTACAAAAGGCCATATTTCATTTTTTCTCATTGCCACGTAGTATTCCATTGTGTATATAAACCACAATTTCTTTATCCATTCATCAGTTGATGGACATTTAGGCTCTTTCCATAATTTGGCTATTGTTGAGAGTGCCGCTATAAACATTGGGGTACAGGTGCCCCTATGCATCAGTACTCCTGTATCCCTTGGATAAATTCCTAGCAGTGCTATTGCTGGGTCATAGGGTAGGTCTATTTTTAATTTTCTGAGGAACCTCCACACTGCTAGGAAGGCAGTTTTTAGGTGAGGATTTGATTATGTCTTCATCATTGTGGTCAGTGACTTTCATGGGCCAGTGATAGGCTACTTTACTAATGTCAGGATTAAAGCCACTCTTTTTTCTCATTAAGTGGATTTAAATTTAGATAAGTGTTGCCCTGTATAAGATCTCCACTAGATTACAAACTCTTTGGGAGAAAGAAAGTTTTTTTTTTCTTTCTTTCATGAGTTCCCAATTTACCTATTCAGAAGTTCTGAAGTTCCTGTTCTTTCAGTCAGCATTTCTGATCAGTCCTCTCAACATGTGATGAGCAGTTAGAGGTGGCAACTGGGATGGTAATCTGATCACTGGGAATGGTTGGGCAGAAATTATCAGTTGTTGTCTCGTCAGTTATCAGGGAGTGCCACGGGTGATTTTTAAGATTTTATTTCTCTTGGGGATTTTTTCTTGGAATTAATTTCCTCTTGGGGATTAATCATTGCTTGTCATGTTTTCTACCAGAAGAGATTTATTTCTCACCAAGACTGAAAAAAAAAAAAAAAAGAGCTCATACATTATGCCTTTTACTTTGTGGTCAAGATCATGTTTTTGGGTTGCTTGCATATCAAGACAGACTACCATTGATGAGCCCACCAGGTTCATGATATTTACTTATTCTAATGGCTGTAACTATTATATGAAGTTATAAATTAATAGACTTCTATTTTATTTAGAAGCTACTATTTTCTACCTCCATCTCCAGGATTTCATTGATTCAATCAACAAATATTAAAATATTGAAAGAAAACCCCTAAATCCATAAGGGTTATCTAGATTTTTTAAAAAAATTTTTTAACGTTTATTTATTTTTGAGACAGGGAGAGACAACATGAACGGGGGGAGGGGGGGTGTTGTCAGAGAGAGAGGGAGACACAGAATCCGAAACAGGCTCCAGGCTCTGAGCTGTCAGCACAGAGCCTGACGCGGGGCTTGAACTCACGGACCGCAAGATCATGACCTGAGCTGAAGTGGGATGCTTAACAGACTGAGCCACCCAGGCGTCCCTGGGGTTATCTACATTTTACGTAGTATGAATGTGCCATTCTTTGTGTTTCTTAAAACCTATTTTCTATTGATAAATATTTGGATTGTTTCCAGTTTTTACTACGATAAACAATGGTGTAATGAATAACATTGGAAATATATCGATTTGGGCTTTATTTCAGGAATTCTTTGTTTTACTTTTATTGATTCTTTGTTGTGTTCCTTTTAAATAGCTTCTTCCACGAATATTTTCCCTCTTGACTGCTTATCTTTATTAGATCTTATTGGTAGCATAGACTATTCTCTGGTACAAACAATATTAACACTATCAAAGCTGTGATTACCACTAAGACTTCCATAACAGCCAGCTAAATAATACACATTCAGAACAAATGATCTACTACTGCATAGCTCTCTTTGTCTCAATACCAGTTGCTGTGTCTAACATTCTTCATTGTGTTAGTGGCATAATTTGGGGTTGTCTTTCATTTGTCTAAAAGAACTTTAGGAAAAGTCCAGAATCTATTAATCTTAGGAGGGCATGTCTATCTCTCAGAGATGGTGTGAAAAATTACTTCTAAAGTTTGAAGCTCTTAGAGAATGATGTGTTTTTAGAAAAAAAAATGGTGTTACGCATTCAAACATTAATATGGGTATTCTTTTAATATGTTAATAATATAATATTTTAAGGTTCAATTTATAATTTCTCATGTTGGCTACCCTATTTAGCCTTCTATTTATTTTTTAATATTATACACTCAAATATCTGGACTGAAAACTGGTAAGGGATGGGTATTACTAAGCTGAACCCTCATCTTCCCATCATTGTGCAACTGTTTCATTTCTTAATGAAGAAGTATATGAACTTTAACATGATCAAATATTCATCATATTCTATCAGAAGCCATTATGTGTGTCACTAATTTGTTCTGCGCTTCTCATACAGTGAATCCTAGGATTGGTGGAATGATGGGTTAGTGGTAGAAGCAGAACCCTTATAGGAATTATACCCAATACCCTATCTTCCCATTTTACTTAGTTCAGAGACCATTAAAACTAGGAGTAGTGTTTGGATTATTTGTTGTTGGTATGCTTTCTAACATGAAGGGAACTGGAGGCTGAAAAACCTCAGGGACAATGAGATGATGACTTTTCCTCCCCCTTGCTCTCATAAGGTTGTGATACCCAAGCACCGTAAGTTTGGTTCAACTACCAAAAGAATGGCATACCTATAATCCTTCTTAAATGGAAGCGTCCAGGGCATAGATTATACAAATTCCTTCTAAATAGTAATATAAGCCCCAGGTCTAAAGGGATTGTGGCAAAGCACAAAATTAAGTCTTGTCACACTCTGCATAGTCAGTCACATTGCTTACCATGTTCCTTCTGTTGGGTTAAGTGGGGTCCACCCAAGAATGCAACACTGATACACTTTATCTCCTATTGGATTTGTGGCCTCCTCACTTGCACTGAATTTCAGAATATTTTCTAAACAAATCAAGAATCTACTATGTAAGCAGTCCTGTGTTTGTTTGTTTGTTTGTTTGTTTGTTTGTTGTTGTTTTCCAAGCTCAAGTTCACCGGAAATGCTGAATTGATATTTGAGGAAGTTGTGTTGTTCCACTCAGGTCAATTTTGAGCCTGGTTTTAAGTTTTTGAATCAGATACTGTAGCAGTGACTTTCATCTCCTTTTCATCTTTAGTAACAAATCTGTGATATAATTTGGAGTGCCATTGAAGCCGTTTAAACTGTGATTTCCAGTCTTACAGGAAATGGTAGCTATATAACAGTCTGACAATTGAAAATAGAAGTAAAATTATTGGGGCGCCTGGGTGGCTCAGTTGTTTAAGTGTCCGGCTTTAGCTCAGGTCATGATCTCACAGTCTGTGAGTTCGAGCCCCGCGTCGGGCTCTGTGCTGACAGCTCAGAGCCTGGAGCCTGCTGTGGATTCTGTGTCTCCCTCTCTCTCTGCCCCTCCCCTGCTCATGCTCTCTTTCTGTCTCAAAAATGAATAAAAAACATTAAAAAAAAAAAGAAAAGAAAATAGAAGTAAAATTATTAAGTGAGACTTCCAGGAAGGTTAAGGAAAAAAAAATGCAAGGTTTTACACACATAGCCTTTGTAATTCATTCCTATGGCCTGGAATGTAGATGCGATAGATGGAGCTCCAGCAACTATTTCAGAGTGTCAATGAGATGGAAAGTCACATACTGAGGATGGTTTGAATAAAACCCAAACCTGTGTCTTTGAGAACCACAGAGCTGATAATTAACTCTGGACTGACTAGCTGTAGAGTTCTCTTATGTGAGGCAGAAAAAAGCCTATACCTTGTGTAAGCTATTTTTAGGTTTTCTTTTATATGTAACTTTCTCGTTTTTTATGTTTTTTGGTTTTGGTTTTTGTTTTTTGTTTTGTTTTGTTTTGCTTTTGAGAGAGATACGGCATGAGCAGGGGAGAGGGGCAGAGGGAGAGAGAGAAAGAATCTTAAGCAGGCTCCGTGCTCAGCATGGAGCCCGACATGGGGCTCAGTGCCTCAACCCTATGATCATGACCTGAGCCAAAATCAAGTCAGACACTCAACCAACCGAGCCCACCAGGTACCTTGTAAGTTTCCTGTTTTTTTTTTTGTTTTTTTGTTTTTTTGTTTTTTTTTTTTTTTTTTTATGGCAAACCAGAAACACAGTAGCCAAAATAACAGAAATTTCTTTAGCTCAGGAGATGCTGGATTTTTACTGTTCATATATGACATAAATACTCCTGAATATATGTTGTATTGCCTAACCAAGAAAATGGATTTGATGTCCTGTCCTAGCACCAAATATGGAAGGAAGGTTGCTTTTGAAATTGAAATTTTAACTTGTGGCCGTACTTTCTGGGTACCTGGGTGTATTCTGATTATCATTGGAATATCTAGCACCATCAACAATAACATCTACTTTTTAAATTAATCTTTTCCCATTTTTCCTAATTTCCATGTGCAGTACTGTCAAAAAATATATCTGTAGCCAATAATTGATTTGTTATTCACATTTGACACTGGCCAAATAACCAGCCATTGATGAACATAGTAATCCCCTACCTCCTAGAAAGTATAAAAACTGAGCCATACAAAAACACTGGGGTTGTACATGTGTAGTGCTTAGAACAGTGACATATAACGTTTTGAGAACAGTGGAACATAGTTTTGCATAATTTTGTATAATCATTGGGTCTTAACATGTGGAATTTTAAAAATCAGCAGGGTTGGCACTGGGAGAGCCAGGAGAGCAAGAGGAAACTGAGTCCCACGCTTAAAGAGATAGTACAACAAAC
The DNA here is from genome assembly GCF_018350195.1 of Panthera tigris. NCBI lineage: Eukaryota > Metazoa > Chordata > Mammalia > Carnivora > Felidae > Panthera > Panthera tigris. The sequence continues at coordinate 136,913,424 of NC_056667.1, read as the reverse complement.
ATCCTTACTGTATAGAAGCAGTGGTTTGGAGGGGCACCTGGGTAGCTCAGTTGGCCAAGCATCCCACTCCTGATTTCAGCTCAGGTCATGATCTCACAGTTTATGGGATCAAGCCCCATGACAGGCTCTGTGTTGACCGCAAGGAGCTTGCTTGGGATTCTCTCTCTCCCTTTCTCTCTGCCCCTTCTTCATTTGTGTGCATGCTCCCTCTCTCAAAATAAATAAATAAATAAATAAAAATTTATAAAGAGCAGCAGTTTGGAAAATCACTTGGAGTATACAGGAGGGAGATTTGTTTACTAATCACAGAGCATGTGCTGGAGGGGAAAGGATCATTGAAAGACTTCTTCAGGAACAAAGGAGCTAGAAGGTACTTTTTCCCTCCCTTCCCCCAGCCTAGACACGTGGACACTTTTGGGAACCAATACAGTACCAACACTCTCCACTTAAGTTGCTCCCAGTACACCCTGCCTCTAAGCTCTCTTGACCTTCCAACTCACCAACCTCACAGGAATTTGGGGTGGCTGCAGGTTCCCTATGGAAGCTACCAGTGCAAATCTTACTGGTATCATTATCCTGCAGACCTGCCACCTGTAATACATCCTTGGCCCGGAGCCCATCCAGAGTGATGCCATAAGCCTGTCAGTCTGCAAGCAGCCCTGATGGGTCAGTACCATTCCAAAGTGACTCCTGCCCTGGGGAGAGTGGAAGATAACCATTCACACCAGTCCAGCTGTGACCCTGGCAGTGGACTGTGGACCAATAGCTGGACTGAATACAGGCCCTACACACCAATGAAAGCTTCTCATGAAACAATACAAGGAAAGTGCCCTAAAGGTTACTGTTACTGCTTCTTTGGCAAACACCTTGTCTGTTTGAACTCAAGCCCAAGAAAGTCCTGAGTGGCTCACTAACAAAAAAAGACCAAATCATGCCCATAACTGGCTAAGAGAGCCATTGCAGATTACTGGACCGAAGGCAAATATAGCTCAGCCACAATAGTAGGGTGCATAGAACACACATAGGATATACTGCTGAAGGGACAGATTCTGGTGAACAGGGGACCCTGTAGTGCAGGGCACTAAAGGACCTCTTCTTCATAAGGCAACCAATTTTCATAACAGAAGATAGAACATATAGAAACAGACACAGAGAGTTAGACAAAATGAAGAGACAGAGAAAAATGTCCCAAATAAAAAATAGGACAAAATCACAGAAAGAGACCCTAACAAAACAGAGATAAGTAATATGCCTAATAGAAAATTTAAACTAATGATCATTTAAAGTACTCTCAGAACTTGAGAAAAGAGTAGAGGACCTCAGTGGGAACCTCAAAAAATAAATAGAAAATATAAAAAAGAACCAATCAGAGATGAAGAACTCAGTAACTGAAATTTAAAATACACTGGAGTGAATAAACAGTAGACTAGAGGAAACAGAAGAATGCACCAGTGACCCTGGAAGACAGGGTAATGGAGAGCAATTAAGCAGAACAAGAAAGAGAGAAAAAGAAAAAAAAATGAAAATAGACTTAGAAAACTAGCACCATTAAGTGTAATAATATTCATGTTATAGGGATCCCAGAAGGCAAAGAGAGAGAAAAGTAGACAAAAATTAACTTGAAGAAATAATAGCTGAAAACTTCCATAATTCAGGGAAGGAAAAAGAAGTCCAGATTCAGGAGGTACACATAGCCCCCAACATCAACACAACGAGCTCCACACCAAAACACATAGTAATTACAATGGAAAAAAGTAGTGATAAAGAAAAAATTTTTATTTAAAAAATTTTTAAAAATTTTTTTTTCATTTTTGAGAGACAGAGCATGAGTGGGGGAGGGGAAGAGAGAGAGAGGGAGACCCAGAATCTGAAGCAGGCTCCAGGCTCTGAGCTGTCAGCACAGAGCCTGACATGGGGCTCAAACCCATGAACTGTGAGATCCTGACTTGAGCCAAAGTCTGATGCTTAACTGACTGAGTCACCCAGGCACCCCAAGAAAAAAATTTTAATTGTCAAAAGAAAAGACAATTACATACAAGGGAAAGCCCATAATGCTATCAGCTCATTTTTCAGCAGAGACTACAGGCCACTAAGGGCATAGCATGATAAACTCAAAGTGCTGAAAGAAAAAAAAAAATTCAGCCAAGAATGCTCTTGGTAAGGCTTACTCTTTAGTAAGGCTATCATTCAGAATAGGAGAGAGAGATTTCCCAAACAAAAGTTAAAGGAATTCATGACCACTAAACCAGCCCTACAAAAAATATTAAAGGGGACTCTTTGAGTGGAAAGGAAAGACCACAAAGAGGAGTAAGAAAAGTAGGAAGTAAAAAAGCAGTAAGAGTAAGATTAAGTATACCTGTAAAATCAGTCAAGGGATTCACAAAATAAAAGGATGTAAAATATGAAACCATATAACTAAAACATGAGGGAAAGAAGAGTAAAGAATGAGTTAAACTTAAGCAACCACAAATTTAATATAAACTTCAATATGTATAAAATGTTATATGTAAATCTTTTGGTAACCACATACCAAAATCTTGTAATAGATAAGCAAAAAACAAAGGAAAAGGAATCCAAGTATATCACTACAGAAAGCCAACAAATCGCAGGAAGAAAGCAAAAGAAAGGAACAGAGAAGAACCATAATACAAGCAACCATAATACAAGTAAAAAAAAATGATGTAAGTACATACTTATCAATAGTTACTTTGAATGCCAACGGACTAAATGCTCAAAAGACATAGGGTGGCAGAATGGATGAAAAAGCAAGACCCATCTATACTCTGCCTACAAGAAACCCACTTCAGTCCTAAAGACACATACAGATTGAAAGTGAGGGGATGGAAAACCATTTATCATGAAAATGGAAGTGAAAAGAAAGACAGGGTAGCAATACTTATATTGGACAAAATAGACTTTAAAACAAAGACTAGCAAGAGACAAAGAAGGACACTGTATAATAATTAAAGGGGACAACCCAACAAGATATAACAATTGTAAATATCTTTGCATCCAACATGGGAGTACCCAACTATATAAAGCAGCTAATAACAAACATAAAGTCACTGGTGATAGGAATACAATAATAGTAGGAGACTTTAACAGACACTTGGATCGATGGAGAGATCATCCAAACAGAAAATCGACAAAAAAAGGCAGTGGCTTTGAATGACACCTTGGACCAGATAGACCTACCAGATATGTTCAGAACATTCCATCCTAAAACAGCAGAACACACATTCTTCACAAGTGTACATGGAGCTTTCTCCAGAATAGATCACATATTAGGCCACAAAACAAGTCTCAAAATGATCAAAGTCATGCTATGTCTCTTTTCTGACCATAATGCTATGTAACTAGAAATCAAACACAAGAAAAAATCTGGAAAGAGCACAAATATATGGAGGTCAAATAACATGCTATTAAACAATGAATGGGTAAACCAAGGAATGAAAGAAGCAATTAAAAAACCCATGTAACCAAATGAAAATGAAAACAGAATGGTCTAAAATCCTTGGAATGAAGCAAAAAACTGTTCTAAAAGGGAAGTTTATAGCATTACAGGCCTATCTCAAAAAGCAAGAAAAATCCTCAAACATCTTAACCTTACACCTAAATGATTTAGAAAAAGAAGAATGAACAACACACAAAACCAAAAAAGGAAGAGAATAAAAAAAAAAAAAGATTAGAGCAGAAATAAATGAAATTTAAAAACAAAACAAATAAAAAGACAATAAAACACATCAGTGAAATGAGGAGCTTGTTGCTTAAAAACATCAAAAAAATTGATAAACCTATAGCCAGATTCTTTAAAAAAAAATCAGGACGGGACTCAAACAAATAAGAAATGAAGCAAGAGAAACAGCAATGAATACCACAGAAATACAAAGGCTCATAGGAGAATATTATGAAAAACTATATGCCAACAAGTTGGTAAACCTAGAAGGAATGGATAAATTCTAAGAAATACATAACCTCTCAAAACTGAGTAAGAAAGAAATAGAAATTTAAACCGTGTGATCTCACAGTTTGTAAGTTTAAGCCCTGTGTTGGACTCCATGCTGAGAGTGCATATCCTGCTTGGAATTCTCTCTCTCCCTCTCTCTCTGCCCCTCCCCCACTCACACATGTGTGTGCACTCTCTCTCTCTCAAAATAAACATTTTTTAAAAATTAAAGATGTCTTTTTCAATTTTCTTCTCTTTGTATGCCTTGCTTTTTTTCTGTTTTTCCTTCTAGCTATCTTTCTCCTTGTGAAGTTCGGATTATATTTATATTTATGAATTACTTAAAGTCCTTTCCTCTAAATTTCTTTTTCTAAATTTCTCTTATATTAACAATAACTCTCTAATTTTGTACTCTCTTTGCCTATCTTCTTCATATCATCTTTTTGTTCTGTCTACTGACCACAAGGTCACAAAACTGAAGTACAATATGACTTTTCTTTTTGCAAAAACAAACAAATGATGGTTTTTCAGTTCAAAATAGTTGTCTTAAAATATTGCACCTTTTGTCCCTCTCCAAGTTTTAATAAAATAACATGCAGCAATATAAAAATAATATGTCATTGGTGTCACAGAAAAGCTAGATGAGCTATTATTCTCAGACCAAAACAATTAAGTGATCTCTGTAAGATAATAAGCAGATGTTATCAGTTCCAAAATTTGTTACTACAATTTTAAAATAGATCTCTAAAATTATCCAGTGTCAAGAAAGTGTAGGCTGGTAAAAGGAGATGGTTCTAAAGAGTGGGCCACTTAATGGCTTTCTCAGTACCTCTTGCTAAGATGAGCTAGTTCCATTATTTGTCAAGTATAAACTGGAGAACACCTCACTTGCCAAGTACATCTGGTAGTCCTAGACCAAGTGATTCCAAGAATGAGTACTTAAGGCTATCAAAACTGTCCAGTTCTCTATCCCACCCAGAGCTTCTAAGAGGAAAGAGAAACTGATAACCAGAAGAATAATTGCCAACACTTGTTAAAGAAACACCAGTAAATTTATGTGCTCCCTTTCACCTCCTGTAGAAGCACACCATGGCTCAAGTTCTTGCAGTCAGAATCTTCATTCTCTGCTATTGGAAGAACTATTTTCACTTGGAGTTAGGACGTATATATGATTTCCTAATATATAAATAAGCCAGGAAAGCTAAGTGCATGAAGAAGGCCACACCACATGCAATAAAAGATATCAGAATAATAAGGGAAACATTTGGTGATGAGAAAAAAATGGTTAAATTAATACACATGTAATTATTACCCCCAAATAAATTTTGGAGACCTAAGAAAGTGCATTAAATCTACTGAAAAATATCAGATTGCTATACAAAGGAAGTTCTCCAAAATCATGAAACTTCGACACAATCATTGATTTAAGAGAAGATGTAATAAGTAAACCGAATACCAGAATATACACATCCAGTGTATGAATTAGTGAAAATAAAAAACACCAAGAAGTTATTTTAGGGAAAAAAAAGGTAAAAGAAAAGATATGAAAGAAACATAAGGAGACATAGAAAATATAGTAACTTTGGGGTGCCTGGGTGGCTCAGTCCATTAAGCATCTGACCTTGGCTTAGGTCATGATTTCACATCTTGTGAGTTTGAGCCCTGTGTCAAGCTCTGCCAGAGCCTGGAGCCTCCTTTGGATTCTGTGTCTCCCTCTCTCTCTGCTCCTCTTCTTCTTTCAATCTTTCTCTCTCTCTCTCAAAAATAAATAATAAAACATTTTTAAAAATTAAAAAAAAAGAAAATACAGTAACTTCATTATGAGTGAAAGAAAGGGTTTAGAGGAGATAGAGGGAAAGCAATAGTTGAAAACATAGTAGGAGAAACCATTCCTGAAGACAGATTTGCCTTAAGATTTAAAGAATTTTCGGGATATCAATAAGAATAAAACAAAAAAGGAATATCCAAATTCTCCCTGGTGAAATTTCAGAATACCAAGATAGAAAATCGTATCCCTCCAAAAAACAAAATTTTACTTTACTATAAAGAACAATCCTCATACTGACATCAGACTTTTCATCTATGGTATAGGTGGTAAAGGACAAGGAAGGAAATTATTCAAAGTATTGAAAGAATGTAATTTAGAACATAGCTTTCTTTTTATATTAAGTTAAACTAACTTTTGAGAGCAGAGGCCAAGGAAAACATGCTCATAATAAAAGGATTAAGAGAATTTATTACCAACAAAACAACTGGAAACAAATAACTGAGGTTATACTCCAGAAAATGTGGAAAATAAAGTTCTAAAATGCTTTCTAAAAAAGTGCATAGAAAAGATTGATGAAAATTAGAAATTAGTTATGTTGAAAATTTTGTTTGGAATGAAGATTAAGTATTGAACAATTTTTAACTTTAATGTGAAGTATATTAAAATATTTAACTAAATAATGATGGTACTTGATGAAAAGAATGAGTTCTATAACTCATGGATATCAAAGATAAAAATCATAAAAACCACCCAATTATGGTAAGGCATTCCAAATTCAAGTCAGTAATAAGACAGTAATACCTATCATTATTACTGTTCAAATTAATTGGTAGAACTTGACCAATATAAGTTTATACAACACAAATAGAAAAAGCAAAAACTGTTATATTTGTGAAGTTGACAATTGCCTACTTAGAAAATCCTGAAAAAATAATTGAAACACATTAAGACTCTAATTAGCATTCACACATTTTATATCCATTTATAAAATCAATAGCTTGAGTAATTACCAATTAGGAGCTAATAGGAATATATAATTTATATTGTATTGATAAAATGATAAAATATATAAGAAGGAATTTTTGAATTAAAAAGTACAAAGGATAATAATAGATTACTATGAAGAAAATGTAACTTTATTTTTAGTTAACATACAATGTTATATTAGTTTCAAGTTTACTAATTAGTTATATTAGTTTCAAGTTTATTTAGTGATTCAACAATTCCAAGTATTACTTAGTGCTCTTCATGAAAAGTATACTCTTTAATCCCAATCAATTATTTCACACATCCACCCACTCACCTCCCCTCTGGTAGCCATCAGTTTGTTCTCTATATTTAAGTCTGTTTTTTGTTTGTCTCCTTTTTTCCTTGATTTTTTTGTTTGTTTGTTTCTTAAATTCCACATAAGAGTGCAATGCTAAGTGGAATAAATTTCACTATCTGGATCCACCCATGTTATTGAAAATGATGAGATTTCATTCTTTTTTATGACTGAATAATATTCCATCGTGTATATATATACCACCTGTTCGTTACCCATTCATCTACCCATGGACACTTGGGCCTCTTCCACAGTTTGGCTATTGTAAATAGTGTTGTAATAAACATAGGGTATTTATAAACACTGTCATAGGGTAGTTCTATTTTTAACTCTTAGAGTAACTTCCATAATGTTTTCCACAATGGCTGTACCCGTTTGCATTCCTACCAACAGTGCACAGAGTTCCTTTTACTCCACATTCTCACCAACCCTTGTTCCTTCTTGTGCTATTGATTTTGTCCATTCTGATAGGTGTGAGGTGCTATCTCCTTGTAGTTTTGATTTGCCTTTCTGTGATGAGTGATGTTGAGCATCTTTTCATGTGTTTCTTGGCCATCTGTAGGCCTTCTTTGGAGAACTGTCTATTCATGTCTTCTGCCCATTTTTTTATTGGATTACTTGTTTTTTGGGGGTATTGGGTTGTATCAGTTTTCTATATATTTTGGATACTAACCTTTTATTGTATATATTATTTGCAAATACCTTCTCCCATTCAGTAGGTTGCTTTTTAATTTTGTTGGTTGTTTCCTTTGCTGTGCAGAAGCTTTTTATTTTTATGTAGTTACAATAGTTTACTGTTTGCTTTGTTTCCCTTGCCTCAGGAGACATACCTAGAAAAATGTTTCTATAGCCAGTGTCAGAGAAATTACTGCCAGTGTTCTCTTCTATGATTGCTATGCTTTCAGGTCTCACATTTAGGTCTTAAGTCCATTTTGAGTTTATTTTTTTGTATGTTGCCAAAAAGTGGTCCAATTTCGTTCTTTTGTATGTAGCTGTCCAGTGTTTCCAACACCATTTGTTAAGGAGACTCTCTTATTCCAATGCATCTTCTCACCTCCTTGGTGGAATACAAATAATCATGGATTTATTTCTGGGCTCTCTATTTTGTTCCATGATTTATATGTCCGTTTTTTGTGCAAATACTGTATGGTTTTGATTACTACAGCTCTGTAGTATGTTTTAAAATGTGGAATTGTGACACGTTCCATTGAATTTTTCTTTTTCAAGATTGTTTTTGCTATTCAGGTTATTCTGTGGTTCCATACAAATTTTAGAATTGTTTTCTCTTTTTCTGTGAAAATGCTGGGTGTTTTGATAGGGATTGCACTAAATCTGGACTGCTTTGGTAATCTGGACTTTTTAACAATATTGGTTCTTCCAGTCCATAAACATAAAATGTCTTTCCATTTGTTTGGATTGTCTTCAATTTGTTTCATAAATATTTTATAGTTTTCAGTGTATGGGTCTTTCACCTCTTTTGTTTAGTTTATTCCTACATGTTTTATTATTTTTGGTGCAATTGTAAATAGAATTGTTTTCTTAATTTCTCTTTCTGCTACTTCATTGTTAGTGTATAGGAAATGCTATACATTTCTGTACATTGACTTTGTATCCTGTGGCTTTACTGAATTTTTTTTATCAGTTCTAGTAGTTTTTTGGTGGAGTCTTAAGGGTTTTCTATATATAATATCATGTTATCTGAAAATAGTGAACATTTTTTTTCTTCCTTCCTAATTTGGATGCTTTTTATTTCTTTGTTTTTGTTTTTGTTTTTGTTTTCTCATTGCTGTGGCTAGGACTTCCATGTTATGCTGAATAAAAGTAGTAAGAGAGGACATCCATGTGTTGTTCTTGGGGAAAAGCTGTCAGTTCCTCAGCATTGCGTATGATGTTAACTATGGGTTTGTCATATATGGTCTTTATTATGTTGAGGCATGTTCCCTGTACACTTTCTTGGTGTGTGTGTGTGTGTGTGTGTGTGTGTGTGTGTGTTATACTTAGTCCAATGTACTTTCTGCATCTATTGAAATGACCATATGGTTTTTATCCTTTCTCTTGATGATGTGATGTACCATGGTGATTGATTTGCAAATATTGAACCGCCCTTGCATTTGAGCAATCAATCCTACTTGATTGTGGCAAATGAATTTTTTAACATATTGTTGGATTTTGTTTGCTCACATTTAGTAGACGGTTTTTGTATCTATGTTCATCAGAGATATTGGCCTGTAGTTTTTCTTTTTCTCTAGGGTATTTATCCGGTTTGGGCATCAGGATAACACTGGCCTCATAGAAAGCATTTGGAAGCTTTCCTTTTTCTTCTCCTAGTTTTTGGAATAGTTTGAGAAGAATAGATATTAACTCTTCTTTAAATGTTTGGTAGAATTTGGGTTGCCTGGGTGGCTCAGTCAGTTGGGCATCTGGCTTCAGCTCAGGACATGATCTCACAGTCCATGGGTTCGAGGCATGCATTGGGCTCTTGTGCTGACAGCTCAAGCCTGGAGCCTACTTTGGATTCTGTATCTCCCTCTCACTTTGCCCCTCCCTTGCTCACACTCTGTCTCTCTCTCTGTCTAAAAAATAAACATTAAAAAGAAAATTTAAATATTTGGTAGAATTCACCTGTGAAGCTCTCTGGTCCTTTGTTTGTTGGAATTTTTTTTTCCTGATTCAATCTCATTGCTGGTAATCCATCTGTTCAAGTTTTCTCTTTGATCATGATTCAGTTTTGGTAGATTTCATGTTCCTTGAAATTTATCCATTTCTTCTAGGTCTTTGAATTTGTGGGCATATATTTTCTCATAATGCTCCCTTACAATACTTCATATTTCTGTGGTGTTAGTGGCTATTTTTCCTTTTTCATTTGTGATTTTTTAATTTGAATCCTCTTTTTTTAAATAGTCTGGCTAGAGATTTATCCATTTTGTTGATCTTTTCAATGAACCACCTTCTTGTTTCATTGATCTGTTCTATTGTTTTTTTTTCATTTCTGTATCATTTATTTCTGCTCTAATCCTTATTATTTCCTTTCTTCTACTAATTTTGTGTTTTGTTCTTCATTTTCTAACTCCTTTATTATAAGGTTTAGTTGTTTGAGATTTGTCTTGCTTCTTAAGATAGGCCTGTATTGGTATAAACTTCCCTATTAGAACAGCTCTTCCTACACCCAAAAGATTTTGGATCAGTCTGTTCTCATTTTTATTTGTTCCCATGTAATTTTAGGCTTCTTCTTTGACTTCCTGATGGGACAACTCGTTGTTTAGTAGCATGTTATTTAACTTCCATGTTCATGCTCTTTTAGATTATTTTCTTGTGGTTGAGTTCTAGTTGTGTAGTGTTGTGGTCAGAAAAGAACACTATGACTATGATCTTTTAGAATTTATTGAGACTTGTTTTGTGGCCTAATATGTGATCTCTTCTGGAGAATATTTCATGTTCACTTGAAAAGAATGTGTATTCTGGTGTTTTAGGATATAATGTTCTGAACGTATCTGTTAAGTCCATCTGGTCCAGTGTGTCATTCCCAGCCACTGTTCTCTTGTTGAGTTTCTGATTGGATGATCTGTCTGTTGATGTAAGTGGGGTGTTAAAGTCCCCTACTATAATTTTATTACTATCAATTAGTTCATATTTGCTATTAACTGTTTTATGTATTTGAGGACTTCATATTGGTTGCATAAGTATTTACAATTGTTATGTCTTCTTGTTGGGTTGTCACATTCATTATCGTATAGTGTTCTTGCCTCTTCTTACAGTCCTTGTTTTAAAGTCTATTTTGTCCAATATAAGTATTGCTACCTCAGCTATCTTTTGACATCAATCTGCATGATAAATGTTTTTCCATCCCCTCACTTACAGTCTGCAGGTGCCCTTAGGTCTGAAATCAGTCTCTTGTGGGTAGCATATATATGCATCTTGTTTTTATCTACTGTGTCACCCTATGTCTTTTGATGGGAGTGTTTAGACCATTTGCATTCAAAGTAATTATTGATTGATATGTAGGTATTACCATTTTGTTATTGGTTTTGTGGTTGTTTTGTATATTTTCTCTAATCCTTTTTTCTCTTGTTCTCATTCATGGTTCATTGGCTTTCCTTAGTGACATACTTAGATTCCTTTCTCTTTACTGTTTGCATATCTATTACTTGGTTTTGATTTACAGTTAACATTCAGTGTATATAAAACATCTTCTGCAAATAGCAATCTATTTTTAAAGTTGATGTTCACTTCAGTTTGAAACATTCTTTACTGCTACCCCCGCTCCAACACATTTTAGTAAGTGGTGTCATATTTTACATCCTTTTATTTTGTGAATACCTTGACTTGAGTTTTACAGAGTTTTACTGCTTTTGTGCTTCCCAATTTTCATACTCTCACAAATGTTCTTTTGTTTCCATTCAAAGAGTCCCTTTTAATATTTATTTATGTATTTATTTATTTATTTTAATTTACATCCAAGTTATTTAGCATATAGTGCAACAATAATTTCAGGAGTAGATTCCTTAATGCCCCTTACCCATTTAGGCCATCCCCCTCCCACAACCCCTCCAGTAACCCTCTGTTTTTTCTCCATATTTAAGAGTCTCTTATATTTTGTCCCCACACTGTTTTTTTATATGAAATTTATTGTCATATTGGTTTCCATACAACACCCAGTGCTCCTCCCAACTCCCCACCCTATTTTTATATTATCTTTGCTTCCCTTCCCTTATGTTCATCTGTTTTGTATCATAAAGTCTTCATATGAGTGATGTCATATGATATTCATCTTTATCTGAGTGACTAATTTCATTCAGCATAATACCCTCTAGTTCCATTCACGTAGTTGCAAATGGCAAGATTTCATTCATTTTGATTGCAGAGTAATACTCCATTGTATATATATACCACATCTTCTTTAGCCATTTATCCATCAATGGACATTTGGGCTCTTTCCATACTTTGGCTATTGTTGATAGTGCTGCTATAAACATTGGGGTGCATGTGTCCCTTCAAAACAGCATAATGGTATCCCTTGGATAAATACCTAGTAGTGCAATTGCTGGGTCATACGGTAGTCCTATTTTTAACTTTTTGAGGAATCTCCACACTGTTTTCCAGAGTGGCTGCACCAGTGTGCATTCCCACCAGCAGCACAAAAGAGATCCTTTTTCTCCACATCCTTGCCAACATCTGTTGTTGCCTGGGTTGTTAATGTTAGCCATTCTGACAGGTGTGAGGTAGTATCTCATTGTGGTTTTGATTTGTATTTCCCTGATGATGAGTGATGTTGAGCATTTTTTCATGTGTCGGATGACCATCCAGGTGCCTTCTTTGGAGAAGTGTCTATTCATGTCTTTTGCCCATTTCTTCATGGGATTATTTGTTTTTTGGGTATTGAGTTTGATAAGTTCTTTATAGATTTTGGATACTAACCCTTTATCTGACAAGTCGTTTGCAAATATCTTCTCCCATTCCATCAGTTGCCTTTTTGTTTTACTGATTGTTTCCTTTACTGTGCAGAAGCTTTTTATTTTGATGAGGTCCCAATAGTTCATTTTTGCTTTTGTTTCCCTTGCCTCCAGAGACGTGTTCAGTAAGAAGCTGCTATGGCCATGGTAAAAGAGATTTTTGCCTGCTTTCTTCTTGAGGATTTTGATGGCTTCCTGTCTTACATTTAAGTCTTCCATCCATTTTGAGTTTATTTTTGTGTATGGTGTAAGAAAGTGGTCCAGGTTCATTTTTCTGCATGTCGCTCTCCAGTTTTCCCAGCACCACTTGCTGAAGAGACTGTCTTTATTCCATTGGATATTCTTTCCTGCTTTGTCAAAGATTAGTTGGCCATACGTTTGTGGGTCCATTTCTGTGTTCTCTATTCTGTTCCATTGATCTGAGTGTCTGCTCCCTTTTAATATTTCTTGTAGGGCTCATTTGGTGGCCATGAACTTCTTTAGCTTTTGTTTATTTGTGAAACCTTTTATCTCTCCTTCTATTCTGAATGATAGCCTTCCTGGATGGTGTATTCTTTGATGCAATTTTTTTTTCTTTCAGCATGTTGAATATGTCATGCAACTCTTTTCTGAACTGCAAAGTTTCTGCTGAATAATCTGCTTATAGCCTTATGAGTTTTCCTTTATATGTGTCTCCTTTTCTCTTGATGCTTTCATTTTTTTTCTTTATCACTACTTTTTACCATTTTAATTAGTATGTGTCTTGGTGTGGACCTCCAAGGGTTGATTTTTGGGGGGAACTTCTGTGCCTCCTGGATCTGGATAGCTGTTTCCTTCCCAGATCAGGGAAATTTTCAGCTGTTATTTCTTCAGATAAATTTTCTGCCCCCGTTTCTCTCTCTTCTCTTTTTGGGTTACTTATAATGCAAATGTTGTTATTCTTAATTGGGCCACTGATTTCCCTAAGTGTATTCTCATTTTGCATAATTCTTTTTCCTCTCATTTGGTCAGCTTGCTTACTTCCATTATTCCAATTTTCAGGCCATCACTTCATTCCTTTGCTTTCTCTAGCCCACTATTCTATCAAGTGTATTTTTAATTTCATTTATTGTGTTTTTCATCTGTTTTTTTTTTTCTTCTCTGTTTAGGGTCTCACTGAGATCCTCTATTCTTTTCTCAAGTTCAGTATCTTTATAATCATTACTTTCTCATGGCATATTACTCATGACAGTTTGCTTATATCATTTTCTGTGGCTTTTTCCAGTCCGTTCATTTTGGATATATTCCTCTGTCTCCTCTTTTTGTCTAACTCCTTGTGGCTGCTTCTGTGTGAGAAAGGTCAGCTACATCTCTTGTTCTTCAAAGTAATGGCTTTATGAACAAGAGTTCCTATAGTGCCCTGCAGTGCAGTGTCTCCTGTTCCTGAAGATCTAGAGCTTCAGAGTGGCCTCTATATGTGTGGTGTATGTCCTGCTGTTGAGTCCTGACCTCTGTTTCCCTCAGCACAGTTGTCTGCAGCTGGTATCTTTGCCTCTTGTGGCCAGCATTTGGTCCCTGGGCAGGAGGGTCTCATTTTAACAAGGTGTGCACTGATATGCTTGTGAAATGAGACTTCCCACTTCTGCCAGAACCGAGGTCCCGCAAAATACACAGGTTGTGAATGAGAATGGTGAGTTTTGGGTGAGTCTTCTGGGCAAGGGCACCTCCCGCATGGGAGATAAGGCAAGAGTGACTGGTAAGGGCAGATCCCCTGAAGCATGGGAAAGTGAGATTTGGTATACGCAGGTTAGGTAGTGAATGTTGGTGATGCAATGTTTATGCAGATGGTCATGTGTTTATGCTGAGGGGTGAGTGAGGGAAATGTTCTCTCAGCTCCTTTGTTCCTGGAGGGGTCTTTCCAGGACCCCTGCTTCTCCAGACCATGTTCTGAGATAAATAAATAACCCTCCCTCCACTATGGCCTTAGTGTTTTATAAACTGCTGCTTCTATGTTGTATCTCTGCTAGCTGTTTGTCATGCTGTCTCCTTAAGGGTGAGGACTCCATTTCCTAATGCCCTCTGGATTCTCCCAGAGCCAAACCTGCTGATTTTTATAATTCCAGGCTTTAAGTCACAGTAGTTGTAAGAACTCACAAAATTCGGCTTGCTTTCAAAGCGAAATGTTATGGGGATTCCTCTTCCCGGTGTGGGCTCCACAGTGTGACAATCTGTTTCTTGCCCTTCACTGCACCCCGGCCTTCCTTCCAACTATGGACAGCCACAGTCTGTTTCACTCCCAAACCACATCTTCACTCTTAAGAACTTCTTCGATGTGGACTTTTCTCTACCATTACTTGTGGAGTTTGTTTTGCAAGTCTTTGGGCCATTTCCTGGGTTATTTACACTGATGTGAGTGTTATCTAGTTGTATCTGTGTGACAAAGTGAGCTTAGGGTCCTCCTATTCTACCTTCCTCCTACTATGAAAAATTATGTGGCAAAAAATTGGACATCCTAGAAGAAATGTTTCAATTCCAAACATACAGTCTTCCAAAACTGAAACAAGAAAAAACAAAAAATCTAAGAAGACTAATTACTAGTAACAAAATTGAGCCAGTCAAAAAAGAAAAAAAAAAAAAACAGAAAAAACTCCCAACAAACAAAAGTCCAGGACCAAATGGCTTCAGAAGTGAAGTCTACCAAACATTTAAAGAGTTAATACATACTCTTCTAAAATTATTGCAGGAAAATAGAAGAGGAAAGAAAGCTTCCAAACACATTCTCTGAAGCCACCATTACCCTGATACCAAAAGCTGACATAGACACTACAAAAAAAGAAAACTGCAAGCCAGTATCTCTGATCAACACAGATTAGAAATATTCAACAAAATATTAGTAAACTTAAATCAACAATACATTAAAATTCACCACAATAAAGTGGTATTTATTCCATGCAAGAATGGGTCAATATATGCAATATATCATGATCAATGTGAAATACCACATTAACAAAATGAAATGTGAAAACCATATGATCTTTCCAGCAAGTGCCGAGGAAGCACTTGACAGAATTCAACAACTGTTCATGATGAAAAATCTCAATAAAGTGACTTTAGAGGGAAAGTACAACATAATAAGGACCATATATGAAAAACCCCCAGATCACATCATACTCAATGGTGAAAAACTGAAAGCTTTTCCTCTAAGGTTGGGAATAAGACAAAGATGTCCACTCTCATCATTTTTATTCAACATAATACTGTAAATACTAGCCACAGCAATCAGACAAGAAAAAGAAATAAAAGGCTACTGAATTGGTAAGGAAGAAATAAAACTTTCACTATTTGCAGAGGACATGATACTATACATTGAAAATCCTAAAGACTCCACAAAAAACTACTAGAAGTAAATGTTATATATTAAGTTCATTGATAGTACTTGATAAAAAGACAAAAGAGGAAACACTGAATAAATAGAAAGATATATGATATCTGGAGGTAGGATTTACTATTATAAAAATATCAATTCTCAATCTGTGATTTCAAGTTATCCTTAATTAACATCCCACTAACAATGCATTTTTTCCTTTATTTAGAATTAATGTTTTTATGTTGATATGATTTTAAACTTGTAGAAGAATTTACAAGTATTCCCATTTACTTTTTGGTCAGCTGCCTCTTAATATTTACATAGTTAGAATATTTATCGGAAGAAATTAACCTTGGTAAATACTATTAAATTAAATATAAAACTTCTTAGATTTCACTGATTTTTTTTTTCACAAATATTTTTTTCCCTCTTCCAGGGTTCAATATAGGATACTACACTGAATTTAATTATCATTTCTCTTAATCTCTTCTCGCCTATCAAAGACCTTCAGTCTTTCCTTTTATTTCATGGCCTTGACACTTTGAAGAGTCAGTTATTTTGTAGACTTTCTCCCCAGTTTGGGTCTAATTGAAATTTTTTTGTGGTTCTGCATTACTGGGAAGGATACCACAGAGGTTATATGCCTTTTTCAGTGCATATGTCAGGGGTACATGAGATTGATATCTATCACTGGTGACATTGACCTTGATCATTTTATTAATTGGTATCTACCAGGATTCTGCACTCTAATTATTTACCCCTTTGTAATTAAAAATTTATAGAGTGCCATGTTTGAGTATTGTTTCTTAAGCTTTACAGTATCCACCAAAAACATTGTTTTCCAAAATTAATCATGTCTTTAAAGTTACTTTATTATGATCATGTTATTCATTTTTTCTTCCTCAAGACACTTAGTGTCTCTACTTAAACTTTCATCTATTAATTTGAAATCCTTTGGTGTATCTTGCCTACAGTAACTATTACCATGGTATTCTCACAGTGATTTTCAGTTGCCTCCTTACATTTGTCAATTGGTATTCTTCCATAAGGAAGAGTTGTCATTTTATTTATTTATTTATTTATTTATTTATTTATTTATTTTAATTTATATCAGTGTATTATGGGCTAATGAATATTGTATTATTTGAGCTATAATACAATATTATAATTATTTTTTTGATCAAGATGTTCCACCATTGACTACTACTAGAAGCTTTCAGGTTGGCTCTATGGACTTTTGATATGTTACTTTTTTTTTTTTTTTTTTTTTACACCAACCAGGGGTTTAATATAAATACAACCAGCATAGAAAAACCCAACATCACACATACACCAGAATGTAAAGTACTGGGGACAGAAAGCAGATTTCTGAACCTTTGGCTCAGCCAGCCCCCAAATAAAATCAACAAAAATGACAAATCAACAAAATAAGAAGTGAGATTCATATTAAGCTGTGGCAGGAGGAGGAAGGTTTGTGTATGTATCACACAGAACGGCCAAGGAATACCAAAGGGCCAAGGTTAGTCCCTGGGCTGGGAGGGGCATGGCAAGGTCCCTCACCACAACTTAGCCAAACCAGAGCTGTCCCAGGTGTACTGGGGCCCTGCCCCAAAGGGGAGGCTGTGTCAGAGGTAGGGCAGAGCCCATGTTCCTCCCTCTTTAAAATCCGATGGTGGCTGCCCAGGCCTGCTGGGCTGGGGACTGACGCAGGCTCTGTCAACTCGTTTGGGCTGCCTGTGAAGAGGACATGGTCACTGCTTAACCACGGTACCTGCCTCAGCCCCACCAGTCGGTATAAGACTGGCTCTAGAGGCACTCAGTGCCTCTAGCAAACTTGCAGACACAGCATCCTTAGCCATCTCATGCCCATTCTGCACATCTGGGGCCAGCACAACCCAGATGAGGCCACTGAAGGGCACTGGATGCCCAGGGATCACCACCTGGTACCAGAAGCGGTGCCAGCCAGCAGGGCCCATGCCCAAACACTTGGTGAGGAACACAGGGCTGCCCAGCTTCATCCGCTGGCACAACAGCTGCAGGGCACCCCGAGCCCCTTGGGACTCTAGCTTGTCCCTGGCCAGGGCCAACCGACTGCCCTCTGGCTGTAGGCACTGCAGGGAGGGGCCCACCAGCTGCTGGCGGAGTCGCTGCTTCAGATCTGGCTTGAGCCACTCCACGGCCACCTGCTCTCCAGAGAGGCGTGATTGCCCTTCCCCTAGGGCTTTTTTGGCCATGGCGGCGGCGCGGTGCGAGTTGAACTTCAGCAGCACAATTTGCGCGGGCGCAGGCCCAGGGCTGGGCATCAGCAGCGCCTCCTGCAGGCCGGAACCCAGGGGCTGCAGCGCGAGCAGCAACGCGCGGCGACTCAGCCCCGGAGGCAGCCCGTCCACACTCAGCTCACACTTCTCAGTACTGTGGCACACGAGCAGCGGGCAGGAGGGCCGCAGCGGGTGGTTGTGCAGTGTGGCGATGGCGGCCTGGGCGCCGCGCCGCGAACTGTAGCGGGCGTAGGCGAACCCACGATTTAGGCCGCTGAAAGTCATCATCAGGCGGAACTCGTAGAGCCGGCCCACGCGCTGGAACAGTGGGATCAGCTGGTGCTCGTACACGTCTTGGGGCAGCCGCCCGATAAACACCTCTGAGCCAGCGGGCGGCGGGCTGCCCACCCAGCCTGGGGGTGGCCTGCCATGCTTCCTCTGCCCATTCACCTGCACCAGGTGGATGCCCGTCTCCCTGACCCATGCCTCCAAAGCTGCCTTGTTTTCCGGATTCACCCTCTCACACCACAGCTCACATTCCAGCTTGGACTGCATGGCTATCTCGCCAGCTACTCTGTACTCGCTTTATCTCTTTTTTTTTTTTTTTTAACGCTTCCTTGCTTCCTGACACCACAAGATGCTTTGGGTTCATCTTGTCTTTTACCTGCCTTGGCTTTGGACTAAATCAGTTCTCCAAAGAGCTCTCTTACTAGAGAATGGTTTTTAGAAACCAAAATCTGAAGTCCAGGTATACTCATTGCTTCTGGGGTGTTACTATTTCTAGTCCTGTCAGTAGGTAGAGTTAGGACACACACACACTTGTGTATACACACTTGTATCTATATTATGTGTACATTTTAACCACACGTCCATATTGACGCCTTTGCCTCTTACCTAGCACTACAGGGTCCATTATACTTTCTTTCTTTAACTGTAATTACTTACTTTGGCATTTGTTATCTATAATACATTTACTTGTTTGTTCAAGTATGAAAATGAAGTAGAATTAGAATTTCTAACCCATATCTGTGAAAAACAATGTACCAACTCCACTACAGTGTTTGAGTAAAAACTTTTCTTAATCTTTAGCATTGTAGTATCCAAAGTACTATTTTCTAAAATTTCTTAATCATCTTATTTCTTCCCATTCCTTTTAATATGGTCATGTGATTTATTTGCAATTCAGTTATATTCATTCGTCAGAGTTTTTATTCCATCTTTCTCTTCCCTCTAGCCCCACAAAAATTTTGGTTGACTTATTTTTTAAAAGTTTAGATGCAGTGATTTTTACACTTTGTGGTTTGTATTTATCTGACAAACATATACAGTCATGTATTCACACCCACAGTTTCCCCCAAATTTTCTTCTGTTGACAACACCTCTCATCAACCCCCAACCCAGCAACTATGTTTGCCTTCTCCAGAATATCACATAAATGGAATTAGGTACTATGTAGCTTTTTGGGTTTGACTTCTCTAAGTTAGCAAAATATATTTATGATTCATGCATCTCATGTGAAATAATAGTTTGCTGTTTTTATTACTAAGTAATATTCTCTTATATGGATATTCTACACATTATTTATTCACCAGTTGAAAGAGATATGGGTTTTTTCCCTCAGTTTTTGGTGCTTATAAAGTTCCTGGAAGTATTTGTATACACGTTTTTTGTGTGAACATGGTTTTTATTTCTCTGTGGTAGATAACTAGGAGTGGCATAGTTGCATATTAATTTCACAAGAAATTGATATATTATTACCAAATTGATTCTAGCATTTTGAATTTCCAGTAACAACTTATGTGCGTTCCAGTTGCTCCATGTTCTTGTCAGCATGGTATGACAAGTTCTTTTTTTGTTTTTGTCTTTTTTTAGACATTGTAATAAGTATGTAGTATTATCACATTGTGGTATTAATTTGATTACCCTATTTCCTAATGTTGAACATCTCATGAACTTAGTTGTTGCCCACTTATCTTACTGAAAGATGTGTTTAGATCTTTTACCCACTTTTCATTAGATTGTCCATTTAAAAAAATTTTTTTTAATGTTTATTTTTGAGAGAGAGAGAGAGAGAGAGAGAGAGAGAGAGAGAATGTTAGCAGGAGAGGGGCAGAGAGCAAGGAAGGCACAGAATCTGAAGCAGGCTCCAGGCTGAGCTGTCAGCACAGACCCTGACATGGGGCTTGAGCAATGAACTGTGAGATCATGACCTGAGTTGAAGGTGGATGCCTAACCGACTGAAACACCCAAGTGCCTGTGATTGTCCATTTTTTTTTTAACTATTATTAAGTGTTGAGGGTTTTTATATATTCTGGGGAAAAGTCCTTTTTTCAAAATTGTGTAATATGCTCCAAGCCTATGGTTTGTCATTTCATTTTCTTAACAGGATCTTTAATTTTAAAGAAAAAAATAATTTTAAACAAGTTCAATTTGTTTCTTTTGTGGATAATTTTGAAGTTATATACAAAACCTCTTTGCCTAACCTAATGTCATGCAGATTTTCCCTGGTGATAATTGTTGATTATTCTTGTTTCTTAGTGGAGATAGAGAAGAAGGGCAGACAATTTCTTGCCTTTTCACATAGCTGCTTTTTCCTATAATACACACACTTCCTAGGGCTTGGTTCAAACTTTTCTGTGAGTACACCCCATGTGATTTATGAAGAGGCAACCTGCACAAGGACATAAGTAATTTCTATGGTCTTTATGGGTTTCTCACTGTTCTGCCAGCCAACACTCACCTTTACCAATTTTTCAAATGTACTAGTTTAACTTTTTTTTTAACTGTATCTGGTTCCTATCTAAAGTGAGTGAATGCTTGTTCTCCTGTCTCCCTGTAGGCACCATCTCTCTTTAGATGTTTGGAACTATGCATTGGACCTCAGCTCTATGATGGGCTCAAAAAAGTTATAGTTTTGAAGTTAATCTGTCTCTTTTTTGTTGCAAGTGTAGGTGTGATCTTTTACTTTTGTGTCTCATGTGGAAGATGTAATTACCCACAACCATTTTTAAGAAACCAGAATCCCTGATGTCCTATAAATGAAAAATACTAGCCAAAAATATGTTTAAAAAGAATAAGGTAATAGTTTCCTTCAAACATATCAAAAGTTACCTTATTATGTTTTAAATAATATTTACTATATTACATAGCTACCTTAAATAAAACAGTGTGATTTTGATAGAGAAATAAACACAACAAGATCAATGGAACAGAATTGATTTTTCAGAAACATTATAAATATGATAATTTAATACATAATGAAGAAGATATTTCAAATCACTGAAGACACATTGGTTACTAAAAGATTTAGGGACAATTGGATATCCATTAGAATAATAAATTACAGGGGCGCCTGGGTGGCTGAGTCAGTTGGGCGTCTGACTTCAGCTCAGGTCACGATCTCGCGGTCCGTTGAGTTCCAGCCCCGAGTCGGGCTCTGGGCTGGCTGATGGCTCAGAGCCTGGAGCCTGCTTCCAATTCTGTTTCTCCCTCTCTCTTTGCCCCTCCCCCGTTCATGCTTTGTCTCTCTCTGTCTCAAAAATAAATAAACGTTAAAAAAATTAAAAAAAAAAAAGAATAATAAATTACATTTTCTATATCACAACATTCACAATAGATTCCAAATCTACTAAGGATCTAAATATAAGGGAAACTAACAATAAAGGTATTACATGTATGAAATTATGGGAAAATGTTTTTGTAATCTTGGCATGGAAACACTATAAGGAAGACACTACAAAGAAAATGATTGACAATTCTAATCAACTAATATTTAGAAATGTCTGCATAACATAAAATACCATATATAGAGTTTTACAAACAGGTACAGGACAGGAGGAAATATTTTCTTTTATTAACTTTTTCTAATTAGTAAGAAAATTAGTATGAAAACTGCCAATTAGTCAAATAAAATAATTGGCAAAAGATGTAAAATGACAATTTGCAGAACTGAAATGGCCAATAAACAAGGGATAAGATGTTCAACTTCCTAACAATCAGGGGGAAGGGGGAATTAAAATGATAAGATATCAGTTTTCACTGAAAAGAATGGTGATGAACAATTTTTGTTGATGACCATGAATGGATGTGGAACTTTTATGTACCCTCAATGAGAGAGTATGTTTAAAATGCCTTTTAGGAGGTTAACTGAGCCGTATCTTTCAGACTGTAACGTATTTTTCTAAAAGCCTGAGTTCTTCTGGTCACAAGAAACAAATCCTATTTAAACTTGCTTGTGCCATTCAAACAAATTATTGACTCTTTCAACTGAAAATTTCAGTTGAAAGGAATTGGGCAAGGGAACATTGGCTTTATGCAAGCACCCATTTCCTTCTGATTCTCAGCTCGCCCTTCTGTCCTACGTTTGCCTCCGACTATGATACTAAGATGGTGTTATAAGTTGAATTATGTCCTCAAAATGCATATGTTGAAGTCCTCACCCTAAATATCTCAGAATATAACTGTATTTGGAGATAGGGTTTTTAGAGAAGTAATTAACATGAGGTTTCCGAGTGGGCCCTGATGCAGTATGATTGGTACCCTTACAAGAAGCGAAAATTTAGACACAACTCACACAGAAGGAAGACAATGTAAAGACCCAGGGAGAGGATAGCTATCTACAAACCACGAAGAAAGGCCTGAGGCAGGTTCTTCCTATGTAGTCTTCACAGGGAATCAATTTGCTGACACTTGCTCTTGGACGCCTAGGCTTTGGACCACTGAGAAAATAAATTTCTGTTATTTGTGCCACCCAGTTTGTGGTATTTTGTTATAGCAGCGCTAGCAAACTATTACAGATGGCATGGACATCTTCCAGGTCTATGTAATTTCAGTACATGTACAGTAAGAAAGAATAAGCATCTCAGAATTGGTATCAAAATCCTTGAATTTTATTTTTATTAGAACCGTTATAAGACATGTGCCATCCTCTAGGTTAATCATTGTTGTGATCAGAGGTATTAAATGGGTTCATTGCCTTAGCCTGTCCTAAGATCCACTTCTACTGTAGTCTGATGCCCCAGTAGCAAAGAGCTTGAATGGAACGTGAGAACTCCTGCAAATGGAGGAGCAAGGAATGGATGCCAGGTAAATGCCTTCTCTGTTTTCCATCCTTCAACTGCTCTTCTCACTAACAAAAGGAAATAGTGGTATATATGTCCAAAAGGCCTGTATGAGCTTTTTTATTAGGCCATTCATTCTTATAATGAAAAAGTCAGATCAACCTCAGTGTCAGCCAGTAGAATGACTGGCTCATCTGTGATGAAACCACAGAATGGATTAGCATACCTTCTATGCAAATGTTAAAAAGAATGGGCTGTATTTACATGGCTTGAAATGGAAAGCTCTGTATGACCAAAATAAAAGATGTGAGTTGTGCATAATATTTATAGAATGATGATAATTACAAAAACAAATTATATTTCTGAATAAACATATAGGTATGTATATAAATTTTTTAAATGTGTAGGATACCTACCTAACTGGCAACAGTGGTTATGTCAGAAGAAGGGTGTAGGGTTAGGAAGAGTAACTATGGGGACTTTGGCTTTGTGGAGGGTTTTCTGGCTATTTATGGGAATACATTCAGGTAATTAGTACTTGTAAGATTAAAAAATAAAGTGCTTAGTATCATATCTTGAATCTAGAGAGCACTTAGTAAATATTAACAGTTATTATTATTATCAAGGATAGGTGAGAACTTCCCAGTCACATTCCTACTGACAAGTATAAATCAAACCAGGGAAAACAGCTTGGCAAGAGGGCCAGATGACATATATATAATGTGTACATGTGTGTATATAAATGCACAGTATAAGTGTAGAAAGTCCTTCACCAAGCTGGTAACTATGATTACCATTGGGGGGTAATTAATAGGGAGGAGATGAAGACAGATTTCATTTTTATTCTAACTTTTATATTCTTTAGCTGTTCATAAACATGCACCATTTTAGTATTATTTGTAGTAATCAAAATTATTCTTCTGTAATCCCTGGTTTGCTTCTATAATCTATATCTTCATCGATTTAAAAACTAATCCCAGCAAGGGAGAACAATTTGCAAAAGCATTTATTTGAGTCCTGTTTGTGTTCCTATATTCTGGGCAATTGAATGAGAATGAGGATTGTTTGTCAAACCAGGACCAGCTGGGATTCTCTGGCTGACTCCCAGGCGCAACTGTGAAGAAACGGATATTGGGTGCTCTCCCACCTCGTCAGGAGCAGCATTTCTCCTGTCTGCTCTTGGCACCCCCTAGCATCCTGTGCCCTGCTAAGGTGTTAACTGACAACTGACAGATTTTACTAAGAGCCTACTCTTCTCAGTAGTATTTGCATTTTAAAAGTTGACTTAAAAACTTGAAAAAAAAAAAGCAAAATTCAACAACAACAAAAAAACACAAAAACTTCTGAGATTTGAGGCATGAAGTTCCTTCACAATAGCAAGTTCATACCACAAATCTCTCATCTTTAAAGCAGATAAACAAATGCTCTCCTGACATCTGAGTTCCCATTAGCTACCATCTTGTGGTGATACATTTTTATGCAAAATTTACTATAGAACAGTTCATTGTGGTCATTCTATAACCACCCACTCGGTACAACTCCAAAATAACCTGGCTTTCACCTTCTTTCCTGAAACTGCTCTCTTTAAGGTGCCATCATTAAGATCTAATTGCCAGTTTGAGGGACTTTTTTTCAATTTAATTCAGTACTCTCTAGGAGAGAGGTGTTAGCATTTGTCACAGTTTTTAATTTGTCTGTTTATCTGTCCCCCCACCTTAATAGGGAGCTTCTTATGTCTGAATCTCTGATCCATTCATCTTTGTATCATTGTTTTCTTTACAACACTTAGCCCATGATAATGCTAAAAATAGATATACCACCTGATACCTGCTGGAAGATTGGATGATTTGGGAAGCCCAGTGCTGATCACAGAGGAGGCATGAATGAAGAAAGTGCAAAAACACGACAGGTGTGGGAGTTTTAGACTGAGGATATAATTTAAGCAGGTAAATTCTCCTCGCAGCTCTTCCACGATGCTACTGATCCATTCTTCAGGTGGGCTCTGATTATACAAATTAGGAAGACATGTAGGTTCAGCCAGTGCAGGAAGCAAACCTCATTGAGGTTTGACTGCAAGACAGGAGTTTCATTTCCATCATTACATTGGGTAAAATATAGGAATGAGAGAGGAGAAGAGCATTATTCCAAAACAACAGCAAAAAAGTAACTTCAGTGTCCAAGGTGTTATTCATACATTACTTTTATCCTATCCCTAACAAAACAGGCCAGGTCTCTTCAATACTGTAAATATACTTAAATATTAAAGCAATAGAATTGAAGATGGCTTTAAGTCACTTTTAGTGACCTTCCAAGCAAGTCCTGAGCTCTGTGGAAGAGGTAGGTGCAGGGTTCAGCTTTGAATGTGAGTTTTCAAAATGCTGTAATAAAGACTACCACTTCTGAACATTATTCCACACCACCCTCGCCCCTCCATCTCCTGTAGGTTCCTATTGTTTTAGTCTCTAAGGTGCAGATCATGTTTGGGTTTGTTCTGGGAAGGGATAATGGGTGGCAGGAGGGAGGACTTCTCTATGTCTGCACACAGGTGATAACTATGCTAAGATACACTGACTGTCTTTCTCTGAACACTTCTGAATTTAGAATAATTGTAACTTTAGCCTGTTTTGTGACAGAAATAAAACCATTGTAATAGAAATGTGTCATAAGATCAATGTCTTCTACTTCTAAAAACAAACATCTTTCCTATGCCTCTGTGTTTGTTTTGTCTTTAGAAGTTGAGTCCTTTATCAAACAGTAGGAGACTATTATCTGGTGATAATGTATTTTGATTCTATTGCTGTTCTCTCAAAACTGGTTTTCTCTGGGCCCATCTTTCTGGTATATTTGTTTAATGACATGTTTAAAAATCTTTGTAAGAGATGTATTAAAGTGACAGATATTTTATATTGCCAACATAAACCACAATCTTCAAGGTTGAAGATAAACTCCATCCTGGTCTCAACTACTATATGCTTTAAAGCTCTTACTGCTTTTCAAATGCTGGCATAGTTGTCAATCATTCTGTATCATGCTTATAGTTTGTGTGAGGAAGCCATTTGTTAAATTGCAGCCTTCTAGACTCAAAGAACATTCACCAAATGCTTTCAGATAAAATGCCACCTTATTCTGTAAATACTGGGAAACTTGCAAGGAGAAGAAATACCTGAGGGAAACAAAAATTATGGGAGAGAGAAGAATCAATACACTTCTCCATTCTCTGTTAAACTTTTGATAACTAAAAATATCACTTAATTCTGTTTTCTATGCATTTTTGTTATTCTAGATAGAACAGCTGCCACACTGGTGGACTCTGTTAGGATTTTCTTCGTATTCTACTGCCCTTTCCCCTCCTTTTGGTAGACCCTACTGTTCTCTCTAGACAGAGGGTTCAGGATGGCAGAGATACTGAATGGTAAGTGAATATTCCTTCCCCCCCAACCCCCTTAACAATACTACCAGTCCCCTGCTCTACATTGCTGGTAGCTGGCCCCATCAGTTCCATAAATTTTCACAATTCTTCTTTGTACTAACACTTCTCATCCTGTTATTTTAGTCAAATATGCAGAAGACTGAGACTGAGCTTACCTCTGAAGTACCAGCTCAAATGTTTATCATTTATTTCCTTTCTTTAACCTACAGGATTGAAGTCCATGGTTGCCAACCAAGAGATAGCACATGTGCACTAAGTAGTGTGTGAAAACTTAGTAACTATTACATCTCAGAATGCATAGTATGTATATTTATATGTCATATGATATAAAACTATTATTTTCAGTGTATGTTTACAGTAGGTAAAGCAATATGTGACAAGTTAATAGCTTCTATGTTCAGAGGTGGGAATTGCAAATCATCTCAGAGGAGAGTTCTCATTATGGGAAGATTTACTTCAGTGATTCTTTTTAGTTAAGCAGTTGTAAAGCAAGAAAGCCCTATTGTTCTGGAGGAATCTTGCAATAGAAGCATTTTTTGGCACCTATTTGTTTTCAGAGTTATCTTTTGAGAGAAAGATGACCAGAAGCCAGGATATAGTCTAGTAAGAAAGAATGTAATATCCTGGCTCTTATCCTTGAGATTAGAAATTAAGGAAACCTATACGGGTGGGCCAAAGTCACCCAGTCTGTCTTAGTCTATGTGGGCTGCTATAACAGCATACTGTAAACTGGGTGGTTTATAAATGATAGAAATTTAGTTCTCACAGTTACAAAGGTGAGGAAATCTGAGATCAAGTCTCTACAGATTAGGTGTCTGGGAATAGGGTGCTTACTGGTTCACAGACTGTCATCTTTTCATTATATCCTCATAGGGGTTGAAGGAGCTCTCTGGGTCTCTTTTTATGAGGAAAATAATCTCTTTTATTTTACTTTTTAAGCATAGTTGACAGACAATTTTATATTAGTTTCAGGTATACAAAATATAAAATAGTGATTTGACAACTCTGCAGGTTATGCTATGCTTACCAAATGTGTACCAACCTTCTGTCAACACACAACAGTATTACAATACCATTGACTATATTCCCCATGCTGAACTTTTCACCCCCATGACTTATTCATTCCCTAACTGGAAGCCTCTATCTACTACTCTTTTACTGCTTTTTAACCATCCCTGCCACTACCTTCCTATAGCAACTACCAGTTGTCTGTATTTGAGTTTGTTTCTACTTTTTGTTTATTTTGTTTTTTAGACTCCACATGCAAGTGCAATCATGGTATTTGTTTTTCTCTGACCTATTTATTTTTTTAAGTATAGATATATATGTTACCTTTGTTTCAGAGGTATAATATAGTGATTCCATAACTGTATACATTACACTGTTTTCACCGCAAGTTATTTCACTTACCTTAATGCCTTCCAGGTCCATCCATGTTGTCACAAATGGCAAGATTTCATTCTCTTTTATAGCTAAATAATAATACATTTTATATATAGTCCACATCTTCTTTATCCACTTATATATCAGTAGATACCTAGGTTGCTTCCATATTTTGGTTAATGTAGATAATGCTTCAATAAACATAGTGGTACATATATCTTTTTTTTAATGTTTATTTACTTTTGAGAGAGACAGAGACAGTGACAGAATCCAAAGCAGGTTCCAGGCTCTGAGCTGTCAGCACAGAGCCCAATATGGGGCTTGAAGCCATGAACCACAAGATCATTACCTGAGCTGAAGTCAGAAGCTTAACCAACTGAGCATCCAGGTGCCCCACATATATCTTTTTGAATTAGTTTTTGTTTTCTTTGAGTAAATAACCAGTACTGAACTTATTGGATCATATGGTATTTCTATTTTTATTTATTTTTTTATGAAATTCTGTTTTCCACAGCAATTGCACCAATTTACATTCCCATCAACAATGCACAAGGGTTCCTTTATTTTCACATCTTCGCCAGCAGTTACTTCTTCTCTTTTTGATACTAACCATTCTGACATGTGTGAGGTAAATCTCATTGTAGTTCTGACTTGCATTTCCCTGATTAGTGATGTTGAACATATTTTTATGTTTGTTGGCCACCTGTAAGTCTTGGGAAAAATGTCTATTCAGGTCCTCTGCCCATTTTGTAACAGATTGGTTTTTTTTGGTGTTAAATAAGTTGTATAAGTTCTTTATATATTTTGGATATTTAACCCCTTATCAGATATATCATTTGTAAATATCTTTTTGCTTTCAGTAGGTTGCCTTTTGATTTGTTGATGGTTTCCTTCACTGTGCAAAAGCTTTTTATTTTTGTGTAATCCCTATCATTTAATTTTGCTTCTGTTTCTCTTGCCTTGGGAGACAGGTCTAGAAAAATGTTTCCATAGCCAATATCAAAGAAATTACTACCTATGTCTTCTAGGAGTTTTATGGCTTCAAGTCTCACATTTAGGTCTTTAATCCATTTTGAGTTTATTTTTGTGTGTGGTGTAAGAAAGTAGTCCAGTTATATTCTTTTGCATGTAGCTGTCCAGTTTTCCCAACATCCTTTTTTGAAGAAGACTGCGTTTCCCCCAATATTTTCTTACCTCCTTCCTCATAGATTAGTTGACCACATAACTGTGGGTTTATTTCTGCATTCTCTATTTTGTTCTATTGATCTATGTGCCTATGTTTTTGCCACTACCATACAGTTTAGATTACTATAGTTTTCTAGTGTATCTTGCAATCTAGAATTGTGGTAACTCAAGTTTTGTTCCTCTTTTTCAAAATTGATTTTGCTATTCGTAGTCTTTTGTAGTGCCAAACAAATTTTAGGATTATTCTAGTTCTGTGAAAAATACTATTGGTATTTTGATAGGGATTGCATTAAATCCCAGATTGCTTTGGGAGAAACAAACATTTAAACAATAGTCATTCTTCCAATTCATGAGCATGATGTATGTTTTTGTGTCATCTTCAATTTTTTTTTGTCAGCGTCTTACAGTATTCAGAGTACAGGTCTTTTACCTCCTTGGTTAAATTTATTTCTAGGTGAATGGAATTATTTTCTTAATATCTCTTTCTGATATTTTGTTATTACTATAGAGAAATGCAACAGATTTCTGTATATTAATTTATTATCCTACAACTTTACTGAATTTATTTATTATTTCTAATAGTTTTTTGGTAAAGTCTTTAGGAATTTCTATGTATAGTATCACATCAAGTGCAAATAGCAAAAATTCTACTTTTCCCCTCCCAGTTTGGTTGTCCTTTATTTCTTTTCCTTTTCTGACGGCTGTGACTAGGACTGCCAGTACTGTGTTGAATAAAAGTGGCAAGAGTGGACATCTTTGTCTTCTTTATGATCTTATGAAAAAAGCTTTTGGTTTCTCAACATTATGATATTAGCTGTGGGTTTGTCATAGCCTTTATTATGTTGAGGTATATTTCCTCTAAACCCACATTATTAAGAGTTTTCCTCACGAATGGATGTTGTATTTCATTAAATGTTTTTTTCTGCATCTATTGAAATACAATTTTCATCCTTCTGTTAATGTAGTGTGTAATGTTGACTGATTTATGAATATTGAGCCGTCCTTGTATACCCAGAATAAATCCCACTTGATCATGTTAAATGATCCTTACAATGTATTGTTAAATTCAGTTTGCTAATATTTTGTTGAGGATTTTTGCATCCTTGTTGGTCAGGGATATCGGCCTATAGTTTTTTTTGTGGTGTCTATGTCTGGTTTTGTTATCAGGGTAATTCTGGTTTCATAGAAAGTGTTTGGAAGCTTCCCTTTATCTTTTTTTTTAATATTCTGAAAAGAGTAAATGTTAAATCTTCTTAAACATTTAGTAAAATTCACTTGTGAATCTATTTGGTTGTGGACTTTTGTTTTTTGGGAGTTTTTTACCAACTTAATTTCATTTCTATTTAATCTTTTCAGTTATTTTGGAAAACTATGTTTTCTAGAAAATTATCCATTTCATCTAAAATTTCCAGATTTGGCACATAATTTTTGATAGTAGTCTCTTAAAATCCTTTGTATTTCAGTGGTGTCGGTTGCTTCTATTTCATTTCAGATTTTATTTATTTGGGTCTTCTCTCTTTTTTAAATGTTTATTTATTTTTGAGAGAGAAAGACATAACATAGAATGAATCTGAAGCATGCTCCAGGCTCTGAGCTATCAGCACAGAGCTTGATGCAGGGCTCAAACCCATGAGATCATGACCTGAGCCTAAGTTGGACGCTTAACCCACTGAGCCACCAGATGCCCCTCTCTTTTTTCTTGATGAGTCAAAGGTTTATCAGTATCATTTACCTTTTAAAAGAACCAGGTTTTGGTTTTGTTATTCTTTTCTATTTTGTTTGTTTGTTTGTCAATTTGGTTTTTGTTCTCAATTTCATTTATTTCTGATCTGATCTTTATTATTTTCTTCAATTAACTTTGGGCTTTGTCCTTTTTTTTTTTGTTCTTTTAGTTATAAGGTTACATTGTTTGAGTTTTTTGTTTCTTGAAATAGGCTTGTATTTCCGTATGCAATATTTCCCTTTTAGAACTCTGTTAGGTGCATCCCAAAGATTTGGATGGTCATGTTTTAATTTTCATATGATTCTATGCATTTTTTTATTTCTTCATTGACTTTCAGTTGTTCGGCTGCATGTTGTTTAATCCCCATATGTTTCTTTTTTCCAGTTTTTCCTGTGAACAATTCCTAGTTTCATACCCTTGTGGTTGGAAAAAAAAAAAAAAGCTTGATATCACTTCTCTTAAATTTATTGATTGGTTTTGTGGCTTAACAAGTCATCTATCTATTCTAGAGAATGTTTCATGTGCTGTTAAAGAGAATGTGTTTTCTATAATTTTTAGATGGAATGTTCTACATGTATCTATTAAGACTATCTGGTCTAATGTGTCATTGAAAGCCTCTGTTTCCTTATTGATATTCTGCCTGGATGATCTATCCATTGATATCAATAAGACGTTAAAGTCCCTTATTATTGTATTACTGTCAATATTATTGTATTATATGCTGTTAATAGTTACTTTACATATTTGGGTGCTCTAGTGTTGGCTAGATATTTACAATTGTAAAACCCCTTGTTGATTTCATCCCTTTATCATTGTTGTAAAGTCTTTTGTCCGATAGAAGTATTGCTATCCTGCTTTTTTTGTTTCCATTTGTATGGAATATCTTTCTCCATCCCTTCAGTCTGTATGTATCTTTAGGTCTGTAGTGAGCATATGCCTGGGTCTTGTTCTTTTTTAAAAAATATCCATTCTGTCACCCTATGTCTTTTGAGTTTGATTATATATATATATATATATACACATATATATTTTGATTATATATATACATATATATGTATATGCTATTTTAAAAATTGTTCGTTGGTTTTTTTGTATTTCTTCTTCCTTTTTCTCTTGCTCTCTTTCCTTGTGATTAACTTTCTTCAGTGTTACACTTAGCTTCCTTTCTATTTTTTGTGTATCTAGTATAGTTTTGGTTTGCATTTACCATGAGATACGTATATAACATTCTAGGAATATAGTATTCTTTATTAGGTTTTTGGTCCTTTAAGTTTGAACACACGCTAAAGGTACTTCATTTTTATTCCCTTGTCCACATTTTATGTATTTTATGTTATATTTTACATATTTTCTTTTATATGTTAACATTTTAGATACAATTGCTTTTATTACTTTTGTCTTTTAACCTTCTTACTAGTTTTTAAAGTATTGATCTACTACCTTTACGTTGCTGATGAACTCTGTTACTTTTGTTAGTGATGAACTCTGTTACTTTTGTTAGTCTGGGACCTCTATTGCTTCTCAGTCTTTTGGTGAAGATCAAGTGTAGTCTGGAGAACTCTATCTCTCCTTCAATTTGAAGTGATAACCTTGCCTGGTAGAGTAATCTTGGTTGTAGGTTCTTTTCCTTTCAGCACTTTAAATATATCATGTCACTCCCTTCTACTCTGCAAAGTTTCTGCTCAAAATCAGCTGATAACCTTAAGGGGTTTCCCTTGTTCATAACTCGTTATTTCTCTCCTGTGCTTTTAAGAGTCTCTCCTTATCTTTAATCTTTGTTATTTTTTTTTTTTTATTAAAAGTTTATTTAGGGACACTTGGGTGGCTTAATCAGTTAAATGACCAACTTTGGCTCAGGCTATGTATGATCTTGGCGTTTCTGGAGTTTGAGCTCTGCGTCGGGCTCTGTGCTGACGGCTCAAAGCCTAGAGCCTGCTTCAGATTCTGTCTCCCTCTCTCTCTGCCCCTCCACTGCTCATGTTGTCTCTCTCAAAAATAAATATTAAGAAAAAAATTTTTTAAAATAATTTAGGATGCCTGCGTGGCTCAGTCAGTTAAGCATCCAACTTCGGCTCAGGTCATGATCTCACCATTTGTGGGTTTGAGCCCCGCGTCAGGTTCTGTGCTGACAACTCAGAGCCTGGAGCCTGCTTCAGATTTTGTGTCTCCCTCTCTCTCTGCCCTCCCCCACTCATGGTCTGGCTCTGTCTCTCAAAAATGAATATTTTTTAATTAAAAAATTTTAATTTAAAAAATCAAAAAAAAATTTTTTTTGAGAGAGAGAGACAGAGAATACCAAGCAGGCTCTGCACTATCAGGTTAGAGCCTGACATGGGAAGCTCTCAAAAACTGTGAGATCATGACCTGAGCTGAAATCCAGTCAGATGGTTCACTGACTGAGCCACCCAGACGCCCCAAGCTTTGTGATTTTTATTAAGTATCTTGGTATGGTGCTCCTTGGGTTCCTTTTGTTTGGGATTCCTTGTGCTTCCTGAACCTGGATGTCCATTTCCTTCACCAGGTTAGGAAAGTTTTAAAAATTATTTCTTCAAGTAAGTTTTCTGCCTCTTTACTTGAGGTAGTGCAAAAGATCCCTTAATATATCCTCATTTTTAAAATCCTTTTTTTTTTTCCTTTTTGTTGTTCAGCTTGAGCGTTTCCCATTACTTTCTTCCAGATCACTTATCCATTCTTCTGCATACTCAAATTCACTATTTATTCCTTCTGGTATATATACATTTTTTATTTCAGTGTCTGCAATTTTCAACTCTGGTTCTTTTTATATTTTCTGTATTATTATTGAAGTTCTGAGTTCATCTACTCTACATTCTGGGGAATATCTTTATTACCATTAATTTTAACATGTTATCATGTAGATTATATCCATTTCATTTTCTTCTTTTTCTGAGGTTTGTCTTGTTCATTCTTTTGGAGTGTGTTCCTCTCATTTTCTTTAACTTCTTTTGTTTCTATGAATTAAGTGCAACAGCTACTTCTCTTAAATTCTCAATACTGTGAAGTAATGATCTTGTTCATGGTCTTCCCTTGTGTAGACTGTGTGTGCCTCGTGACTTTGGCTGACTGGAGCTCTGCCTGTCATGGGCTTGAGGTCCAAGGGAATTACAACTGGGGCCACCACTGTTAGATGGACAGAGATGAAGTGAGCATGGCCCAAGGAAGTCCCAGGGCTCTTGGCACAGAAGGCTTCTTGACATGACAACTGAAACTTTAGTGGACAGGGGCTGGGGTAGTCCTGCTACTCTCTGTATAAAGGGAGCCCTGGGAGGACAGCTGAAACTAAACTAGGTACAAGGGGGAATCCAGGGACTCTCCACCCAGAGGGTGCCCTAACAGAACTGCTGATGCTTGTGTAGGTATAAGTTGGATGGTTCTGGAACACTCTTTGCAGGGGGTGCTCCTGTGGGACAGTTGGAGCCAAGACAGGCATGGGTTGGAGGTTTTCGAGGGCACTTTGCTCAGGGGATGCCCTATGGAGTGGCTGGAGCCATGCTGGGTGCAGGCCAGGAGTTCCTGGGATGTTCTGCACAGGGCTACCCTGGTACATAATCTGGAGCTGAAATTTTCCTGGGGTGCTGTATACTGAGGGTTCCCTGGAAAGTTGTCTGGAACCAAAGGGTATGGGCCTGGAGCATTCTGGAGTACTTTAGATTTGTATTACCTTAGCAAGATATCTGGAGCCGCAGTGAGGACTGCCCAAAGGTGTCCAGGTGTGTGCCACCCTGTGGCAGCCTTGGAGGGATGGCTGGGGCTATTGTAGGCTAGTAATTTTTTGGTAGGCCAGCTCTAGGGTAAGCCAGATACTGCTCTTGACCCTGGTATCAAAGTGGAAGGGAGATATAAACTGTAGTCACTCCAACCCAGTGAAAGTTTTAGCAGTCTCCAAGCCATTTGAAAGAATTAAGGCTGGGATTTCTATGTTCTAGTTGCTGTTTTAAACCTTGTTTGTTTGTTTAATATTCCAGGACATCCAAGATTGGTGTGGCCTAGAGGCTTGGGCTCGCTGAGGCAGCAGGCCAGCTATGGTATGAGGACCCTACTTCTATCTGTACTATCAAGATGGAGGGGGAACATAAACAGTGGGGCCCACCAGGCCCTCTGACCCAGAGAGAGTTCCAACATCTCCTTAGCCATTTGGGAGGACTTAGGGCTAGTTCTTTTATATTCTAGTTGCCCTTTAATACCATGGCTTTTGTCTGTCCTGGGACACTGGAAAAATCTGCTCATAGTCCCTTGTACTATCTCCACCAACTACAGTTACCAGTGCTAGGTGTAGGGATCCCTTTGTTATCTTGTCTCTATCTCTCTTGCTCTTCTTTAGGTGGTCTTTTGATTTGCAGAATCTCTTCAGCCCTTAATTTTAATTCCAGAATAATTTTTGTATAAATAGGTAGATTTGGTGTGTCCGGAGGTGGTAAGTTCAGGGTCTTCCTATGTCACTATCTTGGGCCCCTCTCTCAGCATTGATCTTTTTTAATGATAGCCCTCATGCACTAATGACCTCCCAAATCCCAAAGGCTTCACCTTCAAATACTGTCGCTTTGGGGATTAGCCCTTAACATAGGAATTTTGGAGGACATTAACATTCAGCTGATAGCAGAATCCAAGGCTAGTTTATGATAAAGGATGCCAAAAGCCCTAGAAGGGTTTTCACTATGAGATAAATGGCTGGTAACCTGATCATAATATGGATCCAGGTGTTTTTTTTTTTAGATTAGAGCTAGCAAAACATGTTTCTGAGCCAGGATGTACCTGCAGGTATTGGACCCTTTGAGACAAGAAACAGGCCAGCAAGGCCATCACTACATAATGTATTAGTGTTCCTTGTATCAGGGTATCATTTATAGTAACAACCATTTGATACAAATATGGCAGTAGCCCTGAACTGATAGGATTTTACAGTTCTCTACCTTGTGTTTAGAATATGGAAAGTGAGCCCCAACATTATTTTATAGGGTTCAGAAGAATTTTCCAAATGGAAGCCTACAGTAATCTGAAGATTAATTGGAAAAATAAGAATTGACTGTACTTGTATACCTAACTTATAAAGTGGGTAATACTACTTATATGTGGATATTACCATGATACCCAATATTCAGATGCATTAGGATTAGTGAATATATAGTCTTTTGACATTTTGTATCTTATTAATTAGCAGATGCCATGTGGGAGTTTGGAAAATTACCGAATTATCTTGGAAATTATATAAGCTTTTCCCATTACTCCTCAAAACTCTTAGATATTAAACAAAATAGCTTTGCTTCATCTGGGTACAGTGATAAGGAAAAGGTCTAGATGCATTCATGCCCAGGGAATGGAGAAATCATATATGAAACAATCAGTGGGAATTTGCTAGTCTTTAAAACCCTTAGAGGAATAGAGGTGACAGGTAACCAGGTATATTTGCTAGAACTGCCATAGCAAAATATCCCAGACTGGGTTGCTTAAACAACAAATGTATTTTCTTCCAGTTCTGGAGGTGACATCTTTCCTTGGCATTCAGATGGCTATCTTCTCACTGTATCCTCATATGGTCATTCCTTGGTCTGTGTATATGTCTTAATATTTTTTTCTATGGATAGCAGTCATATTGGAATGGGACCTACCCCACATGACCTTGGTGGCAGGCCACAATTCTGTACACAGCACAATAGCTTCAGGAAGATCCAGAGGTTCCTAGCTTTTTCTCCTCTGGACTTGGTGCTCTGTTATTAGCCCTCAAATCTCTGAAATTTGATCCTGCAGTGTTGGGGCAGGGGTAGTTCAGCTCCTGTTGAATGGTGGAGGAAGACAGGATGGGAGATGAGAGAGAGTCATTAATACATAGAGCTGGTTCAGCCATCCTCAGATCAAAATGGAAATGACTTTCAACATAGCAACATTTTGCTAGGTCATTATTAGTTTCTTTTAGATGATCTATTTTCTATTTCAGATATGAAATTGGTTAAAATGGCTTTTGTGGGGAGGCTGAGTGTTTTCCACAATAACACGGCATATTCGCTAACAACCAAAAGAGACAAGTAAATATTAATTATAAACTAGTCACACAGGGAGTCTGCTTGTACACACTTTTTGTTTTCCCTCGGGGCCTATCATAGTGCTTCTTAAATATGTTTTGATGAATTACATTTTGGTTCACCTAGTTTTACAAAATACCTTCAGGCTTCCTCAGGCTGTGCCCAAATGTCTCTTGTAGATGGTCAAGTTTTACAAACCACGGGAGTGATTCATTTTGTTTTGTTTTTTAATTCTGATGGCCATGATTGATCAACTAGATTGAACAGATTTTTTTTTTCATGAAAAAAAATTATACTCTTTTTCTTAACAGAAACAGCTGGTGTCAATGATGCGGATGGCTGAAGTTTTATTTGGAGAACAGCAGTTGGTATAAAAACTCTTCTGCTGCTTGCATTTAAAATACCCCATACAGACACATACCATGGAGAGGATGGCAAGGCTGAAATTTTCCAACATGGTACTTAAACCTAAGTTTAAGGACCAGATGAGCTTGGATTGCACCTGACCATTTTTTTTTTCAATTAAATTTTTTCTCTGTTACATGTACCCAAGATTGATCCATTTGTATGTGGACCTTCTGACTTTTAAATGAATAAAATCATTGTATTTCATTTTTCCTAAATTTCATGGGAAATTTTAATCTTATTCCACCCTGGGAATTTCTCAATCTCTTATAAGATATTAAAAAATAAGGCATATCGTGGGCCTCTTTAAGGAGGAGAATTAATAATGGTAATAAAATAGCTACAATTGTATACTTGCAATCTGCTAGGTATTTTACAAACTTCATTTAGAAAAATCAAGATCAGAGAGGTTAAGTAACTTCCCCATGTTCACAGAGGTAATGTGTTAAATCAAGAATTTGAACGCAGTCTCTGGCTCCAAAGCTCCTGCCTTTAAGCATCCCCTTAACTATTGCACTATGACATAGGTTGCCTCCAAAATGTCCCTTCTCTAAATTAAGATACCCTTAACCTCCTTTGCCTACTTTTTCCCATACTGTTTGGCTCTATAGTCTATATAACTAACCAGTTCTTGCTTTGAACCTTAGTAAGTTTGAAGAAGAAACTAAGCAAAATATAAGGCTCAGAACCATGGGTTAGAAGCCTGATATGGGAGAGGGAAGATGATGGAGTATCAGGATGCTGAGTTCTGCTCATCCCATAGACACAGTGAAGGAATGTGTACTCCAACTAAAAGACTGGTACCACAGGTATTCCACAGCTAGTGACAGGCCACATTGATAAGGGAAGATGGAAGAAAATGCACTTGGGAAACAAATCCTCAGCATGAATAACCATAAACAGGAGTAACTTCACAAGCACACAGATGAAAGGGGATCAGACCTCACCCTCGGCACCTCCCCCAGCCCTGGGAATGCCCACAGGGAATAGGAGCCCCCATAATATCTGGCTTTAAAAATCAATGCAGCTTAACTTTGGGAGAGCCAGAAACTATAGGAAACCAATACTGCACCCTTAAAGAGCCACATCACTAAATAATTCAGCCTGAGACAGCACAGAAGCAGCTCTTTGAAATGTGCCTGGGTTATACATGAAGGAGATGATTAATTACTAACTTTATCATGTGTGCTAGAGGGGCAGGGACCTTCAGGAAATTTCTTCAGAAGTAAAAGTGCTGGTAGGTACTATTTCTCCTCTCCTCCCCTAGCCTATATAGTTAGGTGCTTGCAGAGCTATCACTAACCCTCTCCATCTGTCTTGCTAGCACCAAGTGCCCCACCTCAATGTCTTCCTGAAGATATCCTCCACAAACCTACTCACTCCCATAGGTGCCCCTCCAAAGTGACTCTCATCATGGAAATCAAGAAAGATAACCCCACACATCACACCTGCAGTTCCTATGCAAGGACTGTCAGCTGGCTGCACAAATTCTGCATCTTGTTACACCCACAGCTATCACACTTGCTCATTGTAGCCAGCAAGGCTAAAGGCCAGCCTTAACTACCTGCATTCCCCAGCAATAGTGGCTTAACCACAGAAGGCAGTTATGGATAGCCCCTACTGGAAATACACTTGGTTCTGGTGACCAAAGGGGATTATACCAGAGAACAATTTCTACAAGACCACTACCTTCTAGATCAAGAGATGTAACTGACCCACCTGATACATAGAATACATGCAAAGACAAAAACAAGATATAGGAATATCACCTAAATAAAACAAAATCATACAAAAAAGAGCTTAAAGGACATAAGCAATACATCTGATAGATTGTCAGCAGACTTGAGAGAAAAGTGGTCTAAAGTCATGTATCTAATGGTCATAAAGATTCTCAGCAGACTTGAGAGAAAAGTGGGTGAACTCAGAAGGAACTTCAAAAAAGAGATATAAAATGTGTAAAAAAAAAAAAAAGAACCAAAGAATTGAAGAATAAATAAAATGAAAAATACACTAGAGGGAATCAACAGCCAATTAGAATATGCAGAAGGATGGATCAGTAATCTGGGGAATGGAAAGTAACCAAGATGAACAGCAAAAAGAGAAAAAAATAACAAATGAGAATAAGTTCAGGGACCACTACAATATCATCAAGCATAATAACATTCACATTATAGAGATCCCAAAAGGAGAAGAGACAGGAGGAGGCAGAAAATTTAGTTGAAGGTATAACAGCTGGAAACTTCCCTAATGTGGGGAAGGATATAGACATCCATGTCCAGCATTCACAGAGAGTCCCAAACAATATGAACCCAAGGAGATCCACATCAATACACATAAAAATTAAAATTGCACAAAGTACCAATAAAGAGAATTTTTAAAGCACCAAGAGAAAAACTAGTTACATACAAGGGAAACTCCATAGTATATCACCTGATATTCCAGCAGAAATATAACAGGCTAAAAGGAAGTAGCATGATGTAAAGTGCTGAAAGAAAAAACCTACAACCAAGGTTAGCTACAACCAAGTAAAACTAATAAAAGAAAATTATTATGAAAGAAAAAATTACTACTTTTACTATGTTTTTATGTGTAAATAAAATATAAAGCTAGTATGGAGGTTAAAACACAAAAGTAGTAAAGTTAACTACATCTACAATAATTAAGGAATACATAAAATATAAAGATATAAAATAGGACATATACATAAAATATTGCCCAGT
Source organism: Panthera tigris (assembly GCF_018350195.1). NCBI lineage: Eukaryota > Metazoa > Chordata > Mammalia > Carnivora > Felidae > Panthera > Panthera tigris. The sequence continues at coordinate 136,873,412 of NC_056667.1, read as the reverse complement.
AAAAATTCAGTGCTTTTACAATATGTTCAAACTTAAGTGACTATCAGCTAAATGTAGGCTGCTATACACAAAAGGATGTTATACGTGAACCCAATGGTAACCACAGATTAAAAAACTTTGATACACAAAAAATAAATAGAAAGGAATCAAAGCATAATACTAAAAGCCACCAAACTGCAAAGGGAAAAAGTGAAGAGAAGAAAAGAACTACAAAAACAACTGGAAAACAAATAACAAAATGGCAGTAAGTACATACATTTCAATAATTACTTTAAATGTAAATGGACTAAATGTTCCAATCAAAAGACATCGGCTAACTAAATGGATTTTTAAAAGACCCATCTATATGCTACTATAAGAGACTCACTTCAGAGCTAAAGACACATACAGACTGCATGGTATGTTTTTTCCTCCTTTTACTCTCAAACATAAAAACCAACCAGGGTAGCCATATTTATATCAGACAAAATAGACCAGAACAAAAATGGTAGCAAAATACAAAGAAGGAAACAACAATGCCCTTCAAGGATCAGTCCAACTAGAGGTTATACCAGTTGTAAATATCTATGTACCCAACATAGGAGGGCCTAAATGTATAAAGCAAGTATTAACAGAAAAACTGACAAACTGATAGTAATAGTAGGGGGTTGTAACAACCTACTTACTTCCATGGATAGATCATCCAGGCATCAAATCAACAAGAAAACTGGCTTTGAATGACACATTGGACCAGGTGGGCCTAATAGATTCATATAGAACATACTATCAGATATAGAATATACATTCTTTTCAAGTGCCCATGGATATTACCCAGGATACATCATACATTAAGACACAGTTCTAGCTATAAGAAGATTAAAAGCCTATCATCCTACTTTTCTGAGAACAGTATGAAACTAGAAATCACAGGAAGAAATATGGAAGCAAAAACATTATATTGAGACTAAATAACTTACTATTAAGCAGTAAATGGGTCTACCATGATAAAAGGAAATTAAAAAAAAAAACATGGAGACAAACTAAAATGAAATCACAATAGTCCAAAATGTCTGTTAGACAGCAAAAGCAGTTCTAAGAGGGAATTTTATAGCATTATAGGCCTACCTCAAAAATAAGAAAAAAAATCTCAAATATTCTAACACCCCCCCAATTTTCTTTTGTTTAACAACATTAACATGAGCAAAACCCAAAACTAGTAGAAGGAAATAATAAAGATCAGAGCAAAAATAAATATGAGACTACAAAGATACATACCTAAAAGATCAATTCAACCATGAGCTGGTTCTTTGAAAAGATAAAAAATTTAAAAGAAATTTAGATTCATCATGAAAGAAGACTAAAATGAATAAAATCAGAAGTGAAGGAAGAGAAACAACCAGAACCACAGAAGTTACTATGAAAATTTATATGCCAATAAATTGAATAACCTAGAATAAGTGGATAAGTTCCTAGAAACATACAATCTTCCTAAATTTAATTAGGAATAGAAAATTTGAATAGACTGACTACTAATAGTGAAATCAGTAATCAAAAACACCCAACAGACAAAAGTCCAGGCCAGATGGGTTCACAGGTGAATTTTATCAAACATTTAGAGTTATTATCTATTGTTCTCAAACTATTCCAAAAAGTAGAAGAGGAAGAAAAACTTCCAAATTCATTCTGTGAGGCCAGCAGTACCCAGATACCCAAACCAAACAAAGACACTACAGAGAAAATGGAAGACCCATATCTCTGATTAACACAGATGCAAAATCCTCAACAAAGTATGAGAAAACTGATTTTAACAGTACATTAAAAGCAATTTTTCACCACTATCAAGTGGAATTTATTCCAGGATGCAAGGGTGATTCAATATTCACAAATCAATCAATGTACTATGTCACATTAAGAAGAAAAAGGATAAACCCCATATGATCATCTCAATAGATCCAGAAAAAGCATTTGACAAACTAAAACCTCTATTCATGATAAAAACTCCACAAAGAAAGTTTAGAAGGAACAATTTATTCTCTCCAAACCTCCATTTCTCAAAAATCAAATGGTGATAATGATGGCTATCACAGAAGTGCAACTCAGAACAATGCATGCTTGCATCTAAGTACTCTTATCTTAAGACATCGGGTTATGCATTCACTCAGGAACAAGCCAGTCAATATGCAACAGTGCAGAGTTTGGTGTATGAGGCTTGGAAGCCAGATTGTTTTTGACATAGGGTGAGTGAATTTCTCTTTCTGAGCCATAGTTTCATTAACCAAAACCCATGTGTTTTGTAAATAAGCAATGTTGATGTATTGATTCATAAAGAAAAACTGTCACTAAAGCGGGAGGAATCCCTGTAGTCCATTCCTTCCCGTGAAGTTCAAGACCTATAAAGGGAACGAAGTCTATGTGAAAATTGCTTAAAGAGCTTAAGATTGAGATAAGAATAATTGAAAGATGTGAAAATTTAATGGCATAACTATAAGATGACCTGATATATCCACCTCAAAATAGTGACTGTTTTGTCACTGGGACAGGAATGTTGCAGATACACTGGCCACAATCCATTGCTGGCTATTTCTATATTAAGGATGGCTTCATAAGTAGGACAGGGCTAGGGCTAAAGTTTTTGGTTCTGCTCTCTCAGAAATAAATAAGTCTGATATGCCCTGTGAATCTTCAGTTTCCAAATTCAATGGCTTCCCATCCTCTCTACACTTGTTTTTTTTTAGCTATGATAAAGGAAGAATATTGTTAAAATGTCCACTACTACCCAAAGCAATCTACATTGATAGATTAAGATATCTCAGTAGATAGAGATTCAATGTCATCTCTATCAAATTACCTATAGTATTTCTCATAGAACTAGAACAAATAATCCTAAAATATGTATGGAATCAGAAAGGACTCTCAATAGACAAAGGAATCTTGAGGAAGAACAAAGCTTGAAGTATTACAATCCATGCTATCAAGATACACTACAAAGCTATAGTTTTCAAAATAGTGTGGTGCTGGTATAAAAATAGACACATAGATCAATGGAAAGGATAGAGAGACCAGAATGAGGCCCTACTTACATGGTCAATTAAACTACAAAAAGGAAGCAAGGATATACACTAGGGAAAAACAGTCTCTTCAACAAATGGCGCTGGGAAAATTGGACAGCTACATGCAAAAGAATGAAACTGGACCACGTTCTTACACCATACACAAAAGTAAACTCAAATGGATTAAAGACTTAAGTGTGAGATTTGAAACCATACAACTCCTAAAAGAAAACATAGGCCGTAATCACTTGAACACTGGCCTTAGCAACATATTTATTATACATATGTCTCTTCAGCCAAGGGAACTAAAGCAAAAATAAACTATCGGGGCTACACCAAAACAAAAAGCTTTTGCACAGCAAATGAAACAATCAACAAAATGAAAATGCAACCTACTGAATGGGAGAAGATATTTGCAAATGATATTCAATAAATGGTTGATATCTAAAATATGTTTTAAAAAAACTTCTATAACTGAACACAAAAAAAACTCCCAAGTAATCCAATTTAACATGGAGAACATGAATAGACATTATTCCAAAGAGTTTATAAAGATAGCCAACAGACACATGAAAAGATGCTCAACATCACTAATCAAGGAAATGCAAATAAAAACTGCAATGAGTTATCACCTTGCAGTGGTCAGAATGACTAGTATTCAAAAGACAAGAAATAACAAGTGTTAGTGTGGATGTGGAGAAAAGGGAACAATTTTGTACTGTCAGTGGAAATATAAATTGTTGCAACCACTGTGGAAAAAAGCTTGGATTTTCCTTAAATAAGTAAAAATAGAAATAGCATATGATCCAATTATTCCACCCCTGATATTTACCCAAAGAAACTAAAAACACTGACTTGAAAAGATATATGCACCCCTATATTTATTGAAGGGTTATAACAATAGCCAAATTATGGAAGTAACCCAAGTGTCCATGGATAGACGAATGGATAAAGAAGATATGGTACATACATACAATGGAATCTAACACAGTCATAAATAAAGATGAGATCCTGCCTTTTGTGACAACATGGATGGACCTAGAAGGGATTATGTTAAATGAAAGAACTTCAGATGGAGAATGGCAAATACCATGTGATTTCCCTCATGTGTGCAATCTTAAAACAAATGAATAAACAAACAAAAAGAATCAGAATTATAAATACAGAGAACAAACTGATGATTGCCAGAGAAAAAGGGAATGGGGGATAGGCAAAATGCAAAATGAATGCATAATGAATAGAATGAATAAGTCACAGGAATAAAAGGTACAGCAGAGGGAACATAGTCAATGGTATTGTAGTAGTGTTTTACAGTGACAGCTACCCTTATGGTGAGTCTCACATAATATATGGAGATATTGAATCACTGTGCTGTACACCTAAAAATAATGTAACATTGTGTGTCAAAAAATCGTATACTCAAAAAAATTTTAAAGAAGAAAAGATGTGGTCCACACACACATAATGCAGTATTACTCAGCTATAAAGAAGAATATCTTGCCATTTTCAATAACATGGATGGACATAGAGGGTATTAGACTAAGCGAAAGAAATCAGAGAAAGACAAATACCATATGATTTCATTTATATCTGAAATCTAAAAAACAAATAAGCAAATTAAAAAAAAAAACAAAACAGAAACAATACCATTAATACAGAGAATGCGTGGTTTCTAGAGAGGAGGGAGTTGGGGAGATGGGCCAAGTAAGCAAAGATGATGAAGAGGTGCAGACTTCCTGTTATAAAATAAGTCACCAGGAATGAAAAGTACAGCATAGGGAATATAGTCAATACTACTGTAATAACTTTGTATGGTGACAGAGAGTAACTACATTTATCACGGTAAGCATAGAATAATGTATAAAATTGTTAAATCACTATGTTGTAAACCTGAAACTAATCAAACATTGTATATCAATATACGTCAATAAAAATAAATGATACAGGGGCGCCTGGGTGGCTCAGTCGGTTGAGCGTCCGACTTCGGCTCAGGACACGATCTCTCGGACCGTGAGTTCGAGCCCCGCGTTGGGCTCTGGGCTGATGGCTCAGAGCCTGGAGCCTGCTTCCAGTTCTGTGTCTTCCTCTCTCTCTGCCTCTCACCCGTTCATGCTCTGTCTCTCTCTGTCTCAAAAATGAATAAACGTTAAAAAAAAATTAAAAAAAAATAAATGATACAAATGCTAATTCCTTTTTTCCCTTTTTCCTTATGTAACCTTATTATGGAAGCTCACAATTACAAATAAAGTTTCCCTAATGAATGAACCTCTCCTGATAGCTTTCTTTAAATTTGGAACACTTTAAATGATGGAAAAGTTATTTTAACATAAATCAGCTTTTTGGAGCCCAAATTCGTCTATTATCCCCATACCTTGGTTTCCTCTCTCAAGTCATGCAAATGTAGCATACATTTTATTTCTTCTAAAAATTTCTTAAGAATAATACGTAACTTGCTACAGTAAGCATGGCAGAGAGACAGGAGACAACCCTCTTCCTGGTCTCTGAAATTTAATAAAATATCATCACCCTGTTTGGATCTTTTTCACATACAATGATATAAAATGACATTTTCTTGTGTTTTCACATTTTTAGGTCAGTGACATCCTATCTCCTAATTAGTGCTCTGTTGCAGTTGTGTAAATGTAGACACATTCCCTTGGTATTTTACTGATACTTTACTGAAAAGATTATTCTAAGATATTTAAAAGAAAATGTTCTTTATCCTCTTTTTCAGTTTTATTAAATTAATTTAAAAAATTAAATGTCACATTAAGAATATGATACAACTACATATCCATTAAAGAGGACTGTGGAGGTTTTTTTCAAATTTTTTTTAATGTTTATTTATTTTTGACAGAGAAACACACACACAGAACATGAGCCGGGGGGTGGGGGGGGCGCGGTGCATAGAGACACACACACACACACACACACACACACACACACACACACACACACACAGAATCCAAAGCAGGCTCCAGGCTCCCAGCTGTCAGCACAGAGCTGGACGCAGGACTCGAACTCACAGACCGCAGGATCATGACTTGAGCTGAAGTCGGACGCTCAACCGACTGAGCCACCCAGGCACCCTGAGGACTGTGGAGGTTTTAAAGCATTTCTGCAAAGTCTTTAATACCATTCCCATTAAGATATAGCGTCTAATTTCCTTTTCTTCGAATTGAAGTAGAATGCAGTGGAAGTGATGCTCCACAAATTCTGAGACCAGGTCCTAAAAGGCAATGCTACTTTAACCTGGCTCTGTCTCGGGACATTAGCTCTTGCACCCCTGACACCATACACTGAGGTGTCATGTAAGTGTTTTGAGACATAACTGCAAGTTGAGGTCCTAGGCCGGAACCGCCTAGGAGGACCTCAATCCTCAGAACTCAGAGATAGCATCATAGAAAAGCAATCATTTACTAGTATTAAGTCTAAGATGGTTTGTTTTGATACATGGATAACCAGAAAATATTTTAATGCCACACAGAGAACTAGAGAATATTAGATGCCATAGCTAAACATAAAATGTAGGGTCTTCGCTTTGAAACTAAGACATGAGAAGTGGCTGGAGGAGGCTCAATCTGTTAGCAAAAATGTTTGTTGCCTGTTATAATGTCTTGATGAGTTTGTCAGTGAGAACTTCAATAAAAGTGAGTAAACACTTATCAGAAGTTGGAGGAGGGGCACCTGGGTGGCTCAGTTGGTTAAGCTTCTGACTTTGGCTCAGGCCATGATCTCATGGTCCATGGGTTCAAGCCCCCTGTGGGGCTCTGTGCTGACAGTTCAGGGCCTGGAGCCTGCTTCGGATTCTGGGTCTCCCTCTTTCTCTAATCATGCTTGTGCTTGCTCTCTCTCTCAAAAGTAAATAAACATTAAAAAAAATTGGAGGAAAAGAAACCCTGGTTATGTAGTTGTGTGAAATTTACCAACAGCCTTTTGAAATTTGGAAAATAAATATACCTAATGAACTGGATAATCTGCCTAAGGAAATTTCCAGGCATACTTTTGAATATTCCACCTGATTTCTTCAGCTGGTTATCATAATACGAGAAAAGAGCTAAAGAAATAAGAGCTTTTAAAAAGTAATTAAGTATAAAGAATCCAGGACTTTGGTTTAAAATAAAACAGTTTCTCATTTCCAGTCCCTGTAGATGGTAAACTATTCTCAAGTTAAGAAATAGCTTTCAGGCAAAGATGAGATCCAGGGCACTGCCAGGAAAACATGGTCTAAAAATGACTTTAAAGTAGTTTGTAAGACTTCAGAAGGATTTAAAGTGGTGCCTCATATACCTTTTCAAGCAGACAAGAAAGCCACCTAAGAGCACATAAGAGCATACTTCACATTTTCTCTCAATTAAAAAAAAAAAATAGGGCTTCTAATAATGTTTAGGGCATTATCCCACAGAAACTTTAGTGGGAGTTGGAGGTAGAGAAGACTTTGACTCAAACCTTCTTATGTGAACAGCTTTTATTTAATAGCATGAACCCTAAAAATATTGCTTGAAAAATCCATAAAAATTTTAAGAAAATCATACTGACAGAAACACTGCCAGCTTGGACTAAAAGGGAAAGCAATGGTGTGAAATGAAAAGTACTCTTGGTGTACCCAAACTTCTATGGGAAGGAAGCAAGCAGAGAAGAGCATTCAGTTATAGTCACAGGTTACATTTTAGGCAAAAGGAAATACAATTCAAAGGGAAAAACCAAGAGCCATGGAGAATTGTCAGACAGCAGAACTATTCCCTAATCAAAGAAATGGTAACATATGCTTTTAAGGATTTCAGAATTATAACAGACTAGTTACTGTTGTATATCTCCGTTTTTCTTTTCCCTTCTTTCTCTCTCTATATGAGAATATCTAACTTATGTTTCTCACATCACTGTATTTTGGGTGAGAGGTAGATCATTCATTTCTTTAAATCACATGTATTCAGATCTACAGTATACTCAAGATGCTGTTCCTGAAAAACATACCCAAGGTTAACTGGATCTCATTTAGATGATAGCATCATAGAAATTCAGCCTGAGACTGAAGGTATAATAAATGAGATTTTAGGAGGTACTGCAGAAGTGAGCATGTATATTTCTCATGTGAAAAGAGAGGAAATAATTTGGGCTCAAAGAATGGACTGACAATTCTTCTATCAAAAGGTGTAATCTAATTCCCCTGTCTTTAAGTATGTATAGCCTTGATGACTCACCTTTAGCAAAGAGAATCTGACAGAAGAAAGCTGCATGATTTCCAAGCATAAGTCACTCCTTTGTACCACGTCTCTCTTAAGATACTCGCTTTTGTAATCCAGTTGCCATACTGTGAGATGATCCAAGGCCTGTAGAAGAAGTCAGTTGTAGGTGTTTAAGCTGACCACCACAGCTGAGATCTCAGCTAACAATCAGTATCAATCACTAGACATGTGAGGAGGAAGCATTCAAGGTAACTATGGTACCTTGAACTATGGCTCATGGTTACTATCTGACAGCAACATAAGAATACCCAAGAACTAATCTCTGTCAACTTCCAGAACTGAAAGAGATAAAATAAAATTATTGCTGTTTTATGCCATTAAGTTTGATGTAACTGTTTTATACCTTTAAGTAACTGAACAGGGATACACACACACACACACACACACACACACACACACACACACACGCAGAGGGAAGCGGGCCTGGAATAGTCTCCAATGCATGTTAAAAATAAAAAGGAGCAGGGTGCATAGTATGCAATTATTGTTGTTTTATTTTTCAAGTGTGTTGGTTGCGACTTTTTTCTCAGAATTGGTAACTAGGATGTAAAGCTAAGGAAAAAGGGGGGGTTTAATTATTTCATATTAAGAATAGAGCTGAAAAACAACTTGGGTCATACCCTTCTCAGGACTTATCTAGCAACAGCTGAATGGCTCTGCTATGCTAGTCACCTCTTCCTTATATGTCAATAATTGGGAGTGTTTGGGCAGGTATCCAAAAAAGTTATCTGAGTCCTGGATCATTAAGTTAGAAATGGAATATCAGACTTTTTTCCTCCCTGCTCAGAGTGGAAATGAAAGGGTATCTTCTCAAATCCTTTTCCCAATCCAAGTGAGAAGGGCTCAAAAAGATTTACTTTTAAATGTTGAGTGGTCACAAGAAGGGATGATTGGCATGTTTTCTTAAACTGGGCAACCTGCTTTTGCAAGGGAATTTCTGATCTTCCTTCTATATCTATTTTTGCAAGACTGTAAGAGTTTTGGAGAGGAGCAGAAGGCAGGGGAAAAGGAATGACAGTGTGTTAGTCTTTATACTGGCAAGGATTGTAAATAACCCATGGGCTATATGGACATGTGGAGGGTTTAACCACCTTGATGGTGCCTGATCACTGAAAGCAGGAACTCCAGTAGCAAACAAAGGAGATATAATGAGATATATTGTGAAATGGGAAGTAAAAGGAGATCTGGAAAAATTCCTATCTATAGTGTGAAAGCAGAGGTGAAATATTGCCACTCCTATTTGTAGAACATGCAACCTGTGCCCCTCAACAAATGCATTTCCCATACAGAGGACTTAGCCAATGAAACCAAAGCATCAGTAATAGCTCCAAATATTTATTATTGATCCTCAACAGAAAAAGGTTATTGAGCCTTAGTCTAAAAAAATTGATATACCCCTGCTAACAGCAGCAAAGAGAAAACTGCAGTAGCTATATTAATATCAAAGTATGCTTCAGAGCAAAGAATACTGCCAGGGCTAAGAGGGATCATTTAATAATGATAAGTGGGTCAATTTATCAAGAGTACATAAAAATCCTCATAGGTTATGTATATAACAGTTTCAAAATACATGAAGAAAATCTGGTAGAACTACAAAGTACAATAGGCAAATCTGCAATTACAGTTGGAGATTTCAAATCTTTCTCTCAATATCTGACAGAATATATAGACAGAAAATTAGTAAAGATATTGAAAACGTGAACAACACTATCAATCAACCTGATATAATTGACATTTATAGAACACTTCACCCAGCAGCAGAATACACATTTTTTTTTCAAATGCAGACAAAATTGTTTTAAAGATGTCATGTTAGGCCATAAAACAATTCTTAGTAAAGGTTAAAAAAACTCTTTAAGATAGTCCAGAGTGTGCTGATTACAATAGAATTATAAATCTGTAAGAGAAGGACATCTAAAAACTTCCTAAGTGGGAACTAAACAACACACTTTTTAAAAAATGTTTATTTACTTTTGAGACAGAGAGAGAGGGAGACAGCACGAGTAGGGGAGGGGCAGAGAGAGAGGGAGACACAGAATCTGAAGCATGCTCCAGGCTTTGAGCTGTCAGCACAGAGTCTGACACAGGGTTCAAACTCATGAACTACGAGATCATGACCTGAGCCAAAGTCAGACGTTTAACTGACTGAGCTACCCAGGTGTCCCAAACAACACACTCCTAAATAACCCACCAGAATAGAGAAAAATGTAAGAGGAAAATTAGAAATGATTTAAAACAGATTAAAAATGAAAAATCAAAATATGCAGGTTATATATAAAACAGTCCCTAGAGGAAATTTTTATGGCATTATATGTCTATATTAGAAAAGAAGAAAGGTGTTAACTCAAAAACCTAAGCTTGTACTGAAAGAAACCAGAAAAAAAAAATTTAGACCCAAAGTAAACATAATAAAGGGAATTTTTATGAGAAGAAATAAAATTGAAAACAAAAAATAATTAAAAATAATATCACAAGCTAATTTTTTTAATGTTTATTTATTTTTGAGACAGAGACAGAGAGAGACAGAGCATGAGTAGGGGAGGGGTCGAGACAGAGGGAGACACAGAATCTGAGCCAGGCTCCAGGCTCTGAGATGTCAGCACACAGCCCGATACGGGGCTCAAATCCACGAACCATGAGATCATGACCTGAGCCAAAGTCAGACACCCAACCGACTGAGCCACCCAGGCGCCCCACAAGCTAATTTTTTGAAAGAATCTAAAAATTAATAAACCCCCCCTAGCCAGACTGACAGGAAATAAAAAGAATTGTGAAGATCATAAATCAGACAGTGATAGTCTTTATACATCTTACAGAAGTTTAAAAAATAAAAAAATATCATAAACAACTCTATGCTTATAAGTTCAGTAACTTAGATGAATAGCATGTATCTTAACATACACATATTACCAAAGCTCACTCAAAATGAAATAGGAAATCTGAATAGTCCTATACCTGTTAAAATAATTAAATCTTTAGGTAAAATTATTTCCATTTCGCTAGTGAATAACACTGAACAAATAAAGACATAATACCAATTCTATACAAACACTTTCAGAAAATTGAAGAGAAAGAAATTCTTCCTAGCTATGAGTCTAGGAACAAAACACAAAAAGACATAACAAGAAAACTACAGAACAATATCCTTTAGACACGAATAAATTTTTAAAAAATTATTTAATGATCATTTATTTTTTGAGAGAGAGAGAGACAGACAGAGTCGAGCAAGGGAGGGGCATAGAGAGGATGACACAGAATCCGAAGCAGCTCCAGCTCCGAGCTGTCAGCACAGATCCCTATGCAGGGCTTGAACCCACGAACCATGAGATCATGACCTGAGCCTAAGTGGGACACTCAACAGACTGTATCACCCAGGCATCTGACATGAATAAATTCTTAACAAAATTTTAGCAAAGAAATCCAACACTATATAAAAATGATACTACATCATGACCAAATGAGATTTATTCCATGAATGCAAGTTTGGTTTGATGTTTGAAGAATCTGTGAAATGCATATTAAAAGGCCATATAATCATCTAATTTTGCAGAAAAGCATTTCAGAAAATGCAGCATACACTCATAAAAAAAATCCTAAAAGGGGGCGCCTGGGTGGCTCAGTCGGTTAAGCGTCCGACTTCGGCTCAGGTCATGATCTCGCGGTCTGTGGGTTCGAGCCCCGCATTGGGCTCTGTGCTGACAGTTCAGAGCCTGGAGCCTGTTTCAGATTCTGTGTCTCCCTCTTTCTCTGCCCCTCCCCTGTTCACGCTCTGTCTCTCTCTGTCTCAAAAATGAATAAATGTTAAAAAAAAATCCTAAAAGTAGAAATAGTGAGGAACTCCCTTAATCTGACAAAGATTATTGATGAAAATGCCACAGCTAACATCATTTTGTTGAAATATAAATGTTTTTCACCTAAGACCAGGAACAAAGCAAGGATGCCCACCCTCAACACTTCTATTCAGTACTGTGATGGAGGGTTTATTCAATGTAATAAGAGGCAAGAAAAATCCAGATTGAAAAAGAAGTAAAGCCATCTTTATTCTCAGATTATGTAATAGTCTACAAAGAAAATCTGAAGTAATATACCAAAATACTAATAGAATAAAGTTAGAATTACAGAATATTAGGCCATTATAGAAAAATCAATTATTTTTCTATATACTAGTGACAAGCAATCATAAATTAACATTAAAAATACCACTGATAGTAACGTTAAGAATAGGAAACACTTAGGTATAAATCTGGCAAAAAGGTGTGAACAATTTCTACCCTAAGAATTATTCAATATTTCTGAGAGATTAAAGATGACCTAAATTAGTTAAGGTGATATACCTTGTTCATTGATCAGAAGATTCAATATTATTAACATGACAAGTTTACCCAAATTCTTCTGCAGATTCAATACAAACCCAATAAAAATAAAATCAGGCTCTTTTTTGTAGAAATCAGAAAACTGAATATCAAATATTTATAGAAATACAAAAGACTTAGAATATTCAAGCAAAACCCTTTTAAGATAATTTATCTAATTTCAAGACTTGTAAAGCTATAGTAACTAAATATGGATTATTAGAACTGTATAGGATGCCCAAAATAGACACACATATACAGGCATTTTTTTTTTTTTACAAAGATGCCAAAACAATTTAATTGGGGAAATTATCATTTTCAACAAACTGGAACAATTTGGTAACAATAACATAGTTACATAAATAAAACTTTGACCTTTACTTACATCAAAGGACATACCATATCATAATTATGGATCTAAGAGCTAAGTTTATAAAATTTCTAGTAGAAAATATTGGATAATATCTTAGAAACTTTGGATTTGGCAAAGGTTTCTTAAATAAGACATAAAAAGCAAGAACTATTAAATAATAAAATCAAGAAATTGCTCTTCAGCAGGAGAAAACTTAATGCTCTTCTAATGCTATGATTGTGGAGAACTAAGAGGCTGGGAAGATGGCAGAGTTGGAGGACTCTAAGCCCATACTGTCCCCCTGATACAACTAGTATCAGCATAAATAATGTAGAAAGTGACCCAAAGACTGGCAGAACAAACTCCACAACTAAAGGTAGAGAAGAGGTGACAATGAAGAAGGCAAAAGGGCAAAGATGCTGTTTGGGAGCAAAACAGACCTTAGCCATCTGCATTAAGGCAGGAACTGGTGGTGCTGTGGAAAAGGGCAAAAAACAGGCTACCACACCAGGGAACCTGCACAGTAGAAATAAAACCCCATAACATTTGACATTGAAAGTAAAAGGGACCAAATCTCATGATTTCTGACAACCAGTGGAACTGAAAGCTTAGAGTTTTAAAAACTGGTGGACTCAGCTCTGGGAGAGGCCAGAGGGAATTAGGAAATAGAATCCTTACCCTTAAAGAGATAGCATGACAAACAGCAGCAGAGATACAACATGGAAGAGTCAGTTTGAAAAACTCTGGAAGTAGATAGTAGGGAGAGTGATTTACTCATCTCAGAGAGTGGTCAAAAGAGGTAGGGAACACAGGGGACTGCTCCAGGAACAAAGGAGCTGGCAGGCACCTGTCTAACTTGCTTACACAAAGCCCTGAACCCCTGTGCTTTAGTAGATCCACCCTTCCAAATCATGTTTTCCTCAGTTCTACTAATGTGGCTTCTTCCCCCAGAAGACCAGCACAAACCTCACCAACACTGCATCTACACCCACAACTTTTGCGGTGGTCGGGGGGGGGTCAGGTCTGATGGCAGTGGTGGCAGGGCACATTATGAAGCAGACCAGCACATACCTTGTTACAACATGCTCCACATGGTAGGGAGCTGCCCACCACAGGTAAAGAGAACCTCTGCAGACAACTGGACTGAAGGAAAAAGCAGCCAGGACTAAACAGTAGGGCACATGCAACACACATAGGAAATACTCCCTGAAGTGCCAGCTCCTAGAAAACAGGGGACACTGGACTGCAGGGCACTAATGAACCTCTTCTTCATAAAGCTATCATCTTCAAGGGCAAGAGACATGGCTGACTTTCCTATCACAGAGAATCAAAGCATTAGACAAAATGAGAAGACAGAGGAATATGTCCCAAATGAAAGAACAGAACAAAACCAGAGCAAGAGACCCAAGTGAAGTGATATATGCAATATGCCAGATAGAGAATTTAAAGTAATGATCATAAAGTTACTCACTGGACTTGAGAAAATCATAGAAGACATCAATGAGGTTTTTTTTAAAAGATTTTTTAAAAACAATCAGACGAAGAGCATAATAAATGAAATTAAAAATACATGTAATAGAATAAATAGCAGGCTAGATGAAGCAAAGGAATGAATTAATGGCCTGAAAGATGGAGTAATGAAAGTAATCAAGTTGACCAAATGAGAGAATAAAGAATTATACAAAATAAGAAAAGACTTAGGGAAATCAGTAACTCCAACAAGTATAATATGTGCATTATACAGATCACAGAAGAAGAGAGAAAGGAGGAAGAGAATTTATTTGAAGAAAAATAATAGCTTAAAACTTCCCTAATCTGGGGAGGGAAACAGATATCTAGATACAAGAGGCACAGAGATGCCCCAACAAAATCAACCCAAGGAGGTCCACACCAAGACACATAGTAATTAAAATGGCAAACAGTGATAAAGAAAAAAATTGAAAGCAGCAACAAGAAAGATGACACTTACATACAAGGGAAAGTCCACAAGTTTATTCAGCAGAAACTTTGCAGGCCAGAAGGGAGTGGCATAACATATTCAAAATGCTGAAATGGAAAAATCTGCAGCCAAGAATATACAATAGGGTTCTCAGTCAGAAAAGGGGAGAAAGACAAACAAAAACTAAAGGAGTTTATGACCACTAAACCAGCCTACCCTACAAGAAATATCAAAGGGTACTCTGAGTATAAAGGAAAAACCATGAGAGCATAAAAATTTAGAAGCATAAACACAGTAAAAATAAGTATATCTATAAAAATCAGTCAAGAGATTCACAAAATAAAATGATGTAAAATAGGACACCATATACCTAAAACCGAGGGGGAAGGGAGTAAAGAACTGGAGCAGGGCACCTGAGTGGCTCAGTCAGTTGAGCATCTGCCTCTTGATTTCAGCTTAGGTCATGGTCCCAGGGTCATAGGATAGAGCCCCATGTCGGGCTCTGCCCTTAGTGTGGAGCCTGCTTAAGAGTCTCTTCTCTTTCTTTTCTCTTCTCTCCCACCCACCTCCATTTCTCTCCCTCACTCACGCATTCTCTCCTCAAAAAACACACACACACAAAAAAAAAACAAAAAACAAAACAAACAAAAAAAAACCCAAAAAACAAAAAAACAAAAAAAAAGAAAGAAAATCAAAACCAAAAAAATCTTAAGTGACCATCAACTTAACATACATGTTAAATACAAATTGAATAGTCACCGCAAATCAAAACCCAGTAATTGATATGCAAAGAATAAAGAAAATGAAATCCTAGTATGTTACTAAAAAAAAAGCCAATAAATCATGAAAGAGAGCAAGAGAATGGTCAGAGAAAGTTACAAAAACACCACAAAAGGTAACAAAATGGCAATGAACACATGTATCATACATATCAATAATTACTTTTAATATAAATAGACTAAACACTATAATCAAAAGACATAATGAGACAGAGTAGAAAAAAACCCAGGAGTCATCTATATGCTGCTTAAGAGACTCATTTCAGACCTAAAGACAACCTGCAGATTGAGAGTGAGGGGATGGATGAATATTTGTCATGCAAATGAAGGTCAAAACAAAGCTGAGGTAGCAGTACTTATATCAGACAAAATAAATTTTAAAACTAAGAATGTAACAAGAGACAAAGGAGGCCACTATATAATAATAAAGGATAAATCTAAGAAGAGGATACAGTTGTGAATATTTATGCACCCAACCTGAAAGCACCCAAATACATAAAACAGCTAATAACAAACATAAAGGAACTAATAGATAATAATACAATAATAGGAGATCTTAACACCCTACTTACATCAATGAACATATCACCAAAACAGAAAATCAACAAGGCAACAGTGACTTTGAATGACACACTGGACCACACGGTCTTAAATATATTCAGTACATTCCATCCTAAAACAGCAGAAGACACATTCTTTTCAAGTGCATATGGAACATTTTCCATAATAGACCACAGATTAGGCTGCAAGTCTCAACAAATTCAAAAAGATTGAAGTCATCCCATGCATCTTTTCTGACCACAATGCTATGAAACTAGAAATCAACCACAAGTAAATATCTGGGAAGAGCACAAATACATGGAGGTTAAGTAACATGCTACTAAACAATGAATGTATCAACCAAGGAATCAAAGAAGAAATAAAAAAATACATGGAGACAAATGAAAACACAACATAAAATCTTTAGGATGCAGCAAAAGGTGTTCAAAGAAGCAGGTTTATAGCAGTAGAAGCTGCCTTCAAATGCAAGAAAAATTTCAAATGAACAACCTAACCTCACACCTAAAGGAGCTAAAAAAAAAAAAAAAGAACAAATGAAACCCAAAACCAGCAGAACGAAGGAAACAAAGATTGAGTAGAAATAAATGACATAGAAACTAAAAAACAACAGAACAGATCAATGAAACCAGGAGTTGCTTTTTTGAAAAGATAACATAATTGATAAATCTCTAGCCAGACTCACAAAAAAAAGAAAAAGAAAAGAAAAAAAGGAGAACTCAAAATCACAAATGAAATACAAACAACTGTAAGATAGTATTATGAAAAATTATATGCCAACAAATTAGACAATATAGAACAAATGGGTGAATTCCTAGAAACATATAACTTACCATAACTGAACCAGGAAGAAAAAGAAAATTTGAACAGACTGATTACCAGACATGAAATTGAATCAGTAATCAAACAACTCCCAACAGGACCAGATGGCTTTGCAGGCAAATTCTACCAAACTTTTAAAGAAGACTTAACACCTATTATTTGCAAACTATTCCTAAAATTAGAAGAGGAAAGAAAACTTCCAAATTCATTATATGAGGCCAGTATCACCCTGATACCAAAGACAGATAAAGACACCACAAAAAAAGAGAACTACAGGCCAGTATCTCTGACGAACACAGATATACAAATCCTCAACAAAATAATAGCAAACCAAATCCAATAATACACTAACAAAATCAGCTACCATGATCAAGTGGGATTTTTTCCTGGGATGTAAGTGTGGTTCAATCAATAAATCAACATCATACATCACATCAAGAAGAGAAAGGATAAAAACCATATGATCACTTCAATACTTGGAGAAAAAAATTATTTGACAAAATACAAAATCCATTCGTGATAAACAACTTCAACAATGTCAGTCTACAGGTAACATGCCTCAACATAATAAAGGCCTTATATGAAAAACCCACATAAAACATCATACTCAATGGGGGAAAACTCAGAGCTTTTCCCCTAAGATTAGGATCAAGACAAGGATGTTTACTCTTAACCACTTTTATTCAACACAGTACTGGAAGTTCCAGCCAGAATAATCAGACACAGAAAGAAAAAAAAATCCAGATTGTTAAGGAAGAAATTAAAACTTTCACTATTTGCAGATGACAGATTATACATAGAAAACCCTGAAGACTCCACCAAAAAAATACTAAAACTGATAAATGAATTCAGTAAAGTCACAGGATATAAAGGCAATAAACAGAAATATGTTGCATTTCTATGCACTAATAATGAAGCAGCAAAAAAAAGAAAAAAAATTAAGACAACACTCCCATTTACAATTGCATGAAAAATAATAAATATCTATGAAAAATCTTAACCAAAGAGATGGAAGATCTGTACTCTGAAAACTATAAAACTCTGATGAAATAAAGTGAAAGCAACAACAACAACACAAAAATGAAAATACATTCTATACAATGGGTTGGAAGAAAAAAATTATTGTTAAAATGTTTATACTACCAAAGGCAATCTACACATTTAATGCAATTCCTATTAAAATACCAACAGCATTTTTCAAAGAACTATAATAAATAATCCTATAATTTGTATGGAACCACAAAAGACCCTGAATGCCCAAAGCAATCTTGAAAAAGAAGAAAAATGGAGGTATCACAATTCCAGACATCAAGTTATATTACAAAGCTGTGGTAATCAAAACAGTATGGGACTGGCATAAATGTAGACACGTGGACCAATTAAACACAATAGAAAACTTATAAATAAACTCACAATAATATGGTCAGTTAATCTTTGACAAAAGAGTAAAGAAGATTCTATGGGGAAAAGATGGATTCTCTTCAACAAATAGTGTTGGGAAAACTGGTCAACCACATGCAAAAGAATGAAATTGAACCACTTTCTTACATCATACACAAAAACGAGCTCAAAATGGATTAAAGACCTATATGTGAGGCATGAAACCATAAAAATCTTAGAAGAGAGCACAGGCAGTGATGTCTCTGAAAACAGCCATAGCAACATTTTTGTAGAAACATCACATGAGACAAGGGAAATAAAGCAAAAATAAACTATTGGGACTACACCAAAATAAAAAAAAAAAACTTTTGCACAGTGAAGGATATAATAAAAACTGAAAGACAACCTACTGAATGGGAGAGGATATTTGCAAATGATATATCCAGTAAAAGGTTAGTCCCAAAATATAGAAAAAACTAATGCAACTCAACACTCCAAAACCAAATAATCCAATTTAAAAATGGGCAGAAGACATGAAGAGATATTTCTCCAAGAAGACATACAGATGGCTAACAGACACATGAAAAGATGCTCAACATCAGTCATTATTAGGGAAATGTAAATCAAAACTACAATGAGATATCACCTCACAGCTGTCAGAATGACTAGAATCAAAACACAGGAAAAAAGTCTTAGTGAGGATGTGGAGAAAAAAGAACCCTCGTGCACTGTTGGTGGGAATGCAAACTGGTATAGCCACTGTGGAAAACAGTATGGAGGTTTCTCAAAGTTAAAAATAGAACTACCCTATGATCCAGTAATTGTGTTACTGGGTATTTACCTTAAAAGTACAAAAACACTAATTCAAAGGGATACATGCACCCCTATGTTAATTACAGCACCATTTACAATAGTCACATTTTGGAAGCAGCCTAAGTGTCCATTGATAGATTAATGGATAAAGAAGTGTTACATATACACAATGGAATATTATTCAGCCCTAAAAACAAATGAAATCTTGCCATTTGCAATGACAGAGATGGAACTAGAAAGTATAATGTTAAGTGAAATAAATCAGAAAAAGATAAATACCATATGATTTCACCCATATGTAGAATTTAAGAAATCAAACAAATGAGCCAAGGCAAAAAGAGAGAGAAGGAGAGAGAACCAAGAAAAAGACTCCTAACTATAGAGAACAAACCGATGGTTAACAGAGAGGAGGAGTGTGAAATAAGTGATGGGGATTAAGGAGTACACTTATTACAATGAGCACTTCTCATTGTACACCTGAAACAAAAATGACACTATCTTAATTATACTGGAATTAAAATATAATTAAAAAATAATTTAAAAATAAAAATAAAAAGCAAAGCTACCATTGTGAAAATGAAACAGCAGGCAACCAACTAGGATAAAATACTTGCAAATCATATCTCTGACAAAGGACTTATATGTGGAATTTGCAAAGAATTAAGACAAGACTACCCACAAGCCAATTCAAAATGGACAGAAGATTTGAAGACATTTCATTAAAAGAAAATAAATAGGGGCAACTGGGTGGCTCAGTTGGTTAAGTGTCCAACTTTGACTCAGGCCATGATCTCGCAGTTTGTGAGTTCCAGCCCCTCATCAGGCTCTGTGCTGACAGCTCAGAGCCTGGAACTTGCTTCAGATTCTCGGGTCTCCTTCTCTCTCTGCCCTTCCCTGTTCATGCTCTGTCTCTCAAAAATAAATAAACATTAAAATTCTTTAAAAAGTAAAAGAAAATAAACATATGGCAAATAAGCACATGAAAATACATTTAACCAGGGTGCCTGGGAAGCTCAGTCAGTTAAGCATCCAACTCTTAATTTTGGTTCTGGTCATGATCTCACAGTTCATGGGATTGAGCCCCACATCAGGCTCCATGCTGACAGCACAGAGCCTGCTCGGGATTCTCTCTCTCTCTCTCTCCCTCTCTTTGCCCCTCCCCCATTTGCACAGGTTCTGTTTCTCTCAAAATAAGTTAAATTAAAGAAGAAAATACATTTAACACCAACTGAGTTTAGGGAATGCAAATTAAGTCCTGCTGATGTATCCCTTGATCCTTATTAGAATGGCTCCAATTTTAAAAGGACTGATCATATTAGGTGCTGGCACCAATGTTGAGCA
The DNA here is from genome assembly GCF_018350195.1 of Panthera tigris. Classification (NCBI taxonomy): domain Eukaryota; kingdom Metazoa; phylum Chordata; class Mammalia; order Carnivora; family Felidae; genus Panthera; species Panthera tigris. The sequence goes on along the minus strand of NC_056667.1, from coordinate 136,852,801 downwards.
GCTAGAACTGTTATATACTACATATGGGAATATAAAATGGCACAACTATTTTGGAAAACAGATTGGCAGTTAAAAAAATTTAAACATATACCATATAACCCAGCCATTTTTTATCCTAGGTATTTACCTATAATAAACATGAGCTTATATCCACTCAAACACTTGTTTATAATTATTCATAGAACCTTTATAGTAGTTAACACTGGAAACAAAATGTCTACCAGACGGTTAAACGAATTATGGAATACTACTGAGAAATAAAGAGTAAAGAACTAGTGTTACATGTAATGACATGGTTGAATCTTAAAGCAACTGTGTTAGGTGCAAGAAACCAAAAATAGAAGAGTACATATTTCACAATTCCTTTTATATAAAATTCTAGAAGATACAAATTAATACATAGTGAGAGAAAGCACATTGGTGGTAGTCTGTAGATATGAGTAAAGGGAGGGAAGAATGCATTTTGATGAGTAGGAAGGAAATTTTGGAGGTGATGAATGTGTGTATTATATACCTTGCAGCGATGGCTTCATTATTATTAACATATGTTAAATGGTATCAGTTGTACATTTTCAATATACAGATGATCATACTTCGATAAGTATTTAAAAAGAAATTACCAAGAATTATATATCAAAAGACAACAATATCAAGAGTTAATGGGTGGATGTATTTGCTACCTATACACTTTACCATGGACTTTAAGTAGACTATATAATGTGTTCATAAAACTAAAGAAAAAAATACAGACAATGCATTTTTTTAATGAGCAAATATTTAAATAGGCACTCCACAAAAGAAGATACTCAAATTTTCAATAAACATGTAAAAATTTGCTTAGCATTGGCAATTATTAGGGAATTGCAAATTAAAGCTATTATAAGACCCACCAAGATATAAAATTGAAGGAACTGACACCACCGAGTCTTCACAAGAATGTAGGGTAATTGGAGCCCTTAAACAGTGCTGGTTTGACGTGTAGTGTTACAATCACTTTGGTAAACTACCAGTATATACTAAAGGTAAACAAATTTATCCTATGACCCAGTAATTTTAATTGTCTAACAAGAGACATGTAAAATAATATTCATAATTTCATTCATCATAGCCCTTGTTTAGAAAGAGCCAAATGCCAATTTTAGGATAGGAAAGAATATTAGATAAGAAAAATGAATGAGGGGTGCCTGGGTGGCTCAGTCAGTTAAGTGTCTGACTTCAGCTCAGGTCATGATTTCATGGTTTGTGAGTTCAAGCCCCACATTGGGCTCTCTGCTGTTAGCACAGAGCCTGCTTCAGATCCTCTGTTTCCCCTCTCTCTACCCCTCTCCTGTTCTCTTGCTCTCTCAAAAATAAACATTAAAAAAATTTTTAAATGAATGAACTCCCTAACATAAGATATGAACTTGGGGTCGTTATGATTGATATGTCACTGTAGATTCATCAATTGTAACAACTCTGTCAATGTGGCAGAGCATGTTGATAATGGGGGAGGCTACACATAAGTGGGGGCAGGAGGTATATGGGAAATCTCTACCTTCCCTTCAATTTTTCCATGAACCTAAAACTGCTCTTAAAAACACTCTTTAAAAGAAATGAACTACTGCTTACACAACAGTATGGATAAATTCATGAGCATAATGTTGAATGAAGGAATATGGACACAAAAAACATATACTATATTATACCATTCATATGAATTTTTTGATAACTACTGATTAGGAGGCTACAAAATGAAACTTCTGAAGTTCTGGAAATAATCTAGTTACTTGGCTGTATATTATGTAAAATATTATGAAATTGTACAAGTTTTTTGCCCTTAAGTAGTATTTTGTTTAAAAAAAAACTGATTAAGTATAAATCCCTATAATGTAAAATCAAAAAACTGAGTTTATGCATATACTTACTTAAAAGTACATACAGTTAACTCATAGATACTAAATACAAAGATGGACATGTGCAGGTATACGAATGGAATATTTCTGAAAAAATACACAAGAAACTAATTATAGTAAAAATGGGACCTATACTTGCTTTTCCTATTATATTCTTTTGCATCTTTTGCAAAAAGATGGAATTTACATCCTCTATGTGTATTTTCTATTGTAAACAATAAATAAAAGGAGTACAAGAAGAAAACATTAACAAAATATTACACTTTTCTGGAATCTGTTTAACTTGTATTAATCTTTTGCTTCTATAACCTAGGGTTTGAAAAAGTATTAAAAAAATTTTGTAAGTGACCTAAATTAACATGTAGAAAATTGTATAGAATTTGGTTTAGAAATAAAATCCTAAATTCTGTTTTTTTTAATTCTTATTATTCATGAATTTAAGAACATAATCAAGATTTTCTAATAGAACTGTTTCTCAGTGAATTAATTACACCATTGAGAGTCCCTTCGTTCTCATCCTAATACATCAAGAACATTTTAGGGAATAAGGAGAATTTAGAGTGTAGGTTCTACTGTTCTATTGTTATGAGGCTGAGCTTTTGCTGTACAAATGGAAATAATGTTTGCTATTTTATCAATTCTTTGAGCTTTTTTCACTTCTTGCAGAGATAGAGTTTGGGGCATCATTTGGCCAAAACCTTAATTAGCTGTTAGAATCCAAAGGCTTAAGAGGACCTAAACATCTCTGTAAAAGTCAAGTTTGGAGAAATATTCAAACATGATTGATAGATGTTAAGAAATTACAGTACATTGACCTTAGATTTATTCTCCAGAGAAGTTTTGATCAAACAGAAGAAAAGCATGTGAGTTTCCTTGCATTGGCTCCAATTTAGAGACTCATGTCGATATGGCCTTTCCAGGGATGTTAGGCGCCAATGTTGAAACTGTAATTTAAAGAGCACCAAAGTTAAAATTCACAAGCTAAGGAACAACTTGTTTTCACAGCAATGAGAGCTGGCATGGCAAACACTTCTCAGTGGTGACTTACATACTTATTCAGTGATTTAGACTGCTTCTCTGGCACGGGTCAAATGGCATATTAACATGGGATATAATCCTTTCTCACTCTGTAGGCAATGGCTCAGTGTGATATTGGCACCATATTAAGCTTCATTAACCCTACAACACGTTGCCTTCTTACTCTTGGCACTCTCCTGCAGGCTGCAGGCAGTAACCCATGAGTAATCTGATTACCTACAACCGACTGTAGCCGCATGGAATGGAGGCTGACTACAGAGTGGAACACAATTACAGTCTTTTGAGATTCAATTAGAAAGCTGTTGGTAGAGCTTCGTTTCTGTAACTGGCTCCAATAACCCCTCTTGAACTGCACATTTCTTTAAGAGCTCATAGTAAATAACTAACTTAAAAAGCTTCACCTGTTCTTCATATGCCTTTTAGAATTTGTCCTCAAGTGCATAGCAAACTAGGTTTTCAGTTAGAAACAATAACTATTTCCATAGACTCTACATGGGATTTTTTTCCTCTCTAAAGGGGAAACATTATTCATCTCTTTCACATAATTATTCTGATTTTAGTTTTGTTAATGGACATTAAAAATAAATGCTACTTAGCATGGAGGTGAACATTGTCAAAGGCTAATTGTCCTTTAAAACCTGAAGTTAAGAAAAATTTTGCATTTGAAAAAACAAAATTAAGACAAAGACGTTCTAGACTGGATTATGTCATTCTGTGCTATCTCAAACATCAATTACACTAGATATACAAATCCATAAGATTTCATTCTTTGCTCGCTAGTGGTCTGGATTCCTAATTGCACATTTAAAATGAAGTGGTTTTAAAATGCATACTTGGAAGAAACACATTAGTTAGAAGATGCCTCGTATAAATTAGAACATATTTGGTAATGGAGTGTTTGTCTATTGAATTATTTTTGCCCCCAAACTTGTCTCATCTTGCTTATTTATTGTGGGATTTGCTTTTTCTATTCTGAGAATTCTAGAATGAATATGAATTTCAGAGACAGACTTGAGCTTCAATCCTGGCTTTGCTACAATCTACAAGATCTTTAGAAGTTATTTAATTTTGAACCTCAGTTTTCTCTATTTTGAAACAGGGAATAAAAATACCTTATGACAGTGTTGTTGCAATGATTAACAGCACATGATGAGGGAATGGCACAGGGCATGGCATATAGTAAACACTCAACGCACGTGCTTTTCTTACTAAATTTCTAGATCTCACTGGAAACAGCACTGGCTTATTGTAAATTCATATCTTTGTTTTTATCACTATGTATAAGTTATCTGGTTTGATGACATAAGCATCTATTTTTATGTTATGAAACTAGAGAATCATCACTAATTATTGAAATACATTACTTACAGGCATTTATTTCAAGCCCTGAGTTTCAGTAAGAGGTATCGGGAGTTTGAGTGCCAATGATATTTTCCTTTTATTCCCAGTCCTTTTTTCAAAGAAAATGTGAATACACAATCAGCTTATTAAATTCAACCAAGTTCCAAAAAACTCAAGCCAACACTCCAGACTAATGCCAGTTCCTTGACCTCTGTGAGGTAAATGCGTGGAGTCTGAAAATACAAGCATTTTAAAATCTAAAAAGCTAGGCAGTTATAAATGCTCAGAGTATATGAAAATCTTTCTACTTGACTCTGCAGGTAAAAAGCTAGTAAACTACTGAATGCTAAACACTTTCTTCACAACAGTGAAAAGGTATCACTGAGGAAATCCTTTTCCTCCCTTGACTCTGTAGATTACCATGTGTCTGGTGAATGCACACTGCAACTGCAGAACCAGTGTGTATTTGATAACCACTGGTGTGTGAGGCCATGTCACCCATTAGCATCCATGAGTCAGATGGCTTAGTTAAGTCTACTCATCACTTACAATAATTGAATCAGACTAGCACTGATCCATTTTGTGGTCCAACATGACATACCTCACTTTATCATTATCCATAATGAGTCACTCTGTGTCAAGGGAACTGGTCAAGTTTAGCATTTGTTATTAATCACCAGGATTTTAGGGACAATTTTTCAGTTTTGCCAACACATGTTGCTAGATTTCTATTATTGAAATTAACTATAGCTGGCTCATTAATATAGGAAAGCCAAATGGAGCCCTGAGATTCCAAAGTGTCTTGTTTCAAAGTGAACTACTTTTCAAAGAATAATCCTGAAGGCAGCACTGGCTATATCACCAGGCATGGATATGTCTGGAAGAATAGAAAACTGGTGTACGTTAGTCTATTTATTTTTTATTCTTGTTTTTCATTTGGCCCTTAGGCATGTCCATATCACCAGTGGGAAATCTGGATCAATAATAGTTCAGATGAAAGACATGGAAGGTCTTCTGGGGTTGGTTTTAACTTTTTAAGCATCAGATAAAATAAGCCCTTTTTAAAAAGTACAGAAACTCAATTTGTAGATTGTTTGGTCAATATTGTTCATAACTTTCATGAAAGTATTGCAAGTTTTTTTTTTCTTTTTTGGATCTAGGCCTAGAGTAAAATAATCAACAAAACAAAGCTTGGCAACAAACTGTTATTTTCATTTGTTCCCACATGTTTTCCCTTTTAAAAAAATCTATTCCTTCATCCATAGCTAAGATTATATTACCCCTGCTTTGACTAACAGATTTCATACTTTTCTGCCTCCGGAACTTATACTCCTACCCATCCTGATTTCTCCTGTCCACATAATTTTCTCTTTTCATATTGATCTTCTTCAAAAATGCCACCAGCAGCCTCCACTTGTCTGTTCTTGTTCTTAGGCCAGTCTCAGCTGATTCTTATGTTTCTTTGACCTCATATCCTGATTCAAGATTTTACTGAAGCTTTTCATGAAGAGCATGTAAAGTTACAAGGTATACACACAAATGGCCTCGAGATGCCCTCTAAACATGTCCGCTCTTCTTCCAAAGTTCCTCTTTTCCCAGGTACTACGTCATCCTTTCATTATTTAGAAAACTCTCTCTTCCTCCAATGCATCTTCACTTCTAATCTGGCTCAGCAAAACAAAGCATCTGCCTCAGCATCTGTGCTGGGTGGGGATGGGGTTAAGAGTGGTGGTATAAACAATGTATCTCATGAGTCACAAATGCATTATTTCCTCTAATATTCACAACACTCCAAAGGAGGAAATGGAGCATCAGAAATGTTCAGTACCCAGCATCAAAATTAAGGGGCACAGCTCGGAGACAGACCAGGCCAAGCTAGCTCTGAAGCCCTGGTCATTGCACCATACTAGTATGAGGTAGTTTTAGGGGATATTTAAATATTTTGGTAATTATGTATTTACTGTAATATGCATTTAAAATATAATACAAAAAAACATGATTTTACATATACTATTACTAAATTTAACAAAAAACAAGTGAGTTGATTCAAACTTGTTTTCATATAAATTATTAAATGATAGTGCAGCTGCCCCACAGATGTGGGAAAGAACGAAATACAGTTGTGGAAATACTATATGACCTTATACTTTTTTAGTTCTCCCAACTGCTCTCTATGGATCTCCATATAGTATTTAACTTGAAAGGTCTCTGTGCTTCAGTGCTATCCTATCTAAAATGTCTACTAGCCCCATGTCTTCTTGCTGAAATCCAGCTTAAATGCACTCCCTTAACACAACCTTTCCCAAATGTCCCTCTTCTGAAGATCTGCATCCATATACTGACATGGCACTGAGTGGAGTATATGCTTTTTTGACTAGATTTATTCATGTGTTTGTTCTGTCCTTTTTACCTTGTGGTCTGGAGCTTCCTTATTTATATCCCTATAGCTCCCGTTCCCACAGCACTTGGCTCAAACATAGGCACTCAGTAGAAGTTGCTACAGAAAAGTCAAAAAGACTGGGTTCAAATCCCACCACCTGCAATTTATTAGCTCTGGGACCCAGGACAAACAAAATTTGAGTCTTTGTGAGGATTACATAACTTGTCAACTTAACATGAATGTCTTAGCAGAGAATCAATATACATTAGTGTTTCTTGTTTCTACTTCCAATATTTTCTGAAAAAAATGTACACAAAAGATTGACATAAAAATTATATTCATTTATTTAAGCTTCACCTCTAATTGTTACATGCTCTTGCAAATAACTTAGGTATTATTTAGATAAATATTCAACAAAGTATCCATTTGCTGAAATGCTCATAAAATTTATATTAGTCGGGATTTATTTGAATGCATGTGACTGAATATCAACCCAAACTTATAGAAGAAAAAGAAATCTTAAAATAGAGAATATGAATGTATGAATATTCATTGTCTTAAGAAACTACAGCCCCAGGCTTAGGATTTACTTTAGATATAGCTTGATCTAGGGTGCACAGGTAATGTCACCAGAGCTCTGTTTCTCTCCACCTCTTCTTTCCCTGTGTTAGTTTTATTCTTAGATACTTTGTTTTCTTAAGCAGCACCTGGCCTACATAGCCCTTTTAACTAGTATCCTTAAGGCAGGAGCTTCTCTATCAACATGTGTCTCATTCCCTTAGTCCTGAAGGATTTTTACTGGGCTTTATTGAGTTACATGCCCACCCTAGAAGCAATCACTGTGACCCAGTATGTTGGGTCAATTCTAATTGCCTCACTGGCCCAGGGGTTGGTGTAAGAAGAAGAAACTGATTGACAGTCCCATCAGCTCCAGAAAAGAATGGATTCAGGACAGACATGAAATAGATACTCTGTCCAAAGAAAAGTGAGGTAGAATGAACACAAACATTCTAGGACTGGTGTAACACATGTTCTTGGCGCTTCACTCATATTCCTCAGTACTCACTGTTCCACTAACATGCTCACAGCATCCTATAGCCCTTAAATTTACCTCCACCCAAGAGCTTTCTTTTGGCCAGGCCAACCTACAGGGCAAGAAGTCAGTGAGGGGGAATGCCCCTGAAGGCATACCTCAACCAATGATTCAGGAAGAACAGGTAGATAAAAACCTCAGCTCCCTCTGTCCTTTATCAAGGTATCTTGGAGGCATGGTAACACTATTTATTGGCTTCTTTCCCTTCCTTGGCTTCTTCTCCATTTTTCTTCTTCCTAAGATGAGCTTTCACATTAATTGCTTACGCACACCTCCTAATCTTGGGGTCTGTTTCTGAGGGCAATCCAATCCTTCTCATCTCCCCTCAGAAAACTAGTAAGAAATCTCTAATCATTTCCAAACTTTTCTAGGTAGAATTTTCTCATTGCAATTAACTTCATGAAAATGGAATAGTTATACTGGGATTGTTATTATTTTCTCTGTGATCTGTGAAAATAGGAAAAAATCCTCTAGATGAGTGAACATAATGGCTGATAACACATTAGATGGGATGTAGGTGAGAAGCAGTCCTGCTTTTTTCCCCTGCACCTTTTCTTCCAATTGAAAATTTCTTCTTTTGCTATCATGTTAAGGGTATCTAAGACCCATGAAAGAATTTTAAACCAGGTTTAAAAACACCAGAAAAAGAAGAGCAAAGCTGGAGGTATAAAAATCTGAGATTTCAAGATATACCACAAAGCTGTAGTAATCAAAACAATATGGTACTAGCACAAAAATACACATAGATCAATGGAACAGAACAGAGAGCCCAGAAATAAACCCACACTTATATGGTCAATTAATCTATGACTAAGGAGGAAAGAATATTCAAAGGGAACAAGTCTTTTCAACAAATGATGCTGGGAAAACTGGACAGCTACATGCAAAAGAATAAAACTGGACCACTATCTTATACCATCCACAAAAATAAATTCAAAATGGATCAAAGACCTAAGTGTGAGACCTGAAGTTGTGAAATCCCTAGAAGAAAACATAGGAATTAATTTCTTTGATATTAGCTGTAGAAATATTTTTCCAGATAGGTCTCTGAGGCCAGGGAAACAAAAGCAAAAATAAAACTACTGGGATGACACCAGCATAAAAAGCTTTTGCACAGTGAAGGAGACCATCAACAAAGTGAAATGGCAGCCTATTGTATGGGAGAAGATATTTGCAAATAATATATCTAATGAGGGATGAATATCAAAATATATAAAGAACTTATACAACTTAACAAAAAAATACACAAATAATCCAATTTTTTTAAATAGGTAGAGGACATGGGTCCTCTTTTCCAAAAAAGACAGCCAACAAACACATGAAAAGATGTTCAACATCACTAATAATCAGGGCAATGCAAATTAAAACCACAATGAGGTATCACCTTATACCTGTCGGAATGGCTAAAATTAAAAAAAAAAAAAAACACAAATAACAAATGCTGGCAAGGATCTTGAGAAAAGGGAACTCTGATGCACTGTTGGTAAGAATGCAAATTGTTTCATCCACTCTAAAAAACAGTATGGAATTTCCTTAAAAAAGTTAAAAATAGAATTAACATATGATTAGTAATTCCACTATCTGGTATTTACCCAAAGATTATGAAAATACTAATTTGAAAAGATATATGCCCCCTCTGTTTATTGCAACATTATTGACAATAGTCAAGATATGGAAGAAACACAAATGTCCATCAGTGAATGGATAAAGAAGAAATGGTACATACACACACACACACACACACACACACACACACACACACAAAAGAATGAAATCTTGCCATCACAACAGCACAGATGAACCACAACGCTAAGTGAAATGTCAGTCTGAAAAAGACAAATAACCATATGATTTCACTCCTATTAGGAAGAAACAAAACAAATGAACAAAGAAACAAAAAGACAAACCATCAAAAAGTCTCTTAAACACTGAGAACAAACTCGTGCTTGCCAGAGGGAGGTGAGCAGTGGGGCCCAGGCGGGGAGAATAGATAAAAGCAATTAAGAGTACACTTACCTTGATAAGCACTGGGAAATGTATAGAATTGTTGAATTATGTTGTGCACCTGAAACTAGCATGACCCTGTGTGTTAATTATGCTTGAAAAAAGAAAAAAAAAAGAAAACACTTGACTCAAAGATAAGCTCAGTTTTCAAATCTAATGCAAAAGAAACACAATCACTTTTGTCATTCTAACCTGTCACTTGGCAGCACAGTTTATGCTTTGATCCAATTAATTTCTACAAATCAGATGTGTGGAAAAACAAAGATACAATTCATAAATCCAGTGAAATTGTTATCAACTATAAAAAGTAGAGAATATTGTCTCAATTCTCAAGGAAAGTTTAATCTAGTAGCAAGGGAAGACTCAACGAATAAAGAATGCAAGGAATCTGAAAATGTCTGTGAAGGTTGCATAAGCAAACACTTTTGGAGTTTGGGAAATGGAAAATAAAGATAGTCAAGAAGGCACAACCGATGTGAACACGGACAAAATTAGGTCAAAAACATATGTTCTGGCAGGCATGAAATTGATTGGTTTAGCCAATAGGACTTGATTAAGAATGACCTTTTCCAGATGTCCCTTACTCATGCAATTTGCAGATTGGGGATTTTGAAATGTTGCTTTTCGATCACTTGCATTTGGGTGCTGGGAAGGGATGAAGGGGGAGTGAAACTGAAAGGAAGAATTCATGTCAAGGGTTTGGGGAAAATATATGAAGCTGGTGACCTCACTTGTAGCTCTTTCTAGGTCCCATTTGTAAGTTTTTCTTCTCACAGGCCTCTTAATGTTGGCATATTTCCTACTTTCATTCTAGCTTCTTTTATTGAATTACAGCCTTGATAATCATGTTTATCCCAGTATCTTTAATAATCATCTATGTGTTGGTGACTCCCCAGTTAGCTCTTCAGTCCAAAGCTCTCTCATGAGCTACAGACTGAGTTTACACAATTGCTTAATCAAAATCCCTACTTATAGGTCTTATATACACCTCAAACTTAACATGCTTAAGACTGCAATTCTCTTTCCCATAAAATTTGCTCTACCTATATATAGCCTTTCTCAACTCAGTTGATATCAACTCAGACTTTCAGTTGCTCAGTCCAAAAACCTTGAAGTCATTCTAAAAATCTTTTCTTTCATAACCACACATCCAATCCAATGTGAAATCTTGTTGGCTCTACCTTCAAGATACATACAGACCACTTCTCACCACTTTTCATTGCTACAATCCAGGTCCAAGCTGTCATTTTTCACCTGGACATTACATTTGCCTTCTACTGGTTTTCAGTCTTTTATCCTTCTTTTACCTTGAGACTATTAGAAATCCTCATGTCATTCCTCTGCTCAAAACCCTGCTCTCCCATTTTTCTTACTAAAAACCAAGGCTCAGAGCAACCTGGAAGGCCTTATGTTATTTGGCTTCCTGTCTCCTCTCTGACTGCCCTTCTACTGATCTTCCCTTGACCAGTCTTCTCCATAGCATGTCCTCCTAGGCATTCCTGGACCCTGACCAGCCCGCCCTGTCCTGCTTTAGGACCTTACTTGTGCTGTTTGTTCTGCCTTTCATGTTCTTGATTCAAGTATTTGTTTGACTCATGTCTCACCTCCTCCAGCTCTTTGCTCAAATACTACTTTCTCAGTGAGGCCCTGACCACCTATTAAATGCAGGCACAATTCTCTCGCCATCTTATTCCCTGACACTTCTATAGCAGTTCTCTATTGCTGAGTAACAAATGGTCAACAAATATAGTGGCTTTAAATAGTGTGATTTTATTAGCTTACAGTTCTCTATAGTCAGAAGTCTGGCATAGTTCAGCTGAGTTCTCTGCCTAGGGTCTCACAAGGCTGACATCAAGGTGTTAGCCAGGCTAGGCTCTTATCTGGAGGCCCTAGGGAAGAATCCACTTCCAAGCTCATTCAACATTTTGGCAGAATTCACTTCTTTGCAGTTGTGCAGATGAGGTCTCCCTTCTTCACTGGATGCCAGCCAGAATTCTTATTTTCAGTTCCTAAACACCCCAAAGACCTCCCTACAATCCTTTCACACATGGCCCTCCGTCCTCTAACTTGCAATGGCACATTGCATACTTTCCGTGCTTCAAGTCCCTCTGACTTCCCCTCTGCCCTCACTTCAGTTTTTAAGAGCTCATGTGATTACATTAAGCCCTCTGGAAGAATTTAAATAATCTCCCTGTTTTAAGGTCAATTGGCTAGTGATCTAAAATGCATCTGTAAAGACCCTTTTGCCATATAATGTAACATATTCCCAAGAGTAATAACAGGGAGTAAAGGTGATGAGGGACAAAATTCTGCCTACTACCCTTCCCAAGCACCAAGAGCTATGCCTTCCTGGCATATGGTACATATGAATGATTACGTGGAAGCAGACACCTGAGCTAGAGACCTTATTTGCAGAACGTTGGTTTTTGCCTATTGCATTTGGAAGAAAAGCTTCTGAATCCTTCCAATTTGGATGTATTGGAATGTGAAAAATCACTTATGTTTGTTTTGATCTTTGAAGAAGGAAGAATCAGAGAATGAGAGAGGGAGAAGAAAGATGGTAAATGGAAGGATCAAGGTTGGGACAGAGTAGGAGAATGCCCAAGACCATGTGCATGGAGCCTCTGACTTTGTTTCACAAGAACAGAAAGTAGAGATTTTTCACATTTGTTAATATTGTCAGTCCCAAGACTCTCACTCTTGTGAGCCAGATCTGTTTTTCCAGGCTCTTAGAACTATAATTGTTTAACAAACCAGACACCCTTAGAGGTTTTCTTATATCTACAGACACATATTCTGCCTCTAATAGGAATTCTGGTAGGTGCGGCAAGTTCGCAAGGGCAGTCAGGGACTGGGAAGCTTGGGATGAAATTCATGGCTTTTTCTCCTTGGCAAGAAGATATTAGCATTTTATCTTTCTTATATTAAAACATAATATATTTGAATTTAAATATGAGAAATTACTTCATTTCCTACATGAATGCTTAAACTCATAGGGAAATTGATTTGGCAATTATGATAACATTTGAATATCAGAAAACTTTAGATTAATTAAAAATGATAAATTTGTCCTTTTTCAGCCTTGTGTCTGGCTTCACTCAACCATAAATATGCTGCCAATTTACGATTTTTCTCCTTCAGACTGAACTCTCAGTGTTCACATTCAAAGTATGGGGCCACCAGGGGCACCTAGTGGCTCATTTGGTTAAGTGTCCGACTTCAGCTCAGCTCATGATCTCACAGCTCATGAGTTTGAGCTGTGTTGGGCTCTGTGCTGACAGCTCAGTGCCTGGAGCCTGCTTCAGATCCTGTGTCTCCCTCTCTCTTTGCCCCCCTCCCCTGCTCGCACACAGTCTCTGTCTCTCAAAACTGAATAAACATTAATTTTTTTACAAAGTTCTAGGGGTCCAGTTGCCAATCTTTTCCTTTACTATCCACACTTAGTCCCTTCAATTGGCTGACTAGTCAGCCTGATACCTGATAGAGAGGACAGCTTTGGGTACCTTTCAGGAGTACCATTCTGCATGGCTCTCTTACTTTCCAAGGAAATTATGCTAGGAAAAAGAAATTATGCTAGAAGAATTGCTTAAAGAAGAATCAGATGTTTTCCTTCTAATTTTTTTTTCTTCTAGTTCTTCATTCAGTCATTCAACAAACCTGTGTTGAATATTCTGTTACATGGCAAACACGGACCATGTATCAGAAAGACAGGATTTGGGAATAGGTCCAAATAGTTTGAATTAATTGACTGGATTCTGGTGGAGAGTTAGTGGTGTATGGGAGGGGGGAAATGGGTTTGGGTGAATGTGGGGGAAACTCTGACTTACAGCAGGAGTGGGCAAACTGTAGTCTCCACACAGACTGCAAGTTAGAAAAGGTTTTGCACTGAGAGTCTGGGAAGATGGTAAAGTAGGAGGATCCTGAGCCCACCTTGTCCCTTGGACACACTGAGGTGACAATTACATGTATTGTAATTCACTCTGAAAATGACCTGAACACTGACACAAGAGATCTTCCATAGCTGGTCAGAGAGAGAAGGCCATATCAAAAAGGATAGGATGGGTGGAGACATGGTTGGGAACAAAACCCTCAGCATGACTAACCACAAATGAAAAAGACATCACATTCAGGGAAGAGAAAGGGAATCAGACTTCTCACTGGGCACTCACAGTACCCACACTGGGAAGACAAAGCCCTGTAATATCTGGCTTTGAAAATCAGCAAGGCTTAATGCCAGAAAGGCCAGACAGTTAGAGGAAACCAAGTTTCTGTTACTCTGTCCAGAGACAGCAGAAAAGCAGAAGCAGCAGTTTGAAGGTGCCTGGAGTCTACATGAAGATTTACCTATTTTAGAACATGTGCCAGAGGGGCAGGAATCTGCAGGAGATTTTTCCAAGAATAAGAGTGCCAGTAGGTACCCTTTTTCTTGCCCTTCCTCAGTCAAAATAGCCAATGCTCTTGGAAGCCAACATTTTCCATCTACCTTACTAGAATTCTCCTGTGTACCTGCCCTACCAAACACACCTGCCTGCAAAGTGACTACTGCCCTGAAGTGAAGGCAAGGGGAAAGATAACCATACACACTGAAGCACCCACGGTTTCTACAGCTGGGCTTCTTAGCAGAGTGTGCAGAAAGCAAGTCCTACCCTTTGCTCTTTGGTGTGCCCAAAGCTATCCCAAGCATCAAACGTAAATAGCCAGCCCAAAGGCTGGCCCCAACAAGCCCCGACCCCCAGTGTGTCCACAGCAATTGTGTCTCAGCCACAACAGAAGAATGCCTACAGCTCACATAGGGAGCACCAGATTCTGGTGAACAGGGTGGATTGTGCTACAGGACACCACAGGACTCTGCTGCACAAGGCCACTGTTTTTAAGACCAGGAGACATAGCTGACCTACCTAACACATGGAAAGAGACAGTTAGACAAATGAGGAGATAAAGGAATATGTCCCAAATGAAAGAACAAGACTAAAATCATACAAGAAGAGCTATGAAACAAAGATAAGCAATATACCTGATAAAGATTTCAAAGTAATGGTCATAAAAATACTAATATTGATAGCAGAGTGGATTAATTCAGTGAGAATTTCAATAAAGAGAAAAAACAAAAATAACCAGGCAGAGCTGGAGAATACAGTAACTTAGGGGATGCAAAGAACAGATCAGTGATTGCTAATACAAGGTAATGGAAAGCAACCAAGCTAAACAGCTAAAAGAAAAAAAATAATAAAAAATGAGAATATATTAAGACACCACTCTGACATTGTCAAGCATAATAACATTCACATTATAGGGATCCTAGAAGAAGGTGGGGGGCAGAAAAATTATTTGAAAAAATACTGGCTGAAAATTTCCCTAATTTGGGGAAGGAAACAGATATCTATGTCCAGGAATCAAAGAGAGTCCCAAACAAGATGAACCCAAGGAAGTCCACACTACATCAATTACATTTATAGAAACTCGTCAAGAGATACACAAAATAAAAAGATGTAAAATATGATATATACACAAAACATGGGAGGGGTAAAATTTTAGTGCTTTTAGAACATGTTCAAACTTTGGTAACTATCAATTTAATTTAGATAGCTAAACACCTAGGATGTTATATATGAACTCCATGATAACCACAAATTAAAAATCTGTAATACATAGCACACAAAAAAGACAAAGGAATCCAAGCATAATAGTAAAGAAAGCCATCAAACCACAAGGGAAGAGAGCAGAGGAAGAAGAAAGGAACAGAGAAGAACTACAAAAACAACCAGAAAACAACTAAAAAAAATAGCACTAAGTCCACACCTATCAATAATTACTTAAGAGTAAATGGCTAAATGCTCCAACCAAAATGCATAGGGTGGCATAATGGATTTTATATATATATATATATAGATAGATACACACACACACACACACACACACACACACACACACAGTCTTAAAATGTCATGGAAAAATTCAAGGAAATGGAAGGAAAAAAAACCTAGGGTAGCCATACTTATATCATAAAAAAATAGACTTTAAAGCAAAGACTGCAGCAAGATAGAAGGAAGGGCATTATGTAGTGATAAAGTAATCAGTCCAACAAGAGGATATAACTATTGTAAATATCCATGCACCCAACATAGGAACAACTAAACACATGAAGAAAACATTAATAGACATAAAGGGAGACATTGACCGTAATACACTATTAGTAAGGGATGTTAACACCCTACTTATATCAATGGATAGATCACCCAGACAAAAATTAAAACAAAAATAATAAAACATTGACCTTGAACAACACATTAGCCCAGAAGGACTTAACAGATATATATAGAACATTCCCTCCAAAAACAGTACACATTCTTTTCAACTGCACATGAAACATTCTCTATAATAAATCACATGTTAAACCACAAAACAAGTCTCAAAATTTAAGAAAATTGAAATCATATCAAGCATATTTTCCAACCACAATGGTATGAAACTAGAAATCAATTATAGGAAAAAATATGGAAAAAAAATACAAACACAGGGATGCTAAACATCATGCTATTAAACAACCAAGGGTTCAATGAAGAAATCAAAGACAAAGTTAATAATACATAAAGACCAATGAAAATGAAAACAGTCCAAAATATCTGAGATACATCAAAAGCAGTTCTAGGAGAGAAGTATTTATGAATACCTCAAGAAACTAGAAAAATCTCAAACAACCTAAACTTACACCTAAGGAAACAGAAAAAGGACAAAGTCTAAAGTTAGTAGAAGGAAGGAAACAATAGATTAAAGTGGAAATAAAGTTGAGACTAAAAAAAAAAAAAATAGATTGATGAAATCAGGAGCTAGTTCTTTGAAAAGATAAAACTGAAACACCTGTAGTCAGACTCATCAAGAGAACAGAGGATCAAATAAAATCAGAAATAGAGAAGTAACAATTGACATCACAGAAATACAAAGGATTAGAAGAGAATACGATAAAAAATTCTACGTTAACAATTGAACAATCTAGAGGAAATGAATAAATTCCTAGAAATATACAATTTTCCAAAACTGAATCAAGAAGAACAAAAAATATGAACAAACAACACTTTACTATAATAAAATGGAGTCAGTAATCAAAAAACTCTCAACCAACAAGAGTTCAGGACAACATGGCTTCACAGCTGAATTCTGTCAAACATTTAGAGAAAAAAATAATACCTATTATTCTCAAACCTTTCCAAAAAACAGAAGAGGAGGGGAAAATTCAACATTTATTCTCTGAGACCAGACCCTGATGCCAAAATTAGACAGACACTGAAAAAAAAAAAAGAAGAAGAAAACTGTAGGCTGATATCCCTAATATAGATATAAAAATCCTCAACAAAATGTTAGCAAACTGAATTCAACAACACATTAAAAGTTCATTCACCAGATCAACTGTAACTTATTCATTCCAGTGATGTAAGGATGGTTCAATATTTGCAAACCAATCAACATGATAGATCACATTAACAGGAGGAAAAAAACCATATGATCATCTCAATAGATGCAGAAAAAGTATTTGACAGAAAGTCAACATCCATTCATGATAAAAACTCTCAGCCAAGTGTGTTTAGAGGGAATTTACCTCAACATAATAAAGGTCATAAATGATAAACCCACAAAACATACTAAATGGTATAAAACAGAGATTTCCTAAAAATCAAGAACAAGAGAAGGATGTATACTCTCACCACTTTTACTCAATATTGTACTGGAAAGTCTAGCCACAGCAATCAGACAAGAAAAGAAAATACATCCAAATTGGTAAGGAAAAAGTAAAATTGTTGCTATCTGCAGGTGACATGATACTATATGTAGGAAGCCTTAAAGACTCCAAAAAAAAAAAAAACCTATGAAAATAAACTAACAGTAAGTTCCAGGGTACTATATTAATTTATCAGCCTTCTACTTTAGAAGCCAGTGCTCTTATTTGTTTGGAATGCTTCACTTACTCATTCTTGAAGCACTTCCTGAGTATGATAGGAGATTAGAGAATTTTGATTAGCAAATCTTGGTCACCACAGGAATGAGTTTTGAGCCAGCAAAAGGGTTTCTGTTACCAGAATAGTAGACAAGGTTCTGAACAAAGACAACAGATGTCTGCTTTGGTGAAACAGTGATGGAGAAGCAATATCGACATAGGATAGCCAACCAACAAATGCAGCATCTTTGGGCAGCATCAGAAGCACTGAAAATGCAACATAATTGGAATGGTTGGACAGTACTTTAGTAACTAGGTGGGCCAAGGAGCTGAATAGAAATAGACATTGTCTGCCTGGTATGAGGTGCTTCTGATATCATGCACCACACTAAAATTAGACATGGGCCTAAGACAAGGCTTGAAGTCCCAGGGAAGTCCAGTTACAAAGTTAGATTTGTGATTATTGGACCCTTGCACATAGCCTCAGTTTAAAGTGGCTCAGAAAAGTACCTGGTACAGAGAGATGAATGTCACTTAGGACCTTGCAGTATACAGTCTGTTTTTTTGATTTTGTTTTTTTGGTCCAAAGGGTAAATAGCATCTATAATTTAATATAGTTTCAGTGCTACAATAGAATTTTACTGTGAGGCTTTAAATGCATAACAGAGAAACAGTGTTTGTGTTGGGTCTCCTGAAAAAGTTAGTTAAAAGGCAATCAGGAAAAAATCCTTGGGCAGATAGAACCATATACACCTGAGAGAACAAGTACTTCATTATGACTAGGGTAGAGAAGGCAGAACCAACATTTATTAGAACACAACTCTGTCCAGGCATTAAGCTAAGTGCTTTCAATTCTCTATTTGATGCACAGTACAATCCATATTACACTAGTTATGGTGAAGGCAGAAGATGAGGCTGCATAATCAAAGGAGTGTAGGATTAAGGCTTATTGTTGGGGCAAATGGATTGGAGACTGATTTTTTTTTAATTTTTATAATGTTTTATTTTATTTTTGAGACAGAGAGAGACAGAGCATGAACGGGGAAGGGTCAGAGAGAGAGGGAGACACAGAATCTGAAGCAGGCTCCAGGCTCTGAGCTGGACAGGCTCAGAGCCCGACACAGGGCTTGAACTCACAGACCATGAGATCATGACCTGAGCTGAAGTCAGAAGCTCAACCGACTGAGCCACCCAGGTGCCCCTGAAGACTGATATTATTAAAGGAGGCAGAGATTAAAAGATAGGTATCTTTTTTCAGATTTGGAAAATTTGAATTCACCATGTCTATATGATAATCAGGTGGTAGTGTTTAATTGGTAGATGGAAATAGGAATCTAGAACTCAGAGAAATAGTTTAAGAATTTTCCATTTACTTTTCTTCTGGCATTTATGGGAGTTTAATAAAACCACTGTAATTGCTCATTATGAAGTTTGAGAATTTCACTAGATCAACTCCCTATGACTACTGACATCCTTCATTTTTTATTCATTAGTTGTCTTGGCTACTCATGCACCTCTAATTTTGAATGGAAAATATCTGGATGATAACCTTACATCCTGAATCTGCACAGCAGTTTTTGTATTAGCTACTTGGTGTACTAACTGCAATCCTTTGCTTCACTCTTGAACCAAAGAACCTAGTCTTTTGATTGTCCCCCTCCCTACAACTGGACCTTGTTTAGTCATATTAAATTTCTGTTCTTAGAATCTGCTCAGTGGCTCCAATTACCACAAAGAGGAGAGCTATTCTGCTTATTCCCACCCCACAGTTTCACTAGACTTTAACCTGTAAGGAAACAAAAGCTTATATTGTATATTGAGAGGGATAATTAAAATCTCATGATGTTTCTAGTTTGACACATGGGTCCTGTCCTGCATCACAACCAACAGGACCGTTTGTTAAAAAATGCAGACTTCTGGGCTAGAAGATCCAAAAAAATCAGAATCTCTAGGGGAGATTCAGAATCAGAATCAGTTTTTTTTTATAAGCACCTTGATGATTCTTATGCATATTTTTAAATTTGTGAACCACAGATTTAAAACAAGAAGAAATGAAACATACAAAAGAACCTTAAGAATTTACAACATGGTAGGCTGAAAACTTTAAGAATGGTATTTCCTTTATAAAATGATTTCTGAAAACAAATTTAATTTAAATCATTGGAAAATACTTGAAATTTAAAAATAATAAAAAAATTATAAATATAAACCTTGAAAACAAGATTACCTACAGTTTCACATTCAAAAGGACAGTTAACATTTTAGTGAATGATCTTTCAATCTTTCATTTTCTAGAGGTGTATTTTTTTTTCTTTTATATATGTATATAGGCTCAAACTTCATATATAGTGTGTAATACATTTTTCTCACTGAATGTGTCACATGCATTTTTGAATTTAACTTCTTCAAAAATATTTGAATAAATGTACTATTTCCCACCTGAAAGATATGTTACATTTTATATATCTATCTGTATTCTTCTGGTATTAACAAGTGTTTACGTTTGTGTCTGGGTTACTTTGCTAATCTTACTATTGCAACCTCAGAAGTATGCTCCCTGTCTTCTCCGGCTTGGTGTTTCTGAGAACCAAGGTGGCCTGAGATCCTACCTGAGTTTAAACTATTGACATTATTAAGAGCAGCTTTAATAGCCCAAAGTGGGAATAGAAACCTAGCTGAGGAATAAATGGAGACAAACTAATTTAGAGTCCTGTCCTTTCTTGTGTGCAGTTCTCTTAGTCAGTTTTGTTAGTTATCCTCCCACCCACCCACAGATGGCAGGGCACAGATTCTCAACACTGTCGTCAAACATGTGCACTTTGTTTACTCTACCTTTCCATGTCCTTACCTACACTCCTACCCCAACCTCCACACTGCACGCATATTCACAACGGAGGATGCATATGTGGCCTATAATCTTGGCATTCTCCATGCTGTAGGCATTTCTCACTACCTTCTCCTATCTTATGCACTGCTACTGAAACCAAACTACTTATTTTTTTTAATTTCTAATTTTTTTATTTATTGTTTAATTTACATTCAAGTTAGCACATGGTGCAACAATGATTTCAGGAGTAGATTCCTTAATGCCTCTTACCCATTTAGACCATCACCCCTGCCATAACCCCTCCAGCAACCCTCTGTTCGTTCCCTATATTTAAGAGTCTCTTATGCTTTGTCCCCCTCCCTGTTTTTATATTATTTTTGCTTCCCTTCCCTTATGTTCATCTGTTTTGTATCTTGAATTTCTCATATGAGTGAAGTCAATATTTGTCTTTGTCTGACTAATTTTGCTTAGCACAATACTCTCCAGTTCCATGCACATAGTTGCAAATGGCAAGATTTCACATTGGGTTGAGAGGCCAACTACTCTGAAAAAGGAGACAGCATGATGAAGAATTTAGAGAGTAAGGTTGCCTAAGAAACATGAGACTAGAAATGATGGGAGGACAAGATCAGGAAGAAATTCTTCATGGATAATAGGAATAGTGATATCTTACATTGAGCTATTTTTCTGCACTATAGCAACGATTCGTATAGCAATCAGTAAAAGTTATTAGACACACAAAACAAAGAGTGAAGGAAGTGGAGATGGATTAAGGCTTTTTCATTTACAAATTGATTGCTTTACTTGGGTAAATTAGATTGTCTCAGTTTCCAACTTTGTGAAATAGAATATTTACCTTGCAGCATTGTTGGAGACCCCTCAATAGATATTATTCTGTGTTTCTGGCCCTGAAGGGCTTGGTGTGTGATAGATTAACTGTAACAGAAAAACTGAAGTGGTGTGTATGTATTCATGGCAGATGTACTCGTGGTAATAATTACTCCAATTTTCCTTCTGGGAAATATTTTCAGTTTTATTAGGGGTCTTGAGTGCCTGAATTTGGAAGACTGTTCATTCATTTTGATAGACTTTTGTTTAGATTTGTCTTGGAGTGTGTGTTATATCTTGTGCTCTGGCAGGGCATGACTAGCTAGAAAGGAGGAAGGTAGCACTAGAGAGTCAAAGACCTGGAACCAGACCTAGCTGATGGAGTGAAGTGAATACCCTGAGCTATTGGAACGAACTCTAGTCTAGAAGGTAGAACAGTATTTGAGAATCTCAGCAAAAGACTTAGTAAACATCACAGAAGTCCAACAGGAAGTACAAGGTTGCTTTGACAAGTGGGTGGAACATAGTAATGATCAGTATCAGTAGCAGAAATCTTAGGTCAGTATTTGGCATTGAATCAAATGATTCAGTGGCTAATTTCAAGGATGTTCACCAGGAGAAAACAAGTTTTGGGGCCAGAATGGCTAATAAGTAATAAGACTCCAAAATTCCTAGAGGCTGTGAACTACAAACTACAGGTAGTCAGGATAAGAATCAAAGAAGAAATCAGATTAAAGGAGTCAGGGCAGAGGGGATAGGGTTTTATCATAGGCATAACTAGAGCTGAGGGTAGAGTTGACTCAGTAACATGAACCACAAGATGCCAAATATTGAGCTGGAGCTCTTGAGAGCCCATCTTCCCCTTTACATCCCCCAACTTCCACATATACATACACACTGAAGGTCATTACTGGTCTCAGAACACTTGCTATTGGCACATGGAAACCCTGCAGAGGGCAGGTAATCGATTGGAGAGAAGGCTCCATTACTTGAAAGCCAGGCTGGCCCTAAAAGGCTGCCTATACACTTTAAATGTGTTGATGGAAAGGCAGACTTGGGAATGATCCATTAACAACATCAAATCTGTAGCTGGCTGCTCCATGCAATCAACAGACATTTGTGCCATCACCTATCCCTTTGTGTCCAAACTCCTTAGCATGACACAAAATGTACTTCACGGCTCAACCTTCCCAGCCCCATCTCCTCTCTCTTCCCTCCTTACTCTCTGGGAAACACCTACGCATCCTTCAAGACCCAGCTAAAATGTCACCTTCTCTGTGGAATGCATCTAACTCCCTTAGGCAACATGAATCACTCCTCCTCCATGTTCTCCAAGCAGAGTGCCTAGTATCCTTTACCATCCATCACATTACATCATCTTCATCTCTTTACACCTCCATCTCTCCCACTGGAGGTGAACTCCTCCAGGACAAAAATTGCCTTATTCACTCTTGTTTCCCTAGCACCTCATTCTGTTCTTGCCACGATCTTACACAGTTGCTAAGTAAGGGCACAATGGCCCAGAATGTTAAAATAACTTACCCAAAGATATCCAGCTAGTTAAGAGCAGAGCTAGTTGCAGCAGAACCAGGTCACCTGACTTCTAATCCAATGCTTTGCTCTTCCTATCATATTGTTCTGCCTCCCATCCAATGATAGCAGTGCTCTTTTAAATTCTACAGCACCTTTAGTAACATTCAAACATGTATTCACTTATTTTATGCTTCTATCATTCGTCTGAAGTAGGTCAAGATGACCTCATTGCCTCCTTTTAGAGATGCCTGAATTGAGGCAGTTAGTGCATTGTTCAAAGTTTCAAAGTCAGTCATTGAAAGATCCTCTAACTTGTGCTTGTGTTTTGCCACCAGACCACCTGGTCATACAGTACAAGTTGTTAGCTATTTGACATGGTTATCAAAACAACAGGAAGAAACCAGTTTAGACTATGCTGGTCACTGCTTGAGCTATTATTTATTCTTCCTGCAGTTTTAGAAAAATAAGTTAGAACTCTCCCTAGAGGAATTCTACTAATGTGGGTGATTAATCACTGTCCTTTTTCCACATATATGTTTTAGGAGTTAAAAGTAGGGAAGTTGGAAACAGGAGACCACCTGGGGCATTGTGAATTCTCTCTCTCAATCAGAGTCTTTGTCTAACTGGCATAGCTATTTGCTTGCTGTGCATAAAAAAAAGCTTTTTACTACAGTATATCTTAAAGAAAGGTACTTTATGTTAACACTCATTTCCCTAAAGGAACATTTTATTGGAAATCTGGGATAAAACACTATTCTTAAGGAACACACCCAATGTGGATAGATCACATTTCATTTTTGTTTACAAGAAAAGGGATCTGTGTAAGACCATATGGCACCATGTGGACATTTTAAAGGCAACACTTGTTTCACAGGTTACTCTGTAGTTTTCTAAATAGGAGCTCCAATGATTTGAAAGATTATGTATTTCTCAATTACAATGTAAGTGGGATACTCTTAGTCCCCAGTGAAAGGTTTTCTTGTCAGGGAGCATGCTTGTTAACAACAAATGATACTTTCTCAATAGTATCCTAATTCCAAATATGGATATATCTTATAAAATGTCATGGATAAAACATTTCTAGTCTTTTGTCCTGATATATATACATATATATTTTTTAAGCCAAAAAGCCAAATCTAATTAGTCACATATGTAGAACTCAGTAATTTTAAGATTTTTATGCTCTTTTCATAATGAGAATAGGGAATAGAATTTCTCAGTAGGGTACAAGAAGGCGTAGGGGTCTTTGAGCCAGCAATTACAGAGAGCAGCCCTGGAGTTTGTGAGCACACAGGACTATGTGGTTAATTCCAGGACTCACTGGAAGCCGAGATGGGCTTAGGTATTGCTAGGTATTACTTAGGTGTTATTAAGTTAGAGAGAAAATAACTACCTTCTAAGGAAGAACATTTTTCTTATCCTTAAGTGACAATATTGCTACATTAGCTTTAAAAACAAATAATCAAGGCCCAAACAGATGTAGTTTTCTCTTATGCAAAAATCTTACTTGGTCGAACATGAGCTTTTGAAAATTATTTATATTTTAAGAAGAGAGAAAATTGGGCTAGCATTGTCCACAAGACATTCGTTGTACTTTTTCTTTATTTTCCACAAATTGTTTAAATTAAATCTTTATTTGATGTGATAAAGAAAAGAACGTTTGAATTGCTTCAAGAATGTTCGACTATCAGTCACAAGATTGGTATGCCAAAATGGACTCAGTTGTTCCCCTCACTCCCATATCTTCACTCCTTTCAATGTGACTTTATAGTTCCTCCCATCAGAAGATAGAATCTCTTCCTTTACAGTCTGAACCTGGGATGGCCTTGTAGTTTTCTTTGGCTAATAGGATATGGCACAAGTCATGATGTGCCAGTTCTATTTTTAGGCCTCAAAAAGCCTTGATCGCCTCTGTTCTTTCTCCTGGACATCTGCATCCACCATTAGAACCAGCCCAGGCCTGCTTGTTTTAGGACACAAGACCAAGTGGAACAAAGTTAAATCAACCCAGCCAAGGCCTTCCTAAACTGGCCAGCTCCTAGCCAAATTGAAACTGATTACAGACACATGAAAAGCCCAGCTCAGATAAGCCAATTTAGAAGCACCCAGGTAACTCACACACCCGAGCAAACTGAATACTGTTGGATGCCTCTGAATTTTGTATTTGCTTATTACACAACTTTGTTATGGCAAAGAAGTTAGTAAATATTTACTTATGTAGACACTTTTAATCATAATTCCAAAGCCCCTATAGAAATGAAACTTTCACTAAAAAGGTACATGATAAACAAAATGCTACATTTTGCATTCCCTGCATTCCACCAGCGGATGGTACACTATGCCCAGTGGGACCTACCAACACACGAATTTACAGATAGCCTTTCAGAACCTAATCTGC
This sequence comes from Panthera tigris, assembly GCF_018350195.1. Lineage (NCBI taxonomy): Eukaryota > Metazoa > Chordata > Mammalia > Carnivora > Felidae > Panthera > Panthera tigris. The sequence continues at coordinate 136,827,537 of NC_056667.1, read as the reverse complement.
TTGTCAGTGGAGAACCTTCTGCAGAGGAGATGGTCTTTCTTAAGTTAACAAAGATTTTTTCATCATTGAAGTGTAACCCACATTAATTTATAATTTGTTAGTATGTTTTTCCTGCTAAGATGTTTAACTCCGTCCAATGTTTGTTACAGTCATTTTCTTTCCTTAAGGCATATTTTATCTGCCTATGTCTGGAATATAATTCTGCTTTAAGGAGCTATCCTTTGCAAAGAGATATCTTATACATCTGATAAGCCGTAAAGTTCTATTTCAAAAGCAGACAAACAAGTAAGCTATTTTCACATAAGAGTTTAGTTTCTAGAGAGTCAAGGCTTACTGAACAGTCTGGAAAGCAAGTGATGAAACTAGCCAAACAGGGTTGGACCATGGCTTAGCAAGACAAAGTAGAAGCCAAGAGAGTGAGGAGGAGTAACTCAAATCCAGTAGACATTCAAAAGATATGAATTCATAATGAGGAAGTGCTTCTCTTCAGTTCCCTAATTCATTGCAGAGAACATTGGAAATCATAACTTGATGATTTTATCTTATAAATAAAAGATGCAAAATCCCAGGTCCAACCGTATTACAACTAACTTCTGTGACTCAGTTTCCTCACCTGTAAAATGGGGATAATAATAATAATACCTACCTCATACAGTTGGTAGGAGGATTAAGGGACTGAATATTTGTAAAACAGTGCCTGATATATGGCAAATGTTTGTTAAATGAAAAGTTACAAACTGGAAGCTGAAGAGTTCAGTTTTTAACCTGGAAAATTATGAACTAGTAGTCTTACTTGATCCTAACAAATAGAAAGTTGAATTAAAATATCAACAACCCTTGTTAGAGTCACCCAAAATGTGAAATCATAGGGCAAAACACTGTCTGCCCCCCAAGTTATAGAGACAGAAAAGTGAATACAGAAAGTCACAGGTTACCAGGACAGAAACCCACAAGCATACCACCTCAACAGAACCAGTGCCAGGGCAGGAAAACCTAAACTGTAATTCATGAACTGCTGGGAGCTCAGCCTAGACAAAGCTGAAAGCTAAAAGCTCCAGAGGGCTCAGTAGGCGGTGGGGTGGGGGGAGTTCTCACACTGTTGTGAATTTTACCTCCAGAAGCTTGTCCACGTTCTCACAGAATATATCGGAGAAAAATCCCGCCCCATGTTTCCTGTAGAGTCGAAGTAAAGAGCCATTTTGAGATACTCCAGAGCATCTGTTCTTCTTAATAAGGTCTGCCCTCTAGAGAAAGTAGTTAACTAGAGCCCAACGTGCAACGTGCTGGAGTTTTATCAGAGCCTAATTGACTGCAGGGAAGGAAAACACCCAACTTCAGCTCATTCTAGCCATCCTGCTCCATCTGGGGGAGCACTGAGAAGCACATGCGAAGTTCACACTCCAGAGGTACAGAGTCACTCAAAGACTTAAGCTACTCATAGCACCAGAGAATACTTCTCCTCCCACCACATCACCACCACATTACTAAAGGCCTATTTATAGCATTTCCTTTTACCCAACGCATCATGTCTGGCTGTCAAGAAAAGATTACAAGACAAATCAAAAGGCAAAAACCACAGTTTGAAGAAACAGAGCAAGCATCACAACCAGACTGAGATATGGCAAAGATGTTGGAATTATCAGACTGTTAATTTTTTAAAAGATGATAGAATCATGATCAGGCCAACAACATTAATTGGCAATCATTAGTAACATAAACTGTGGTCTCTGTTTCTGTGCAGATGGTGGTTCAGCTGGGAAGATGACATAAGAAACTTTATCAAATAACTCAGCAGCACAGGTATATAATACTGAGAACATGAAGTCCATTAGACTGTAGACTAAAGGAGTTTTCAGTATGGGGTTGTATCAGGAAGCGGGTTTTAGAAAAGCTAAGTTCTGGTATGGGTCCAGGGAAGGCCTAAGAAAATGAAAGTCAAAGATTGAAAAAGGAGTTGTCAATCTTTTTCATTATGAAACTAACTCACATCCCTAGAATTACCCGTAGTAAGCTAAAGATAGTTTACACTCCGTCTCTTAACTGGTAGAAGGAGTTTATGCAGGTGTCAAAGGTAAAAAACTCAGACCCAGAAGAAAGTATACACATTGAGAGGATCTGGTCTGATATTTGAAATGCTTCTGAGAACATCATTTTCTGAAACAGCAGCATACTAAGAAGTCAACTGTGAGAAAGTGAAAATTAACTTAAAGCAACACTGGAATTGTCAACTACTTTGCTTCTTTTAATTTTTTTTTTTGTCTTCCTGAAAAAGATGAATCTGGTACATGGTAATTAGCTGCTGTGCTTTGCTTCCTCTTTGCAACCTGATGGGCCCTACCTTATGAAACAACTGGTGCTCTGCACTGTAGACATTTCTTAACAAATGGTGAAAGCATGTGCTCACCCAGATAGATGAAAACACCACTTGGAACAACAGGAAGCTGTATTAGAGGGCAAGATTGCTGTGCATGTGCAGTCCCCCCATGGAAGGTGTTGGGGAGGTTCATTCTTTTTCAAATCTTTTGGGAAGGTGGATACAGAAGTTCAAGAAAAGAGATGCCACAATTCTGACAAGTTAATTAAGCTTTCACTTCTGAGTATTATATGTATAGCAAAGAAGAAAAACCTTAATTTTCTTTGTACTGTCTGACAAAAAAGAAACACAAGATAAATGCAGGCAGATTCTTTCAAAGTTGTCCTTATTACTGATTCCTAGTCTGCAGAACAGAGGTTTTAAAGCCTAAATCAGAACAAATGAAAAGTCTCAGCATCTTTTATCTTTCTGTAATTTACATATGTATGTACATATATCAATAGATATAAGGATGTTATTCACCAAGATGTGAAAGCTGAAGAACTCATACTTGGGTTCTTCCCTGTGTGTGCTTTCTCCACTTTCACTTCTTTTCACCATGTGGAAAATGAAACATCCATTGTGGGAAGCAGAATTTTGTCTCCCCCACCCGTTTTTTACTCCATGATGTTCCACCTGGTTATGTTACATTGCAAAAGGAAGTTTTCAGGTGCAATTAGGTTTACTTTAAGGGGAGTATACTGAATTATCCAGGTGGACCCGATATAATCACAAGCCCTTAGGAGCAGAAGAGGAAAGCAAAGAGATTCAAAGCATGAGACCAATTCAACATTCCCCTGTTAGCTTCAAGATGAAAGGACCACATGTCAAGAAAATGGGAAGCTCAGTCCTACAACAGAAAGGAACTGAAGTCTATCAATATCAAATGAGCTTGAAAGACTATCCTAAGCTCCAAATGGAAACCATTACCTTGACTGCTACCTTGTTTTTATGCTGATGAGATTTTAGATAATCTAGCAAATCTGTGCCAGGATTCTGACCTACAGAGACTATGAGCTAACAAGTGAGTGTTGTTCTAAGTTTCTAAGATTGTGGTGATTTGTTAAGGCAGCTATGAAAAAGTAATACAGCCATATTTTAACCAATGTGTTGTCTTACATTTAAAAAGTGATCATGTTAGGGGCACCTGGGTGGCTCAGTCACTTGCGCATCTGACTTCTGATTTCACCTTAGGTCATGATCTTGTATTTTGTGGGATCAAGCCCCTCAATGGTCTTGCACTGACAGTGTGAAGCCTGCTTGGGATTCTCTCTGTCCCTCTTTCTCTGCCCCTCACCCACTCAAGTGTGGGCACACTCTCTCTCTCAAAATAAACAAATAAACTTAAAAAAATAAAAAAGTGATCATGTTATAATTTGTTATCCATTTTTTTTAGATATTGTATACTACATTTTGACAAACACATAAAAATATTGAGTATACACATTGTATATACACATATGTATGTAAATGCAAATAATTTTCTAAAGGAGTTTTTCCCCCTCAAAAGTATTTCTTCAGGTAGGTCTTCAAGTGAGTTCCAACCTATTTCTGCATTAAGCCAATTTACATGAATTAAGGGGCTAACTAAATTTAAGACCTTATTAAATAGGGTTCTGGCTGGATATTTGAGGTCAAGGACTAAGGATCTAGGAAGGAAGTGCTATAATGGGCATCTCTTGTTTGCTGCCTGACACTGTCTCTCCTCTTTCCAGGTACAGAGACTATGTTTCTTTGAGCAACACTCACACACATACATGCATACACCTTGTCCTCACTATTAGCCATGTTGTTTGTATAGAACTAAACCCACACCTACTATGAGAGGTAGAAACTGATTGCATTAGGCTAATCTGAACACGCCATGCTTATGAAACAGTAAATGGTTTAAGAATGGGTTTATTGCTCAGACATAAGTCAATCAGCTCATAGCATTACATTGCCCTGGTCCAAGGATATTAGTTTGTGGTCTAAGTTGGTCCAATCAGAGTGAACCTAGAGGATTTTGCAAAGAATGCCAGGACATAGGCTCTTCCCTTCCTTGACAGACACAAACAAGGAATTATGAAGCCTCAGTTGTTTCTGGAAGCAGTCTTAGATCTACAAAATGGGAACCTAGCTAAGATTAAAACTAACATCAAGGAAGTGGAATGGAGGCAACAGAGATACAGAAACATTCTCATGAACACTGTTAGGCCCAAGTGAATTCTATTTTGCCCCTAGACTCCAGTTAGAAAAGCCAGTAAATATCCTTTTCTATTTTTTTAATTAAAAAAATTTTTTTAATGTTTATTAATTTTTGAGAGAGAGACAGAGACAGGGCATGGGTGGGGGAGGGGCAGAGAGAGAGGGAGACACAGAATCCGAAGCAGCTCCAGGCTCTGAGCTGTCAACAGAGAGTCCAATGTAGGGCTCAAATTCACGAACTGTGAGATCATGACCTGAGCTGAAGTTGGACACTCCACCAACTGAGCCACCCAGGTGTCCCAGTAAATTTCCTTTTTTAAATAGAGCCCGTCTTGGGTTTTCTGTGTCTTTCAACTAAAACATCCCTAAATTGCAGAAGGTGAAGGGATAAACAAGAGTAGAAAAGACACATGTCATACTTCACAGTGTTTCCCCTAGCTAGTTAGGCTTGCATTTAGCCTTGACCAACTTGCTTTTCCCAGGTATGAGTCTAGGTTATAATTGCCCCTGAATTCAGATTTCCCAGGGTAAACAATGCCATGAGATAGTGAGCATCTCACAGATTTCTTTTGCTCAGCCTTTTCAGTACCTGCCTTCTTCCTTTGATTGTGATTTTTGTCTCTAAGAAACATACCTTTTCTTTTTTCTTATTTTAGTTTATTTATTCTGAGAGAGAAAGAGAGAGATAGAGCTAGTGAGGAAGGGGCAGAGAGAAAGGGAGAGAGAGAATCCCAAGTAGACTCTGTGCTGCCAGTGCAGAGCCTGATGTGGGGCTTGATCTTACAAGCCATGAAATCATAACCTAAAGTGAAATCAACAGTTGGATACTTAACTGACTGAGTCACCCTGGCATCCCAACATGCCTTTTTTTTTTTAATGTGGTGGTTCTCATATGATTATTCAGGAAAAGTCCAGGAGAGGTGAAAGTGAATAATCATTACCAGGAATGAACTGTTGGGGAGACTTCTTATCTTGAGGCTGTACTTCTATTCGGGGTCTTCTTGCGTTCCAGGCCATTCATTTCATCCTCTGTCTCTATTTGTCTTCCATCCTTCTTTCCATCGGGTATATTTCTTCCTGTCACATTCTGAGCAGATTTTGCAAAAATGGTGAATGAAAAATCTCAAGTCTATTAGTGCTGGCTGAAAATAAAAACAAAAGATAATCTTGGCCTCCTGTTGCACATCCACCTGACAATTTGCCCTGAAGTAATTCAGTGAGGCAAATTGAGAAATCTGTGTCACTCATACACATTCTTGAACAGAACTGCCAAAGCTTGTCTAGGCAAGTTTTCTCACTAGGCAAAATCTATTTATGACAAAACCTTGTTCATTTATTTTCAATCTTACTTTATGAAAGTATTTATATTTACACATATGAAACACACACACCCAACACTGAAAATCCTTAATCATGGGATAAATCAATTTCTTTTAGATTATAAATTATAAGAAATAAGATGTAGCTTAACTCTATATTAAGAGGAAATTGTAAAATAAAAGTAGATAAGGTTAGTAGTAAACCCATCTATGTTTTTTGGGGTTTTTTTTCCATGTATTGATTTAATTTTGTCATGATTTGTTTTATTTTTTTAAGTTTTTATTTTAATTCAAGTTACCATCCAGTGTTATATTAGTTTCAGGTGTATAATAATGTAATTTTTTTATTAAAAATTTAAAGTTTTTTAATATTTATTTATTTTTGCGAGAGAGAGAGAAAGAGAGAGAAACAGCATGAGCTGGGAAGGGGCAGAGAGAGAGGCAGACACAGAATCTGAAGCAGGCTCCAGGCTCTGAGCTGTCAGCACAGAGCCTGATGCAGGGCTCGAACCCACGAGCTGTGAGATCATGACCTGAGCTGAAGTCAGACGTTTAACCCACTGAGCCACCCAGGCGCCCCCCATGTTTGCTATTTATAGTTAAGAATCTGTTTCTTGGTTTGCCTCTCCCTTTTTGCCCTTGCTTGTTTCTTAAATTCCACATATGAGTGAAATCATATGGTATTTGTCTTTCTGTGACTGACTTATTTTGTTTAGCATAATATTTGCTATCTCTATCCACATCATTGCAAATGGTGAGATTTCATTCTTTTGTAAGGCTGCATAATATTCATATATATATGAATATATATGATATATATATTCATATATATGGTATATATATATATATACATATACCACATGCATATGGTGTGTGTGTATATATGTGTGTGTATATATATATACACACACATATATATACACACACACACACACATATATATATATATATACACACACATATACATATACCACAGCTTCTTTATCCATTCATCAGTAGATTGACACTTGAGTTGTTTCCATTGTTGAGCATCTTTTTCATGTGTCGGTTGGCCATCTGTATGTCTTCTTTGGAAGAATGTCTATTCATATCTTCTGCCCATTTTTAAATTAGATTTTTTTTGTTTTGGTGTTGAGTTTTGTTGTTGTTTTTCAAAGAGATACAAGTTCATTGAATATACCACAAGGGAGTAGCGGGCAGGATAGCAAAGGAGAGACTCTCTGTGATGAGGCAGTGGTGAGGGGCCACGGTTTTAGGGAGGAATGAGGGAGTATGAGGACATATGGAATTTCCTTTTTTTGGTAATCTTAAAAACTGTATCTGGTTGTAATTGGCTGGTTATGGCCTATGGCCATTTCAAAGCTGGTCACTTAGTGAGCCTGTGTGCATCAGCTCAGTGGTCACTCTGGGCCCTTTTGTCTTGGTTGTTGAGTTTTACAAGTGCGTCATACATTTTGGATACTAACCCTTTATCAGATATGTCATTTGCAAATATCTCCTCCCATTCCATAGGTATCCTTTTAGTTTTGTTGTTTCCTTCAGTGTGCAAAAGCTTTTTATTTTAATGAAGTCCCAATAGTTTATTTTTGCTTTTGTTTCCCTTGCCTCAGGAGACATATCTAGAAAAATGTTGCTATGACTGATGTCAAAGAGGTTATTGCCTGTGTTCTCTGTGATTTTGATTGTTTCAGATCTCACATTTAGGTCTTTAATCTATTTTGAATTTATTTTTGTTTTAGTGTAGAAAAGTGGTCCAGTTTCATTCTTTTGCATGTTGCTGTCCAGTTTTTCCCACCATATGTTGAAAAAACTTTTCACACTGGATATTCTTTCCTGCTTTGTCAAAGACTAATTGACCCTATAGTTATGGGTCCATTTCTGGGTTTTTTATTCTGTTCTATTATCTGTGTGTCTATTTTTGTGCCATAGTGTTTTGATCACTACAGCTTTGTAACATAACCTGAAGTCCAGAATTGTGATGCCTCCAACTTTGCTTTTCTTTTTCAAGGTTGTTTTGGCTATTCTTTCGTGGTTCTATATAAATCTCAGGATTGTTTGTATATATATATACAACAACAAAAACTGCTGTTGGTATTTTGATTTGGATTGCATTAAATGTGTATATTGCATTAAATGTGTATATTGCATTAAATGTGTATATTGCTTTGGGTAGTACAGACATTTTAACAATATTTCTTCTTCCGATCCATGAGCGTGGAGTGTCTTTCCATTTCTTTGTGTCATCTTCAATTTCTTTCATCAGTGTTTTAGAGTTTTCAGGTCTTTCACCTCTTTGGATAGGTTTATTCCTAGGTATCTTATTGGTGTTGGTGCAATTGTAAATGGTATCGATTCCTTAATTTCCCTTTCTGCTATTTCATTATTGGTGTATATAAATGCAACAGATTTCTGTGAGTTGATTTTGTATCCAGTGACTGTACTGAATTCATTTATCAATTCTAGAAGTTTTTTGGTAGTCTTTTGGGTTTTCCATATAGAGTATCATGTCATCTGCAAATACAAAAGTTTTAGTTTTAATGAAACCCATATATATCTTAACTTTTTACTTCAAGACCCTTCTCTAGGCTTTAATGACTGCCTAAAGTTCCTTTAATATGGATAGAAATTTTTATTTTACAATAATTGGTGAAAAGCTAAATGTACAAGTACAAATTTTTTCACACTAAAATTTAGTTTCAGTTAAACCTTTCTTTCTTATGAAGAAGGTTTAATAATGGATATGATAGTGGAGAACCACAGAAAGAAGTATAAAAGTATGGAAAAGGGAGTCTTTAAGAAGTTGGAGACAAATTTCAGTTTCATAATAAAATTACTTTTTATACTTCAGCCTATAACAGCAAATTTACATGTGACTATTTTTTTCCAACTAAAATCATTTGTCAAGGACCTGAGAAAATAGCCAAATGAGTTTCCCCTATTTTGTTTTAATTGCTATATGCTCTGTTAGGTATTGCCTAATGAAAGATTAGAACTGATGGAAAGAAAATAGACTTTCCTTTAGAATCTGTTTACATTTAGGGGGCTAAATTTCTTTTTCTTTTTTTTTTTCGATCCACTTATTTCTATTTTTATTTGTTTATTTATTTTTAATATAATTTATTGTTAAATTGGCTAACATACAGTGCTCTTGGTTCTTTCTTTATATTATTAACTTTTAACACTGCCATTTTAACATGTTCTACTTCCCCCCACACCAGTTTGCTCAAAAATCATGTTAGATATCGGGGCACCTGGGTGGCTCAGTCAGTTAAGCATCTGACTTCAGCTCAGGTCATGATCTCATGGTTTGTGAGTTTGAGCCTCATGTCAGGCTCTGTGCTAACAGCTAGGAGCCTGGACCCTGCTTCAGATTCTGTGTCTCCTTCTCTCTCTGCCTCTCCCCAACTCACACTCTCTCTTTCTCTCTCTCTCTCTCTCTCTCTCAATAATAAATAAACATTTTTTAAAAATCATGTTAGATATTGATATTGGTCAGCTAAGTTTGAAACATTCTCATAACTGGGATTTTTTTGGAGCATCTTTTCTCAGTATCTTTACTATGTTAAAGCCCATTGTAAATCTCGAAGAGGGATAGATTATCCAGAGATTTTCAAACTCAGAATCTTTTTATTTTCTTCCAGAACACCCATTTACGCCTCATATGACCCAGTTGTTTCTCAAAAAACAGATATATACATATATATACATATATACATATATATGTATATGTATATATGTGTATGTGTATATACACATATATATGTGTATGTGTATATACACATATATATGTGTATGTGTATATACACATATATATGATAGTTACAGGAAAACTGTGCTGTTGTCATTAGTTCAGGATCAGGTTTTCAGCCCTTATTGAACCAGTAAATTTTGCTCTTCCTCAATACTTGAGCTTCTGTGTAGATACTTTCCACCTTTCTACCAGGCTCAAAAGTGAGATTGAAAGTCATGATGCTATCACCATCAGTCCAAATTTATCCCAAAATTGAAAAAAAAAAAAAAGCAGTACCTGCTAAAGAATTTGGAGTAGATGCTATAGAATGATATCTGATTTTGTTTATCTAACCAAATGCCTTCTTTTCAGATTTTAACAATGAATGATAACAAAAAACTAAAAGTGTAATTAGAGTGTTGATTCCAATTGCCAAATAATCATTTAATTTCAAACTTCCCATTCTTGTTTTATTGTATTGGTATTCCTGTCTTTTTGCTTGCTCATTTGTTTAAAAGTCAGTATTTTTATTTTTTGAAATATTTTCTTATTGTACTCAGTTGGTATTAATACTATTGTCATAGCATCAAGATTACATCTTTTATTATTTATTTTTTAATGTTTATTTATTTATTTTGAGAGAGAGAGAGAGAGAGCGAGAGCATGTGCTTGCACGTGTGAGCAGGGGAGGCTCACAGACAGAGGGAGAGAAAGAATCCCAAGCAGTCTCCACAGTGTCAGCAAGCAGCCCAGCCCAATGCAGGGTTCGATCCCATGAACTGTGAAATCATGACCTGAGCTGAAATCCAGAGTTGGACACTTTACTGACTGAGTCACCCACATTCCCCACATCTTTTATTATTTATAAGTGAACATGTGTTATTCAGATTTGAAAAAATGTATGTGGTCAAAACTATACAATTATAATGATCAAGTATTTATAAAATAAAAAATTAAAAAGATCAAACTATTTTAGAAAGAGGAACCCAGAATTTCCATGCTCTGCAAGAGAAATGGGTTCTCAGAAACCTTAGGATTTAAAGGTGTGTGTGTGAGTGTGTGTGTGTGTGTGTGTGTGTGTGTCTGTGTGTGTGTTATGGATCTGCAGGATTAAATATGACCAAAAAAATGCTGATTGCTTCCTAAAGGGCATAAAGGACACCTTATCATGTGCCTGTTCTTACAGCTATATATGTGACTATAAACAGAACCAATAAAAGGAAGATTTATGAGATAAATTGTAACTCGTGTAAGTAACAGTAAAGACTAGATTCTCCGATGCCCTGTCCAGTGCTCAAAAAGAATGCCATAATGTTCTCCTGATCCTTGTTTTGATATCTTTAATGTTACATTTTTTATTTCTCTCAAAATGGTCGGCTATACTAATTGTGCCATTAACATCATCACAAAAAGTCCTAATATCCACAGGTTTATGCTAAAGACCTGCTGGAATTCATTCACTTTGTTTTTCCAGCTTTAAGGGAGGCACCTCAGCTAAGCTTGCAATCCTCTTATTTCTAATTGTTCTGTATCCAAGACATCCTCTGAAACAAAGACTCATTGTTCACTGTACTGTTTTTCTAAGGTGTGCAGATTTTACCTTGAGTCCTTAATTCACCTTAGAACTATTTCATTTCTATTGAAATGGGACTACATATTATATAAATAACAACTTCACACTCTTCATCACTGACAAGCCAAGTTAACGAGGATGGAAAGAACTCAGAATTAAATGTACACTTTCTGACATTATTTCCTTATGATCTCCTTTTGCTTTCTGTGCTCACTTCTCCACTGAGAGATGGTTGTAGTAGTCCAGTTTTCAGCATTATCACCATGGCTCTATGAGAAGTTTGAGCTATGATTTTCCAAGAGGGCCTGACTTTAAAACATCAATGTTTAGTCTACTGACTAGAAGAGGATAATGGGAATGAGCCACTCAAGGAAAAGATTGGGCTAATTATGGAGCATTAGACAACAAGGGCCATTTACCAATATTGTGTATTTTATTACCAGCTCAACAGATTTTGGTTCAAGTGTGCTCAGGCCTCTTATATGGTAGAAAATTACTTCCTGTTTATATAAAACACTGAACTTACATTTTGGCCAGTGCATGAAATCTTGTGGGAATTCTCTACATCTTTCAACAAATGCAAAGTGAAGAATTAAGAATATGCAAGCTAGGTCAACAGAGATTTTAGTGGTTCAGGTTCAAATTCTTTCTCCACATATGAACCAATATCAAGTGCAAGGATCTGTCGATTTTTTTTAATTTCCAATGAAATTAGCATGGGGCCCTTTGCCTTGAATTAAAAGAAATGGCAAAAGTCCTCCAGGACCCCAAGAAATCCTGAAAATCACAAATGAGGATGTGTAACGATTAGAAAGATTGGCGCTTAGGATAATAAGAACGTGGATATGACTGAGTTCAAGTTTATCCAAACTATTGAAAACAATTTCCTATCCTAGATTATCAAAAGGAGAAAAAAAAATAGTGTTAGTGGGAGTGAGAAGACTCAAAGGGCATTTGAACAAAAATGACTGTAAATGGACTGATAGCAAACTCTGGTAATTATACACAGCTGCGAAGGGTTTAGAAATTTTGGTTAGTATCTCATGGGTTTTAGCTTTGACACTTGCTCTATGTTGTGTAAAAGCATCCTTTTTTTTTCCTCCCCCATATCTTTTGCAATACTTGGTATAACTATTTGTACTTCTCAAATTGGACAAGGAATAGGACTATAAACCAAGGAACAAGAGGGCTCAATTACAAAGGAAATGGTTCATCAGTTACAAAATAACTCCTCCCTAGAAATATTTTAAATTCAATTCCTGCTGCGTGCTACAAAGCTGTGGTAGAAATGAAAGTGCTGTTGTTTACACATAGCTGATCATACGTAGAACTCTCCAATGCTCCTGTTTGTTTGGGGCCTCAAAAATCTTCTGCGCCATCTAATGGAAACCATGCAAACTGCAGCTTGCCTTCCTGGTCAATACCCTAAAGTTCTTCAGAGCCGATCAATACAGAGTAGATGAAAGCCATAGAAACTTAATAGACCAAATACCAGCCTCTAAATGTAATAGCTTGGAGGAATTGGCCCTCAGTTTTATAGTGTATACAATTCAAACATGCCCAGGGTAGTATGATTTCAACATGCAAATGAATTAAAATATAATGTATCCATTCATAGCAGCAGACAATGGCATTAACTCACATGATTTGCCAAACCAAATCCAGAATATTCCAGGTTTTATTTTTTTTAACTATTCATTTGCAAGTTAGTGCTGTATTTCTTTTTCACATTATGCTACAAGCGCAATGTCATTTAATTTTCAAGGTGTTTATCACTTTCAAAAACCGTGAATTTCGTAAATATCATGTCAGAGTCTACACCTAGAATTGTCAACTCAAGCACAAACAGAGATAAGAAGGTATAACTTAAATTAAAAGTGATAAGGGTATGGTGTAGTTAAGTAGGGGTCTTGGCAAAATGAAATCACACTCCATGTCTGAAGGGAATGAATGCTATTCAGCAACAGGTGATTGTCATCCAGTGAGAATGTCCAACAGAGGTCGAAATCTGTACTATTATGTATATTTCCTTCGTTTTTAGACACTTGTTCACACCAAATGCATCTGTGGTCCAGATATGACCTAGAGCTAAGACCTACCATTTGTGATTGCTGATTTACCATAATCCAAGGCAATATAATAAGAATATAGTCCTAAGTCCCAGTTGCTGGAATCATTTGGGATACAAATCCTTTGAGAAAGAAGTGCTGTTATACTTTAATTAATATACATAGATTTGTCTTAACCCTAGATGGTAATGGGGAGTATCAAATCACACATATTGTACCATCTTTCTATTATTCTTGGCCAAGTAGTTTTAAGTCTAAAATGCACTGCACCCATAGCCAGACTGTCGCCTGCACAGCCCTGGGATAAAAGGCAGCTGTCCAATTTTGTCAAATCACAGTTTCTATTACTCTCAGCCCTTGAGTTGGAGACAAGAACACACAAATGAATGAAAAGTGGATTTCAGCATTTGAAAGTTGTTTTCATGTAGTTATCAATATAGTTTTATATTTCTTGGACAAATAAAGAAAAGGAAGTGACTAGCAATTAACTAAAATTCAAACATGTAGTAAATATAAAGAATGATGAAAGGTATACAAGATGTTGAATATTAATGAACTCAACCAGACAAAGGTGTGTTTTCCCCCTAAAAGTGTTTTGGATTTGAGGGAGGTTTTGTCAACCCTTCTCTCTACTTTTCAGATTCTGTTGCTTACTATCTCACTATTTTGAGTTTTTTCTGAAGACATAGTTTCTTTAAATAGAATGTGTGTTTCCCTCTCTCATAGACTCATAGGGTCTGGAGGGACTTCTTTTACCAGCCTTGGGACTGGTGAATGCCCGATTCACACACTTTCTAACAGTAGCTTTGAGAAGAGATTAGCATCTTATGGATCAAAATGTCCCATCTTACTAGCATGTATCGACCTGCCTCTTCATCTGCCAATTGTTCTGTCCCAGGACTGGATCCTGAGTTCAGGAAACAGTCATAGTACAATGCCTGTTAAGTACTCAACACAGCAGTGGACATATCCAAATGTACATAATCATTCTTATTCAAGGATTGCCAGAAGAGCTGTTTCTTTTACGTTCTAAGAAACAGGTAGGGATCTATGATGACAAAGAAGCTAGCAAGGGTTGAATCTCCTTCCTGTATGCTCCCTTTTGCATGGTGGACCTTGTGTTTTACAGTGTGGAAGTGGAGGGACTATTTCATGAGACAGTGAAGAAGGAATAAATGATGGTGGTGAGATCATTCCAGCTGAAGGGACTAGCCTGGCCATTACTATTATCATCATTAAAGTATTTAAAAACATTTTCACATTCATTCTTGTCCATCACATTTCAAGTTTCTTGAAGGCAAGAACTGTGTTTCTTTTCCTTTGCGATCTTATCTATTCTACCTTAACATCCAGTTAAACATGTAATAGGTTTTCAAAAAGTGATTGACAAATGAGTACATGAGTAAGATACCACTTATTTTGGTTTCATTATAAATCTTGTCATTGGGGCCTCAGATGGTTAACAAGTTAATTGCATACAGTATTTTATTTATTGTACATCGGTATTAATCTTTGTTTATGGAAGTTAGGATTCATTGATGACAACGCATTACAATCTTAGTAAGGTATAGAAATAGATGAGTTAATATTTACCAAATAAAACAATTTTGATGCTTGTGTTGACCATTCTGTGAGACTTAATATTGCTTAGTTGGTAGCATATTGAATTAATGGTCAAGAAGCCCAGATAAAGTTAAATCATTAACTTACTTCTTTAACACTTAAATGAGAAATTTGGGTAGAATAAAAGGCATCCAAATCAGCAAGGAGTAAGTCAAACTTTCACTCTTCACAGAAAACATGATACTCTATGTGGGTAGATTTTAAAGCAAAATTACATTTAGAAATGGGTATCTTCAAGGTACAAGTACTGAAGATTTTCTAAATGGCCCATATATGGCACATTGTACACTCCAGTCCTTTAATCTTACCTGAATTCTCACTTTTGCTCTCTCATAAATGAGTCCCAGCACACCAGATGTTCTTTGAAACTATAATCCAGTAAAGCTGATTCACTATTCCCTCTATGAAATATTTTTACTTTGTTTTTTAATGTTTTATTTATTTTTGAGAGAGAAAGAGAGAGAGAAAACAAGTTGGGAAAGGGAAGAGGAAAAGAGGGGAACAGAAGATTCAAAGTGGGCTCTGCACTGACAGCCAGAACCAGATTCTCAAACAGGGCTCAAACTCACCAACCACCAACCATAAGTTCAATACCTGAGCCGAAATCCGACACTTAACCAACTGAGCCACCTAGGTGCCCCAGAAATATTTTTACTTTAATCTCAACTTCACCTTCTTCTGGACTCTTGGATCTACTGACCCTGAATTCAGGTTCTGCCTTTGGCTTTTCCCAGTGTTGATATTAAGTTCCTCAACATTTGAATCTGAAACATTAGTCTTCTCCACACAAGCCTAAATGTCTCTCTGTCCTAAATGTCCCATTTCTTTTAATGTCCCCAGTATTTTAAGGCACCATCTATTCTCTCTCCCACCACCTTCAGCCCTGTAAGAACCCAGCTACCATTCCTGGTCTAAGAAACAGCCACACAAAGAGCTTCTCTGTTCCACCCTGTTAATAGAACGGGGGAAAAAAATTATGAGGCTTGAAAAACCATAATCTTGTTTTGTACAAGGGACCCTAGGCAGTTCAGTATTGGGAATTCAGCAAATTTTAGATTTATAAAATCCAATCACTTTAATATATTTTAAATGCCAAAATATTATAAAAAGATTATTCCCAAGACTTAACCATCTGTTTTGAAGGCATAAGTTGCAGAGGTTGCTGGGAAGAGAAGGAAAAGACCATTTCTCTTAGCTGAATCATGGGCACTAGGGACTGTTTGAGAACATTTGAGTGGAGTGAAGCAATTCCTATGGAATGAGCCTTGGCCAAGAAAATACGCTGGTGTTGAACAGAGGGAATGCAATATCTATGGCTTCAGCTTTGTTGGAGCAAAATCTTAATTAACCTGATTCTCTCCCTTTGGCTTTTACTGTCTTTCAGATTTGCAAGGAAATTGGTTATAACATATGAGTACCTAAAAACCATTCTTTCCTCTTTGGAGTTTGAACAGCATCTTTTGCACCGAGGATTAAATATTAGTTGACATTTATTCTCATATTAACACCATGTATTTTCAGTTTTAAAAATAACATATGCCCATTATACAGTTTGGGAAATTTCAAAATTATAAAGAAGACAATTATAATTCACAAGCTAGATAACATAATTTGTTAAATTTTTGGTATGTTTCTTTTCAGTACTTTCTCCACATATTTTTTATCTATTTTTGATCATAATATTTTGCCTTTTATTATTTAAAAATTCCTTAATATTTTCTTCTATTCATTTAAAAATGCTTTTTGAGCATATTTTGAATATATTTATGTCTTTAGGATTTTTCCTATATAAATAGACTATAATTTAGTTCACTATCCTCCTTTATTACCCATTGTGGTTATGTTTGCAATTATGCTTTATTTCCTCTTCCTTACAGAAGTGAAGTGTAACTTCTAAAGCTAAGGGTAGATTGTCCCATCCTGTGAGGCCACAAACTTGGAATTAAAATGATGGAGGAGGAGTCGGGACAACAAATTTTTGTCTGCCCATAACATAGTTCAAAGTTGGACAATGAACTGCTTAGCTATTAAATCAAATGTCTGTTGTCAAGTCTGATTTCTGGCAAATCACTTAGAAAATTATCTTTATTTTACATATTTTGCTAAGAGGAAGTTTGGGATTTGGAGAGGTTTGTTATCTGAAGCTAACTCAATTTTTCATTTGCAGAGTCTATGTTAAATGTTGTTTGATGTCTTCTTATGGAGTTTCATTAGACAGGAACGTTGGTGCCCTTCATTTATGCATATTTATGTTTTTATATTAAAACACTCTTAACAAATTACTCCTTTATATATACAATATAAATCCAATCCAGTATTTATAGAGAAAAGAAACAATGGGCATTTCTGTATTTTGTGTTCAATATATTGTTCATATTGAATTCTCCATAGACAGTAATAAGCAAACAATATAAACCCATCAATATTAAATACGAAATCTTAATCACAAATGAGTTGTAATTGGATTCAATTGCAAATGGGTTTTTTTCCCTCACAGCACAATTAAAATTTACTCACAGATTTTTTCATTAGAAAATAAAATCAGCTGCTTAGTTCTAAAAATGTACTGTGACAAGAGCAAGGACATTTTCTCTCTGCTGATTTTGCTTCTTGGAGTCTATAATACTCTGGCTTTCAGTACTCAGTGTCAGTAACCTATTCTAAAGAGGCAAGGACTCTTTTAAGATGAAACAGAGTGTAAGACGTTGTGAAGCAACAGCATCATGGACTACTTAGACTTCAGTTGCCCAGAAGCCCACAGTATCTTTACTCTGAATATATCCTGGGCTCATATATATTAAGATTAAATAAAAACCGCATTTCTGTGGAAGTTCATGATAGCCTCGATCCACGATTCCCATGTGGATTTTGTCTTTGCTGTGGACAGAAATGTATCAAACTAACAGGTCCCCCTTCATTTCTACTCTCACAACAAACAAACAAACAATAGCAACAACAACAACAGCAAACCAGACAAACAAGACTTCAGATTCAAACCAGGATCCACTTCTCAAGCATTCTGGTTGAAGCCAGAATGGAAACACACAAGAGAGAGAAAGACTGAAGTTTGATAAAAATGAGACCAAAATTTCTCCACTTCTGATTAAAAAAAAAAAAAAAAAAGACTCCTTTCCCTCTCTCTATAGGTTTTGTCAAGACACTGATAAGTGTTGTCCTGGATGATTAACTGATTAAAAACATTTCTGGGAGACACTGTGCCAGATTTGGGATAACCAAGAAATTTGGCTAAGCTAAGCCATTCAAAATGTGGCTGCCATTTTTATTCAAAACACACAGTTGCATGTACATCTTTAAGCTAGAGTTTATTAACTCATCTTTATTGCAGTTACATCTTACCATTACGTCCTTTAGCTTCTATCATTATGTCCTTCTCAGTAGAATTTGGATACCAAGAAGAGATTAATTCTTGAGCTCTGTAAATGTTAAGTAAACTTCCATAGATTAGGAGTATCACAGACCCAAAAGGCAAAGTTCATATATGTGTACATATGCACACACTCATGTGTAGATTCTCTGATCCCTTTTTAAGCAAGTATGGAAATGACAAAGGAAAAACAATGTAACTGTTTCGATGTCCTTTTTTTCTTCCCTTGTAAATGTAAGTCTGCATGAATTCCACCAAAAACTTTTAAGTGAAAAAGGCAAGATTCTAATAATAAATGTGAAATAGGATGAAGATCAACTCTGAAATGTAAGTATTATGAAGGTGAGCCTGTCAGGGCTCTAGGCCAATCTTTTGATCTGCTTTAAAAATATTACCCTCAAATAAAAAATAATTTTGTTAGGTTTTAAAATAGTCTTATAATATTCAAGGAGAATATTTGGTTCTTCAATGCTATGTTTGAGGCAAAGTTCTCAAAAGCTTTATAAGAAACTAGTGGATATCTCACCGAACTCTGAAAAGAAGATTCTAAGCTTTAAAAAAAGAAAAAAAAAAAAGAATAAGTTCTCATCTTTCCCCAAAGATTATGCTCTCTGTTGTAAATGAGCACAGATTTGATTTCTAGGTATAATACTCCTCTCCTTCCAATCCCATCTCTACCCTTAGTCTTTCTTAGGTCTGCTTTCCAACTGAACCCATTAGTGAAGTAAAGACCAAAGCTTGGGGTAGCCTGGAAAAAAAAATAGCAGGAACATCCTTTGTTCTCTCAGCTACAAATCTTAAAACCCTTGTCCCTGGTTACCAGCATAATTCCATTCCAGAGAAATCTATCATGTCACATCAGTGAAATCTCATAGAAAATCTACTCTTGGGTCCTAATTACATCAACAATTCATTTATACATAGAACTTCCATGAGTTTATAATCTCTAGGGACAGCATTTCCCTAAAATAAAATAAAATAAAATAAAATAAAATAAAATAAAATAAAATAAAATAAAATTCAGGGATTTTATTTTTTCAAATGTTGAATGAATTTATACTGATTCAGACCAGTTTTGATGGGTTCCCCTTGGCTGGTGACTATTGGTATGCAGTTTATGATGACTGGTAAGAGATCCAGAAGTAGTTTTTTGCTATGAAACTCAAAGCAATGCCATAACTCGTTTATATGATGAATATACAATGCTCTTAGCAAAGATATAATCTGCCATATTGATATAGGGGATATCTAGTTAGAGCTAACAATGTAGATAGGCAAGAGGAGATTCTGGATGCCTGAATGAACAATAAGTAAGACAAAGGACTCTGACACTGCTTTCGAAGGGATTGCAGAGGCAAACCAGAACACTTGGGGGCTGATATCAATAAGAGTTTATTTAGATTTGTATGGGACTATGGAACAAAGTAATAGGACTCAATTTCAAAAATAGAATGTATCTAATATCTTAACTTTCTTTGTCTCTTGGTCCATCCAAAAGGATGGATGTTATAATAAAATCATTGCTTGGGAGAAAAACAAACCCAAAGGAGAACCAATAAAAATAGTTCAACTTAATCCCAATCTAAATTGTGTTGACCTTCCTTTTTGCCATTGCTTCTTATGATCAGAAGATGCTACCAATTGAAAGGGCATTAGATAATGTACTGGAATAGCTCCTTGGTGAATACATCTATTAAAACTTATCCTCTAAACTCATCTGCCACATGGTATCTGTTGCTGCACTGGCAATAAATCCTCAGGGATAGAGGATGAAAAACTCAGGGGGATCTGGCAAAGTCTGGAAATAGAAATAGACCATCTGCCTCATGGAGAAATTGACAAGAGACTCAGAACAGATGCAGGCACCCCTTCACCATGAGGCAGATGGATAAAGAGAGCAAATAGAACCCAAAGCTGATTCTGGGAGACAAATAAGTAAAAGGCACAGGAGAAGGCTGGTTCTGAAGGGTAAAGTACAAATTTATCATTCCAAGCTTGAAGCCTTTCCTAGTATGGCTCCACTCTGGTTTTCCACACCTATTCTTTACTACTCTCCGTAAACACATCTTTCCAGCCAGAAATACTAATTTGGCATCATCCAGACATGACTTTTACATTCATGACACTCCTGCCTCCTTTTTGGCAATGCATATTTTACCCACACTTAAAGGCTCTTTTCTCTGCAAATCTTCCCTAACACAACTCATAATGATCTCTTCCCTTCATAAATGTTCAGCATATATTGTTTATGCTTCCCATTTTACAATGACATGGTATTGTGCTTTGGATAAAAATTCAAATTTTTTCATCGCTGAACTATAAGATTTTCTCTAACTGGACCCTATTTCTCTAATTTATCCTGTGTAAATCTCTGCATTCCCTTGCACCAGCTACATTCGACTTCTTAGAGGTTTGGGATGTGTCATGTTGCTTTCCATCTCATAACTTTGGCAGAAGACACTTGCTCACTTGAGTATCAGAAAGACAAGACCATTGGAATATTAAGGTGAAGGAAGCAGAGAAAAGTTAGGGAGGGCTGCATCTTAGGCAAGGCTGATAGCAAATGTGAGTGAGGGATAAAGGAAATGTAGAAGGAACACCTTTGGGAGCAAGTAAGCAAAGGACGTGGTAGAGAGTGCAGAATTTCCACAAGCTAAAGGGAGGGCAGTCATGGAGATTCTGTCACTTGATAATTGAATTCCTTGATCTTGAAGACCAGGCATAATATTTGAAGGGTAACAGCTGGAAGCAACCGAGGAGAAGGGAAAGGGAACCATATTGATAGTGATGAACCCAGCATATGTTCTGTTTCCTGTCATTCAGGGTCAGGCTGGGCAGGTTTTCTTCAGCCTTCATTTTTCAGACTTTGTTATTCTATAGCTGAGGAATCTACCAAATATGAATAGGAAAACAATCATATCTAAGAAAAGTTTTTTAAAGCCAGAATTGAAATCAGGAGGTTTTATATGTTTTATTCAGAGACCCAACATCATTCAGTAGATACTCAATCAAAAACAAGATTAACATGCACAGATTTGTGAGACTCTTAACCCCACCTATTTTAAAAAAAAAATTCTTTTTCTATCGCCAAACCTTATTATGTAACTATCTTCCACTATATATATATATATATATATATATATATATATAGTGTGTGTGTGTGTGTGTGTGTGTGTGTGTGGTGTGTGTACACCTTGGACATATTTGGTTTTCAAATAATATTTGTTGATTTTCTGTATAACCATATATGCCACCAGTTTTCACCAGCCCATGAATTGGAGTAAAATTGTAAATGACATTTTTACCACCTTGCATTGGCATTCCAGTATCTTAACATGCCTCCATTGTTTCTGTGAGACCTTGGCTCCCTACACCTTTCCCCCAGCCCCTTGTGTTTTGATGGGCCTGGCAGTGCTTCACACGTTTCCATCTGAAGGCATGCTGCTGGACCTCAGGCATACCTGGGCTGGACCTCTCTGGCACCTGCTGCCATGTTCTCTAGAGATCTGTGGCTGTGGTTTGTACAAATACCCTGGAGAAAACGTACAAATCACCTGGGGAAAAAGAAGCCTAAGGTGCCATCTACTCAGCTACATAATCTCAATTTAGTCTCAATTCACATTCTTACTATTTATGTGTACCAGTAGACTTCAAAGAAATGGGAACATTGAATAGGGGATGACATTTTCATGGAATATCCAAGATAAAAAGTTGTTTGCCCACTACCTTTGCAGCTCAATTTCAAGCATTTCTAAAAGGCCAAAGCCTTATTTCAGACTCCATTAATAGAACATATGTTCCAGGAAATTGTGTGTAGACCCCAAGGCAGCAGAATTGTAGATATATCCCATCGCTTTCTTAGAGACAACTATTACTGTTGCAAAAATTATACCATATGTTAATAACATATTAAATCATGAACAAAATAACTGTAGTAGGAATTTAAGCATAGTCTCTGACTCTATTATTTCTAACCAAGTGATCTAAAAGAGTAAGAACATTGCTATCATCTCTGTCAATGAAAAGAGAAAGAGCTTGATTATGTGCCATACTCTTGTATCATCTTGATTCCCCAGAATGGACTAAATCAATTGAAAGATAAACTCACTGTAGTCAGGCATATGCTGACATGTTGGCCCCTTCACAAAAGCTCATGGACAGATTTCCTCTAGACCCAAACAAACTATGTAAAGAGTCTGTTTTGATTCTTGTTAGCTTTGCACTCTCTCAGCAAGCTGCTAAGAAAATTCAAATATGGCTACTCTTTTGGAAAGAAATGGCATTCCAGAATCTTTCAGGTTTTTTTTTTTTTTTAATATAAGACAAAGTTATTTTTACAGAACAGTGCTACTCTACAAAGCATTCTTAGGATTGCATATAGTTCTGACAGTTTGGTTAATTCAGAATTTGAGCTTCGTGTGTGGTTTGAAAGGCTTAAACTAATGAACATTATATGTAGAAATTGACCCTCAAAGTCATGATAACACTTGGCTCACTCTCTGTACCTGAGGAGCCACAGCTTGTCACCAATAATGTAGTCTGTGTGGCTTTAATGCCACACTATTCTCAACATGTAAAATTCTCCCTGGTGATTAAGATTTAGGAATACACAGTTAATATTTGTTAAATGAAAGAATAAACCAAATGTGTGTGTGTGTGTGTGTGTGTGTGTGTGTGTGTGTTAGAAAATTAAAGGACTAATTTAATCTAAGCCTCTCGTTGCTCATATGAAAGCATGTTTATATGTTCCATCCTTGGCAAAGGGAACTATCTGATAAAACTATACATGACTACCTTGTAAAAGACTGTTTTATCTTATCTCATTAATTCTTACAACTCTGAGGTAGGTGTTAGCTTCCCCATCAGGAAAATCAGGATAATAAGATGTATTTTAAAATGAGTTTTTAAGAACACAGAGTTGTTAAGTGGCAGAACAAAGGCTCAAACTGAGTTTTCTAAATTTAAGGGTTTTTTTCCCCTAAAATTACTTAATGTTTTCTATATAAGGACACTGAGTATAAGAAAAGTGGAAAATTAGGTACTTCTGGGTCCCAGTATAAGGGTTTAGCAGTATATCCTACTCGGATTTAGGCAAAGCATTGACTGTCAATATTCCCCATAATCAGCCCTTAAACCAGAACATTACCTTTGACAGAAGGCTTTGTCCTGGGCACAATGGTATAAGAAGTCAAGGTCTGGATTATCTCTGAACCAACTTCACATTACAAGTTGTGAAATAATTCAAGTATTTTTCTGGAGTGTGTAGAAACATCATTCATTGTAACTGTGGGGGCCTTTTACTTACCAAAGTTGTTCCAGAGAGATTAATTTTCTACTTCAAAAGAGTAGGAAAAAATAAACTCTGCCATCATAGTGCTTACCTGCTTATAAAGATCCCATCTCGAATAAATTAATAAGGCTTACATTATCTTCTTAGTTTTCCCATAATAATCTCAGCATAAAAAAAGAAGGCAATGGCTGAGAGACTCCAGTTGTGGAAGCTATGTAATTCTGAGGATTATAAATTCTTATAGTATTAAGAACAAGAATATTGATAGAAAATAGTGGTGTTTTCTCAAAACCATAAGATATAGATAATTTCCTTGAGGCAAAGCAGTAAAACAATTATAGATCACCTGAGTCCTGACTACCGGACATTAGCTTCTCAGTAGACAATACACCCTTGATGATCATTCTGGAAGATGTTATGGTTTAATATTTTGAGTACTTTTGGAATGAAAGAATATATTTATCCAAGAGACTTTTTAATCATACAGATGACTCTCATTATCATCTTCTAATTATACTCGTTAATAGAGGTAAGAGATCGAAAAAACAGAATGGATAACCTGAGGCTGTATGTAATTTAGATATAACTTATCCTTGGCATCAGACTCTAAATTAATACTTATAATTTGAATCATGGAATTTATAATATTTCAAGCAAATAATAATACTTTACAAAGAAGACAGTCCATAAGAATTGGCAATTTTTTCATTATGGCACACTACCCAAAACTGTTTAGAAATCAGCTTTTCTCAGCCCTTCTTATATCAGTTCAACAAAGTTGTTCTATTTATCTATGCTGTCATCTGTCCCACATACTGAATCAATTTTATGACTGCAACAAGCTTTAAATTTAAGACACAAAATATTAGCCCATAATTAAAGCACCTTGATAGGAACCACCTCTATTCTCTTCTTGGCCATTCTCATCGTCTTGCTTCACAGACTAGATTTGAGGCTAAACATTTTTATCCAATATTCTTCACTTCAAACTCACCTTTCTAGAGAATAAGTCTATCATCCTCACTCTCCTTACCTTCACTCAGCTAATTCCTAATCATCCTATAGATCTCAACATAGATACACTTCTCCCAGGAAACCTTTCCTGATGCTTTAATGCAGGGTTAGGGGCACCCCTTAAGGGTTCACATGATTGCCTCTTTACTGGATATAACTCCTATTATATTATCATGTCGCTTGAGGACAGAGACCAAATCATGTTTATCCTTATGACCCCAACAGTTACCATGGTGCCTAAAGATGATTAGTAAGTATTTGTTAAATGAAAGTACAAAAAAATAATAAATGCACACACTATTTCTAAGTCAAATAGTGCAGTAAGCAATCTAAACCTCCAAGGGAAAAATGTTCCTCTGGAATCCGAGTGCAGTCAAATAGTTTCAACCAAAGAGAAGAGAACAAAGAGAAGATGAAAGATACCTGGTTCCATTGTTAGAAGGACACTTTGACTTCTTTAATGTTTGCTCTCTGTGTTGTCAATCCAGACGGCCTGGAATGGGGAGCATTTTCTGGTTTTATACTGGCCTTTGAGATATAGATTTTTATACTATTGATATTTTTCTTAATATTCATAGGTTGTATCCAGGAGTCTCAAAGGTAATTTTGCAGTGTCTAAAGTTTCAAAGCAAATTGTAGATGTGATTACTTGGGATTTTAGACTATGGACTTTTTTCTAAATAATTTTTTTTCTTGAATAAGATCAATCTTTTACCTGATAGCCAATCAGAGAAAATTAAAGACTCAGCAAAATCTCAATCCTGACCTGAGGGTTTGTTAATCTAGGTTCCTTGAATTCCACCACCCCCACCACCATACTCTCAGAATGGACATCATCTTCAATTTTTTTTAAAAGCTGTATGTGCATGGAAATAGGAAAAGGAAAACTATACCGAACATCTGGGAGTGTCAAGGTGTTTCTCCACTCCCAAAAGGGAATTAAGCATTTACCTCATTGAATTTTTTTCCTCTGCCACTCTTTCAAAAGAAGTCTGTCTTTTTCACCATTATACTTAAACTTAGGATGCAGAATCAAGCAAATGTAATGAGAAAAACAAGGCTGAACAGGTTAAAGGAAAGGAAGAAGGATTTTTGCTAACTAAGTCAGTTGTTGGGCCCTTCATTGCTATGGAGAATCCAGGTGAAGGATCACTTTAAGAGGAGTGTGAAAAAACTACAGAAAGTCTGAGCAGTGGGAGAAGAATGGGGATCTGGTGAAAGGCAAAGAAAGCTGGTGAGGCTGGGTGCCAGGAAGATAATTTGGAGGGTTCAAGTGAGAGACTGTAAATATGAGAAAGTGTTGGAGAGGATTATAAATTGAGATACTCTAGTATTGCATATCCATGTGCCCTTTTTTTTCTTATTTTATGGAGAATATCCATATCTTTTGTCACATTTTCAAAAGGGCCTAATGATCCAAAAACGTTAACAAATATTGATATATACTCAGTCACATTAAAGCATTCTGGTCTCAAAGAACTTCTACTAGGAGCTATAGCCTTTCCATAGAAACACTAATACAAACGCAGAAATTTTCAGGTACAAAGGACCCATTTGAAGAGAAGAGTTATTGAAAAAGGAAAACTGTCTTGTATAGCCTATAATTTGTGTACTGAGTTGTACCATTCGATTTTTGACCCTCCTTATAGTAGAGCATTAGAGTTACCTTCCAGTAGAAAGTAAGATTATTGAGTAGCTACCATGTTGTATGTCTAAAAGAGTGTGGTCTCATTATAATGAGACCACATTTACATTTATGTCCAAATGATGATGGTTCTCAGCCCGCACCTGCATTACTAATATGATTTGCAGTCGTTTTTGGTAGTTTTTCCCTGCAAATTTTTCAAAACCTCTAGGGCTTGCAGCCTATGTCTATAAAATGGCTATTTTCTCACTTGTCTTTCTCCACTTGCTGGCTAGTGGAAGTAGAGTCGTAGTCCCGAGGACTGAGCTGTAACACTGCCGATCTTTCTGATAGCCCCATGGAGATACCAGAAACTTGAGTGAACAAAACCTGTTAACCTTGGTTGTATCATCAAAGTCTTCTGTTCTGTTCCTGGTAGGAGCCAAGGCTGCCTCTTCCTGACAGCTCTATGGAGTGATAGTTCACTTAGGGTTATTTCCTGAAATTGTCATACAAATTTTATAAGAGGTATTCCAACAATTTGCTGATTTTGCAATGTTTTCTACAAAGTAAGGGACTATTTTTCATTTCTGCCTTTTTTTTTTATTAAGGAGTACCCCACAGCAACCCTGCTGAGTACCTGTGCTATATAGCTTTTTAGTGACTCTGCTCTTCAGTTCTCACTCTCTCCTTCTCTCTTTCATTCATTGTGATGGGTTCTTTTTAAGCAACATAGTGGGCTCAAAACCTGTAACCTTCCACCTCCTTCATTCTGGGAGGCTATTTTTAATTCACTGGTTCCTATTCCTTCCCCCTTTAAGGTTTGCTTCTTCTCAGGAGTACGTGACTCTCTCTGCAATCTAACCTCCATCCACAGTCACTCCATCAGACATGTGTCCTTTCTCTGTGGAATCCTTTCTCCTTAGGTGGGCTGAATCTTGTGTGTAAATCAGTGGTCAAAAGTCAATACTCAGCAGAATGAGCTAAGGATCCAGCTACAGTGCAGATAGATGTTAGGGAGGGGGTGTTTTAATTCCACTAGCCAATAGAATTGGGGTCTCAGATTATTTATTAAACAATTTTACAAAAAAATCCACATAAGATATCATTTGTCCATTTACTGTAATAAAACTATTAGATGTGTTTTAATTTTTGGCTTCCCAGTCTGTTTGACCAATTGTTGTTTTTTTTTTTATATATACTTTTGTTATTTATATGTGGGGAATCTACCTTTCTCATAATTTTTATCTAAATTAATTTAACATACAATGTTAAATAAAATTTTTATTTTCTAGTGATTTCAGTCAAAGTTCAGATTTATTTTCTTTTTAAATAAATCATTATTTCTGTTTTTAGGTCTATCTAAAAAACCCAAACTGAAAATCTTTATTCCCTTTAATATATGGAGCAAAGGGAAAAAATAGAGGAATTTACAGAACTTACAAAGTTACCTAATATTTGATATTTTAATAAACCAATACCAGAGACCTCGATGTCAGAAAAGCTATCTTAATTACATGCAAGTCTTACCTATGTCATTCATGTCTGTTGTGGGCTGCCTACAGGGGGATTCATTTGGATACTTAAAATATGCAGAGATGAGAGCAGGGACAATCCTGGAAATCAAAGACACTGATGTTCAAAGATCCCATGAAGAGGCTGAAATCTTTTTGGGGGCGCCTGGGTGGCTCCATCAGGTAGGTGTCCAACTTTGCCTCAGGTCATGATCTCACAGTTTGTGATTTCAACACCTGCATCAGGCTCTGTGCTGACAGCTCAGAGCCTGGAGCCTGCTTCAGATTCTGTGTCTCCCTTTCTCCCTGTCCCTCCCCACTTGCACTCTGTCTGTCTGTCTCTCTCTCGCTCTCAAAAATAAACATTAAAAATTTTTTTAAAAAAGAGGCTGAAATCTTTCAAAGCTCTATTGAGAGTGGCTACACCACTAGGTTTCAGTTTTGAAGAAGAGTAAGGACTCCTGTAGGCTCTATGCATTCACTGTTTTGTAAAACAGAGAACTGTGTCTTGGTAGGTTATTCAGCACAAATTTTCTGAGAATAATGCTTATGAATCAGCAGTATCTGGTCTTCTGTGGTAGTTCTATGAGCCTCCATATGGACAGTTCTGAGATGGATGGAACCACTCCATACCTTTATTCAACCAATTTAAGGAAAACAGTGTGGGGGAAACACTCACAGACTTGGTCATCTGCCTCTATTTTTTTTTTTTTTTTTTTTTTTTTTTTTTGCTTTCAAAGACTGTTTATTAATGTACTGCTCAAGATCATGAAATTAATTTGGTGGGCCACAACTAGCCTAAGAAAAGAGAGAGGGAGAGATGGAAAGAGAATGAGCATGTATAAAAGCATAAGAGATGACTCTGGCATGGAATAAATCACAGTGGAATAACTGGAATATATCAGATCCCATTGCATATCGTATGGATAAGTATTGTTTCATGAAATTTTGTGGTTCAACGGATAGATACTTATGTGTCTATGTATGTATGTGTTTGCACAGTACACATATGCTACATAAACAGCATACTTTTGTTATGGCTAGTGATCAAAAATATTGGAGGGTTACTCTAAAGAGTAGTTAAGATATGGGGCGCCCGGGCGGCTCAGTCGGTTAAGTCTCTGATGTCGGCTCAAGTCATGATCTTGCAGTTTGCAAGTTCGAGCTCCACATCGCGTTCTGTGCTGATAGCTCAGAGCCTGGATCCTGCTCTGTATTCTGTGTGTGTCTCTCTCTCTTTCTGCCCCTCCCCCACTCATGCTCGCTCTCTCTCTCTCTCTCTCTCTCAAAAATAAATAAACATTAAAATTTTAAAAAAACATCTGCCTTTATTTTTATCTGCCCCAGAACTTAAAAGACGTGGTTTTATGGGTAAAGATGAGTTCTGGAACATGCAGGGTCCTAGTATCTCCATTGCTATTTCTGGGCATTAGACTAGGCAGTAGGTCAGGAGGTGGAGAGTGGTGAGCCCCTCTGGGTCCACAGAGTTGTGAAGAGCAGATGCTTGTCTCCTAATCTTTCTCTTTCACCTTTTAATCATCTTCTTACAACCGTAAGCTTGTTGTTGTTTTTGTTTGCTTGTTTGTTTTGTTTTGCTGTTGTTGACTAACCAGGCATTGGAAGGAGCATTCAGATAAAAAAGCATTGATACAGTGTGTTATCCTTCCTTGGCATTTTAAAAGAAGATAGGCAGGGAGAGAGAGAAAACAAAAAAACAAACAACAAACAACAACAACAAAAACAAAGGCTTAACACAAAGCCATGCATTTATAAGTGTGGTCTTTTAGTCTTCTGTAAGATAGGGGTTTTTGTTTGTTTGTTTGTTTCTTTTTTTTTTTTTTTTTTTTGGTTTGGTTTTTCATCAGCATGACTTTCTAATATGATGCCATATCAAAATGATACCCTGTACTTGCCTTAAAAAGACAATAGTCTTGGGGCACCTGGGTGGCTCAGTCGGTTGAGCGTCCGACTTCAGCTCAGGTCATGAGCTTATGGTCGGTGAGTTCGAGCCCCTGATCAGGCTCTGTGCTGACAGCTCTGGGCCTGGAGCTTGCTTCTGATTCTGTGTCTCCCTCTCTCTGCCCCCCGCCCCTGCTCGTGCTCTGTCTCTCTATCAAAAATAAATAAACATTAAAAAATTTTTTTAAAAAAGATAATAATCTTAACAACCAGATCCATAGGAAAGCAAACATCCTAGAACAATAACATTAAGCTCTGTTTAAAAGTTATGTGATATTGAATAAGGCACTTAGTCACTCTGAACCCTAGCTTCCTGATCTTCAGACAAGAATCATTTTAACCCCACAGAGTTATTCTCAGAATCAAATGACATACTAGTTTGCACAGATTTACACTGCTAAACAAGGCTTGGTTGTGAGGAATATGGACATCTAGCAATGGAAAGGTTGCTATAGGGATTGAGCCGTGAAAATTAACATTCTGAGAACAGCAGGACTACTGTACTCAATATTGAGTTTATAACTTATAATTCACAAACTGCCACAACGTGGATTAATTATAGAATTCAGTTGTGTGTTCTTATTTTGGGGAGCTGAGTTATGGATTTCTACAGAGTCAATATGACTATGGTAATTTCCCAAGACAGTCTTCGCTGGATCGTGTTGTGAATGATGCTTAGAAAGTAGTAGAAGGATCGACTTTAGGTCTGTTTCAGTCTCCATCTCTCTAGATCTGTGTAGATTTGGGTTACACTAGGGAACTTGAGACTGTCCACATGAAGATAAAGAAGAGTACAGTAAGATACTGGATGAGCCATCAGTGATGGTGGCTTGGAGCCACTTGGAGCCACAGAGAAGGGGCTCCTATGATTTCCACATTAATATCATTGGTATAGACCTCTTGTGAATACATGATAATTAGTCCATATTCTTTTAGTTTCAATGGGATATTTGACAGGACTCTGTCTTGCCCATTATTTTCCCCTTTGTAGACCCTGAATAGCCAGGATGTGATTCATTCTTCATCCAAGTTATTACAAATATTTCTCAGTAGAAGCTCTAATTTTATATCTCCTGGACATCTTTTTCACCATGAACATCCATTTCACTGTGTAATAATCAGGGTTCTCTGTTGCAAGCAACAGAAACAAAGTCTGGCTAAGGGATTTATTGGAAGGGTATCAGCAAGAAGGTTATAGAACCAGGATTGGCAAGAGCCAAAGGAGGCAGATATAGGCAGATCTCTACCATGAAACTGGTATGTTGAAAGATGCCATTGATGGTTTCATTGCCCTTACAACTTCTGTGAGTAATCTCTAACTGGCACCGCTCATATTTGTCAGTCCCTGAAGGTTCAAAGTTCTGCAAGATCTTCTGACTAGCTATACAGAGGTCATAGGCCATGCTCCAGCAGGCTTAGAGGGGATATCACCCTTAGCTCCCACCTATGATGAGATTTTCCTCAAATAGAAGGATATTCATATGTTCACTAAGCATGATCAACATGACAGGTGGTCTCTTTGGAGAATTGGCTGTCTTTAGAGGGTCTTTGTCCCATCTTCTCAGAGCTTTCTATTATCCTCAAACCTCACCATCCTTCTCAATACTGACTCCTTTCTCTCTGGGCCTTGACCCTTCTCTAAGAGTCAGGGAATAAGCTTCTTTCCCACAGTCTTGATCACTTAGACTCCTTCCCTCTTGGCACTCAAAGCCTGGGCTCCTTTACTTACTGTTGTAAGGTAGAGAATTCCCTCTATCCCCTACCCCTCAAAGATCACTCTTCATGAGAGATTCATGATTATTTTCTTTTCCTTAGATGTGTTCATGTCTATCATTCAATTCTTGCCATTACCTCTCACTTCCCTGTTACCACCAAATACCTTGGAAAGAGCCTCACTTTGTATATTTTACTATGTCAAGAAGCAATTTTATGCTACAGATGGAAGGAAAATGTTAGTGCGATGTTACATCTCTTCACATGCTTATAACCCCCTCCTCCTTTTTTCCCTGTAAATGCCCAGATTTATGACAGACATATGGGACAAAATACATATATTATTGTAGTAGTTCTTGGGTTTTCAATAATTAAAAAATTGTCAGTAAACATGATTTATTTTTAAAGAACAGATGATTTGGAATGAGATAGATCTACCTTTAAAACTTGGCATCACCACTTCCAAGCTTTGTGACCTGTAACAAACCCTTAATCTCTAAAATCTCAGTTTCCAAACACCTTGGATTATTGTGAAGATTTAATGAGAGAATTAATTGAAGTACAAAGCCTAACATATAGTAGGCACTCCATAGGAGTATTGTTGCTATTAGTTCTAAAAGAGAAGTATTTCCAGAGACCTTCATAGATTTCTAAATCCTCATGTGACCTATGTTTCCACAGACACCTGTGGTACTCTAGAATCTAATTCCCATGAAAATGGATGCTTTTTCTATATATACATGTTATTAAATTCTATGTCTCATTAGATGGTTGTTTCTCAATATAAAATTAGAGTTATTCTAATTAAAATGGTGGGAAAAAAACCAATAATTCCACGTGGAATTAAGGAGATTTGGCTAGTCATATAGGGGTCACTCACTCAGCCCCATAGACTTTGTGTTTCAAATATAATCCTCAGCCAAACTCCAAAGTATTTTACAATTTTATTACATTATTTATATTTTACAAGGTATTTTGCATTACATTAATTATTTTACATTACCCTCAGTTTATAAAAAAATTGTCAAAATCATATATTTTACATTTTT
Source organism: Panthera tigris (assembly GCF_018350195.1). Lineage (NCBI taxonomy): Eukaryota > Metazoa > Chordata > Mammalia > Carnivora > Felidae > Panthera > Panthera tigris. Next base: position 136,795,135 of record NC_056667.1, on the reverse strand, counting down.
GAATTCCATGAGGATAATCTGCACTGAGTATAGAACACACATATGACGACTTCAAACATTCTAACCTGTAACTACACCAATCTGTCATTTTAGTCTTCATTTAAATTCTGGATTCAGAATTTCATTGTTTACACTTGAATACATATGGATAGTTCTAAATCAAGCTGAATATTTCAAAATATCATGGCAAGGAGTAAGCTATTCTGATGAGATTTCTCCTTTACCAGCAAGGTGACTGAATGCTAGGATTTTGGCTTTCTCAGTAATTCTGAGATGAGAAAATTAAAGCCCCATGGAATCAAGGAAAATACATTCTGAGGCCCTTCTTAGATCTTGGTTGAGACTTTTGCCCACCAAACTTGACTTTTTCGTTAGTGTTATCTATGTCACTTTATAATCCCATGAATTGCCAACTTACTGGCACAACTTGCTCTTGTTGGCAAAATTCCTATTTCCTGAACACTTTTAGGAATGAAAAACTGAATTGAGGACAAGTGGAGTGATGACAAAGAAAGAACCTAAGAGTGCACCAGAGCACACAACAGTAGTTTCACTTGTGTTTATCCATCAATTAACCAATCACTCCAATATGATTTATTGATTACTTCCTCTGGGTCACCAGGGCTTGTTCCAGTAACGCAGGAGTCTACAAAGGCTTTGTTCATACACCTCTTTCAATAAAAATATTTTTTGTCTTTGCCTCTAATATATGCTATTTATTTATAAAGTATACAATGATACCACTCTGCTAATATATTATGTACACTGTTCAATGCTTGCAAGAATATAAAATAAAAAGGAAGAGATAAAAATAGATACAAATAGCAGTCTTAGTATTTCCTTCCACATCTGCTCCAGTGGACCAGTTGGCACACCTCTGGTGGTATTTGAATTTTATTTTGAAGACCATTGGTCTAAAGGTATTGGATGGCTCTCAACAGGTTAAAGTAAACAGTTTTGTACAACGGCCAGCTTTTCCAAGGGAGGCTATGATCTTCATTTCTAAAGAGTGTAGGCCATATCTGGACAAGCTGAAGCCAGTTTTCCATTCTCAGGCTCTCACTAGATGTTAACACACTGGCTCCATAGAATGCTAAGTGTGAAAGATAATGGAGAGGGAGAAAGTTTGGGGCAAATGTGGATGTGCTAATAGTTTTAAAGGGAGTGTAACAACTGGAACTCAATTCCAAGCAAATGAATGGCCATTCTGGTTCAACTGCAGGACAGGTAGGAATTAGACAACCGGAGTACATGAAGTCAGAGTCCATCATAAATGTTAAAGTCTCCAGGGTGATATAGAGCAAAGAGGGTAGGAAGTACAAGGAGGACGGTGAGAAAAAGCTATGGTGGAAAACAAATCTCAGATGCACATCTAGAGAGGAAAAGAGGGGTCCCCTTAATTCAAGGGGTAAAGTATCAGGCATCTAGGTGACAACAAGAAGTTCCAGGTTCCCAGTAGTGCTGATCATAAGAAGACACAGACTGCCAGATTCCTCTAAGCTCTACTGCTCCCAACTCACCACCTGAGTGTTTTATTAAGATGCCGTTGCTGCCTTTGCCTCCAGCTAGCTGATCTATGAGGCTCCTGACAGTTCCTTATATCCTTCTTGGAACAATATTTATAGATTTGGCTGGGGAGCTATATTGAGAAAAGCTGAACAAAAGGCAAGAACTGACATGGAGCTCTGGGGACTGACCAGCATCTTCCTCACAAGGAGAAAAAAAGGAAAAATGTAGTGCTTTCATTTTGTCTGCCTTATTATTTTTATGCCTTTCTTTCTAGTTTCTGATATACATCTGGACCTCTATTTTCTGATTCATGTGGTCATTCCATTTTAATAAACCCAGTGGTTACTGGAGATTCTGCTTTACCCCTTCATCTCCCCCCAAATAATTCCTGTGTCCATTTGGCCAAATCCTGAAGCCTGAAGTAATCCAAAATGATGATAATCCTCTATTGCATTTTGAACTGCCAGATCTTCATACCAACTGGTAGAATCACATTTAAATTAAATTAAATGATTGAAATATATCATACAACCACCCCATTTGTCTTTCTTTCCACTAGGGAAACAGGATAACTATAGCTACATATTAGGCATAGAAAGTTAGTTTTACCTGGAAAAACAGGGCCAAAATTAGACATGACACCTATTTGTGTATCAAATACCATGGTATGAGTGGCAAGAAGTCACAATTAAAAGAATAGAGGAAAGTCAGGAGACCTGAGTTCCAGTCTTACTCTTCATTAAGCCATAAAATGTTTAGTCTATTTATAACTCACTTCTGATCTGTAAAATTAGACAAACAGACTAGAGCATCAGAGATTCCTTCAGGAATTAATATTCTATGATTCTATATCATAATGGTGTGGCTTAAATAATTTTGATATAAAATATTGTCATTCCTAGTTTTGGGGGGGGGGGTGTTAAATGAACTGTGCCCCAGCTACAGATTAGTACAAAACAGAAATATAATAAAAGCCAACTGCAATCATCCCCTACAACCCCACCTCTGGAATAATAGCAACTTTCTTTTCCTTGCATTGAGTCTGCTGAACCACCAATTCTATGGGAAGGCTAATTAGAAGGAGATATGTTTGTAAGAGAGTGCTGGGAACCATCCAGGATATGTTTATTCCAAAGGGAAACAGAAACTCATGCAAATTAACAAGACTGTTGACTTTGAAAATAGCATATTATTAATTCAGAGAATATGTACTTAGCTCATAATAACTTAATAGTTTCAGAAAAGGGAAGGATGGGGCTTGCTAAAATATGTCATTATTTCTGAAGGTATGTTTTCAGAAATGCTCGCAGGAAGAACGAGTTGAAACGAGTCTACCTGTTTGTTTCAGCCCAGAAGGCTATTTGGATAAATTCTGAACTCAACAGGTTCTTACATGTCACCTGAAAAATATTTGTTGTTTGGGTGTATTTGAAATAACTTTCAAAAGACCACAGTGTGAACATTTAAAATTTTTTCTTTCTAGCTGAAGTCAGTTGCAGAAACTCTTTTACTCCTTTATCCTGTCCTTTAGTTTTAGACCACACTTCAAATGGTTCTTGGCTCAATTAAAAAAAACATTAATTTTTTTAATTTATTCTCAAACATAAGAGCCCAGGTTGGGGGGGGGGGGAATACTCCCTTGTTTAGAAAAGTAGATGCTATTGTTTCTAAATGATCTCTTTTCACTGAGAGAACAGAATGTAAAGAATGACTGTTTCTCTTTCCACTAGTAAATTATATGGAAATAAAACCCTGAATTCAGCATTTTTCAAATATGATTTTCAAAGAATGACATATAACATTTTAAGGGCAGCAAAAAGTTTAACCTTTAGAACAAATAAAACAACATGAGCAATAAGTATGTAATTTCAGAAGGGAACACATTGCTTTCTGGCTGCTCTGCTAACAATTGGCTACTGTACATTGTGCAATTCTTCCAGTAATAAGATTTCTATATATGCTGGGTCTATTATACTTAAAGGCTATAATCTGGGAATGCAAGATATTTTTCTGGTAATTTTTCACTATCATCTACCTTTTTGGGGGGACTAAGTAAAAAATATATTAAAAATATGCATGTTGATATTTTACAATAATCAAGTAGCCTATAAAAATTCATTAGCATATTTGGAATGATTCAAGTGAAAATGGGCAACTTCTGAGAAAAGGCAAACAGAGGAGGCAATTTCTTAAGTTATTAACCTGAAAGGAGGACTTTGAAAGTGTCAGAGGAAGGAGATTGTGAAATCCATATGTTTACATAATTTTGGTGATTCTAAGCAGACTCCTTAGAGAATGTAGGTAGAGTCCACATTTGGTGGCTTCTCTTTCACAATTTGAGCACACAGAAGCAAGAATACCATTTGTTGACTTTTTAGATTTATAGCAAAAAAAAAAAAAAAAAAACCTGATTTGATCTACAGTGGAAACAAATCCAAGGTATTACAATGTTCTTTATGGATTACAAATTAACATGTAAAATACTACATAGCAGTTATAATAGGCTAAAGACTGTTTATGTTCTTTATATACATTAACATATTTAATACATCAGTAAGATAGGTATTATCATACTTTGCAATGTAGAGACTAGACCCACCAGTGGGAAGACCTGCCCAAGTATGCACAGCTTGAGGGGTACCCTGGGATCTGAGCTCAGGCAGTTTGGCTGAGGCAGAGTCTCAGCCCTTAATACAGCCCGCCTTCCCGTCTTCAGTCATAGAACCTAAAAGCATGCTAAAAGTCAAGTAGTTCAGCCCTCTAACTGAAGCTCAGAGAGATGAAAATATGTTTGTATACCACAGTAAGTTGGTCACAAAGCCAGAAACAAAATATTGATTTCATTAGCCCCACTTGAGAACTCTCAACTCCATTTTTTTTTCCCTTGGAAAAGCAAAGTACTTAATAATGCCTTTAAACATTTATAATTAGATCATTCTGTCTTTTCTTTGGTCTAAACACGGTTAGTCAGTTGAAGAAAAACTAACTAGAATTGTCATTGCCCACTTAGCGGGAGATGAGGTATACACCATTAGCCAAATGACCCAGAAGCAGCTGGAGTCTCAGACAAGGAAAGATCTTACAATACATTTCAAACAAAGCACTCTTTTCCTCAAAATTCATTTTCCCTCCAGGCCACATTTCCTACAAGAAGTATACCTTCAATTATTTGCTTTGGATTAAAGCACACAACTTTGTTTTCTCCTTTCTCCCTCTGTCTCTGTGTTTCTTTGGGAAAATGGAAAACTAGATTATTGAGCTCCTGGAATGCTTCTTCCTCTTCCCCTTATGGTGATGTCTTAACCCTTTTTCCTTCGTTCATAACATTTCTATCAGGTGGTGGCAAGGAAAAGGAAAGAAAACTTCTGTCATTTCCATGAAGGCCTTGAAGCAACAAAACGTTGAAACTATTGGCTGGATTCAAAGTGCTTCTACAGCATTCTTCACATTTCTGGATTCTTCCCTGTGGTAGGAGAGAAAGCTGATGTTCACATGCAGAGTTCACTGTCACAATCACAAGAATTTTATGAAAAACTAAAGCTTCGTGAATAATTTGCAGTCACAACTATTAGAAGTTGTTCCTTATAGACTGCATAATAGATGGAGTAAGAATTGTCATGTGCACCCTATTTCTGTAGATGTAACCTCACCCTTTTTCTCCCACTCAAATGAACATACTATAAGTCATGTTACTTACTATAGGAATCACCTTGATGTGTTTTGCCTTGTTTTTTTTTTTTAAAGTAAATATCAGATATATTTTAGTACTTTTCTTAACATTCCATTTAAATGCATCTCACAACCCACTGGTGCCCCAAAACTACAATATCATTAGATGACCAAAGAATTCATAAAGCAGAGTCAAGCATACACTCATTCATCTATTCAACAATATGTATGGAGCCCCTGTTATGTGTTAGGCTCTGTGCTGGGGACTGTGAGATACTAAGATGAGTAAGAAAAGGTCCTGGATCTCAAAGCTCACATTCTAGCGAGAGAGACAGAGAAATCCACAGAGTAACAGTGGTGGATTTAGGGTGAGGCTTATAGGGTCGCTCAGGATATTTGCCTTATCTGGAGTCCAGGGAATGCCTACAAAGTCTTCTCGACTTTTTGGAGGAGGAAATGGCTGGGAGCCTTTGGGATAGGTGGTAAGTGGCCAGGTGTAGTTAACCATGTAGATTTGCCTGTAAGACTTACACGCACTCTTTCCCGTAGATGCTCTAAGACTTAAAAGGAATTATCTTCATCAGAATAAATCTTCCTGGAGTAAGGTCATGCCCCCCTCATGGAGACATTGGTATGCAAAGACTTGTTAATAGGGAAGCGGAGCAATTGAAAGCCCAGCTCTCTTGCCTCTAGACAGATAAGTATTGAAGGTCCATCCTAGTTGCTGAGTTCCCCTAGGATCATCTGAGCATTTTGTTGTACATTTCTTTCTTAATCTTTTGTTTGTTTTTATTATTGAGAGAGAGAGAGAGAGAGTGAGAGAGAGAAAGTGAAAGAGAGAGAGCTTGAGCAGGGTGGAGCAGAAAGAGAGTGGGATAGGGGATCTGAAGTGGGTTCTGCACTGACAGCAGCGAGCCCAACGTGGGGCTCAAGTTCATGAACCCTGAGATCATGACCTGAGCTGAAGTCAAAGCTGGAGGTTCAACTGACTGAGCCACCAACACCCTGTTGTGCTTTTTTTATTCCTTTCTGCCCAATCCTACTGTCTCCACCTCCCTACAGGGACACTTCCCAGTAAATGTTTTTTCTCACAACTTTTTATCTCAGAATCTATTTTCAGGCAACATTACTGAAGATAAAGACTGTAGAAGTAAACAGAAGAAAGACCTTTCTGGCAAAAGGAACAGATTAAACAAGAGAAGGGTAATTTTGTTAAATTACCATTTGTTAAGTAGAGACAGGGGTGTCAGATGGTGAGCTACTGTTCAACAAGAGACCACAAAGGAATTAAAATAGAGAAGATTGTTACCCATAGGTGCAACAGGAAGTACAGAGCCACTCAGGGTGCTCAAGGCAGGGTGCAGGCAGAGAGAGAAGCAGGCCTTAGAGCACGTGCCTTTGTTAGGGTCCATGGATAGAGTGGTTTCAGGCTCCTATGCTAAGGCCAGATTGGTCAATATAAGCCAAAACAAGTGGGGTTTCAGTCAGTTCTTCTTCTTCTTCTTCTTCTTTTTTTTTTTTAATTTTTGAGAGAGGCAGACAGAATGTGAGTGGGTTAGGGGCAGAGAGAGAGAGAGAGATGCAGAATCCAAAACAGGCTCCAGGCTCTGAGCTGTCAGCACAGAGCCCGACAAGGGGCTCAAACACACGAACCGCAAGATCATGACTTGAGCCGAAGTCAGTTGCTCAACCGACTGAGCCACCCAGGTGCCCCAGTCAGTTCTTCTTTTTAATGTTTTTAATGTTTATTTGTTTTTGAGAGAGAGTAAGAGAGAGTGAGAGAGAGAGAGAGGGAGGGAGTGTGTCAGCAGGGGAGGGGCAGAGAAAGAGGGAGACACAGAATCCAAAGCAGGCTCCTGGCTCCAAGCTGTCAGCACAGAGTCCCATACGGGGCTCAAACCCACAAACCATGAGATCATGACCTGAGCCAAAGTCAGATGCATAACTAACTGAGCCACTCAGGCACTCTGACAGGCATCTTATCTAAGAGGTATACAAGGGGAAGATCCTGGGAGGTGGAGGAGGTTTTGTATCACAAGGGAAGTCCTATCAGGAACACAACATCTACTTGTAATTCTGTAGGCTGATATCTCGGGCACTTGTGTGAGGGTCTGCGAGCTTTAACACCCACTTCCTCACTAGCTACTTGACCAAAAGAATGGATGCCAAAGCAACAATATCCAAGAGTAGCTTAGCTAAGCACTTAACACAGAGACAAGAAACAATATGTGCGTTTCATATTGTAAGCGCCTCATACCTGTTGTACAACTTAAACAGAAGATGAAACTGGAAGGTGAGGTGGACATCAGGACTTCAGGAAGCTTATAATCAAATTTTAGGGAATTTGGCAGCATCATATAGGAGCTGGTGAGCCACTGAGGGTTTTAAAACAGAGGAGTAAGTTGGTAGTGGTTTCTGTTTTTAATGGAGCGTGCTGTTGACTGTGCGAAGAAGTCATTTCAGGGGCAAAATGTCAGAGGTAAGGAAATCCATTAGAGACTGTTATAGTAGTCTAGGAAAAAAAGAATGAGAATCTCAACTAGCTAGTGGTAGACTCCAGGCAGACAGAAGGGTCAAGATGACCTTGTGATTTCTAAAATAACTAAATGGATGGTGGTATCATTTACTGAGTTAGAGAATACTAGAAAAGTTGAAGTAGTAAGGTGGAAGTCATGAGTTCACTGTTATGCTGTGGTTTTGAGGTGCTTATGAAGACATCCAGGTTGCCATGTCCTGTGATAGATACTTCAGTGAGGTTTCTGGTGGAGATAAAAATGGGAATATCCCCACCACATGGCTGAGAGCTGAGGTCCACGTGTAGGGGGGTAGGACTGGAGGAGCATACAGAGATGAAGGAATTGGTATCCAAGCACAGTAGCTTGGTATTGATATTTTATGGGTGAGACAAGGAAGAAGAATCTGCTCCACAGACACCTTACTTCACAGGTGGAAGAAGAGAGCAGAATCTGAAGCCTTCTCTGGCAGGACTTATTATTGTGGAACACAGACTCTAAGCAGAGATACTTTTCTATCAGTGATTTTTCCGACGGCTGTGTTATGCATCACATTGAGAATTCTAAAATGACTTCCTCCCCTTAGTTGTTTACCCCATCACTCATTCATAACAGGATACATCTCATCACCCCTTTGCATTTCCATGCCTGTCGGTGCACTAAATAGAATTATTTCCACACTCGATATAAGGATACTGTGTTGTGTACAAAAAAACACCGTTAACAAATTTTCTGAGAGAATATTTTCAAGGTACCACTTCTGAATAAATGCTGGGTGCAGTCTGAATATTTTATGGAATGCTGCCTGTCCTCATTTCAGAGCTTTTTATTTAGATTGATAGATTGTGATGAAAGTGGCCTCCATTGAGTAGGTTCATAAGCAAACTGTCTCTGTGGCATGTTTTTACCATGTTACTCTACAGAGCAACTTCTTAGTTCTTGCCATCATAATGCTTTTGAGATTATGATATAAGGAGCTAATATCACACAATGTTAATCAGGTTAGATATTTGGCTATATAGGAGGGAAATGAATACTCAAAATGCTAATTTTGGCACAACTTTGGTCACTGGCAGATAACGTTCCTGAGTTTTTAGGTGCCTGGAGTTCTCCTGGAATCCCCTAACTAGCTTGTTTTTGCCACCTGTTTTCTGTATCAAATTTGATGTTCTGTGCAAAAGACATGGGCTATTTCTGGTAGGAATGAAGTGACATAAATATTTACAGAAATACCATGTAAAGTCCATTTCTTATTTTCTATGTCATCAATTATGCTGTCATCAAACACGCCCACTCTACTAGAGGAAAAACACACATGAATAAAAATGGAGATAGCCTTCCTAGCACAGAAAATCCAGAAATATAGAAGGCAAGATTTCACAAACACATTGTTGCCTAGTTAACTATCATTCTATCTTTGGCCATGTTCTTAAATATAAAGGTTCCTCTGAAACCCTGTAGGAATGAGAACACTGTCCAGTTTCAATTATTTTCGAGTTTTCTATTTCTAATCTGCAAATAACTTTTGGATGATGTCTGTGGCCATTGAGTGGACTCTTCAATCCATGAGTTTCACATGAATAAATGTGATATCTTTGAGAACTAGACATTTAACTTCTGTACACCTCAGTTTCCTTGAATGCAAAAGCAGAAAATAACATTTGATGTGATAACACATATGAAACCACTTTGGAAAGTTTGTAAAGCAGGCTACAAATGTCACTGGTTCTATTCTGTGTTCATTAAACACTTCCTGGTGTCCCCAAGTTATCTACAGCATGGTGCTCCTTGGGCCTGCCTTAATAAAGCTGAAGAGGAGTGAGAAGGAAAGAGGTTTCCGTTGCTTAGCAAAGCTGTGAATGCATTACTGTAGTTTTTGATGGATCTTGATGTTGAATTTGAGGTTCATTACCCCACTTTTGCTTGCTACCTAGTTGCGGTAATTTACTGAGACCAATGGGTTCTGCTACTTCATGTAGGAAAAACTCCTTGGACATTAGTGCAAAGACAGGAAAAGCTCTTTTATATTTGTAGAAAATAAATGTCATTTGGATTCAAAGTGGTATTGTGGGTATATGAAGAGAAGTCCTCAGATGAAAGCATTCACTCAGAAAGACAGTGTCCAATTTCTGTTCATAGCACTTCAGGTGATCTTACCTGTCAAAATGATAAAGTTATTTATTGCCTTTAAGGACACAAATTTGAGTCAGCCCAAATTGTTCCTTCAAGTACTCATATTAAAGTTGTAGTTTTGTCAGTAATATTAAATTGACCCAGGGGCTTTATTTTCACAGGGGAATACTTACTTGAGCTTGTAAAAGGGGCATTTTTATTCTTGATTGAACAACATACTGGAAGGTGTTAACACTTTTTATTTCCAAGGCGCTATACACACATTATCCTACACTCATACTATCTATGCAAACTGGTTTGATATTCTTGTCAGCAGCACCAAATTTATAGCCAAAGGACCTCCAGGGCTTCAGTGATTTTTTTTTAAAGGCAAGAAAATATAGTTTCAGAGTGCCCTATCAGTCCTCCATTCAGCCCAATCCCCCACGGTGGACTCTGCCTTTTTGCATGCAGAAATCCCTGCCCACTTGCTCAGACACACTTCAGGGGACTCCCTTCTTTAGGCAGGTTCGTGACCTGATTTTAAATAAACACATTGCTATCACTGGTTGAGGGAAGGCTATTTACTTAATCGTTGGCACTCCATTTATTCTGAAATAATTTGAAATTTAGCCTTTTCCTATGTCAGTTGAGAAATTATGCATAATTAATATATTTGAGAACAATTTAGAGAGGACTTCAGACATAGATGTAAGAAAAGCCAATTTGTGAAATGTAAATTGTCACCAATCTCAATAGCAACTATAAATATTTAAAATATACCCTAGGAAAAACAGAGGGGTGAAAAGAATGTGTGATGGCCAGTCTTCTAATGAGTCCCATGGAAAGACACTGTGTTTGGGGTTTTATAGGTTTATTAGGGAAAGTAGCAAAGGATGAAAAACTGAGCACCTACACTATTCTGGGCATCTTACAAAGTGCTTTGTATAAGTTGATGATGCCATTTGTTCTCCACAATTCTTTGATATTTGGATTATTTTTAAGACAGAGTAACAGACTCTGAGAGGTTAGGCAACAATAAGGTTAGGATTTGCAACTGGACATTCTTTGGTGTTTTTTATACATTTGTTTTGATTTTTTTTTTTTTTTAAAGAGAGAGAGAGTGCCAGCTGGAGAAGGGAGGTAGAGAGAGAGAGACAAAGAGAATCCCAAGCAGGCTCCATGTCCAACACGGAGTCTGACGTGAGGTTCCATCCCACAATCCTGGGATCATGACCTGAGCCAAAATCAAGAGTGGGACACTCAACTGATTGAGCCACCCAGGCACCCCAGCAACTGGCATACTTTGATTTGAATCTATTAAAAAAGAGACAACAGGCCCAAAATAGAGTCACTTGTGCTAACCATGTCACTAAACCAAGATTTAATAACTAATTTAAATACAGCTTCAATCTCTCCCAGGAATGGAATCTTAACCCAGTCAATCTGGAATTATCTGCTCAGCACTAGTGAGGTATTCTGTCTGACAGACTCCTGCTGTCCCCCAGAGGAAGGTGACCGTACCTTAAACTATCCACATTGTGCTAGTAACTTCCTTGTCTTGCCCTCCTCTGCCTATACAAGTCTTTAATTTTCCACAGTTCTTTTTTTTTTTAATTTTTTTTTTCAACATTTTTTATTTATTTTTGGGACAGAGAGAGACAGACCGAGCATGAACGGGGGAGGGGCAGAGAGAGGGAGACACAGAATCGGAAACAGGCTCCAGGCTCTGAGCCATCAGCCCAGAGCCCGACGCGGGGCTCGAACTCACGGACCGCGAGATCGTGACCTAGCTGAAGTCGGACGCTTAACCGACTGCGCCACCCAGGCGCCCCAAATTTTCCACAGTTCTTCAGAGACCCTTTCTATTTTGCTAGATAGGATGCTGTCCAGTTCATGAATTGTTGAAGAAAGCCAGTAAGATCTTTAAAATGTACTCAGTTGAGTTTTGTTTTTTAGAAAGCCTAGCTCCGTGCTCCTAACCTACAGACAGCGCCACCCCTAGACTCAGCAGGCAGCAAAGGAAAGGAATAGAAAGAGGCTAATTCCTTTCCAGATAGGGGCAGTACAAGATGAATATTCTATGTCTATCTAATCCCAGCCTGTTCTGTTGCTAGTTACCAAACAAAATTTTGAGTACCAGAGAAAGGGTTAGAATTAAACCAGATTAAAAATCTGTCCCATGGTTGATAATCGGGAAGGTTTAATTTGTGAACGTGGCTATGTGTGACACTATGGGTGGTATCTCTAGACTCGATCATTTGTACATATAGATTATATGTTCTCCTCTTGTAGGGAAATCACATGGTTTCCTGGGTGTGCAGGTCAGAAAGATGTCAGGACAGGAGTTTGTGTCTGACTCTAGAAGGCTACATTTACAGCTCTGTTGATCAGCAGTTTAGATGGAACACCACAGGCTCCTGACACTTGAAACAACAAAGATTTGGTTTCTCTTTCCGGATTCCACCCCATGGAGCGGTATTTTCATCGCTCTCTTTTTTTTAGATGTTTGCTTCTTGGTACCTAAACCTGCCACAGAATTCAGCTTTGGCCTATGCTGCTGCCCTTATGCTTTCAGTTCTTAGTTGCTGGAGTGATGTTTTTCTTCATCAGTTCTCTTTCCACTGTGTGTAGCCTTGCCTCCATTCGTGCACTCCCTGGCTGACCCCTGGCCTTCTTCGGTTTGGATCCACTACCTCCCCTTTTTCAGTCTAAAGGTCTCTGGAGTGTTTGTGGTTTTGTGTGTGTTTGTTTGTTTTCATGAACAGCTCCTTGCTGCCCCCATCTGGCTCAAATTGTAATTGACCTATCTGTTGGCAGACCAAGAGTTGAGAGTCCTACCTGAGCATTAGATCACACCGTGTCGATCCCATATTCTTCTCTCTTCTTTTTCTCCTATTACTCTTTCCAAACGTTTTTTTTAAATTACCTTCTCTAATATTATTTCAATAATAACTATTTTTTCTTGGATTTGTCAAATCAATAAAACTGGTTATATATGTGTTCATCTTAAATTTATAACAATGAGAACTTTTTATTTTCCTTTGATTTTAAACATAAAGTCTGTTTTCCTTATTAATACAGTGTACCTGCTCAATATTGAAAGTTTTGAAAACACCGAAAGGCATACAGAGAGCAAACATCATTTATAACTCAACTACAACAGATAGTTACCATTAACATTGTGTTGTTTTCTGTACGTGTTATTTATAAGATTCTGTATGGGTGGTTCCATAGCCTGCTCTCCCTCTTAGCAATATGTCATTGGCTATTTTGGCCCTTTTAATAGTGACAACCTCCTTTCACAGGCGATCATACTCACAACTTTGTTGGGGTCTCAAATCGTTATAAGATTATAAGCATCTGCAAAGCAGATTTTGGATATATGAACAGAAGCTTCTGCATTCTCTCCACACTGTAAAATGCTAGGCTGTTTATGCTGTGATGCTCAATGAATGAGGTTGACTGTCTGTTTTGAGTTCATGATATGTTTTCCAAAATGGCAATAAAAATGGTAATGAAATGTTAAGTTATTCTCAGCTACTAAATTCCTAGTACCAGGAACATCATAAATTGTCTTTTTGATGATCAAAACTATTTGACCATAAATTTCAATGAAGTCACAATAACCTCTGAATTTCTCTCCAGTCCTTTTTATCCCATATGTTTTCATCATGACTGAATTACTTTACAACTAATTAGAACGTAAGAGAAAATACAGTATATATTAAGGTGGTTTTGAGAAGTCACTAAATTTATTTTTAAAAAAATTTATTATAAAGGGCATTTGGTGGAGCATCTTACCCCAAATACCCTTTTTTGTCAATAATTCATCTGTCCATCTTGCCTCCTTTCTGGCCATAGTGAAGTAATTCCTGTGTATACTTTCCTGCGATCCAGAAGGGAATGGATAGGCTCAAAATCAAAGCTGCATGTCAAAGGAGAGCTCAAAATCACCAGCCCTGGTGCTATACTATTTCTTTCTAATGTTTCTAGCTTACAGAAGCTGGTGAGGTTAAATAATATCCCAAGCCTGAAGGAGAATCTATGGACAGGTCTGTTTTTAGCCAGTGCATGAGGTCAGCCTTGATATGGGAGGGATGGCTCCACTCCTCTTCTCTCTTAATGGTAAGAAACAAAATGTTACAAAATAAAGACTAAATTGAAGAAATGAAGTTGTTTTCATCTAAAAAAGATAATAAAAAGAGCAGAGAACAGGAACATGCTTTTTTTTCCCCCACCAATTAATAATCTTCACATTTTAAAGAAGTTTTAGGTTCACAGCAAAAATGAGAAGAAAGTACAGAGAGTTTCCATATGCTCTTGCCTTCACACACCCACAGCCTCCCCCACTATCAACATCTCACACCAAAGTACATTTGTTGCACTGGATGAGCCTATATTGACACATCATTACTGCTCCAAGTCTATAGTCTACATTGTGGTTCACTCTAGTTTTTCATATCACATGAGTTTGGGCAAGTGTATATGTACCCAACATCATAGTATTGTACAGAACAGTTTCACTGTGCTAAAAATCCTCTGTGCTCCGTATATTCACCCCTCCCTTCCAGCCCCCCCCCCACCCCAGCCCTCGTCAAGCTCTAATCCTCTTACTGTCTCTATAGTTTTTCCTTTTCCAGAATGTTGGAATCATCATACAGTATGTAGCCTTTTCAGGTTGGCTTCTTTCACTTAGTAATATGCATTTGAGTTTCCTTTATGTCTTTTCGTGGCTTGATAGCTCATTTCATTTTAGCATTGAGTAATATCCCATTGTCTGGATGAACCACAGTGTATCCCTGTAACTACTGAAGGACATCTTGGTTGTTTTCAAGTTTGGGCAATTAGGAACAAAGTTGCTATATGTATCTGTGTACAAGTGTATGGTTCGTCATTAAGTTTTCAACTCATCTGAGTAAATCAGAGTGTGATTGCTAGATTGTACCACAAGAGTATGCTTAGATTTGTCTTTCAAAGTGGCTATACCATTCCACATTCCCACAAGTAATGAATGAGAGTTCCTGTTTACTCCACATCCTTTTCAGTAGTTGGTGTTGTCAGTGTTTTGGAATTGGCCATTCTAATACGTATGTAGTAATATCTCATCATTAATTTACAATTCCCTAATGACGTATGATGTTGAATATCTTTTCATGTGCTTACTTTGTGATCTGTATATCTTCTTTGGCGAGGCATCTGTTGAGGTCTTTACCCATTTCTTTCACTGGTTTGCTCGTTTTCTTATTGTTGATGTCTAAGAGTTTTTTGTCTATATTTTGAAGAACAGTTGTTTATGAGAGGTGTCCTTTGCAAAAATTTTCTCCCTGCCTGTGGCTTGTCTTCTCATTTTCTTGAAGAGCATGCTTTAGAAAAACAGCTTTCTTTTTACTTTTGTCTCCATGGATAACCAATGCAGAGAGTTCTTCTTAACATATTTAGAAAATAATTGTTTAACCAGAGAAACTGAATAAATTATATTTGCCTGACTGTTCTTGGTTCTAATTCTGGAAACTCAAAATGCATGTTCTATGATCTATGGATACTTAGTATCTAGCTCTTCCTACTCTAGATGCTACATGGATGTGAACCGGCAAGAAAGAATAGAGCAAAGAGACTTATTTTTTTAATGTTTTTTTATCTTTTGAGAGATAGACAGAGTGCAAGTGGGGGAGGGGCAGAGAGAGGAGAAACACAGAACCTGAAGCCCGCTCCCAGATCTGAGCTGTCAGCATAGAGCATGATGAGGGGCTTGAATTCATGAATAGCGAGATCATGACCTAAGCCAAATTCAAAAGCTTAACCAACTGAGCCACCCAGGCGCAATGCAAAGAGACTTCTTAACTTTATGTTTAATGTCTCTGAAGGCAATTCTCTTCTGGCATAGTATTTCCTGTTCAGGATTATTTCTGTCCAAGTACAGTCAGGACTTTTTTTTTTCTTCTTTTTGCTATCCTAGAAAGGACTACCAGGAGATTAAAGATAAAATATATGGTATTATATTTCAGCTCTCTACCCAGCATTCTCAAACATCTTACAAACACTTATCAAAAAAAGATATTATGTGATATTTTCCTTAGCGCAAATTAAAAAAGAAATGTTTGCTCTCTGTTTATATTCTGGTACCATACAATGTATTCTCAAAGAAGAAAAAGCTTTACAAATTCCTTTGAAAATAATGTTTTTGCTATTTCCTTTCTTTTTCTCTCTTCCACCCTTTCTTAAACATTTTCTGAATGCAGCTGAAATTATCTTCAGTTTTAATTCCATGTAATTCTTTGTTTATTTTCTGTTTGGTCATGATAGGGAATGATGAGGATGATAAAGTCAGAACTTTATAAAAGCTATATGTAAAATTTAATTATAGATATTGAGTACATTGGGATGTTAGGTAATCTTCCATTTATGCTTTGATTATATAAGCATACTTATAATTTCAAAAGTGTTCAGACAATAATTTTAGATGAAATCAATCAGGCACTTAAGCAAAGTTAGATTATTATGGTAAATACACATCCCTACACACAAAAAAATATTGGTTTTGATTACTCTATATTCTATCATTACACACATAAGCATAGTTTTTCTTTCTCTCAACCCTTTCCATCTTCTCCTGATGAAATCCCCCTATCCTTTGAAATGTTAGTGTGACACTAAGAACTTCATGATAAAAGATGTAAGAGAAACATGACCTTTCTCAGCAAATGCAACACTAAGAGTGTTGTCTATATTTCCATTTCATCTTTTATATGAAAAACACAACAGTCTTCACTTTTTCAATAGAAAGAGACATTGTAGCAGTTAACAAGCTAATAACACAAGTGGACTGTGTTTCTCCTAAGGAAAGTATTACATAGGTTCAAAACTCTTCAGAATTACAGTAATTTGAGAAGAGCTGCCCTATCAGTTTTATTTAAGGGCATGTTAGAACTAGTACTCCAAGCTCTTCAATCTGTCAATAGACAATTAGATGTGCTACAAAACATCTCTCCTCTACAACTTGTGTCTTCAGTGTGTTTAAATTGGGTGAAATCACAGTTATTAGCCTGATAAGCAATGATGTCATTGACTCTTTGGGCTACATTTCTTCCTATTAAACATGGCTGCATGAGGGAATAGTTTTTGGACAGCTGCATCAGATGTTGCTGTGTTTTGCAGATCTAGCTAATGTGGAAGCTTCCTCTCTATTGAACTTGGTATCTGTACTGGAATAAATTCTCAGAAATCATTAATAAAGTAATTTTTTAAAATGCTCCTGCCGTTTCTGTGAGCTCAGATTACAGCAGTTACAGTAATTACTACTAGTGATATGCAATATACCCAGGGCCTATTAAGGAGATTTTTATGGGCCTCTTTTTTGCAATCTTTGCACCTGAAAGATTGTAAAGGAAAAAGGGTGCTAACGATGGAAGCCTCAGTACTGCTATCACCTTACTGTTTATGATGCTTATATGAATACTTAGAAATTTTGGTCCTTTCTGACACAGACTCCTCTCAGGCCATTGACAGAATTACCCCCTTTAGGCAATTTGCATGTTCTAATTAGGGTTCCCTTAAAAATTTACTTGGAGGACAAACTACAGCTCTTACAGAGGGTAAGACAATTATGAAGACTCATCATTTGCCATCTGTGCTGTTTTCCAATAGACCAGTGGAAAATCATTTTCTTGGAATACTCATAGTCATTTATGTCTGAGGCCCTTAGGGAATTGATTTTCCCATAGGACCCTTCTAAGGAAACAGCATCTGGCTATGGTCTTTTGCTTCCTACTTGAACACAGCCAAGAAACAGGATTGTCTCTAATTGAGAGTTCCATATATAAGAATCCTATTCAGGCTTTCTAACAGGCCTGAGGCTGGCTCTAGGAACAGATTGGATTTTTCTTCTCATGGCTACTTAGCCATTGTTTCAGTGTCTGCAGATAGGTGGACAATTTCTCCTTCCTTTCCTCCTTCTTTCTTTCCTTTCTTTTTTCTTTCCTCCCTTCCTCCCTTTCTTCCTTCATCTATAACATTTATTTGTATGTAGCTCTTTTCTGAGCATGGAGCCTGGTGTGGCTTGTGGTTTATTTATAATGTACTGTCTCCCTGTCTTCTGTTTGGAGGTGGGCATATCATCCAGAGATGATTAAGCATTCTGTAGGTCCGTTAGATATCAATGTAGATTGCTGGACTCTTAATAAAGCAAGCCCAGTGATGACCCCTGCAATAACAAGTTTACCATTAAGTATTATTTGCTCAAGAAGAGGTTATGTTGTCTCTTCAGTCTTAGACTTTAGAATCAGTGATGGGTCAGAGTGGGCATGAACATAAGGAGAAGGGATGTGGGAAGAGTGTTCCTTTCAAGTCAGTGAGTACTCTCAGAGAAGCAAGTGGAAGAGTCAACTGAGAGGCATTCTCATTCCATTTTGAAATCTATAAACAAATAAGTTGAGTTATTTTCATCTCATAGTTATCTTTAGTAGTGCCGCAATAGTATTATGCATAAGGGGGAAATGTTGCCTTTTTTGAATAGTCAAAGTAACCTACATCCTTTTCAGAATAAAACTTTTTCATATATGAGGAAGAGGATAGTGTAGTGATATACATACACTTGGAAGCCAGGTTACCAAGTACACATTTTGGCTCTGTATTGTGACCTTCTTAACCTACCCATGGCTCAGTTTCCTAATGTATCTAATGGGGTTAAAAACACCATCTACCTCGCAAGGTTGTTAAAGGGATTAAAAGAGCATATATTTATAAAGCAGTCAGAATGGTGACTGCCATGTAGCAAGCAACTTGAAAGTGTGTTCCAAACAAGTAAAAGTTCAACCCACTCCAATAAGATAGAAATTGTACATTAATAGGGAATGGAGGAGTAGCAGTGAAGGTAGCTTATACAGCATTACATCAATGCAAGATGACATTGCTTATGATTCATTTTCCATGGACAGAGTTTAGATATACATTTGGTAGATGGCCTATAAATTTTATTGAGTGATTGAGCACTGTGCTCAGTATTTTGGTCCACATTGCTATTTTTCATATAGATTCTATTTTACAAAGCCTTTTCATTAGATTTGAACAAAATTATGGTCACAGTGGTTCTCAGGATCTTTCACCGTAGAGTATTGCTATAGGAAGCACTTAGATAAAGGCATTAAATTATCCTTTATTGATAAGAAGCTACACTTGGTGAATTAATTTTTTATTTATACATTAACTTTTAATAGTCATTTAACTTCAGAAAGAGTCATAGACATATGGTCTTTCAATATCTTCCAGTTAAGATATTCTAAAATCAATCTTTTCATTTCCAGAAATAAATCCAATTTGATCGCGTCATTTCCCTGATTAGAGGTATTTAGTGTCTCTCCATCATCCACACAAGATACAATACAAGTGCCTTAGTGTACATGGCCTTTCATGATCTGGCTATAACTTTTTTTTTTTTTTTTTTTTTTGCCTAATCTCTTATCATTTCTTCCATTTCTCCTCACTTTAGCTCTACAAATATAAAACTTAACGCAGGGTTAATACCTTTTACATTTGCACCTGGAAAAAGCTGTTCTCAGCACCTGTAGCATATCCTTTTTGATTCCTCACTGTCTACTTTCTCCTCTTAGCTCATACCAAACTGTGACTTGGCCTTTACATTTTAGCTCTGTTTAACGAAATTTCTAGGGCTACATAAGCTCTTTCCTCCATGTTGTCACTGTAATAACAATAAGCCTAGCATGTGTGAGGTTCTACTCCTGTTGCTTTACATATTAACTCATTTAATCCTCATAATTAACGTGGAAGGCAAATATTCCCCCATTTTACAGACTGGGAAACTGAGTCACCAAATAAGTTAAATAAGTTGTCCAAGGTCATACTGTTGATTGATTACAGAGCCATATTTTAAGGGCACTGCACTACACTGAAGCTTGTATATTTTTATATTTTTCCCTTTATCAGATCTTAATAAGTATTTATACACATGACTCTGTTCCGGTAAACACTTCCATGGCCTACTAAGATCCTTAACTGATAGATGCTCAATAAATGTTTGCAAGATGGTTACTCATTCATTAAAAAATTTTGAAAATTAGAAAGTGCAATTATTGAATCCAAAGAAATTCATATGATTTCTCAAATCTCCATTGCTTTTTTCCATCTTCTATGTTTTCTGATTAATAAAAACCACAGTGATGATATTGCTACTATTTTATTTTCAATATACATAAACTCTTGCAGTTGAATTGGAGACTGGATCTCATTTTGCCTCTTTTTACTTGACATTACCAATAATTCACCGCTTTAGTCATCTTTTCATTCAGGCTATAGTAGACCAGATACTGAGTTTATATGTTATTATAATACATTTTCTCAACCTTGAAGACATAACTGCCTCTGTTTTAAAAACTTCTGGGGCACCTGGGTGGCTCAGTCGGTTAAGCACCAGATTTCAACTCAGGTCATGATCTCAAGGTTTGTGGGTTTGAGCCCCATGTCAGGCTCTATGCTGACAGCTCAGAGCCTAGATCCTGTTTCAGATTTTGTGTCTCCCTCTCTCTCTGCCCCTCCACCACTCACACTCTGTCTCGGTCTCTGTCTCTCTCTCTCTCTTTCTCTCTCTCTCAAAAACAAATAAACATTAAAAAAATTTTTTTAAAAAAAGCTTCTAGGCAAAGGGGGAGGAATTGAAATAAAAATGAAACATAGAATTTGTCACACTCTAAAGAAATATTTTAATAACACACTACCAGGATGTTCTGCTTTTGAAATAACAAATTATTTATTTCTGAGTATGTAGGGAAAGTCACGTATAAGATCACAGTAAACATCAGCACATTATAGAAAGATGACTTCATTACTTTGCTCTAGTCTTAATTCCCACATTTCTATATTATGTTATCTTATAGGTTGATTGATTTTTTTTTCAGGCATTTAATAGTTTACTTCATGGTCCTTTGAAAAAATACCACAGGCCCTTACCTTACTACCCCCTGCCTTTTTTTTTTTAACAATACTTCATAGCACATTAGCCTGATCTGGATCTCGTAGAAAACACGACATGTTTGTCAAAATAAAAAGCATTGTTAGCCATCTCCATATTGACAACAAACCTAGTCAACTCACTTTAAATGTAGATCAAACTGATTGGCTCTGACAGGAAACCACTTAAATACGTTTGTATTTTATGCTTAAATTCATGCTATATTTTTCATCTGTTTTTTTTCTTTTTTTTTTTCTTTTTTTTTTTCTTTTTTCCAGTTCCAAGAAGACACAACTTTTAGGGAACTTAATAAATTAGGTATGGTCAACCTTCTGTGTATTTCAGATTTTCCTAGTCTCTTTGTAATGGCCATAGAAAAAGAACTTGGGAATTTACCACTGGAAGAGTTTTTAACATTAGAATGGTGGAATCTTTCTTTCTTTCTGAATTTAACAGTGCATATGGATGCATGTGCAGGTGCAGAATGCATCGCTAGAATGGCCTTGTGTCCTCACCAGTCTAGAGTTAAATTTCCACCCCTTGCTGCTATTTTACTTCTCTAGAAATATTTCCTATGTAATTTCCTGTTGCATCGATATAGTTTTTCCTATTCTAAGTTCTATTGAGTCTCACAGACCTAGCTTTGAAGATTTCAAATTTCATATTCCTTGAAAAAATATTTTCTTTCATAATTATTATGCCCACTCCCCCAAAAATAAAATACAAAAGGAATAATTGGAATGTCTCTAATAGCCAGGTACAAACTCCTAAAACATAACTATGATCTTTAAAAAGCATGCTACTTTTTGCTTATGATTCTGTCAGCTGAATCAACCTACAAATTTTATCTAAATGTTAAACAGTATGAAACAGAATAAGGTAGCCAGTATAGTTCCAATACAAAGAAAGAAAGTAAATCGTATTGTTTATTTTGTGACATTTTCTGCAACGTGTTGCTTACCATGGTAAATTTTTTTTTGCAAAGTTTTGAGACAGCGCATAAGTAGATGATATCCATTTCCAGCACTGTCAAAGTGAATTCCAATTGAGCTCATTTTTTTTTTTAATTTTTTTAAAGTTTATTTATTTTTGAGACAGAGACAGAGCATGAACGGGGGAGGGGCAGAGAGAGGGAGACACAGAATCGGAAGCAGGCTCCAGGCTCTGAGCCATCAGCCCAGAGCCGGATGCGGGGCTCGAACCCACAGACCGCGAGATCGTGACCTGAGCCGATGTCGGACGCTTAACCGACTGAGCCACCCAGGCACCCCAATTGAGCTCATTTTTTATCTGTTTGTTGGAAACCAGATTTATGACCACAGGTAATGTCTCTCTGCTCCCTTCCAACAGGACTTCCTACCAAAAACTGAACAATACTATTTTGCTATTTTAGTTTTAAAAACAAAAGTTCCCACCCATATATGTTTTACAACCCTGCTCACCAATTTGGATGATTTTGTTGATTTGCCTCTGCATACACGTGAGTGAATTGCTTATTTCTCCCTTCTCCTCTAATGCCAGGTCTCTCATTCTCTGCCTCTCAGAGCCTGAATGAACTACAAGTCAAAGGAGACACTTAGGAAGATCTTAGATTATCATCATCCATCCATCCCATTAAAAAAATCTTAAAAAACATTTTATGGTGGCTAAAATAACATTCATAAACTTAACAATATCTTAGTTTCATTTGTATGGGTATATTTATGTCCAAATAGTTTCCGATGCTACCTTATATTATTTTTTCTCTTTGGGTAAGTACAGTATCCTTGTAAATGCTAAAGAATCACGTAGTTCCACAATTCAAACTCAAGTATTGTTGCTGTGCCCTCGCTAGTCATGTGGTCCATAGGCTGGACCTGTGGTAAGAAGTAAGAGTGTGATAAAAATATTTTAAATTCCTTCAGCCTTAATACTTTTATTTTGCTCAGATTATGGTGAAGACAGGCACACAATAAGTCATTAACTTGCTAACAAGAGAGGGTCTGGTGAGAAACACTCTCTCTCATGCCAGGTAACCTTCTCCTTTTGCTCAGTATTTAGGGTCCCCAGGGAGAGGCCCAGGACCATGAACATATCAAGTTGATTGGATATTTCTTAGCAGCTTTTTCCAGGGTGGCCCTTGTCATACACTGTCTATTTCTCTTTCCCTAGGGGCACAATTTGAATCAACATTCCTCTCTTGTTGAAGACTCCAAATCTTTTTACAAATCAAAATGTGTGAAGTTTTAATCTGCATAGCTCTAAAGTCTAGAAGACATTTCCTGGTTTGTGGGAATCCTATATCAGATGGGCACCCCTAGCTTGAAATGTTAAATATGTTAAATTGATTTTCTTAAGGACTTCAATGCAAATGAGAAACTTTAGAAGGGAAAAGCTATAAAATTTCATATGGAATCATGAAACCATCATGGTGATTTGGTAACAGAAAATGTGGGCAAATGGTCAGACAGATTATGTTGTAGAAATCTTGATTCCAAGGCTTTGGGTGAGATTCTAAGAAGTATTCATTGATTTAGATGACTGACTTAGAAGTAAGGTTAATGGACTTTGGAAGAAGCATTCAGAATGGAAGTGAAGAATGAGGTCTCTTGACTTCTTTAAAACATAAGAGACTCCTAAAAACTGAGAACAAACTGAGGGTTTATGGGGGGTGGGAGGGAGGGGTGGGTTGGTGATGGGTATTAAGGGCACCTCTTGGGATGAGCACTGGGTGTTGTATGGAAACCAATTTGATAATAAATTTCATTAAAAAAAAAGATATTATTAATCAGGCCCAGAAGCTGTACTAACAACAACAAAATCATAAACACTCAGGGAAAGAATACAAAGAATTTTAGTGACAAAATAGCATAAAATATGAGGATGTACATAGGAAAATCCTCTTAAGATGAAAAGGCAAACGGGCACCTGTGTGACTCAGTCGGTTAAGCATCCGACTTTGGCTCAGGTCATGATCTCCCAGTCCGGAGGTTCTAGCCCCATGTCAGGTTCTTCGCTGACAGCTCAGAGCCTGGAGCCTACTTCATATTCTGTGTCTCCCTCTCCCTCTGCCCCTCCCCTGCTCACACTCTGTCTTTCTGTCTCAAAAATAAATAAATAAATAAACATTTTTTAAAAATAAAAAAAAAAGATGAAAAGGCAATATGATAAAATTAAATAAATAACAAATTAAGGAAGTAATTCTAAAATACCACAAAAATAAGCATTAAGAAAATCCTCCAAGAGAAGATAGGCACTAAAGGAAGGTGTGTTTATAGACAGATGGCAAAGTAGTCAGTCACACGTGGGTCTAGCCCACTACTCCAATTCAACTGGTCCCAACCCAAATTGTGTTTATCATAGTTAAGGTCTGAGCAATTGTATTTAATTTGAACTTTACAGAGATTAATATAATTAGATAAAAGATGATATGCTAATGGATAAGAATATAAAACTATGAACAACATAGTACTATTTCTCTGAGATAAGAAAGAGCTGAGCATTTATATTATTGAAAGGGTGTGTTGAACTCTAGTCACCATGTGGATAGCAGATAGCATCTCCAGTAATGCTCTACTGGTGAGAAAAATTTTTCCTCTACCTTCTAGGTTCTTTGGCTGGTCTAATAGTCAACTTGATGTAAGACAGGTTAATAGGAGAAAAACAAAATTACATATAAACAGGGGCCCCATAAGAATATGTGATCCCAGGACAAGTAGGGCAATTGAGGTTTATATACTATCCTGAGCTAAGAAATGTGATAAGGGTCTGGGACAGCCAAGCAGGGGAGGATAATTCACAGACTATCAGAAGAGCAGCTGTTTGGTAATTAGGTGCTTACCTTGCCATACAGATAGGTCATTCAAATAAAAGTTATCTCTAATAATATCTCTAGTAATATGTCTTTATCTCTGAGCCAGGCCCCCTATCTAAATTCTTTTAGGTAGGTAAGGGAGAGGTGAACATTTTTCTTAATCTGCTGGGTCTTGATTGCATCCAACTCAAAATAATCCCCATGCCAAAGTGGCATATTCTGGGGTCACATATTCTCTTCCCCTTCACTGCCCAATGCAACATGTTCCCTTAATAATTTAGAGGAATTCAATTCTCCAGTGCCCATGTAAACTATATTTTTACCTTCTTCATCTAGTCTTCAAGTTAGAGTCATAGTTTTCTGACACATTATAAAAAGATTTCTTGGACTCAAAAAGTGATCTGAAATAGTGGGGATTCCAAAAGTCTTGCTCAGTAGGCAGCACACATAGATCCAGTACGGAGAACTGGGCCAAATGAGGGGCAAACATGACTTTTCTACGTTCAATTTTAAGTCTCTACGTATAGAGGTAGTCATGAAGGAGTCACAGTTACTTCTTGGAATGGAAAGGTGTGCTTTGCAAATGGAATGCACTTTCATAATTTCAGATAGCTATGTTTACTCACCCTGTAATAACAAGATCTTAAGTCTTAGGTACTTCTTTGCTATCCTTGTTATCTGGATTGCTCATTCAAGCAGTTACTTGTTCCTTGTTTACTCATTCAATAAATATTTTTTTAACTTATGTTGGCCAATGCAGACTAGTCTATTTTAGCAAACAGTTTGCTTAGCATGTGTCTGGTCACTCCAAATATAAACTACTTTAGGGCATAGATGAGCTTATATTTTCTTTATATTACCCCACTCGCCCACATCAGTTCTTGGCATGTAGTAAGCAATTAATGCCTACCTAATTAATTTAGTTTAATTGAAATTATATTCATAAGGTGTGGGGATTTTGACTAAATAAATTCAGGTATTAGAATAACTCGTTTCCATAAACACTAGAATTCTGAATAAATGAAGCCAAGAATGTGAATGTTTTAATTCTATTGGCAGTAACAGAGAGACATTAACAATTGCTACATCAGTGTCATGCTTGAAAGAGAATGCTTATTTTGAAAAAAAACAAAAGAGTCTTGGACATGAATGGAAGCTCCAGAATCATTCCTGGATTGTTCTTAAAACTATAATCCAGGTAAGAAGTTGAGACTGGTAAATAAAGAACTCAGTCAAGTGTCAGGTTTCAGGAACAAGAGTTCACTCGCAGGACGATTGTTAAAACTTTGATAATCTTAAGTTGGCTCTTTCAGTATATTGCCTACATTTGACTGTCTCTGGCAAATTCTACCCAAATATAGTCATGTGTTTAAGTGAAGAACCTCACATGATCTGAGACATCTAACTGAGCTCTCCACAGGTAGGTTAGAAAAGTAGTTAGTGGTGCTGTGTTGGGCTCAAAAAAGATGGGACACTTTTTTCAGTATAAAGAAGTGTTGAAGAAGCAGAATTTCCTGACTTTGCTGAGGGCCAGCCCTGCCTTTTTGTATATGGGCCTGGTACTTAGAAACACAATGAACTTTTGGTTTGAGAGAATCTCTCAAGGGTGTATATTTTCCATGTCAAGACTTGAGTTCCTGCCAATAAGATGAGGTCCTTACTATTTTTGCAACATAATTGTAGTAGTAGGATGGGGTTGAAAGTTTTGAAAAAGGGAATTCCCATGTCAACCCTGCCACCTCCTGCAACATTCCTCTATGCTTTTGTCTGTATTTGACTCTAGTCATAGGAAACAACTCTTCCTGATGATTCTGGATGGAAGAGGCCATAGAAGAAGGAGCATTTTCCAATTGCTTTAATGTGCAACCTTCTTACTTCTCAAGAGCCAGTTATCAACATGCCACCTCAGTATGTGAAAAATTACTTGACTCCTAGAAACTCCCAAAGAACTTTTACACTATATTCTGCCTTTCTTGGCAGCTTTCCTTAGAGACATTTTGGCATAGTTTTTCCTCTCTTAAAGGATAAGCTTTTTCTCCTCCATCAGATATTTGCTAGGCATCATCAACTGATTTCTTTGCTCACCTACATAACTTTCTGATCTGGCCTAGGACTTTATCTCCATAATGCCTTTTTCTAAAACTTAAATTTTAAAATGCATGCAACTAAATTAAATACAGTTTTAAAAAATATCCTAGGGACAACCTAAAGAAGGGGAAAAAAACTTTTAAAACAGCATCCAAAAAGATCTTCAGTAAAGACAAAGCATTTGTCTTGGTAGTGGCAAGGAAGTGTATGAATTGATTTCATGCACAAGCAATCTCAAATTTTATGAAAACAGGTTGTATTCCAGGACTGTTTGTTTGGAATTTGGAAAGTATTCTCTCATAAAAACAATATGTTGACTAGGGATTAGAGTGTCAGGCTAACTCACAAAAGCTTACTTAATTCATGGAGTAGAACTGCAGTATGTATTGTCAGAATACCTGGTAACAGGAATCAGGCAGCCTTGAGAGTTAAATGGAAGAAGAATGTCTTTTCCCATTTCCTAGGGATGCCTCTAAACAGTAATTTGAAGCCTGTGGGGTTTGCCCTTGACATCCTTCTACAACCCTGTCTGATCTTACTTCCTGCACTCAATGCTACTCTGGCAGTCCTAGCACACGCTTAACCTGCCTTAAGGCACTCATACTCAGGCATCTCACCCATGATTTCATTGAGATTTTAAAGGATCTGTCTTCCTTCATCTCTCAATTTCCAATTTTCTCAGCATATTTACATTTAAGTGCTAAAAACAGATCAATCAAAACCAATTAAATCATGCTATGGTGTGGAAAACCAATGACTTCTCTGCAAGTATTCTTTTAAAAGAGACTTGTTGACCCAAATATATAAATTCAGATAAAATTGTGCAATTTAGGGTAACCTAGGTGGCTCAGTCAGTTGAGCATCTGACTCTTGGTTTCAGCTCAGGTCGTGATCTCACAGTTCATGGGTTCAAGCCCTTTGTTGGGCTCTGTGCTGACAGTGCAGAGCCTGTTTAGGTTTCTCTCTCTCTCTCTCTCTCTCTCTCTGCCCCTCTCACAGTTTCTCTTTCTCCAAATAAACTTAAAAAAAAAAACGGAGTAATTATGGCAATTGGACAGGTGTTTTTAAGGATGTAAGAAGTATCCTAGAAGCAGGCCAAATTGCAATTCCCATCACATAATTAAGCATATTAAAATTACATATATATATATATATATATATATATATATATATATATGACAATCTGACTTTATATTTGACTTGGCACTACAGTTTCATATGCTTCAGCTCTTGGTTCTGGTTCTGACACCTCAAGACTACTTGCCATTTTTTTAAAAAGTATTTTGTCTCAGGTTAATTAACATTACCTACTGAAACAAAGAGTTCCCAAATCCCAGTGGATTTACACAATAAAAGTTTATTTCTGTACACACAAAATCCTGTGGAATTTTTCCTCCAATAGGAAAATCAGGTGGTTCTGTCATTTGAGTCTTTCAATCTAACTGCTAAAGAAAGAACATGGGAGATTGGACATATGGCACATAGCTTTTCTGCCTGTTTTTTCGTTGGCCACAATCTATCACATGGTTCAATCCAACTGCAAGAAAGCCTTGAAATGTGGAATAGCACAGAGATAGGGTGAATGTTAGCACTCTCTGACACACTCTTACCAGTGGATATTTGTCCTCAGAGTAAGCTGCTCATCTTTTTCATGGTTTCTTCTCTATCTGAAACCAAAACTTACTTGAATCTCCGAAGTTCCTTCCCTTCACTTCCAGATACAGGGATACCAGTTGTGTGTGTGTGTGTGTGTGTGTGTGTGTGTGTGTGTGTGTGTGTTTGCTTGGCTAATGTATGGCATAATTTATGGCAATGAAATGAGCAGGAAGGTAGGCAGAGGAGGCTAGAGTAGTGTGGGACATAGAAAGAAATGAGCAACATAGGTAGAAATAGGAAAGACATGGAAAGATTATTTGTACATCATGGTTTATAAATCAAGGACTCTTTTTCTCTAGTCATTTGTTTGCTTGTTGTTTTAATAACAGCTAGTAAGTCAGTCTTTTTTTCTCTGCTAGTAACTTCTTCAAATAATTGTTTAGATACAAACAGTAAGTCTCAAGGTACAGGGTCCAAGATGATTATGTCTAGCGCTTAAAATCTTAGAATGACTATACTGACAAACTCCAAATATGTAGGCAACTCTTTATATGATGCAAGTCCGAAGAGGAAGCATACATAATTGAGAATTATGGATAAGTCACCCACTTGACTTCACAATTTTGCTGGTGTGGACCTCTTGGGAATTGCTATGAATTCAGTTATTTGTGAAATGGAAAGTGAATAGTATCTGATACTTCAATGGGTTTACACAATAGGTTCTGAGTTCGGTTTTGTAAGTCAGGAAATATTCAGATTCCTGCTTGAGTGGACATTCTTCTGAAATGTCTGATGTGTTTTCACTGTGGAATTAGCCCCAACGTTCTTAATGTGGAGGCTGCAATTCCTCAAATTGATTCAATCTTCTAACTGCACTTTTAAAACGCAAACATTTTATTTCTTTTGTTTATTTTATCTTCCTTTTCATTGTAATTTCCATTATTTATTTAAAAATTTCCAACCGTAGTTTTCATTTAAGCAAAAATAGTCATATGTTACAAAGAAGATGTGGACAGCAGAGCTGATATTAGAACACAGAGCAATTGACATGGCGTGGAAAGGGAAAGAAAGCAACATACACATGGAGAAATATGTGTGGAGTATGGAAGTTCTGGAGGTTGTTTTTGTTTTTGTTTTTGGTTTCCTGCAGTTGAAAGTGAAGTCTATCAGTATGCACACAAGTCCCAATAACAGGTGTATTAAAACTCAGATTATGAAATTTATGTAACAAAAGGTAATTTGACTATTACCAATACACAGATATAGTAAATCTGAGAAGAAAGAATTGTTATGTACTGAAATGTGTCACACTTCAGAATTTTTAGTATACTTTTATCTATTTCATTTAATCTTCAAAACAACCTCATGAGTATGTAGGACATGAATTATTATGCCCATCTCATTGTTAAAGCAAACACAACCAAAGGGTTTAGGCATCTTGCTGGAGTCACACTCTCCTTAAATGGTTGAATCAGAAACAGAGCCCACTTTTCTTTACAGTCCAATTTTCCTTATGTTATAACAACCTGGAGTTTTCTTATCACCACATTAAGACCTAACTGGGAAAGCTAGTCATGTGTTGGCTTTTCTAGAAGCTGTGGTTTCCTCATCTCTAGGGAGGGTCTTTCTCTAGATTCTCAATCCTTTTTCTTGAAAGGTGGGAATACTAATATCCACTCTTTGGTGGACACATGGAAGCTATGCACTATGATAGTTA
Organism: Panthera tigris; assembly: GCF_018350195.1. NCBI lineage: Eukaryota > Metazoa > Chordata > Mammalia > Carnivora > Felidae > Panthera > Panthera tigris. The sequence goes on along the minus strand of NC_056667.1, from coordinate 136,765,175 downwards.
AAAGCCTCATTGTCATCCTTGGTTCACAGTTCCTATGCAATCTTGAAGCAAATCCCATGGCTCTTTATCCAGAGTACATCCTCAATTCAACCACTTGTCACTTCTGCCTCTGCCATATGCCTAGCTTGCACTATTGCAGCAGTCTTCTGACTGAACTCCCTGCTCCTTTTCTCACTGAGCCCCCTTCCAAGTCTAGTTTCCCTACAGCTAGTAAACCATTCCCTCCTCTGCTTGAAACCTTTCAAGTCTCCCTATCAGACTCAGAATAAAATCTTCCACAATGTCCTACAATATATGTCCCTGGGAACTTTTTTATTGCATTTTCTACTACTCTGCTCCCTTAGCATACCATCTTTAGTCCCATTGCCTCCTTCTTATCCCTTTAATGTGACAATCAATCACTTTGTAAGCATGTGCCACCCCCTGGAGTTCTTTCCTTGCAAATGTGTGCCTGGCTGGCTTCCTAACTTTGGATGGGTCTCATTACAAAGATACCCCTGCAAAGAGCTCTTTAAGCCATCCTGTCTAGCTAAGTTGTACCCGACACATCATCACTTATTTTGTTTTGAGAATTAGGATTTTATTTTATTATTTATTTTATTTTATTTTAATTCCAGTGTTGTTAACATACAGTGTTATGTTAGTTTCAAAACACCATCATGTTTATCCCTTATCATACTTATTATATCAGAAACATCTTTATTTATTCATTTTCTATCTTCTCCACTGCAATGTGAGTTCCATGAGGATAGAGACTTTGTTTGATTTGTCATTATATTTTCAGTGCCAAGAGTAGTGTCTGCCATGTAATAGATGTTTAATAAATATTTACTCAGTGGGCAAATTTGTTGAAGAAATGAGTGACTGATGAGGTAAGCCACTTGGGTCTTAATATGGCTTGGCTATATCTTAGCTAGATGGCATTCAGTATTATTTAACTTTCTTAGCCTCAGTTTTCACATCTGCAAAATAACAATTACAATAATCTCTGCCTCACAGTTGGTTTGTTATGAACATTAAGTGCGATCATTCACATGCATTGCTTCACAGGTGCCTGACAGATAATGGACAAACTTTTTGACAACTATTGACTTTGCTACCCATGGAAAAAACATAGATAAAATGCAATTTTGTTATTCTCAGTAGAACTGTGCCCATCCATTTAGAACATGCAATCAATGGAACGAGTGACTCAGCTCTTAATTCAAGCTGTGCAGAATCTTGGATCTCAATTTTTTGAGATTGCACAATGCCTTTCAATAGAAAATGTGGCAAAAACATGTTCAGGTTTTGGAGACTGCCTTTGTTTTCACTGTCTCTGCCAATAATGTGGCTTTTTTTTTTTTCAGAGATCTGGCTAGAGGCTGTTGAATCCTTCGTTTCACCTGGTTTAACATCTGGTGCCAGGAGGGCCTTGTGTTAGATTTTGGGACGAGGTTTTGTGAAAGCAAGATTACACCCCTTTGCTTGAGTGGAGGGCTGAGCCTGGGCTTGAAGCCAGGCATGCTGGGAACAATGGTCCAATTTGCTTTCCAAAGCTTCTGGCTTTATGGGCTTTGTTAGAAAAGCGCAGAATCACTTCACACTTCTGTGACCTAGGTCTGGCCCTGGACCGTCCTCTGGATGCTTAGCCTGGTGGTCCTGCTGTGTCATCCTGAGGCCAAAGGTGGATGACTCCTGACTCTTCCCCTCTGATGGAAGTTCTCCTGTCATAGGTACTCAGGAATTTAATGGGCTATGGCTGCTTCTAGGGCAGCCCCATAAGGACCACCTTCATGGCAGAAGATGTTAATAGAGGGAAAATTTCCCCAGAAACCTCATCACAGTAACATTGAGAAGTCAAGAAAAGTGTAACAGAGAGGGCCTAAGCTTGAAGATATGTAGGTCAGGCTAAAAAATTATGAGAATCATGAACGATTTGATAGAAAGTGCTTCAGGATTCCTGAAGCCTGATGGATTCCTGAAGAAAAAATCTGAGACACAAAAGGTCCTGTTTGACCAACTCCCACTTGCAAACCAGTGTTTTCTACAGCTGTGGGAACAATGATGCAGACAATACCTGTTAAGACTCTAGAGTTCAGTAGAATCCCTTGATAGGCTTGCAGAATATACAGATTCCTGGATCCCATCCTCAGGACTTTTTATTTAATAAATCTGTAATCAGGATCAGACACCTGCTGTTGCCATTGTCTTTCTCCTCCACCTTCTCCTTCTTTATCTCCTCCTCCTTCTTCTTCCCTTTAACATATTTTATTGACATGCAATTAACATAACTGAAAAGTATGTATCTTGAAATTCTGTTCAATGAGTTTTAACAATTGCATACATCCATATAACTACTTTCCAAAACAAGATATAAAATATTTCCATCACCACAGGGAGTCCCCTTGTGCCCCTTTCTAGAAAATTCCATTTCCCCTAACCTCCTCTCCCCCATTTTCTGATTCTAGTCACAGATTTCCTCAGCATGCTCTTGAATTTAGTGTAACTGGAATCCTAAGATAAGTAGAGTTTTATATCTGGCTTCTTTTGTTCAACATAATTTGCTGCATATAGTATGCAGCAATAGTTCGTTTCTTTTTAAATTGCTGCCTAATATCCCATTGTTTAAACACAGATTTTTATTTTGCTTAGATAGGCATTTAGATTGTTTTCAGTTTTGACTATTATGAATAAGTCTGCTATAAACATTCTTATACATTTCTTTTTGTGAACATAAGTTTTTATTTCTCTTTGGCAAGTACCTAGGAATGAAATGTCTGGCTCGTAGGATAGATGTATATTTAAATTTATAAAAAAAAAAAATCACTAGATACTTCTCCAAAACGAGTGCATCATTTTACACTCTCAACAGTAAAGCAGGAGAGTTCCAGTTGCTCCCTACGTTCACCAACCAACATTTGGTGTTGTTAAAAATTTTTAATTAAAAATGTTAAGCTCCTTTTTGTCTATTCATTGGTCATTTGTAATATCTTATTTCTTGAAGTGTCTGTTCAAATCATTTGGATATTTTTCATGGGGTACTTTGTCTTTTTTATTGTTCATTTTCATGAGTCCTTCTATGTTCTAGGTAGAAGGGTTTTTGTCAGATACTTGTAGCAAATGTTTTTTTCAGTCTGTAGCTTTTCATTTTTTACAAATTGCTTTTGATAAGTAGACATTTCTAATCTTTGTTGTTTAATTTGCCAATTTTTCTTTTGTGGTCAGTGATTTTGAGGGAGTGTTTCAAGAAATTTTTTTTCCATGATATTGCAAAGATATTCACCTATTTTTTTTTTCTCTAGAAGTTTCATAGTTTACGACTCTGATCAGTTTGAGTGTGTGTGTGTATGTCTGTGTATGAAATGAGGTAGGAGATTGAGACTCATTGTTTTTCCATACAGGTATTTTATGGAAAGTAGAAATTGCTAAAAAGACTTGAGTTAATCTGATGTCTTGGTTTTCTGCATTTTTAATAAGCATTTTAAATGGCTGTGGTGCAGAGAATTCAAAGATTATTTAATATATGTTGCTATGGAAGAAAAGTGAATAGATGTTTATTTTGCTTTTTAAGGGAGAAAATTATTAGCCATTTAATAATAATACTATCAATAATCACTAGGAGAGACTAAACTTTATTAAGTTTCTACTGCTTTACCTCAATTATAATGAACACCTTATATCTTATTTAATCTCTATAACAGTCATATGAAGTAGATATTATTACTTATATATGAAGACACAGAGGCTCAGTGAGCCTAATTCATTTATCCAAAGATGCCTGTTAGTAAACAGTGAAGCCAAAATCCAAACCCTGGTTTTATGACTCTAAAGCCATTGTTCTCTGCCTTCTTCCATTGTGTACTGACATTGTTTCACTGCTTATAGTAAATGTAATGGTTCCTTGATGCAATGGTCCTCAAATATCTTTCTCTCAGGTCTACTTTATACTCTTAAAATTTATTGAAGACCTCAGAGAGCTTCTATTATATGAATAATGTTCATTGACATTTATTATATTAAAAACTAAAACTGAGAAACTTTCAAAATGTTGATAAGTTTATTTTAAAAATCGTGGTAAAAAAATCCATCAGAGATTAGCATACATAACATATTGTAATGAAAATTATTTTCCAGGAAAGCAATTAGTGAGAAGGGTGGTATTATACATTTTTTCAAACCTCTTTAATATTTGGCTTAACAGAAGATATCTGTATTCTCATATCTGCTTCTTATACAATATGTTGAGATGTGTTCTTTTTGTTGAAGTAAAATCTGGTGGCACACATATATATGGTTTGAAAAAGGAGCAATATTTTAATGGAATTTTTAGATAATTATGGCTATTCTTTGATATTACATCAAACACCAACAAATTGTGGTTTCTTAAATATTAAATGATATTTAAATGTGTTGCATTGTAGGATCTGAAACCATATTTCATATCAGTGAGCTCTTTGCACTCAGTTTAAGTGAATATTTTATCCATGAATGATTGTGTAACAACATGCATTGGTCATTTAGAAAATATAGGTTTTCTGAGTTATAAGGATTCTGGTGGGTATGAAAATGCACTGCCGAGCTCTCCTACCACGGGGAATAGAATTGACTCATAGCATCTGCTTCTGCCTTTCTGGATTCACCACTACATTTGAACAAAAAAGGTCAAGCTTTCCACGGCTGCTCACAGCCAAGGAATAAGCATAGTGGAAGCACTAATGCAATCCTATACCTGTGAGATGCAGACCTGCTTAAACTGGTGATATTGACTCCAGCATGTGCCATTGGCTTGTCAGAAACATTCCTGAAATTGTACTGCAGTCTGACACTCTTGTTACCCCAACCACTTTCCTGCCTCCCTCCTTCACAGATGTCAGACCTACATTTCTGTGCCTTCCCTAACTCTCTCTCTTTATCTTTCAGGCGCATGTGCATCAATAACTCTCTTGAATGACTAATTTCATTTTAGCATCTGCTTTTCAGCAGACTAGAACTAATTCACAGATCTCTAAATATTGACAAATTTTATCACAGAATATCAAAATTCATAATTATAAACATCATCCCTGATTTCATTAAGAAAGACTTTTAAATATTGGGAAGTTCTCAAGTACAAAGTGGAAGACATGAGTTTTTTCCAAAATTCTAATTTTTTACTTGAAAACTTGAATTTTACCATTTGCAACATATACTGTCAGTTGTTTTCCTTGAAATTGCAAGAGTACTCTATTTAATTGTGTGAAAATTTCTGCCAAAATCCTAAGTCTGAATAGCTATAGTATACATACCTGTTGGTGGTTCTTTCTAGGAAAAAAAAAAAGTGGCTAGTTTAGCTCACAATTCAAACAATCAGATGAAGTCTTTCCCTTGAGAAAATCACTGAGCTGCAGAATGCCAGCAAAGGTGTTTTTAATCCATCCATGCCATTTCATTTAATCACTCTGAATATTAGAAAGACAAGTCTTAAGGGCCATGATTTAATAAAATTAGTAATTTTTACTGCTGTCTCAAAGACTTTCCTAAGTGGAACTGGCACTACATTTCCTACAAGTGCATAAGAAAATAATGACCACTGATAGTATCTGTTGACACTGACTCGATTCAGCTCTGACCTGAGTCATTTTACCCAACATTGTTTTTGTTCCATCAGTGCAAAAGTCAATGCAGTAAGAAAGGCAAATGATACTTTTATATTGATATAAAAATAGTTTTGATGTCACAGACCCTGTAGGTGTATGGAACCCCTATGTTTTCACAGGCTATATTCTAAGAACCATTTAATGGAAACATCAAACATTTATTGAACACCCAGTAAGTATAGTACATTTTTCTAGGCCCTGAGGATGCACAGATGGACAGCTCCATGTAAATGCCCTCAAAGAGCCCTCTAGCTTTTTAAAAAAGGACACAAGTTATAAATAAATAGATTAGAAGTAGTGGAGTATGCTATAGAACAGAGACAAAGAATATTTTCCTTCTGGCTGTAAGGGTCAGAGGAGTTCATAGTAGGAATATGATTATTTTGGGGGCAGAGGGAACAGAGAATCTTTTAACTTTTTTATTTCTTTTATTTTAGAGAAAGAGAGAACGCAACACAAGTGGGGGAGAGAGGCAGAGGGAGGGAGGGAGGGAGGGAGGGAGGGAGGGAGAGAGAGAGAGAGAGAGAGAGAGAATCTTAAGCAGGTTATGAGCTGGGCATGGAGGTGGTGTTCAATCTCATCACCATGAGGTCATGACCTGAGCCGAAATCAAGGGTTGGACACTAAACTAACTAAGCCACCCAGGCATCCTTACTAGGAATATGGGTTTTTTTTTAGAAATTGACAAGTATATTGTAAAATTTTTTAATATAAAATTTATTGTCAAATTGGTTTCCATACAATACCCAGTGCTCATCCCAACAGGTCCCCTCCTCAACACCCATCACCCACCCTCCCCTCCTTCCCACCCCCCATCAACCCTCAGTTTCTTCTCAGTTTGTTTGTTTTTTAAAATTTTTTTTAACGTTTATTTATTTTTGAGACAGAGAGAGATAGAGCATGAACGGGGGAGGATCAGAGAGAGAGGGAGACACAGAATCGGAAGCAGGCTCCAGGCTCTGAGCCATCAGCACAGAGCCCGACGCGGGGCTTGAACTCACGGACTGTGAGATCTTGACCGGAGCCGAAGTCGGCCGCTTAACCGACTGAGCCACCCAGGCGCCCCTGTTCTCAGTTTTTAAGAGTCTCTTATGCTTTGGCTCCCTCCCTCTCTAGCCTCTCTTCTTTTTTTTTCCTTCCCCTCCCCTATAGTCTTCTGTTAAGCTTCTCAGGATCCATATGATTCTTGAGGCAAGAATTGAAGATTGAATAGTGGCTTATCCAAAATTTAAAGGAGGTAGGAATTCTGGGAGGAATGCAAAGACATAAAGGCATGGCAGAGTGTGAAGTTTTTACAATATTGTATCTGAAAAACAGTAAAAATACTATTTTAATCCACCTCCAAGATCCCAGAAAGTTTAATTACATATTTTGCTAGAATTTTTATTTCTGTGTTACTACTCAGCCAAGTAAACCATTGGATGGTGTCTCTCCTTTGCACCAGGTACAGTGGCAAACACAGCCTTTATATTGTGACACTCATATTTTCCCTCATGGTGGCTGCTTCTTAATCATTTCTCTGAATATTGTTTTTTTCTTTTTCTTTTTAAATAGGACCCCCAAATAAGACACATCTGAATATTTCCCTAGCCACTCAAGTGAAACTGCTCAAATTGTATTATCCTCACATACTTGGAGCACAAATGTCCACATTCTCCAGTAGCTCAAATCTGGTTTATTTAATATGTATAAAACCATGAATCTTAAAGTCCAAGCCCTTGTTTTCCCAAACATGCTTATGATTTGCTAAACCATAAAGAGAGTGGATACTTTAGATCAGAAACCCACAGTGCAAATAAGTGTATTAGTGTGGTGTGTATTGAATGTTTATTTATGTAAACTCAAGATTGCTAGGGAGAGTTCACAACAAATCACTATGATTCAGATGTTTCCTAACAACCACCTGGGGGAGGAGTGAGATCTCATTTAATCTTAATCACTGGCAATCAGGGACATTTGACAACTGGGAAATATCACACAAATTATTAGAAGAGCAATCACAAAATATAATAAAAGAGAGAAAGAAATATAGTCTTCCCTTGTCAGGGATTTATGAACAATTATGTAAAATATTTGATCAGGTTTAAATCTGAGTTGTATTTTTAACTAAAATCCTCTCTATAGGAATTACAGCTCTTGTAGACCAAATCTTTTTATATGCAAGAAATAAAAAAGAAAAAGAATGGATATCAACACTGAGATTCACATGTTCAGTTTTGTGTATCTTCTCAACATTTGGTGTCTATGTGGAAGTTTTAGCTTTATAACCTCTCTATAAACGTATAAATATTTCTTTACTAAGAAATTTCCAAGGGTTGTGTCACCTTAGCCATTATGTTAGAGAAGATTAGAAACCATAACAAGTAGGACTTGTTCCACCAGCTCCCATCCCCAAACCTCTGAGGCTTGAAATGTTCTTTTTGGTTTCCCTCCATTCTAAATATTTTTCTACAAGTGGAATTTTATTAAGGTAAACAATAAGACTGAGGAATAAGTGGGAGAAACAAGTCACATGAAGGCAGTCTGAGAGTGTATGAAGGAGTGTATGAAAAAAAGAAATGTAGGCAAATTGCTGTAACAATGGCTCTAAAATTCTCAGTGGCATTTTTCGGATATAACACCAAAAGCACAGGTAACAAAAGCAAAAATAAGCAAGGAGACTAAATCTAAGTAAAAAATTCTCCACACAGCAAAGGAGATAATAAACAAAATGAAAAAGCAACCTACAGAATGGGAGAAAATATTTACATACCATACATCTGATAAGGGGTTAGTATCCACAATGTATAAGGAACTCATAAAACTCAATAGCGAATCACTAGCTAACTCAATTTAAAAATGGGCAAAGGAACTGAACAGACATTTTTCCAAAGAAGATTTACAACTGACCAACAAGTATATGAAAAGGTGCTCAACATCAACTTGGATGATTGGAAATGCAAATCAAAACCACAATGAGATATCTCCTCATACTTGTTACGAAGGCTATTATCAAAAAGTCAAAAGGTAGTAGTTGTTAAGGAGGATGTGAAAAAAAAAAGGAAGTCTTACACACTGTTGATAAGAATGTAAATTGCTGCAGCTACTATGGAAAACACTATAGAATTTCCTCAAAAATTTAAAAAAAGAACTACCATGTGATCCAGGAATACTACTTCTGGCTATGTAACTTAAGGAAATGGAATCAATATTTCAAAGAGATATCTGCACTCCTACGTTCATTGCAGCATTATTCAATAGAGCCAAGATATGGAAACAACCTGAGTGTCTACTGGATCAATTGATAAAGAAAATATGATATATAGAGATATAGATACAGATGTATATTATTCAGCCTTAAAAAAGAAATCCTGCCATTTGTGACAATATAAAACTGGAGGACATTATGCTAAGTGAAATAAACCAAAGAAAGACAAATACTACATGTTCTCACTTATATGTGGAATCTAAAAATGCTGAGGTCACAAAAGCAAGAGAGTAAAATGGTGGTTGCCAGGAGCTGGAGTTTTGGGGAAATAGGGGAGATGCTGGTCAAAGGATATAAACTTTCAGTTAAAGATGAATAAATTCTGGAGATCTGGGTACAGCATGTTGACTATAGTTAACAATACTGTATTGTGTACTTGAAATTTGCTAAGAGTAGACCCTAAGTGTTCTGACCACAAAAACACACAAAGAGGGGCGCCTGGGTGGCTCAGTCGGTTAGGCGGCCGACTTCGGCTCAGGTCATGATCTCGTGGTCCGTGAGTTCGAGCCCCGCGTTGGGCTCTGTGCTGACAGCTCAGAGCCTGGAGCCTGTTTCAGATTCTGTGTCTCCCTCTCTCTGATCCTCCCCCGTTCATGCTCTGTCTGTCTCTGTCTCAAAAATAAATAAACGTTAAAAAAAAATTAAAAAAAAACACACAAAGAAAGTAAAGTGATATATGTGGTAATTAACTTGATTATGATAATTATTTCACAATGCATACATATATCAATACATCACATTGAACACCTTAAATATATACAATTTGTATTTGCAATCATACATCAATAAAGCTGGAGGTGGAAAATCTCAGCTGCTTAACAAATTAAAAGTTTATTTCCCATACTTGCTGGAGTCCATTGTGAGTCAGTGGTGGTAGGGACAGGGGTTACCTGACGATGCATTCAGGGACCTACAATGCTTCTACCTTAGGGGTTCACCATATCCCAGTGCTCTGGATTCCACAACTAGATTCTCTGCCTTCAGTTGGCAGGAGGGGTAAGAGGGTTAGAGATTGACTTGTGAGGTTTGGGAGGCCAACCCTAGAAAGGATGTTGTTCACTTTTGTTCCTATTCGTTGACTGGATCTAAGTTGTAGTACCCCACTAACTGCAAGAGAGGTTGATAAATATGGTCTGGTTATATACCCTGCAAGAAACAGAAACAGAGTTTGGTGACCACCTACCATTGTCTCAGTCATACTCATCAACATGTTCTTAGTGATAGTGGTCAGCATTATGGGTGGATTGCATGACAAAACGTTTCAAATCTATCCTAATAGGTACTTATAATTTTATTTATTCACTCAAAAAATATTATCAAGTACCACTCTGAGCAGGGCATTGGACAAAGTACTCAGTATGCAACACTAAGCAGAGCATATAACACAGAGATATATCACAGTCCCTGCCTTCAGGAGCTTATGGTCTCCTACCAGCAAACACACTACTTTCTCATCAGCTTTCTTCATTCATCCCAAAGCTGCTGACAGTGTAGGAATAAGAGGGAAGGGGAGGTAAACATTTGTCCTAATTTACTATCCCAGAGGTTATTCTAGCCACAGATGTGCATTTCAATTTAGCCACGATACCTATTTTAGGGGCAATCCAGAAGAACATGTAATTTATATATAATGGGGCTTAATATTTTTTAAACTGCTTATATACACAGGTGAAGAGGACTTGGAATTAGCTGTGTGATCTTGGGCGAATGATTTAAGCAATCAAGATTAATTCTTGATCTATAAAATGGGAATAAAAATAGGATCTACCTTTTAAAGTAATTGAGAATAACACGAAATTACATTGGTGATGTGGTTAGCAGAGTGCTCAACCCACTGTGATAAAAAATGTAATATTACCTTTTACCATTTTTACTGAACTTAAAAAAAACAACCCTGAGAAGTAGAGTCCATTTTATAGATGAGAAAAACTATAGTTCAGAGAAGTTAGGTATCTAGAAAGAAGTTGCAGGGTCAGGGTTGCAGGGTCAATCACAGGGTCAGGATTGGCACCTAGGTTAGTGGCCTTTCATTAATCCATGATTTCTTGCAAGGCCTACAAGTTATAGAATACTTTTGAGGACCATTCGCTTTCTTCTCTATTGAAAAGAAACTGGGCTAACCCCTCTAATACAATGGAAAGACAAGTACTGCTTCCTCTGGGTAACCTGACATGACAGTTTTTATAAGCATGGAATTTTAGTTTTCAGGCAGCATATTTGCAAAACATCTGCACCTTGCTGTTTTGGGGTAAAGGTTGCTGTAGCTTACAGATGGTGTGGAAAGAGAATAGTGAGTGTAAGATTTGCAAGGTCTGAGTTCTAATATTTGTTCTACAGGTGGCCAGCTGTAGGACTTGAGATAAGTCACCTCATCTTACCTCGGTTTTTTTATTTGTAAAATAGGCTTCTGCAACATCATGTAGTTACTAAGCACCCTGCCAATGTAGCATAAAGCAGATTAACTGATGAGTCAAAAGACAATGAAAGCATAGCATTTTGGAATTAGAAGTGAACTCATCTTTAGACTCAGGCTGCTGAATATCAGTTTCCTGATGCTACAGCCACTTTGCTGTTTGGAGAGTTTAAATCCCTCCTAGAAAGGAGGGAGAGTCTGAATAGTCCCTGTTGCCATGGTAGAGAATATTCTGAAGATATGAATTGTGTCTATGTTGAGGGTCCAATTATGAACAGACCAAGGTTCATACCCTACAACTATCGCTGTGCCCCCACAGAAACAGACATGGTGTTGGTAAGTTTGTGAATGAACTTTTATAACCTGTTATCCTCTAACGATGTCTTTGTGGTCATCATAGAGACATTTACTTCATTTACTATAAAGACCAGACAATAGTATGCTTTTCATTTATCCCAGCCCTTAACTAGTGTATCTTTTTAAAAGAAAACATAATCTTACTGATTCTAAGATTAGGGTGGAGAGTCTGTTATTGAAACGATATAGTTACATTTCAATCAAAACGTTATAATTCAATAACAGTTCAGTCCTTTTATTCTGCCAAATCAAGTTGGCAAAAAATTTGCTGATTAATCTAAAGACCTGAAGTAAAAAATAGTTTATTAAAAAATGCCACTATTAGATTTGTTTAGAGGATTTTTCTAAAAAGATCAGATATTTATCTCATAGTTAACATTTCAACCAATTTATTTTTATCTGTGAGGAAGGAGGCACAGAGAAGTCCATGAGGAGGAATTTGTCACAGAGGAGATGGTAAGGACCCAGGTATGCCAGATTTGTGACACTGTCCTCTTTTCACCAACTGCACTTGGAACATTCATCTGGAACTTGCTTTGGTTTGGGAAAAAACAAAAACAAAAACCAAAAAACAACAACAAAACTCTGTGAAGGATTCTGTTATCTGAGTCTCGATAAAGAGACCATGAATGTTGAGAGATACAGTCACCACTACACAAATAACTTCATCTTAATCTGAATCACAGTTGCCTAATTTGTAAAATGACCAGTACAGAAATATTTGCCTCCCAGGATTTTCACAGGACTTACATGAGAAAGGAACCAAAAAGTGATGGAGACTTAGCTGGATTCAATCATTGTCAGCCCCTTTCCTTCCTAATACTAGCTTCCATTCGTGGCACACGTTCTGTACCATTATCTTTGCTTAAACACTTTCCATGAATCATCTCATTAATTGATCAAAACATGAGGAAGGCTGAAGCTTCTGGAAATTAAATCCACTCTCAAGGTTACCAGGTCATTAAGTGTCAGAGTCAGTTTCTAACTCAGATGTCCCTGACACTGGAGACCATGCTCTTGATCATCAGGTGTATTTATTTCCTGTTGCTGCTGTAACAAATTACCACAGATTTAATGGTTTCAACAGCACAAATTTATTCTCCTACAGTTCTGGATGTAAAATCCAAAGTCCATTTCAGTGGGCTAAAGTCAAGGTGTTAGCAAAGCTGGTTCCTTTTGGAGGCTCTAGGATAGAATCCGTGACTTGCCTCATCTAGCTCCTGGAGGTCACCTGCATCCTCCCTGTGGCCCTGTCTTCTATTCACATAATCGTCTTCTGTGGTCAAATCGTCTCCCTCCCTCTTTTAGGATACTTGTGATTAATTTTAGGGTCCACTCTGATAATCCAGGATAACCTCTTCATCTCAAGATCCTTAATTTAATAACATCTCCAAAGTTCCTCTGCTACATGAGGTAATGTTCACAAATTCCAGGAATTAACACCTGGATATCTACCACACCCTGTTACCTTACTTACTTTTCCCTTCCTACTATATGATAACCCAGCTTTAGTTTTATCACCTAATTGTGATGTCTTTCTTGGTTAAAGTCCATAGTTTAATAGGTTTGTTAAAAAAAAAAAAACAATCAAACTTGGCTGGGTGGGAGATGGCAAGATGCACACACTGAAAGAATTTAGATAGGACAGATGGGTTCTTGGTGTTCCATAGGGCCAAAGGCTTCCTCCCTTGCTCATAACTCAACAGGTGAGAACACCAGGTTTGACTGAGCTCAACCCCAAAAAAGGCTAAACGTATAGCTTCTCCCTGACTCATGATACAAACTGGCCAATGTGAATTTGAGTATCTGGAGACATGGTCAGGACAGGCTCCAAAGTTTCCTTCTTTTCTGAAACCTTTAGGTTTTCCTCCCAATTCTAACATCTCTGTTCATGTTTCTGGGAAGCTTTGTTAATGGCAGAGGCAGGATCTTGAAGTCCTTTTGTGATTCACTTCAGATATGTCATTCTGTAATTTTTATACCTATTTATTCATCACAGATTCATCCAGATTTCTATTTATTTATTCATAGTTGATCATAAACACAAAGAGCTTAGTGTAATTTCTAATTCTTCTTATTTTTAAAATTATTATTATTTTTTACATCTGAGATTTTCTTCTCTACAATCAACCCCTGGAAATGAACTAGTTCACCGGTTAAAAGTACTGTAATATTTTGGGGCACCTGGGTGGCTGTCAGTTAAGTGTCCAACTCTTGACTTCAGTTAAGGTCATTATCTGTCGGTGGTCAGATCGAACCCCACGTCAGGCTCCGCATTGAGTGTGGAGCCTGCTTGAGATTCTCTCTCCCTCTGCCCATGCTTCCCCCAACCCTGCTCACACACACACACACTCTTTCTCTCTCTCTCTCTCAAAAAAAAAAAAAAAAGTACTGTGATATTTTAAAGCTTTTGGTAGACATCGCCAATTAGACCTCTACAAAGGTTTTGCAAACATGTTGTACTCCTAGCGGTGCACATCCATTACATGCTTTCTTTTTATCACTTTTTTTTTTAATTTAGAGGATCATGCTTGTTGGGAAAACAAATAAGGACAGAAGGCTGTAAATACCCAATCCCACTTTCCAGAAGTAAGTTCTGGTAACAGATATTTTCTCTTCCAGTCAAAAGCTTACACATGTGTAAGTATAAATTGAGATCCTACTAACATACTATTCGGTCACTTTAACTTATGTGCTTAACAGTATACATTGGTCACTATTTTACTCTAGTACATAAAGAGTTACTCATTCTTTGAAATGGCTGCCAAGTTTTTATTGTATGACTACACCCTATTTTTTTAAACCAAGCTCCTATTACCTATTACATTTTCATCTCAGCTTCCACACAGCAAACTTTCTGCATATGTTCCCATATTTCAGAGCCCTCATACTGTTATTCCTAATTCTATTGATTACCTTGGGAATAATATATCCCCTGCCTCACATGAGGTGGGGTATTTTTTAATTTTTGTTGAGGAATTGCAATGTTAGGAGATAATCGTGTAGTAGGGAAAGAGGGTGTCATTTCAGAATTTATCCCAGTATGACTTTTTAAAAACTGAGATATAGTTGAAATACAGTGTTATATTAGTTTCAGTGATTCAACAATTCTATACATGACTTAGTGCTCACCCTGATAAATATAGTCACCATCTATCACCATACAATATTATTACAATATTATTGACTATGTTCCCACTGATGTACTTTTCATTCTTGTGACTTATTTATTTTATAATTGGAAGTTTGTACCTCTTAATCCTCATCAACTAGTTCACCCATCCCCTCAAACCCTTCCCTTCTGGAAACCACCACTTTGTTATTTGTATTTATGATTCTGTTTCTGTTGTGGTTTTTTTTTTGTTTGCTTATTCATTTCCTTTGTTACTTACTTACTTACTTACTTACTTTATTTATTTATTTATTTATTTATTTATTTATTTATTTATTTATTTAAGAGACTGAGTGAGCAGGGAAGAGGGGAAGAGGGACACACACACACACACACACACACAGAGCATCTTAAGCAGGCTCTTGTTGAAAGAAACAATATTTATGAAAGAATTCCAGAAAGATACTCATTTCATTTATTTCTCCAGTTATTTTAAAATCAATCCTCAGATTAAGGAGTTTAGCAGAGAGGTTGTATAAATAAGTGTGATCCTTTGCCCTTCTGCAGAATTACTTGAATAGCATTGTGCTTTGATATTAGGCCACTGGTCTGCACTGAAGGGTAGTGTGAAGAAACAGCTCCAGGAGAGCAGCCCAGGCCAAGTGTCAGTATCAGAACTTACCTGAACAAGGCATACACACTTTCCTTCTACTTCAGCCATAGGGTTATTCAGGGACCAAGACTGGTGTTTTTTCCCTGTTTTGAGGACCTAACGCTCTACTTAGAAGATGTTGTCTTTCAGGGCTTATGATTGCCATAGAGTGACAAAATCCTACTTTTCCTCCCCAGAACAGAGCAGCATTGTATTTTTAGAGGTCATCACAGCATATTCATCACATTTGCAATCTTTGAGTCAGCTCTCTGTGATCTAGCCAGGACTGATTCTTGAATTGCTTTTTCTGATTACTTAAAGGCATTGTCTTTGTCCATTTAACATAGCTGGCTTGGCTTCCATCACATCTGTTAGCATGATCATTCATTTGTTTAATATCAAGTGGGCTTGAGACTCCTGAAAGGGTGATCTGAACCTGGCAATCATGCTCAGTTTCATTTGTTTATAATTTTGTGGCAGTGCATCGAGAGGTTATAATCTTTTGTCTTTTTCCAAGGTTTCCCTCCACCTTTTCTTTCTTACTTTTTTTTTTTTTAATCCTGAGAGAGTTTGTGTTGCCTCTTTAAGGAGAGAAAACTGTGGGGCACCTGGGTGGCTCAGTCAGTTTTATGTTGGACTGCAGTTCAGGTCATGATATCACAGTTCATGAATTCAAGCACAGAGCCCACTTCAGATCCTCTGTCTCTCTCTCTCTCTCTCTCTCTCTCTGCCCCTCTTGTGAGTCTCCCTCTCTCTCTCAAAAATGAATAAACATTTAAAAAAATAAAAAGGAGAGAAAACTGCATATCATTCAGAATGTAGAGATTCAGTCTATAATTTACTGCTTTTTCTTGGTGATTTTAGACCTCTCCAGTTTTCCCATTAAGACCTATACACCCCATGGCTACTATGAGGATTAATGTTTATGCAGCAGTTGCTAGAAAGCAGGGTGTCGGAAGGGGTGGCTAGATATTAATAGTGATATAAAAATTTGTATAGAGATGACAAAATGACCTACCATAAAAAGCTACAAAGCCTGAAGTAGTTTGCCTGGAGAAAAGCTCATGAGAGATGCCAAGGGGTTGATGATTATCCATTTTTAAGGATACTCACATATTATGGTCTAGCTCCCTTGAGAGGAAGACAAGCTAGAGGTGATCCAGAGGCAGGTTACATCCAACCAAGGTTTCAAAGTCCTAAAGTATGTTACTTCACAAGGTTGATTAGAATCTACCTGTTCCTAATAGACTTGACTTCTATCAGTCTAGGCATCTGAAGAGAAGACAGAGAATGTTCTTCGTTCATTTCCAATTCTATCAAGTCCTATGATCTTATTAAATTCATGATACAAATAAATTTCAACTTGATGTGTTTAAAGCTATGAATCATAATGGCTATGTAATAAGGAATACTTTTAAATCCTTTGAAGACATGTTTGTTTGAACAAATTTCATACTCATCTAATATCATGACACCAAAGCAACAACAAAACAAAGAGTATTTACTGATCTTTTGTGGATTTGTTTGTTTGTTACCTTTTTTTTTTTAAGTAAGCTCTACACCCAACATGGGGCTTGAACTCAGGACCCTAAGGTCAAGAGTCACATACTCTACCAACTGAACCAGTCAGGTGGTCTCAGCATTTACCTATTCTTTAATGGCAGTTTGAGAGTAGCTAAATTTTCTGGTAGAAATTTATTTTCACTTGTTCAGTTTATTAATAAGCTGCAAATCATCTGAGTTTTTGTCTTCTTTGGAGGAAACATAGACAAAGAAAAGAAGAGCTAGAAAAGAAGGAAATGTCTGAATACTGTTCTATAAGATACTGGTGTACAATTTTCTACTTCAGTAGAACTCTTCCAAAGTGCTTTTTTCTTATTTATAACTTTTCCGTTAATTTTTTTGTAAAAATAAGCATATAATCTGGATGTCTCTGTCAATAGCAACCAGAAACTGAGATTTCTAGGGTTAGGAGGTGTGCTTAAAGAGAGAAAACTTGAGGGGGGGAGAAACATGACAAAATTAAAAGAATTCTTATAAGCAAGTGTGGCAAAGACCAGGCTGTGAGAGATGCTGCTAGAAGGGAGAAAAGCTATGGGGTATTCAAGAACAGGGAACAGGGTAGGATTAGGTGGGAGCCCGTGAAGCATGGATCATAATAGGCTTTCTGTTTTCTGCTCAAGAATAGTTAAAAGCTCTTAATTTATCCTAAGAGGTAGAAGTTCCTTAAAAAGGTTAGGTGTAATGATTATGGTAATTACTGACTTTTTTCCTTCTTAAAGATGTTCGATCACAGTCTTGATTTCCCATCCCTTTGCGAATAAGCTGTGATCGAGCTGTAAGACATAAGATGGGCAAAATGGAACTTTAAACCTAGAGACGGTTTAGAGCAGTAATTAGGAGCAGAGTTTTTGGAGTCAGAGAACCCCCTCTCTTCCACTTCCCTTGGGAAATGCGCTGAGACTCTCCAAGACTTTCTTCATTTGTAAAATCAGTTTTAATAATACCTGCCTCATAATGTCTCTTAAAGGGATATTCTAAGAATTCAATGACAAAATGGACAATTTGCCTGACACATGATAAATGCTCAAAATATTATAGTTGATACTACTTTTTATTGTTGTTGTATCTAATCATTATTCTGTGGAATATCTGAGTGGTATATGGTGTGGTGACATACTGAAGGTGTTAAGTGAATGTTAAATAATGATTAAGAGTGGAGTGGGTGACCAAAAGTTCCGGAAGAAAAGTGTGACTCAGGGGCCAACCTTTCCAGAATGCTAACCAGACAAGCACATTTTTGGCTCCAGCAACCAAACAAATATACCCAAGATCAGAGCCCTTCAACAGGTCCATGGAGCCAAAGCTCTGGGAACCAAACATCTCCACCACCCAGGTCATCTAAACCATCTAAGCATCTCAGCTGGTGCTCTGTAGGTCAGGAAATATGAATCAGAAAGAGGATGTGATCTTGGCAGAGAAAGCCTCACTAAGATGATCGTTTACAGTTTTGTTTTGAACAGGAAGAAGCTTGGTACCTGCTCATAGATGACAATGAGAGGGAATAGTTCTGGACAGGTAGGTAGGAACCCCAGATCTGGTTTTATTTTGCCACTGACATGCTAGAAAATCATTGATAAGACATATCTCTTAAATTCTCAGAGCCTCAGTTCCCTCTTCCAAGCAAAAGGATTGGACAAGATGACCATTGAGGTGTTTTTCAACTTTTTGTCAACTTTATTAATTTATTGGTTTCTTTCCATTAGTCTATAGTCTATTTAGTCTATCAGAATTACAATAATTCAACTTATTCTGTGATTGCACATTTGCATTTCACAAATTTTTCATTAGAGATTTATACCTTAGTAATGTAAAATAAAACACAATTCCCCCTCTTTACTTTTTGTCCTTTCATTGATTGGTCCACGTGAGTGTTGAAACTATGAATAGGAGGCTTACCATGTAGTGTTCCAAATTAACTAAGTATTAGCTAGTGAGTCAACAGAGTTCAAAAAGTTAGTATACAGGGTTAAAACTTACAATGTCATTCACATTTACACAGAGAATATTTTCCAAGAAGGTAGATATTTATGGTAAGTGAGGCAGAATGAAAATATTTGCATGTAGCTATCTCTGGACAGCTGGAGAAAGTTTAAAATTTTAAAACCAGGGGCCAAAATGATTAATTAATTTTGTCCCAGTTTGTTTACTAAGGAAATGAGATTTTTTTAATAGAAACTTTTTTTTGTTATTTTTTAATAAAAAACTGGGTAAATATTGAATCTGCAAATTCAAGTATACTGTTTGCTTGTTCACAATATTTAGAATGGAACATGGGCTTTACTTTTATGACTTATAGCAATGTTCTGAGATTGGTCTTACTTGTATTCCCCATTCTCCACATTGAATTGCTAAATAATATCACTGGCTATTTTTTATTTTGCAATGCCTTTCAAAAACTTTTGGAGAACATCTCTAAGGGAGACATTTTCAATAGTTGTATTTCATTTGTTTCTCATGGGAAGAATCACAAGTTTCCAAGAACTTGTGAGAGTTGCATTCCATATCTTCTTCAGTATTAGATGTAAGACCTGATTTTTAAAAAATGTTTATATAGGAAAATCATGCTTATACGCATACTGTCTTGTGTCACCCATAAAAGCAGTGGCACAGTGATAGCCAAGTCACCTCTTAGAGAAAAAAACCAGGCAGAAAGACATGTTTTTATTTTTTACTCATCTCATAGATCTTGCACTTTGTCTTAAGAAACGGAGCACAATGATGAGGATAATCTCTTGCTCAGATTTTATTTGGTCGTGTACTATCTACAGGAGTAAGAAAATAAAGATCTATGTTCACCTCCGCCTGGTCTCTCCAATTTCTCCAGACTGTGGAATGCTGGGATTCATACTGTGAATGCTCTGAAAATCAATTATTGTCAGATTCTGTTTTCAGGGCTGCCAGACAATATTTTGGCTCAACTTCAGTCCATTTGGAACACAGCTGTTAAGTTGTTGACAAAAACTAAGGAAATATGAACATGTTCCACCCTTTAAAAAAAATTCCATTTGTTGGCAACCATCTCGGTGGATTTGAAATTTTCTTATTGAAGAGCAAGTTAGTACCACTTTCTGGCATCCTTTTGGGCTGAACTGGTCGTCCCTGTGTTCCAACACACATGGCACCCTTCATTCACCACTTGAGATATTCAGAATTTATTTTTGATCATGAACTTGAGCTTTAAATTATTCTGTTAAAAACTGCCCCATAACTTCAGGTTATCCTGGGATTTAGTGTCTCACTAGTCTCGCCACTTTTCCAGGTGCATTTTTTTAAAAAAGACTACTATGGCAAGTTAGCATTGATTTACTTCTAAAGGATTAGCAGTTATATTATTTTGCATGTTTTTTATTGATAGTAATAGAAAATTCTATTCAACTAAACAATACATAAGCTTTAGCCATTTAAGAAAATAGGGAAATTACAATTATACACATATTACATATGTATATAAACATGTATATATAGCATGTATGTATATTAAACATGTATATATACATATGTAATATGTGTATAATTGTAATTTAAGGTAAACAAATGTACATATATTTGTTTACATTAAAAATAAAGACAATGGAAAGATAAACCATATTTTTTTTTAAAGTTTAACTGTAGGAAGAGAAAGAGAATAAGTTAGAGGGAATAGGGAGAGAAACTAAATTTCCTTGAACGTATCTTATTTATAGACTTGTCTTTGGAATTATGTAAGTATTCACTTCATAACAAAACAAAATGAAATAAACATAAAAGAAATTTCTAAAAATTAAAATAAAAGGATTTTAAGTGAATTTAACCACGTGCCTAGCTATCAGTGCTTCCCAACTGAACTTTCTGTGATAATGAAAATGTTCTACAGCTGCACTGTTCAGTATGGTAGCCTCTAGTCATATAGGCTACTGAACACTTGAAATGTGCCTAGTGTTGAATTATTTTGAATTATATCTAATTAATTTAATTTAATTAATTTAAATTACACTTTTAATAGCCACAGTGTCTAACAGCTACCATACTGGACAGCTCAGAAACAGAATAATCACACAGAGTATGCCAAGTGATTTTAAAATGCAATAATTTAGTTGCATATTCCTTGGGAAGTAATACCCTAAAGTGAAAAGAACTTAACAATAATATTAAACTGTTTTCAGTAATGGTATTCTTATAGTAATATTGGTATTATTCTGAGTCTGTTGGGTGTACACTATGAATAAATCAAGTGAGTAATTATGTTGATACCTTTGAGAACTCAGATATTTGGCACGATATTTGGCATGATTGGAAGAAGATACAGACTGAAGGTTGATAAATTTAAGTTAAAAATTTTTGAAGCATCTATGTGCAAATATACATCATGATGTATATTTTCTTAAGAAAGTTTTCCCAAATCTGCTCACGGAAAAGGCCTACGTAGAAACAATACCAACCCAGTAGCAGTAACACCTCCAGTGCTCAGATTACGGTCTTTAAATGCCTTTTCCCACTAAAGAGAACCAGGACTCATTGGAGAAGTGGTTAAGTCAGAGTTTGGGTCAGGGAATTCATAAGATAAATCTGGAACATCTTCCTGTCATAAAAAACATGGGATGCATTCAAAGACTGATAGAATTAAGTCAAAAAGACTCAGAGCCAATTTGAAAAGCTCCCTCTGGCCAAAAATGGAAAATTCTGTGCATCAGAATGAATAACAACTGCAATGGATTGAAAAAGTTCAAATATGTATATCTTGAGCTTATATTAATATTTTAAAAACTCAGTTATCTTTGAGGGTGCTAGAAAACAACTCATTATTTTGAAAAACTAAGTAATCAAGATTTATTTTGCCTTTTCAATAAGGACTACGCTTTGGAAACCCAAGGAGTTGTTGAAAGAAAATTTCACTTTATAACACTATTCTATCTAACAAATAAAGAAGTAATGATAGTATCAGAATATCACTATCTTTCAACCCCTGATGAATCAATGGATCTAGGCAATAATCAACAATAAATAATAATATCTTAAAAAGATGATAGAGGGGCACCTGGGTGGCTCAGTTGGTTAAGGGTCCAACTCTTGATTTCCGCTTAGGTCATGATCTCATGGTTGTGAGATTGAGCCCTGTTTTGGGCTTGGTGATGAGCACGGAGCCTGCTTGAGATTCTCTGTCTTCCTCTCCCTCTGCCCCTCCCCACCCTCTCTAAAATAAATACATTATTTTTTAAATTAAAATAAAATTTAAAAAAGATGATAGAAGTATGATATGATAGATATTTATTTTTCTTTGTTTTATTTTTGGTTTTGTTTGCTGATGGAAATATGAAAAAAAAATACACAGAGTTTGTTTGGCAAAATAAAAACTACAACAACAAAACCCAAAACCCACAATCAAACCTGAATCTGATCAAGCCTCTAGATCTAACCACCAATTTACAGACACAACCAAAAACAGAAGACCTGATAATGGACCCAGATGCGTACAATTAATGGAATCAGACTATGGAATACCATAGCAAGGGTCAGCAAACTATGGCCCATAGGGTCAATTTGGGTCCTGATTGAAACAAACACATTGTAAGTAACTTTAAGGAAATCAAAAAAATCTAAATACGGCTGGGATATTGATGATTTTAAGAAATTTTTAAGCTTTCTTTTTGTTTTGTTTTAGCTATGATATTACACCTATATTTTTAAGAGCACTTATCTTTTAGATATATATTCTGAAATGTTTACAGAAGAAATGACACAATATCTAGGGTGTGCTTCAAAATAACCCAGGGCATAGGGAGTGAGTGAGTATAAAGATAAGACAAGAATGGCCATTTAGTGGTATTTATTGAACATGGTGATAGATAATTTGTGTTAATTACACTATTTTCTTTACTTTTGTATAAGTTTGAAGATTTCTGCAATAATTTTTAATGCCTCTTTTCATGGAACTTGCATTCTAATGGAGGAGATGATAATTAAGATAACTATATATCTATCATAAGTTAGATACCAAGGTGAGTTTAGTAGAAAAAAAAAACAGTAAGATTTTGAGGGGGAAAGGATATGAAATGTTGACAGGATGCTACTAAAATTTTTGAGAAGGTGGCTTGCAGTGTGTAGTGTATAAGCCACCTATCCCACCCTTAAGTTTGGAACAGAGTCAGCTTCCTGAGCAGCACCTGGCAAAAACTGAGCTACCTAAAGTGGTGCTTGCAAGCATACACTCTGGAATAAATTTCCTGGGTCCAAATCCCAAATCCCAACTCTGCTACTTACTAGCTGTGTGAACTTGGGTGAGTTCTTCATCATCTCTGTGCTTCAGGTCCCTCATGTTGTATGTCCTTGGTAAATGTCAAAACAAATGTTACTGACATGGGAATTGATGCTGAAAGTCTTTTCAAAAATTAACAGGCTTCTTATCAGTATACTGAGTTTTCAATATTCTAACACAGTGGTTCCCAAGTTTAACATGCATCAAAATTAGCTAGAGGGCTTGTGAAAATACATACTGCTCAACCCCACCTCCCTCTCCACCAGCAGAGTTTTTAATTCATTAGGTCTGGTGTGGAGCCAGAGATGTTGTATCTCTAACAGGTTCCCATGTAATAATGATGCTGGTCTGGGCACCATTTTAAGAACCATTGCACAAAGAATTCTCTTATTCTGCTGCTATTTCAAAAGAAAAACGGAAAGATGAATACACATGACTTTAACAAAAAGCAAATTTTTTTAAAGAAATCATTTGCTACCCTAGCCTCATATTAACAGAGGAAACAACATTCTTAGTTTTTCAGCAAACTGAGAGTTTGAGTTTTCTTCTCTTGGCTTTTATGACTGAATGAAGGAAAACTGCACTTACAGGGTAAAAATGACATACCAGCTGCAGATTATTTTTCCCATTCTTTTTTTTTTTTTTGTAATGAAAAAATTCAACGTAGCCAGACAATTTCTCACCTACTCATCTCCATCTAAAACAAGACACCATCTGTTATGTATCCACTTAATCAGCACCATGACAAATTGGAGCACACTCAGGCCTCTGATACCATATACCACTCACCAGGAGTTTCTGACTAGACCTTTGGAAGGTCCTGATCAGAGGCTGAGAGGACAGCTGGCCATTAGACTGCAGCTGGATACAATCAGAGAAGATGCCCCCAAGGACTCCCACCAAATAAGTAGGGTCAAACAGCCTGGCCAGGATGACGCTTGGAAAATGAGTTACCTGGGGTCTGGGAGGATTCTGAGTTTGATTTACTTTTCAAGAAGGTTAAGTTATCTTTCAAAAGCAAGTCTCTTTTCTCTTTGTGTCCATCGAACATGAAATGGGGATGTTGAGAGTTTTCAGCATGTCCCCAATCTGTGCCTGGGCTATCACTGCAGTGCTGGCTCACAGACAAAATGCCTCTATGCATGGAATGGAGGGTCTAATTTCTTTTCCTGCTGGTCTGAGGTGACCTGTCAACTGAAGCTAGACAATCCACACCACTTCAGAACTCCCCTCCAGCAGCTACAAAGGACTCTCATCTCTTTGCTTGCTAACAATCCATATGAGTTCAAGAGCAGAGAAAGCAGGTGGGCATTTGAAATGAGAGGGGAAAAAAAATCAGCTAGAGGAAAGGAAATAGATAAAAAGCAATGGTATAAGAAGGGAAAAAGTGGAGTCGGAATTTGGAGACTGTAGTCAGGGGCAATGAGGTTAGCAGCTGAAGTTTCAAGAAATATTGTAGGTGAATTAAAATATATATATGGTAGAAGGAATGAAGAAAGAATATAATGATACAGAACAGAAGCTATGCAGATGATGACTATAGGCTTAAAAGGAATTTTGAGGGTTCATGATCTGTTTCATGTCTCCAAGTATTTAGCCATTAAAAAGTAAAAATCACATATATAATTTGAAACAGTTTCATGATGGTATTTTCCACAATTCCCTTAGTAATCCATCTGTAGTATTGGGAAAAGAGGAAAATGCTTAGTTCTGTAATGAATAGAGTACATAGACAAAATAATCCCATAGGAATATAATTCTAGAATGCAAAAGAGAAAATGTTTATTCAAGGAATAAAGGGGAGATAAGAAATATTTGAAATGTTCTTAGCTCTTTACTTTTTTTCTTTCTTTCATTTGGCAAATGTTTATGAGAACTGGCTGTGTGCCAGGCTCTCTTTCAAGGAACGAGGGATTCAGCAATGAACAAAGGAGATAAAAATTTCTATCAACTTTTAGCAAGCAAGAGAATACCTTGAAAATTTTGTTGAATTGCAGATTCTTGGGCCCAAACCCAAGATTCTGATCCAGTAAATTTGTGAAAAGGCCTGGGAATGCATATTTTAAATCTAAATTTCGGTGATTCTGATAGAAAGAAATATTCCCTATAGATACTACATTCACTCTTAAGGCATTTCCCACACAAGTTCAGCCCCTGAGCTCCAGACCTATATATTCAAATTGTCTTCTGGACTTTTACAATCTGGCCTTAGGAAGAGAAATGCTACATGTAGAAAAAAGAAGAAAAGAAAAGAAATTACCTCTAAATCCATACCTACACTTCTTTCTACATTCCCATCTCCATGAGAAGCATCACCCTCTAGTTATGAATGAGTGAATTGTAAATTCATCTTAAAATCACACCTCTCTTTTCCTTTCATAAATCTAGTCACTCCAGGACTATTTCCCTGATATCTAGTATATTCATCTCTGTTCCTTCTGTTTTAGGTCAGCCTCATTAAACACCAGCTTGATTATTTCCAGTCTTCTAACTATTCTCAGAATCTGCTCTTCCAGTCTATCCTCTCTGCTGTTTCCAGTGTGATCTTTCTAAAAATAATAATAATAAAATAAAATAAAAAAAAAAACAATGATTTAACTTCCCCATCAGTAGCCTCATTACTGACTCAAAATTGCCTCCTGAACAAAATCCAAGTTTTATGAAAAGGTTAACTCATAATGTTATATATATATATAACTCTCCAGCATTTTCCACTTACAGAACTCTTTCCAACTTCCAATGCCCTACAAGTCAGCCGTCACTCAATCATACTTTTCAATCTGCGATGTCTTTGCTCATTCTTGTACCTCCATATGCCTAGAATGGCCTTCTTCATACCCATGGCCACTTGATAAATGCCTACTCATCTGTCAACACTCACTTCACTATAAAATTTCCTGAATACCCCTGTATACCTTCCCACTCCCCCAAAGAACTGACTTCTTTTCTTTGTTCCCCTATATTACAGTGTGCTTCTGATATAGCGAATATAGCCCCTTAGGACGCATATTTCATCACTTGTGTGTCTCAGCTGGGTGTGTGTTGGCAAGCCTCTTAAAGACATGGAGCTTATTTTGCCCTATGTGAGACATTTTATCACAGTGTATTCTCAGTCTTGGATGAATGAATGTATGAATGAATGAATAAATGAATGAAAATAATGACTCATTAAGAAGTATAACTGAAAGCTTTGTGACATGGATTTTTAAATGTCCTATATTTTACTCTTGTAAACTATTTTCATTTGCCTGTCCTGTCGTACTAAATCTGAATCAAATAAAGCGTGGTGCTTCCTTTAGTTGCATGCCAGTTTGAACTTTTATCTTTAACAATTAAATCTCAAATTAAGTTCTTTAAGTATTATAGATCTTAGTCTAAGTATTATAGATCTTAGATTTTTGTTCTCGAGCAGAAAAAAACTAAGCTCCAAAACTTCTTTCCTGCATATAAATTTTGTTTTACAATGGTTTCAAGCTTTGTTTATACCTAAGAAAAGAAACTGATTAGTGGTCACATGTTGTAATAGTAGAGAATGACTCAGATTTATTGGTCTTATCTAAACTATTTTCACAACATCTGGATTAGGAGGGAGTAGAGCCTGTTTTCTTTTATAGTAACAGATTCCAAGTACTTCATTAGCATGCCTGAGTGGGTCAGCCTTTGCTGTCTATTTCTCAGGTCTATTTAACCCAACATCAAATGAACCTTATTATATAACCCAGGTCTTGTTAATTTCTCAAGGAATACAGAGGTGAGTCCACCACTGATCTTGTTCATGAACTAGTAGCGGGATAGTAATGTGTTTATTTGTTGCTATACTTTATTTTTTAAACAAGTGTATCATTGCTTATTCAGTGTCTGATGTACTTTGAGTTGTTCTCCAATCGGTAGCAATAGGTTCATAATTTTCCATCTGCACTCAACCAAGCTTCCATGAAGCTAATATGGGGTATTTGGCAGATGATGATAACCCCACATTTCTGCAGCCTTTTATATTTACAATGCACTTTGCCAGGCATAATCATCCTTATTTGATGCCTGGCAGTTTTATGAGAAAAGAGTGAAATTTACTGGCTAGTAAAACCTAACAGACTCTTGTGTGCGCCCTTGTAAGGATCACTTCCTTACACACTGGGATAAGTGACACCCTTATACCCTCTGACCAGATAATTTTCTGGAATAGCATGAAAGAAAATATTTAGAAGAGAAAAAAAAGTAGATTATTTTCCTTTGCTCCTTTTCCTGGTATGTATTACTTTGTTGTGGCTGAAAAATAATAATGAGAGAAGCAAAACTTTACCTTCAGGTAAAAGTGTCTTTGAATGAATCTTTTAGAGATTCCAGATGCTTAAATGCACATTTGCAGCAGTAGTTAGAAAAAATCATTTTCAAACAGAACTGTTTGCCCCTGATTTATTCCTCTAAATAATTCTTACACTAAAAAAAAAATAAATCCTGACAATTACCTGAATAATAAGAGAAATCTTCCTGTGGTTAATTGTCAGTTGAGAGAAACATAATGGTGTAAATAGCACTTTAAAAAGATATTTGTCTTTTCTGTACCTTACAGTTCAAAATTATGTCTCCTGATTTTTGAAGCACCAATCTTGAGTTGTTTAAATTCAAGGACTTCATCTGTATAGAGCTGGGAATTGCCAAGATATTAATACCTGCATTTTTATGACACATTCTAAAGTCAATAGGAAAGAGGTTTCTGAATAAAAGCCTTAAAATTACCTTATGAATTATTAATTATGGGGCATATTACCTTTGAATTATAAAAGCCCAGAAAAATGGAAAGGAGAATTGAAAAACATCAATCTCAGGTTCTTTAAAAATGTAATACCAATCATTTGAGCAGTGTACAAATCTTTTATTAAAGATAAAAAGGAGGTGATACGTTTTTTATTAACTGGAGGATATGTTCAATCCACATGATTAAAAATCTCATTACTAACTCAAGTCAGGAAAGTGATTTATTACTAAAACAGAATGGGAGGCATTCGGTTGTCCATAGCAGCGTTTATCAGGAGTGGAACTATCAGTTTGTATCTATTTTAGCATGCTTAATATTTTTTAAAGGTGGCCTTGCCATCTGTTTGAAGAATTGAAGATATTTTTCTAAAGTTGGCAAGCTTAAAGAAAAACATTAAAGCAGAAAAATTAGCTGTTTTTCATTTAGCTTAAAGTTTTAAGTTTTAGAAGTAAAGATTCTATTTGTGCTTTAATGAAGGTTAAGTTTTCTAATGTAAAGGAAAAAAAAATAGAGAGCCTATTATGGTTTCTGTTTTCAATACATATATTTTTAAAGGTTCTAGTTTGTAAACATTTATTATAGGAAGACAATTTTGGGGGTGGGTGGAGGAGAGATAATGTCATGTGTATTTGGTATTTGCAACGACAATGATTAGTATTATTATCTTTCAGATAAATTGTTAACACTTTGTTTTTGAGAGTAATTGTGATCATTGCTTTTCTGAATGATTTCATAATCCCTCAGGTCTTTTTTTAAATGTTTATTTATTTTTGAGACAGAGAAAGAATGTGCAGGTGCACAAGCGAGGGAGGGGTGGAGAGAGAGGGAGACAGAGAATCTGGAGCAGTCTCCAGGCTCTGAGCTGTCAGCGCGGAGCCGGATGTGGGGCTCAAACTCACTAACAGTGAGATCACGACCTGATCCAAAGTCTGATACTTAACCAACTGAGCCATCCCGGTGCCCCAATCCCTCAGGTCTTACTTAATTCAATATCTAAAGTATTATATTTAGATATCAGTCCCTTGTCATTAACATAATTATTTAGTACTGAATTTGTTTTTATTCATAATATAATTAAATATATCCATCCAGATGTCAGGGAAATAAATGAGGGTTGATGCTGCTATGATGTGCTTCATGGACATTGAGTGTAACCTGGAAGCTGGGCCTGATTTGGCTTGATGCAGGGGAGACAGGGTTTAGTACAAGGAAAATGGCACTATTTTCTTAACACTTTCAGCTGAGGATGAGCTTGCTGTGTTGGGAAGATACTGAGAAAATGGCTTGGGGAGAAATGGGAGGAAACAGCTTTGGTTGTTCATCATGAGATTAAAGGGAGTGAGTTTGGATTATAGCTAAAACAGAACCCAGTTATGGGAAATTTAGGATCCGACTGAAGTTATACAAAGCAGTGGAAGGTTTTAAGAAAAAGAAGTGGTGGAAAGAAAAAATGAAGAGTCATTCCTTGGGCTGGAACATTTAATTCAGGGAGACAGCCAGAATGATACAAGCAAATGATCCCATGGGAAGTAGGTGATGAGGCCCAAGGCAGTAGGAACTGAAAATTGATGTTGATAAAAAAGCTCTTAAAAAAAAACAAAACAAAAAAGGTCTTGAGGGAAGAATTTACAAGACAGCTCTGATTTTCATATCATTTGCTTATAGTTTGTTTTAAATGATTCAATGTTTTTTAAAGACAGAATTCTTGATGTTTTCCTTCATATCTCTGTCCTTTGCTATGACTGGAAGGCCATTCTTGGTTTTAGGTGGTTATGTCAGTGCCACAGATCTTAGGGAGCATGTAAAAGTTATCTACAGCCTTTCTTTTCATGTAATCCTTCATGCAGAACCAGACACTGAATTCAGTCAGAACTTCTGTTCACTCCTTGCAGAGGTCATTTGACTCTTCTTGTCCAGGCTGGGGACAGCTGGGATTGCATCTGTGTGCCCATTTTGAAATGGTGCCTTCGTGGATGGCTTATTTTAACTAATTCTAGGGGCACCTTGGCTTGAGGCTGTTTTGGAATTTGGGTTTCTAACTCTGTAAACATTAAACAATAACTTCTGTACTATAAGTTGCCAGTATTATAATGGACAAGAAAGACTGAGAACCTACCAATACTTTTCTCTCTCATTTAAAAAGAAAAATTTTACTTAAGAATGGTTGCCATAGATATGCTCACATTGTTTAGTTTCTTGGCATGGGTATGTGTGTATATCTTCTCTGACTTATATAGTGCTTTCTGAAAAAGAAAGTCTACAGAGTCTCATGTCCATCTATCTATATTTATACGTTTGTGAGTGTACATATGTACTCTAAAGAAAAGAAAAGAAAAACTGTGCTTTGAATACAAAATGCCTATTACAAAGCATCATATTTCTTCAAGCTGTTTGGTGCCTTTGAGTATTTGAGTTTAGACAAATGCCTTTTCCCTGTTCCTTTATTTATTTATTTTTTTAAGCTGGCACATTCTTGTTCAATGAAAACAAGGGAGCAAGGGATTATTCTAGCCATTGAAATAGAAATGGTGTGTGAATCTGACAGCTGGAGCTTGGGTGTGAGATATTGCAATTTTTGCTGTAGGGAAAGGAGATAAAATGAGGTTTTGAATTTCATAGCATAAGGGGCTACCTAAATAGCAGCTGTTAGGTATGAGATCCCTGCTGAAGATTAGAAAATGATGGGGGTTAGGTGTTCCTAAACCCAAGGAGTTGGAGGTGGGAATGGGTGAAACACATTGCTTTCTTTGAAGTGATTTTTCCCCCTTTTCTAACTCATGGCAATTGCTTTCTGAGTGTAGAGCTGCACATTCATAAATTCTCTTCACTTGCTTAGACTAAAAATACCTGCAGCCTTAGAGTTTTCATTTTGGAGGAGCTGAATAATATCCACAGATTACATGAGAGAGTACATATTTTGAAATAGCAGAAATTGTTAATAACATTTCAGTGGGTTTGGTTCTGCATTTCAAGAGGGAATGTTGTAATGAGTTTGACTTCTACATGACAATAAAGTGATCTCTCTCTCTCTCAACAGCACTTAGTTGGTAACTTTTTTATGCATTTATCACTCCCTCATATTAAAGATTTTTTAATATGTCCTATCTTTCTTAAAAGAGAGATGCTCACAGTATACCTCTCCTTTCTTATTTCCCCTCTTCCACCATTACACATCCTCTCCACTCTCCAATCTCAATGCGCTACTTTCAATTCCTCAAATATAAGTTGATATCTCTCATTTCTATGATTTCACAACAGTATGAAATGTAAAAAATAAGTTTCTTTCCCCAAAGTAACCACTACAAATGCTTACATGTTGTAGTAGGATGGTTTTTGTGGTGGACTCCTAAACATACTTTCCAAATAGCTAGCCTAAATCAACGGTTCTCAAACTTTTTGATAACAGAATCGTCCTTAAAATTATTGAGGACTCCTGAAGAACTTTTACTGAAGTGGTTAAATAACATCTATCAATATTTTCCATGTTAGAAATTAAAATGGAGAATAATTTTATTATTTTAATCATGTTTTTAGTTGTTGTTTTCTTTTACTTTAGAGAGAGAGAGAGAGAGAGAGAGCGCATGAGTGAGGGAGAGGGACAGAGGACAGAGGGAGAATCTCAAGCAGGTTCCATGCCCAGAACACAGCCTGATGGAAGGCTCCATCCCACAGCCCTGCAATCATGACCTGAGCCAAAATTAAGTCAGACACTCAACTGACTGAGCCACCTGGGCACCCCTAAAATGGAGAATAACTTTAAATGTTATTTATCAATTCATTAAAAATTAACAGTAATAAATCCATTACATAGTAATATAAATAACATATATGACAAATAAACATTCTAACATTTAAAAATTGCCATTTTTCTCAAATGGTAATTCTCCAGATTTCTTTCTATTATAAATTATATGATTCTAATACTTTTAAATATTTTGAGGTTATTTTATGGTCTATTACATGTTATTATAAGGTCTATTATATGTTTTATGGTCTATTATATTTATGGAGAATATTCCATGTGCACTTAAAAGAATGTGTGTTCTGCTATTGGGTGGAATGTCTACACTATACTATCGATGTCTACTAGATCTAGTTGGTTTATAAGTGTTGTTCAAGATTTTTATTTCATTATTGATTTTCTCTCTAGCATTTCTATCCATTATTAAAAATGGGGTATTGAAATTTCCAGTTATCATTGTTAATTGTCTATTTCTCCCTTCAGTTCTGTCAGTTTTGTTTCATGTATTGTGGAACCCTGTTGTTAGGTGGATATGTTTTAAAAATGTTGTATCTTCCCGATAGACTGAACCTTTTGTAACTATAAAATGTCCTTCTTTGTCTCTACTAACATTTTTTTGCCTCAAAGTCTATTTTATCTGATATTAGTATAATCACCCCAGTTTTATTCTGGTTACTGTTTGCATGGTATATTATTTTCTATCCATTTACTTTCAATCTATTTGTGTCACTGAATCTAAATGTGTCTTTTGCAGACAGTCTGGAATTGTCTTCCCATGGCGCATTCCCTCATTTCATTAGAACCTCTATGCAAATGTCACTTCCTCGTCCCTGCCAGATCTCCCGTGCCTAGAATAGTGACTGATACAAGGCAGTCACTCAAAACATATTTGTTGAATAAATAAAATTTAACCTAATCTTATATAGAAAAAGTTAAATTTTATGGTTTAATGTTAAACAGAGTACAAAAATTCTACTCTTACAGTTTCAGAAATAACATGCAACTAATTGTTAACAACCTACCACTTGTCAAGTTTTAGTGAATTTTAAAGAAGAATATTCAGAATGGCATTTCCAGAATGGCAAAGTAAGGACTTCCCAAAAAAAACACTTTTCCATAAAGCAACAGGAACACTGGCACAAATGATCAAAATCAACTTTTTCAGAACTCTGGAAATTAACCGCAGGCATACAACAATCTGAGCATAGTTCATTCAAGAAAATGGATGAATCTTGGTAAGAGTAGAGAGATTCATGGTGTTTTAACTTCATCTATTCCAATCTACCCCTCCCCAGATCCATGATAGCATTGAAAACCGGAACAAAGGCCCTAAGGCAAAATCCTGCTTGGCAGGTTAAAAGCACAGCAAAAAGGCTTGTGCTGACACTGCAGTGAGTGGAACAGCACTGTGAGACCACAGTTGAAGCTAGAGGCCGGATTATGCAGTCTTGTGGTTCCTGGTAAATTCGGATTTTAGTCTGAGAAAATGGGAAGCTATTACAAACTATTGAGTAGATAATTGACATGATCTGATTTGTGTGTTACTGGGGTTACTTCAATCTATGCTCCCTTTTGAGTGGTACACAGCTTTCATCCTTATCATTTTCTCACCTTTTCTTTTTTCTTGCAGAAAGTTTTGTGGGGTTTGTTTGTTGTGGGTTTTTTTTTGTGGGGGGGAGGTGTTGTATGTTAAGATACCAAGAGTTGCCAACTATGGATCTAATATAAGCAGTTAGGAACCCCACACCTGTGTGGGACATGAAAGGATTTTTGTTAAGGGCTGCAGAAGTCTTCACTTTTCAGTAAAAGAAAATTTTCTAAACACATATTTTGAAAAGAAGCCACAGTGCTAGACTATCTTATAGCACAGAAATAATTATTTACCAAGTAGCAATTTAATTTATGAAAGACAGGAAGAAGACTACTTCTCTCCCCTTCTGTTGTTTACATTTAATAATAAGAAGAAAGAACCAGTACTGAAATATTTTATTGGTAATCAGAAATTAAATGCCATTGGTTTTTAGCTATAGTAATAATAATTTCCAGTATCCTTTTGTTAAAATACAGATTGAAAAACAATTCTCTATAGCTTATACCCTCTCTTTCCAGAGCAAACAAGCTTGAAGAATGGTAGTTGGACACGGCTATGAAAAAAGTGGTAAATAGGGAACCTAATGTTAGTCTTTAATTAATTGTGTCAAGTAAGTCATCTATATATTTCTGAACTGGGATTATTTCATCAACAGTCTGTTGAATGCTTCTAATTAATTTTTTGAAATGTCCAAATTCTATCTGACCTGTAACTGTTATCTATTTTCTGTAAAGAGCTTTGGAGTGATGCCATTGCTATATCTGGTAAGCCTACCTCTTGTGGTAGCCTTGGATCTCATATTTGAATACAATTATATTAGAGAGCACAGATTAATTTGTTTTACATATTCAGAGCTAGTTTTTTGGGAAAATGCTATGCAAATTTATGTAAATTGGAATACATGTTTATGTAAAACAACATGTGATTATGCATCCCTAAATTTACAAGAAAAATTCTGCTAGTCTTCTCTTAAAGTAGAGAAAATACAAATATACTCACAATCCCAGTTTGGACTAGGATTCTTGCTAGAATGGTTTGTCTGGCATGTGGAAAGGCTCTCATGTGCCATGGCATTGGTTAAGGATTCTGTGTTTCCTTTGCTGAAACATGGTTTTCGGCTTGAGTTTCAGAGGATGTTGCCAATTTTATCTCCCCTTCTCTGCTTTCCTTTATTTCTGTGATGAAAGATCCTGATTTCCACTAAGTAATTCAAAACAGTTTTGTGGGTTGGTACTCATTTTATAAATAAACGTATATTGGTCGAGGCCACTGCATTTGCCTTTTTGTAATGAACTGTCATGTCATAAACAGAATGGCTCATCCCAGCTTTCGGAGACACTCTCTTTGTTCTTTCTCTTTTTGCCATGCATAGGAATATGATTGCTTCATTCTTTTTGGCTATGGTGACCACATATGTAATATTTGGTCTAGACAAGGACACCTTTGAGAATAAACAGGTTGTAATCATTAATTTTTCCAGTTTTAGGGTTTGAACAAAGACCAATCCAGGAAAGCTGAGACATCTGATTACCCTAACGATGGCTAATTCTAATTGGTTTTTTTCTCCCTTTGGCAAGTTTATGTGACTGCTCCATTTGCATGTTCAATCCTAATTTTTTTATTTTTCTAAGCCTTGCAATTTTTCTCAGTTAGATGTTCTCTAGAATTCTCAGGCAAGAATGTTATCTTTACCTATCAATCGTTTTAACTATTAGTTGTCAAATTTCCTTTTCCCAAATGATTCCTTTCACTGTTGTTTGGCTTGGTTAAAAGGTGGAAATTTCTCCATTAGGTTTTATGTTTATCCTTCTCAGAAAGAGAGAGAAAGAGTAATTGAAACATAAACTCCCATCCTTAAGCAACCTCAGGCACTGTTTCTTTTCTTCACAAGTTCTGTCAGTTGCTTTCTTTTTTCAAGTCTGCATGTTGCCAACCTGAGAAAAATCTTACCTTCCAGGAAAGGCTTAAGGCTGTGGTAGGCAAAAAGCACTGAATGTTGTAACAACTAAATAGTGAGCTATTTTACTTGCTGGAGGTGATTCCATTTTACCAAGCTTGATGGAAATTGGAATGATACATCCTGAAAAAGGAGGAGGGTCATGAGAAATTTATACACAATTTCTCGGAATGAGACATTGTTCTAGCAACCTGGGGGCTTAGGTGACAGAAAATTGAACAAATTTTGACTCTCTTTATTCAATAATCTTTAAATTATTTTCCACTGTTGCTCAAATATGGTAGGAAAAAAAAAAACATCTCACAGGAGAGTGAATAGAATTGAGGCAGTTTCTGCACCTTTGTGAGTGTGTGACAGGGCAATGGAAGGACAGCTAGCCTACTCAGAGGGAGACTGTGATTTCAGTTTACTGACTAGGTTTGAGGCTTGGTTTTTGCTAATATTAAAGGGGGGGGGGGTGATAATTATCTCCAGATGATACACTTGAAGTCTGGAGGAACAAATGAGACATTGAATATTGAAATATGTTAGACATCACATGAACGTAAGTAATATTATAATGCCATGTATCTACATAGTAGGAATTAAATGAAAGTTAATTGCCTGATTGTTAAATGATGAAATGAAAGTGTCAGTGTGCAATTACAATTTCTTCTCCCTCTTTTAGCAGATATATGTATTTTTCATCCCTAATACTCTAAAATAACTTTTTGTAGAAAGAGAAAGGCAAATTTATTGATTTTAGGACAAGCAACTTCCTCTCCGATAATTAGTCATGGTATTCTGTTGTCTCATATCCTTTTCAGAATAAGGCAAAGTATGAATAAATGAATGTATAAAAAATCATGGTTTTAAAGGAAAGCCTCGTGAATCAATGGTTACATCCTCATGAAGCTGGAACAATGGATGAAAACTGAATAAATATTTGGGAACATCCAGATTGCTTGTCTTTTACAATGTGTTATCTAGAACTGGAGTTTGAATCTCTGAACTGTTGGTCACAAAACAACCATCACTTAATATCCATGTATTTTAGCTGGATTACCCACTAATTTCTATACGTAATTTTACTTTAATTGATCTATAGTTAATCTCAGCTATTAATATGAATTATTGTATGTATTTCTGCAACTCTTCCATTTTACTAATTGTGCAGTTCAGCTGTAATTTGTATCCTCACAGTTTTGAGGACTTTCTATATTATTTCATCCATGTTAAGGGATTAAAGTGAGCTTTATCCTAACCCTAGTATTCATGACCCTTTTCTGTTTTGGATTCTTTGTGAAGGAAACTGCATAATTAAAGGACAATAGTGACATGGAAACAAATTAATGCTTCAGCAATGGCCTATCAAGTGTCTCACACATTCTTCTTATTCCAACCTTACCTCCCCCTACCTCCTTCTTCATCTGGTCTGAGGGCAAGATATTTTGATAAAGTTAAGAGGACATAGCTTGGTTTTGAAAGGTTGCAAAAGCAATTTTGCAATCCTTACATTCAGGGATGCCTGTAGAGGGAAAAAGCCCGGTGATTGTGCCCTTTTGAGTCATCAGCTCCATGGTGGACAAGAAGGAGGAAATAATTTTCCTGCCCCTACAACCATCTGTTTGTTCATGCTTACTGCATGAGATACAGCAATCAAAAGACAGCAAGAAAAAGGGGCGTCTGGGTGACTCAGTTGGTTGAGTGTCTGACTCTTGATTTCAACTTGGGTCATGATCTCATTGTTCCTGGGATCGAGCCTTGAATTGTGCTCTGAGCTGGCAGCATGGAGCCTGCTTGGGCTTCTCTCTCTCCCCTTCTCTTTGTTCCTGTCCCACTCACACACACTCTCTCTCTCTAAAAATAAATAAATAAACTTAAGAAAAATTTTAAATGACAGCAAGTGGAGTGTGGATTATTATTGCCATTAAGGCATAGTGATATCACATACTAGTAAAATGTAGTCCAAGCAATGCTTCATGTACCCACCGGTCGGATGATCAGATCCTCCTTGGATGGGGAGCCAGTGGTAGATACGAGTAGATGAGCAGGAGCCACCCAGAAAAGGAAGGAAAAGGAAGTGGTAGTTCCCTCTTCTTTATCTATCATGTCTTATACTAATGGGTTAAGGGATAATATTGGTCTATGTTACTTGCTCTTCAAGGTAACAAAGAGTCTTTGAAAATTCTGATGTCACATGTAAGTAATGCCACAGTTACGGGTTCTTGAGAGTATAAGGCTTAAGTTTTGCATTCTGCAGGCAAAATATTGAAGAAAATTCACCCCACCATTTACAGTCTTGAAAGATACATGTCCAGAGAATAGCAGCCGCTCTGTTTTCTCACTTCTCTTGGCTAATCATCATCTCCTAATCTTTTTTGTATCTTCTTTCAGAACAAGGAACCAACTAAATGGTATACACTGAGTCATTAAGTATATTAGACATTTCAACCACTGTTAATTATCAAACAAGTCACAGGATTGTAGGGATATATAAAACATATAACAGTGAGCATGACTCCCATACTCCTTATGCGCCTCCCCTGACTTTATCACATGCACACATGTGTTTGGAAACACACATACACACAGAGCAATGTTTTCTGTACAGTGCTGTTTCTCTTTTTTTGTAGCATGACTTGTGTATCCCAGAGATAGCATCCTTTCTGAATTGTACAAGCTCATGGAAGTTCTCAACTATGCAATAAACCTGGCCAAGAAGAAAAATGAGTAACTTATAAACTATAGACCAAATAAAGATTGATACTGGATAAAGAGCCTCTAGTGTGGATAAAGAGCTCCATAGTAACCTATGTTTGAATTTCTCACCTAGGGCCTAATTTAAATATTCAAGTTCTAAAACCAAGTAGTGTTATAATCCTGATTGGACGATTGTGAAAACTAACATTTGTTGAGTATACAGTAATTGCCAGTGACTTGCTAAACATTTTGAGAATCTTAGTTTATCTAATTCACACTAGCCCTAGGATGACACTGCTGTTATCATCCTGATTTTACAGATAATTTTTACATCTAGGGGCTATAGAAGGTAAATACTTATTTCTATATGGCAGAAGTCCTTTGGAATCCAAAGCTAAGCTCTTAGCAATTTATTATTGTTTCTCCTATGTCAGGTTTTTGCTTTGTGTGCTCATTTTTATGTATACTCATTACAGACATGTGAAATATGGTTATTCTGAGACACAGTCATCTATTTATGGGTTGGCCAGCCAATTAGATCTAAAAAGTGACATACATTCATTTCTTCATATAATTTTTCATATATATGTGTGTGTATATAAATAATTTACTCATGAATTTATAATTCATCTGAAGATCTATTTTTAAGAAACAATGCTGAGTGCTGACTGAAACAAACATTACATTGTTAGATTCTAAGAGAGAACATAATGTTTAACAGTTGCTAGGCACAATGGGACAGTCTTCTTCTCTCCCAATTTATTAAAGTAATGCCACTTATTGTTTGACTGTGCCAACTATTTCAGATGGCTTTGAATACCGACTTGGTAAATGCTTTACTGAAACAGTCATTAAGTTCTCCCACTCCTGAGGCAACCAAATTTTTATCTCTCAAGATGAAATAAAAGTGATCTCAATGTTGCCCAAATCAGCATCTGAGAGGGAGGAGAAAGGTCACTCATGAATGGAGTTAAGTTCTGACTACTTTGCAAAAAAGGAAGCAAGTCAAATCGTAAGTCATGCACTGCTGATTTAACGTGTGGGAACAAGAAAGACAGGAAGAAGCTTAGAATGCTGGAGAAAGCTATGTGCCTGCCAGTGTCATAAAATTCTCTTTGTAATTCAAGAAAAAAAGAGTTGTGCTGTTGGAAATAGTCCAAATTTGGCTGCAATACCTTTTTTTTCATATATCTTAAAGGGTTATTCGTGGCTCTTTTTGGATTTGAATGATTCTGTAGCAATAGTTTTCCTTTAGGAAGTATAAATTGATCACCATCTGAACTAGAAAATTAGCCTAACTCATCAGTTTGCAAATCACTGGCACAGGATCAGGGTAGTAGGGGAGGATTAAAGTTCATGGGTGGTCTGGCCTGGAAGGAAGAGGAAAAGGTGTTTCCAGGGCAGTTGTCCTTGGCATGTAACTGTTTACCAGTCCTCTTCTTTCCCTGGCCACAAGCAAAGTCCTGCCACTCAGCCTTTCATACTCCAGACTACTCTCTCTCTTCCTCATTTCTCTCTTGATATCCATTGCTGAAATTGATTTTAAACAGATTTCACAAATGCATGTTGACAAAGAGATTCTCTTCTAAAAAAAAAAAAATGAATAGTTTGTGCCTTAATTTTTTTGATAGAATTAAATGAAAAAGCTCTAAAAATGAGGAAGAGTAACTCAGTGGTTATTTTAAAATTAGGTAACGATGAAAGAATTTAATTTTGTTATTTTTTTAAAGATTATTTATTTATTTTGAGAGAGCGAGCATGAGCAGCGGAGGGGCAGAGGGAGAGGGAGAGAGAATCCCAAGCAGAATCTGCACTGTCAGTACAGGGCCTGATGTGGCGCTCGAACTCACGAACCATGAGATCATCACCTGAGCTGAAACCAAGAGTCAGATGCTTAACTGTCTGAGCCATCCAGGTGCCCCATAGTTTTGTTATTTTTTCATGTGGTGAGAAAAGAGGAAGAAATGGGCTCACTCATATACTCATACATATCTTCATCTATCATCTATGTTTATGTTTCAGGCACTATGTATAAATCAGATTTTTAATATTTTTTTAAATAATATTTAAAAATTTTTTAAATAATATTTTATTGACTGCCAGTGTGATAAAACATGAGAATTAAGAAGAGAAAGGAAATAGCACCTAAGTTACGGTGGTTTTCAAGAAATGATGATAAAGTAGAAACAGATTGAAAGGTTCAGCACGTTTTGGCACAACCCTATATTGGAATATAATGTTATTATCATTATACAAAAAAAGCAAGACTCCAAAAGGATTAAGAGAAAGCAACTTTCTCCTTCTTTCTCTGTGGAAGCTAGTTTTCCCCTATCCCTTGGACAAAATCCAGGGGCAGTCCATGATTCTTAAGGTCACATTCTGATAATAAAAATTTCTTTAGTCACTTTTAGTTCCACTCTAATTTTAATAACTGGAATGACCATTTCCGCAGTCCAAACTCTGAACTACATTTAAAGATGCTTCTCTTCCCCTGCTGAGTGTAGAGACTTCTGGTGGGAAATAGGTGTGGTCAGCTGTCTTCTCCAACGTTCTCTTCTCTTTCTCCTCCTATTTCCTGAGCCAAGGCTTCTCAAACCAGGAGAGTGGGGCAGAGAGGAGTAAGTTGTTACTTTATAGGTATTCTTATGACTTGGCATTGACATACT
This sequence comes from Panthera tigris, assembly GCF_018350195.1. NCBI lineage: Eukaryota > Metazoa > Chordata > Mammalia > Carnivora > Felidae > Panthera > Panthera tigris. The sequence continues at coordinate 136,724,587 of NC_056667.1, read as the reverse complement.
CTGGGGTTAGCGGATACTCCAAATAGTCTCTTTTTTCAAGATTGTTTGGTGTTCTTTGGACGTTGACTGGGGGGAATCTCTCAGTAGTGTAGTTCTCTGACATGGGCATAGCACTACTCCCCCAGCTCCTGCCCCTGTTGATATATCTGACAGCTTCTTATTGCTGAGATTTCTTGGAGAGATTTCTAACCCAAATCCCTTCTGCATTATCCATTTGGGCCGCCGAGGACGCCATGCATGTTTGTCACACCAATTAGAGGAGTGTAGTTGCTTCTACTACTGTGCTTTTTATCTCCTGCCACAGACTTTGGCATTTGTTCTTCTCAGGTGGGGTTCACATCCCAGAAAATACATAGCAAATGCTGTAATGTCCTTTCAAAGCTCTCTCACTTCTTGAGATAGAAGAGAGCACCTCTTTTCCTTTCCCCTAGCAGGGGAATCACCTGGAATTCAGCAACCTCCACCAATGAAACACTGTCTCTGGAATCCTTAGCCTAATTCTTTTTATATCTTCATATAAAGTGCATTTTACTCTCTGAGTGGAGTTCATGGATAACTTACATTTTTCCTCCTTGTGTTTTCTATATTTTTTCAAGTTGTCTCTAATAAAATGTCTATCTTTAAATGCTCCCATATAAAGAGTGATTAACACAGTGCTGCATATTTGAACCATTCACTGGCACAAAGGCAGACAATAGTAGTTTCTCACTACAAGGTATGTGATAACTTTACATACCCATCCAACACAATTGTATGAATTATGTAGTGCTTTTTTTTTTGAAAGTTTTCATATGATCCCAACATAGCATCTTATTTGATCAATGATATCTTAAAGAAGTGATAAGTAACTGGAAAATGGAATGAGATTTTTCTTTCATCCATTTTACAGCAGAATGCAAGTCATTCTAGTTGCAATTTCCCTTTTGCAAACAGCTGCACCAAAGGGTAAAGTATTTAAAGGTCTAATTTTACTTTGCTTTGGTGCAGGGAGGAGAAACTTTGTAACAATTACCTTATGAGTTTTGAGCATTACATTTGGGAAGCATGATATGATGGACACTGGGATAAGAATTTTTCAAAACATCAAGAAGGTATTTAATTGATAAGTAAAAGGACAAATGGCCTTTTGAGACATGTGTGAAAGGAAAGTGTCTGGATGTACAATTTCAGAGTGGGGTGGGGTGTGCAAGGGTGAGTAACTGATAGCCCAATTGCTTTCAGTCTCTTTCACTTCTAAGGGCCTGTATTATCTTAAGAGAATTATAGTTGACAGCTAGGATGAAAACAGGTCATCATTTCCAAATAATTTCACAATCACCCATGTAACAAGAATTCTTTATAAGGTTAAAAAAAAAAAAAAAACTTATGCTGGCAAATTCAAATAGAACACAAGGCATTTGAAAATGTTTGCCTTATAAAGAGTACCTTAAAGAACAATATGAAGAAATGTCTAATGGTTTTTCTGTGAACTTGTGTACAGACATTTCAGACTACCCAGAAAAATGTATGATTAATAATTTTAGTTAACAATGAAATCTAAATCTATACATGGTTTATGTTTGACAGTGAAGTAAATCACTAGCTATGCAAAATTTATCATGGTGGTTGGAATTTGCACATACAAAATATAATACCACTAAATTCTTTGCTCTTAACCCTCTGTTGCTTATATCCTAGACCAGTGGTTAACAAACTGTGAACCTTGAACCAGTATCATCATCACCTGAGAACTTGCTAGAATTGTAAATTCTGGGGTCTTACTGAGTTATAAACACTAGGAATAGAGCCCCAAATTTTGTGTTTTAATAAGCTGTTCTGGTGATTCATAAAAATACTACATTTGAGGACCACTGCACCAGAAAAAAAACAAAAAAACAGAGTTTAAAATACCCAAGCCCTTCAGTCTTTCCCAGTTAAAGGGCTATGTTCAAAGGTGAGTGAATTGCAGTTTATTAATATTTTGGTGATCAATCCAAGAAGTGAAAATTCTTGCCATGGAGATGGAAAAAAAATTATGCAAGATACAAACAAATATGTATCAGTTATGCATCAGACAAGTATTAGTAGATTCATATATTGTGTAATCCAGGATTCTGAGAAACTAACTTTCTCCAGTATCCAACCATAGCAATAAATGCTGATATCCACTTCAAAGATGTACTTCTTTAAGGAATTTTTTTGATGGAGCTAGGTATATTTTAACTACCTTAGGCACTTTGGGCGAGAAAAATATGGTTGAGGGAATGAGTTGGTGTACTGAGCTTGTGATCACAGTATGAGAGTGGGACATCATTACAGATAAATATTAAAAGGAACGGAGGAAAAGGTCTAGAATTTGTCCTTTGCAGGGCCTCTTTCTATTTCTGGGACAGGACATTGGCATTTATCCTAGCCAGTAGCTTAAACCTGAGGAATGGAGGGGCATAAGAAGAATGTGTTGTATTGTAATGTGCCACGTAGTGTAATGTGCCATATTGTAATATGGTACAATATGATTTGTATTGTAATGTGTATCTCAACATAAATTCCTAACATAGTATTAAACATCAGAGGAGAGAGGAAAAGGGGAATGAAATGATACAAAATAAAAAATATAAAAAGAATACAAAATTTGTTACACATAGTATGTGACATACTGATTGTTCTGTGACAGTGTAAAACTCACAATTTTTGTTAAGATAAGCTCAAAAACCACAGGTAAACCATGAAGACAAATCCAAGGAGAAATCATACCAAAACAGGCTGTATTCCTCTACCATGTTTCTTTTTGTCCCCATTACTTCTGGTGTTCTGATATCTAAGATCATGTCTATGTGAAATGTGTGGTGCATGAGCCATGTATAGATTACCAATGGCTGTGTGAGCTGCTTGGGTGGATGGAGGTGCTTGAGGTCCCTGGGAAGGAACAAGGTCATCTCTGGGCCTCAGACACTGTAGACTAAAGATAAAGCAGATGCATGTTTTCCAGATGGTTCTATTGGGTCCTTTTCACCTCCCATTAGCACTCAGTGAAGCTACTTGGCAAGGGAGAACACTGCAAAATGGTCACGTTGGTCAAATCTAGGAGAGGTATATAACAGCTGCCCTCCTTTCCAATGTTACCAGACCAGTGGTGAAGAAGCACATACAGGACATGGGATACTGAGAATTTTGTAGGATTCTCAATGGTCAGGGAGGAGTATTTACTGTCATGCTCAGGAAGGTTATCGTTTTTGTCCATGAGGCTGTGCCACCGCATGTCAGACCCTCTCCAATTTATTTGTTCAAGTTTAGAAGTTTTGGGCCAGCAGAAAGGTATTATACTGTTGGCAATGAATAGAAGAGGCAACATAGGAACTCCATATACAAGATAGCATGGAATGCAGGGGAGCAATATAAAGTTTACTTGCAAGGAGGAAGTTCACAGTCAAATGATGGAAGCAGCATGGGAGGGTTTAATGGGATTACATGCCTAACAGTTTATAGAAAAGTGCAAGAGCTGGATGAGGTAACAATGATGTTTTTAATCCATAGTGAATCAAATTCAGGAATTTGAGACTATAATCTTGTTTGGAGAAGGACGGATATATAGTCAGTCTCCATATAACTTGGTGAATTCTGCCACCTATACAGGTAGTGGATTTTCTTCAGTGTGCCTAAAAATTCTTGCTTGGCACAGTTATTCTGTGCAGCCAAGAGAAAAAAAAAAAAACCTCTTTTATTATATTATTTTTGCTTTCCCACATAGAATCAGTTTGTGGATTGCATAAACCACAGGATATAATTCTACTATTTCAGCTAGAAACTTTCCCATCTGACCAAGACAATTGCAAATATGCTAAACTTGCTTTAATGAAAAGTCATTCTTTACATAGCTTACATCGACATAAGATGACAAGTCACCACCAGATAAAGGGTTCTTTGTCTGAATCAAACAATAAGCCAGCTCTTCCACAAAAAAAGCCATTCTATTCTGAACTGAATGCTTTTTCAACTAATGCTGTATTCAGGACCAAAACCAAAGGAGGCCCATCTGCTAGGAAGGCCAAAAGCCCATTGTGTGGTGTGTCAGTCCAGTCTGTTAGGGAAATGGTCACTCTAAAATTGTTTGCAATTTAAAAGTGCATACTGAGAATTATGTTAACCTCTATTGACTGACTTCCGTTAAATGTGCCATTAAGAATCCAATTTACCCTGGCTTCCTCTAAAATGTTGTGCTGAGGGCATTCTGATAGGTACATGATGGCGGTCAATTGTCATAGGCTAAAAGTCAGTACCTCATTAGCTCAAACACACCAAGCACTTGTTCCCAACTGTAATAAGGGCTCTCTTGCCCTGGAATTATGGGAGCACTGATAGAATATAACCTCATATGATGATTTGAGGACTGTCAGGCTGAGTCTAGGGGTAAATGCTGATTGAACAAGGCTGAGAGACCCTAGATGGTGAACTCTGACATCACTCTTTGCAAATCTGGCTCTGCGTCTTCTGCTTAGAGTGAAAATTTACAGAGGTTAGAACCCGAGTGTCAAGTCAAAATGAGATGATGAATTAGGTCAATCACTACATGGTAGTCATGCAAGTCACGCTAGTGCTTAGTAAATATAACATGCTTTTAATTACTTTTACTGACACTCACATTTATTTTCTTTTGTCATTTAAATCATCACAGGATTGTTAATGAAGTGTCAACCTAAAAACAAACAAACAAAAAATCAGATCAAGAGGCAAAACGTTTATTTGGGATCAAAGAATTGTACACAGATTTGGGTAGAAACCTGAATAGTGTCCCAATTACAGGACATAGACTTGGGGTTTTTATGGGGAAATAAAAGGAAGATTAGTAAGTTGTTTTTGGGAAGAGTTCATTGGTGCTGACAAGCAGGGCTAGGTTTGTAATTCATCGATTGGTCTGACAAAGTGGTCACTAAGCGCAAGTTCACCTTTATCAGTCTTTTCAAACAGGATATTCTTGTTCTTGCTGACTTCTAGGAAGGTTGGTGGTTTGGCCTAGGTTCAAAGATTCAGAAAACAGGACATGCAAGGCAGTTGCCCTGAAAAGGCTGCTCAGGCTCCATCTTAAAAAGGCTTTAATTACGTTTTTTCGTAAAAGTTATCAATTCACTGGTTAACTGCAGCTTTCTTTCTTTATAAATGTTTCTTTACCATACTATTGAAAAATAATCCAAAAGCATCGTTGCTAATATTTTCAGGTCCTTTTTCTAATCCTGTCTTTTCAATGATGCCAGCAATGAGATGAAATTGCCCATCCTAATATTACTCATTAGGTTAATTGTAGGTAACTCATTTTTTTTTTTTTTTGAGAAGTACATGTTGAAAACCTTTCTCAGTATAAATCAACATAAACCAATGTTGGTTTTGTAACTTACTGTATTCTGTGAGGTCAAATTTTCAACGGAACTACTGAATTCCACCTGAAATGAAATGTATCAATCAAATATGTCTTCTTCCTGAGTTACTTGAGACACTATTAAAACTCTCCTTAGAATTTTCTTGCCTCCCCTGCCACCAAACAGAATTGAAAAGGTATTGATCACACCTCAGATCTATATTCATATACTCGAGTGTTTGTTTTCCTTAGGGACAGTTGCAATTTATTTGGAAATTTCTGATAGAACTGATTTCACAAAATTTTAGTCATTTTAGTTTCTTTGTTGGAAGTACTGATTCAAAGGCAAACTAGTGTCTTAGAAAAAGTACTAATTTTAAAATATACAGCTTTGGTTTGAATTTCAGTTCTGGCTCTTATTGGCTTTGTTACTTCCAGCAAGCATTAAGTCACAGTGTCTGTAGCTAAATTCTGAGAAAATAATAACAATATTGTTCTAATGTGAAAATATTTTATATCCAGTAAAGAGCAGTTCTGTTAGTAGTAGCTACTACACACTCAAGATTTGGAAAACCTGGAGCAGGATGGGAAAATAAACCTAATGGGAATGCCTCTGGTCATTCAGAGCTCATCATGCAAATCCTGGGGTTGATCTGTGACATAGGTTCTGTTCTTTGGAAATCGGTTACAACCTGTGACACTCTGAAATGCATGTCAGGTGGCTGAGTTCTTCTGCAAGAACACTAACCAATCAGGAAGGAATAAGAAAATCTCTGGAAGAAAAAAAATATCATTTTTTATAGATTCCATTATTAGCCAGATAAGTCTTGGTTTTGGTGTTAAAACATAAAAGAAAAAATTTAATCAGGTTATGAAAACAAATATGCCATGTTTCAATTTATTGTCTCTCTGTCCTAAATCTATTCTTCTCTGTCTGCTATGTGATCATAGAGGTAGACTTTGTAAATATTTCTCTTTCACAGATGGCATGATATTAAGCCTTGCCATTTGGAGGGGCAACGGGGGACAATAGTGGAGGAAGGGATTGTTTTTTTTTTTCCTTTATGGTTCCAGTGTTCCTTGCTGGTCAGTTTCCTCCAGCATACAACTCTACCCGATGTTTTCCTCCTGCAGAATGCAGTTTCTCTGGTGCTAGCCTCCTGCAAGGTGTGGTTTGCTCTGACATGCAGAGCACTGTTTCTCCAATGCTGACTTTTGCAGACTGTGGCTTATCCAGATCTTTGTCCCTGCAGCATGGGATGACCAGCAGAACTCAGTGCCCAGCAGCCCTCACTACTACTTTCTCCAGTGTCTTCATGATGGAGTGCTGCTGGTGAGACATTGCCCCTTGGATGACCTCTCCCAGGGCCTCTTATGTGACTTCACATCAAGTTCTGAGGTGCAGCGCCTCCCTCAGAATGACTTCCCTTACTTTACCATTCATAGAGACGTTTTCCAGCAAAGCCCATTAGCAGGGCTTCTCAGCAAGTTCCTCACCATCCAGAGAACTCTGGCTGAGCCATTCCAATGAGGTCTTGATCTCAGCCCTGGTCAGGCAGGGCATGGGGTGATTGGCCCTCCCTTGGGCATTCTACCTCACCACTTGGGGTAAGGGCTTCTCCCTACATCTGTTATTCCTTTACTCTTTATATTTTTCTTTAGCTCTCCCTAGTCAATTCCTTATTACTCCTCTCTCTTGTTACTAAGTCTTTATTTTACATTTCTCTGTTGAAACTACTGTGTGATTTCTATTTCCTAATTGGACTCAGACAGATTTAATAAGCCTCCTACTTTACCTTATCCTACTTTACCTTATCGTTGATGGAAACCATTATGGGGCCTCATTAGACCTGAAATCTTGGATACTGAAATAAGAATAAGAATCCCAACAAATTTTAAGTATTTTTTCATTCATTGATAATTATTAAAATAAGAGAACTAATTTGGATATGGTTTCAGAAAGTCATCTAAATTTTAAAAGGGAGCATAACCATTAACATTATTATTTACCAGAGCTTTTATATTACTGTGCAGACCCACTCTGAATGTAGCTAGTGCCATTTAATGACTGAATCTGTTATTATTTTACCAGTTGAAGTTTACCCACAACCATAAATCATTATAATTTAAAGAACAGTTATGTGGATTTAAAATCTGTGTTATGTTTTATCTGAGCCCCAAAGTATGAGTTATTTAGTAAATAAAATGAATTATAACATATTTCTGATTAAAGTATAAAATACTATTTCCCCATCCTACCTTTCTAAATAAAACTAACCCATGCTCAGTCCATGCTTTTAAAAATATAGTCTTAGTTTATCAGTGTGTAGGTCTATCATTTGTTTTCTGACTAAGGATAAACTCTTTGTCTTTGTTATAGGCCAGTTTTCCTGTTTTTGAAATAGAAATAATAGTTTGTCAAATTAAAAACATATGGTGATTTTATGGGGGGAACCAAGATGGCGGAACAGCATGGAAGTTTTTTGTGTGTCTCACGTCCATGAAATACAGCCAGACCAACACTAAACCATCCTGCACACCTAGAAAACTGATCTGAGGATTAACACAACAGTCTGCACAACCGGAACCACAGAATTCAGCAGGTACAAGGGGCAGAGAGGTGAACTTGGGGAGAGAAAAGCCGTGCTGGGCACTGAGCCGCTTTTGCGGGCAGAGAGTGGATGGAGACAGGGCGGGGGAGAATACAGGAAAAACACCCCTCCCCAAAAGCAGCTGGAGAGAAAGTGGAAAATTGGAAACAGCCGCAAGGACTAAACTAAAAAGGGAGAAAGGAGAAAGCAGAGGGTTTAAATTCCATTAAGACTGTAAACAAGGGGAGCGCAGAGTCTGCAACTCCGCAGCTCAATACCTGGTGGTGCTCTGGCGGGAAGGGCGAATCCCCAGGAGCAGACTGGGGTCCAGGAGATTCTTCGGCCACACAGGGAAAAGTGGTTCCACTGCTGGAAGGGCATTTGGTAGAGGCTGTTGAGGCCACCTGGTCCCAAGAAACCCCAGAGAACAGCCACATTCGCTGGTGCTGGAGCAAGGTCATTAAGGGTGAAGCCTGGTGCCAGATGTGTGTTGTGATTTTCCATAATCCCTGAAAAACTGCTGCTACACCATCTCACGAACTTTTTCTGAGGCGGGCTGGCCCCCGGCCGCAGTCTCGGGGCACCGGCAGCAGCAGGGTCCTGCAAACATTCCTGGGTGCAGCTGACATTCGGCCATTGCTCAGTAAGACCCTCCCACAGAGGGGCGGAACTGGTCTAAGCTGCGGTCCTTCAGAACTAAAGGGCGGGGGGAAAACAGCCGCATCTGAGACAAAACTCGGGAGAAAGGTACTGCCTTGGGATTGGTCACGGACAGTGAAAAAGCGGGAAGTGGACGAAAGCTGAAGGCAGAGAACGGTGCATGATTGCTGATCAGGAGAACAGAACAGCCTGGGTAGCTGGGTGACGTCATTTTCACAGCTCCCGCTCATGCGCGTACGCACCTATGAGTGCCACAACAATTCACCCAAGTAGGCTAACAGCGCCATCTAGTGGAGAACGGAGCCGTTACACTAAGCCCCGCCCAACTGGGCCAACCTCGCTCTTCAAGAACACAAGTCTCGCGGCCTGCTTAGTTTATGGACTATGAAGCACTTCATAGTCTGACTTCTAGGGGAAAACGAAGTAATTTCAGTCGTATTTCAATCTATCAACAGGTCCATCTATTCAATTTTCTTTTTCTTTCTTTTATTTCTCTTTTTCACTTCTTTTTCTTGAATACAGAAAGAAAAAAATCAGTTTTATTTTCAATTTTTATTAAAAATATTTTTCTTTAAATATTTTTACTATATTTTTTACTTTTGTATTTTTTTTTTGAATTCTATTTTACTTCAATCATTTTATTTTAGTCTACTACAGTGTATTCACTTTTTCAAATTTTCAAACGATTCCTTTTTTTCTCTTTTTCATTTCTTTTCTTTTTCTTGAATACAGAAAGAGAAAAATTCATTTTTATTTTTAATTTTTATTCAAAATATTATTCTTTAATTTTTTCTACTATATTCTTTACTTTTGCGTAAATTTTTTCAAATTCTATTTTACTTCCATCATTTCATTTTAATATACTTCAGTGTATTCAATTTTTTCAAATTCTCAAACGATTTCCTTTTTTTTTTCTTTCCCCCTTTTTTATCTAATCTATCAAACCACTTTCAACACCCAGACCAAAACACACGTAGGATCTAGCATCTTTATTTGACTTTTTCTGTGTGTGTGTGTTTTTAATTTTTTAATTTTAATATTTTTTTATTTTATTTTTTTATTTTAATTTTTCTACCTCATTAATTCCTTTTCTCCCTTCAAAATGACAAAACAAAGGAATTCACCCCAAAAGAAAGAGCAGGAAGAAATGGCATCCAGGGACTTAACCAACACAGATACAAGCAAGATGTCTGAACCAGAATTTAGAATCACAATAATAAGAATACTAGCTAGAGTTGAAAATAGACTAGAATTCCTTTCTGTGGAGATAAATAAAAACTAGTCATGATAAAATAAAAAATGTTATAACTGAGCTGCAATCACGGATGGATGCAAGGATGGACGAGGCAGAACAGAGAATCAGCGATATAGAGGACAAATTTATAGAGAATAATGAAGCAGAAGAAGAGAGGGAGATTAAGGCAAAAGAGCATGATTTAAAAATTAGAGAAATAAGTGACTCATTAAAAAGGAAAAACATCACAATCATAGGGGTCCCAGAAGAGGAAGAGAGAGAAATAGGGGTAGAAGGGTTATGGGAGCAAATCATAGTGGAAAACTTTCCTAACTTGGGGATAGACACAGACATCAAAATCCAGGAAGCACAGAGGACCCCCAGTAGATTCAACAAAACCCGACCATCCACAAGGCAAATCATAGTCAAATTCACAAAATACTCAAGCAAGGAGAGACTCATGAAAGCAGCAAGGAAAAAAACGTCCCTAACCTACAAGGGAAGACAGGTCAGGTTTGCAGCAGACCTATCCACAGAGACTTGGCAGGCCAGAAATGAGTGGCAGGATATATTCAGTGTGCTGAATCAGAAAACTATGCAGCCAAGAATGCTTTATCCAGCAAGGCTGTCATTCAAAATATAAGGAGAGATAAAAAGTTTCCCAGACAAACAAAAATTAAAGGAGTTTGTGACCACTAAACCAGCCCTGCAAGAAATTTTAAGGGGGACTCTCTGAGGGGAGAAAAGATGAAAATATAAATAAATAAGTAAATACATACATACATACATACATACATACATACCAAAAGCAACAAAGATTAGAAAGGACCAGAGAATACCACCAAAAACTCCAACTTTACAAGCATCGTAATGGCAATAAATTCATATCTTTTAGTACTCACTGTAAACATCAATGGACTCAATGCTCCAATGAAAAGACATAGGGTAACAGAATGGATAAGAAAACAAGATCCACCTACATGCTGTTTACAAGAGACCCACTTTAGACCTAAAGACACCTTCAGATTGAAAGTAAGGGGATGGAGAACCATCTATCATGCTAATGGTCAACAAAAGAAAGCTGGAGTAGCCATACTTATATTAGACAATCTAGACTTTAAAACAAAGACTGTATCAAGAGATGCAGAAGGGCATTATATCATAATCAAGGAGTCTCTCCACCAAGCAGACCTAAAAACTAAACATTTATGTGCCAAATGTGAAAGCACCCAAATATATAAATCAATTAATCGCAAACATAAAGAAACTCATTGATAGTAATACCATAATAGTAGGAGACTTCAACACCCCACTCACAGCAATAGACAGATCATCTAATCAAAAAATGAACAAGGAAACAATGGCTTTGAATGACACACTGGACCAGATGGACTCAACAGATCTATTCAGAACATTTCATCCTAAAGCAGCAGAATATACATTCTTCCCCAGTGCACATAGAACGTTCTCCAGAATAGACCATATACTGTGACACAAATCAGCCCTAAGTAAGTACAAAAAGATCGAGATCATACTGTACATATTTTCAGACCACAATGCTATGAAACTCAAAATCAACCACAAGACAAAATTTGGAAAGGTAACAAATACTTGGAGAATGAAGAACATCCTACTAAAGAATGAATAGGCTAAGCAAGAAGTTAAAGAGGAAATTAAAAAGCACATGGAAGCCAATGAAAATGATAACATCACAAACCAAAATCTCTGGGACGCAGCAAAGGCGGGCATAAGAGGGAAGTATATAGCAATCCAGGCCTTCCTAAAGAAGGAAGAAAGATCTCAGATACACAACCTAACCTTACGCCTTAAGGAGCTGGAAAAAGAACAGCAAAAAAAACCCAAAACCAGCAGAAGACAGGAAATAATAAAGATTAGAGCAGAAATTAATGCTATCGAAACCAAAAAACAGTAGAACAGATCAATGAAACCAGAAGCTGGTTCTTTGAAAGAATTAACTAAATTGATAAACCACTGGCCAGTTTGATCAAAAAGAAAAAGGAAAGGACCCAAATAAATAAAATCAAGAATGAAAGAGGAGAGATCACAACCAACACAGCAAAAATAAAAATAATAAGAGAATATTATGAGCAATTATATGACAATAAAATGGGCAATCTGGAAGAAATGGACAAATTCCTAGAAACATATAAACTACCAAAACTGAAACAGGAAGAAATAGAAAATTTGAACAGACCCATAACCAGTAAGGAAATCAAATTAGTAATCAAAAATCTGCCAAAAAACAAGAGTCCAGGGCCAAATGGCTTTCCAGGGGAATTCTACCAAACATTCAAGGAAGAGTTAACACCTATTCTCTTGAAGGTGTTTCAAAAAATAGAAATGGAAGGAAAACTTCCAAACTCTTTCTATGAAGCCAGCATTACCTTGATTCTAAAACCAGAGACCCCACTAAAATGGAGAACTATAGACCAATTTCCCTGATGAACATGGATGCAAAAATCCTCAACAAGATATTAGTCAACCAGACCCAACAATAGATTTAAAAAAATTATTCACCATGACCAAGTGGGATTTATACCTGGGATTCAGGGCCGGTTCAATATCCACAAAACAATTAATGTGATTCATCACATCAATAAAAGAAAGGACAAGAACAATATGACCCTCTCAATAGATGCAGAGAAAGCATTTAACAAAATACAGCATCCTTTCTTGATAAAAACCCTCAAGGGGCGCCTGGGTGGCGCAGTCGGTTGAGCGTCCGACTTCAGCCAGGTCACGATCTCGCGGTCCGTGAGTTCGAGCCCCGCGTCAGGCTCTGGGCTGATGGCTCGGAGCCTGGAGCCTGTTTCCGATTCTGTGTCTCCCTCTCTCTCTCTGTCCCTCCCCCGTTCATGCTCTGTCTCTCTCTGTCCCAAAAATAAATAAAAAACGTTGAAAAAAAAATTATAAAAAAAAAAAAAAAACCCTCAAGAAAGTAGGGATAGAAGGATCATACCTTGAGATCATCAATGCCGTATATGAATGACCCAATGCTAATATCATCCTCAATGGGGACAAACTGAGAGCTTTCCCCCTAAGGTCAGGAACAAGACAGGGATGTCCACCCTTGCCACTGTTATTCAACATAGTATTGGAAGTCTTAGCCTCTGCAATCAGACAACACAAAGAAATAAAAGGCATCCAAACTGGCCAGGAGGAGGTCAAACTTTCACTCTTTACAGATGACATGATACTCTATATGGAAAACCCAAAAGATTCCACCAAAAGTCTGCTAGAATTGATTCATGAATTCAGCAAAGTTGCAGGATATAAAATCAATGCACAGAAATCGGTTGCATTCCTATATACCAACAATGAAGCAACAGAAAGAGAAATCAAGGAATCGATCCCATTTACAGTTGCACCAAAAACCATAAAATACCTAGGAATAAATCTAACCAAAGAGGTGAAAAATCTATACACTGAACACTATAGAGAGCTTATGAAAGAAATGGAAGAAGACACAAAAAAATGGAAAAATATTCCATGTTCCTGGATAGGAAGAACAAATATTGTTAAAATGTCAATACTACCCAAAGCAATCTACATATTCAATGCAATCCCTATCAAAATAACACTAGCATTCTTCACAGAGCTAGAACAAATAATCCTAAAATTTGTATGGAACCAGAAAAGACTCCGAGTAGCCAAAGCAATCTTGAAAAAGAAAACCAGGAGGCATCACAATCCCAGACTTCAACCTATACTACAAAGCTATAATCATCAAGACAGTATGGTACTGGCACAAGAACAGACACTCAGATCAATGGAACAGAATAGAGAACCCAAAACTGGACCCACAAACATATGGCCAACTAATTTTTAACAAAACAGGAAAGAACGCCCAGTGGAATAAAGACAGTCTCTTCAGCAAGTGATACTGGGAAAACTGGACAGCGACATGCAGAAGAATGAACCTGGACCACTTTCTTACATCATACACAAAAAGAAACTCGAAATGGATGAAAGGCCTCAATGTAAGACAGGAAGCCATCAAAATCCTCAAGGAGAAAGCAGGCAAAAACCTCTCTGATCTTGGCCACAGCAACTTCTTACTCAACACGTCTCTGGAGGCAAGGGAAACAAAAGCAAAAATGAACTATTGGGACCTCATCAAAATAAAAACTTCTGCACAGTGAAGGAAACAATCAGCAAAACTAAAAGGCAACAGACAGAATTGGAGAAGATATTTGCAAATGACATATCAGATAAAGGGTTAGTATCCAAAATCTATAAAGAACTGATCAAACTCAACACCCAAAAACCAAATAATCCAGTGAAGAGATGGGCAAAAGACATGAATAGACACTTCTCCAAAGAAGACATCCAGATGGCCAACGGACACATGAAAAAATGCTCAACTTCACTCATAACAGGGAAATACAAATCAAAACCACAATGAGATACCACCCTACACCTGTCAGAATGGCTAACATTAACAACTCAGGCAACAACAGATGTTGGCGAGGATGAGGAGACAGAGGATCTCTTTTGCATTGTTGGTGGGAATGTAAGCTGGTGCAGCCACTCTGGAAAACAGTATGGAGGTTCCTCAAAAAACTAAAAATAGAACTACCCTACGACCCAGCAACTGCACTACTAGAGATTTATCCAAAGGATACAGGTGTGCTGTTTCTTTTTTTTTTTTTAATTTTTTTTTAACGTTTTATTTCTTTTTGAGACAGAGAGAGACAGAGCATGAATGGGGGAGGGGCAGAGAGAGAGGGAGACACAGAATCAGAAGCAGGCTCCAGGCTCCGAGCCATCAGCCCAGAGCCCGACGTGGGGCTCAAACTCACGGACCGCGAGATCGTGACCTGAGCTGAAGTCGGACGCTTAACTGACTGAGCCACCCAGGCTCCCCCAGGTGTGCTGTTTCAAAGGGGTACATGCACCCCAATGTTTATAGCAGCACTATCAACAATATCCAAAGTATGGAAAGAGTCCAAAATGTCCATCGATGGATGAATTGATAAAGATGTGGTATATGTATATGTATGTATATATATATATATATATATGTATGTATATATGTACACACACACACACACACACACACACACACACAATGGGGTGTTACTCGGCAATCAAAAAGAATGAAATCTTGCCATTTGCAACTACGTGGATGGAATTGGAGAGGATTATGCTAAGTGAAATTAGTCAGAGAACGACAAATATCACATGACTTCACTCATATGAGGGCTTTAAGAGACAAAACAGATGAACATAAGGGAAGGGAAGCAAAAAGAATATAAAAACAGGGAGGGAAAAAAACAGTAGAGACTCATAAATATGGAGAACAAACTGAGGGTTGCTGGAGGGGTTGTGCGGGGGATGGGCTAAATGGGTAAGGGGCACTAAGGAAGCCACTCCTGAAATCATTGTTGCACTATATGCTAACTAATTTGGATGTAAATTATTTTAAAAACTTAAAAGAAAAAAAAACATATGGTGATTTTATGAAGAAAATTTCAAGGTGAATATTGGAGCAAAAAAATCTTTAAGTGATCAAGAAAAGGAGTAAATAGTTTGAGATGCTTTAAATAGTAACAATCAACTCTATATTTTCTTTGTTTTTCAACTCTATAATTTCTAACTCAATATTTTGTGTACACAGTGAAGTTACTGAGCCAAGTAGAAGTTTTGACAGTTTGACGACTTTTAATATATAGTTGTTTCTTGAACAACACTGGGGTTAAGGGCACTGACCTCACCCCCAAAGTTGAAAATTCACATATAACTTTAGACTCCCCAAAACTTAACTACTAACAGCCTACTGTTGATCATAAGCCTTACTAGTGATATAAATGGTTAATCAACACATATTTTGTATGTTATAGGTATTATTTACTGTATTTTTGTCATTAAGCTAAGAAAAGAAAGTATTATTAAGAATATAAGGGAAAATACTGCACTGTATTTACTGAAAAAAAATCCACATTTAAGTGAGTCCCTGCAGTTAAAACCCACGTTGTTCAAAGGCAAACTGTAGTTTTGTTATTTGCATTTACTTTAATTCTTTCATCATTAAAGATAATGAGAGTATATGTAGTGCATGGTAGACATTGTTGAAACATTGACTATTCTATTCCTCTCACTATCTTCCATAGTATCATATTCTGTAACTAAACAACTAACTTAATCTTGTGCAATAAATGAGATTTTTAAAAATAAGTCATTGTTCTCTCAAAAAATATATTTTTTAATGTTATTACAATGTTATTGACTATATTCCCTATGCTGTACTTTTCATCTATGTGACTTATTCATTTTACAACTGAAAGTTTGTACCTTTTAATCCCTTTAGGCCTCTCAAAATATCATTGATATGTTATTATATTTTTGTAAAAAAATGTTTATTTACTTATTTTGAGAGAAAGGGTGTGTGTGCATGTGTGCACAAATTGGGGAAGGACAGAGAGAGAGACAGAGAGAGAGAGAAAGAGAGAACCCTAGCAGGCTCCATGCCCAACACAGAGCCTGACCGCAGGGCTGAATCTCACGGCCCTAAAATCACAACCTGAGCTGAAATTAAGAGTCAGACACTCAACCGATTGAGCCACCCAGGTGCCCCTGTGTATTATCTTTTGATATAAAAAAATAAAAAGGAAATAGGAGCTGTATTTCAGCTTAAACCACCAAAAAAGGATTATCATTACAATTGAAAATGCCAACTAAAGTAATATGAAGCTTAGATCTCTAGCTCTTTTTTCTCCACTGACCACCTTCTTACAAAATATTTTTCATTAATATAAAAGCGAGGTCAATAAATGTGAATTCCTCCACAAATGTTGGATAAGGAAAACCCTGGACCATTAAAACTGCGATAAAGGACCATGAGAGTTTCCTCCTAGCTGCTAATTTCTTCATCATGTCACTTACTGTGCTATAAGAACTTTATTTTTTCTGATATAAATTTTAGGTAACATATCACACAGAATCATTCTGTTCATACTACTACTTTTTAGCAGCTGAGAAATAAAATTAACATTTGTTTCTTTGTCAGAGTCCAGATAATGGAAGTCACATTTATGCACAGTTGTGGCTGTTGCATTTCAGTAATATTTTTATGTGTAAGATATGCAGAGAATAGTGTTACAAGTGAAGGCTTTAAATAGGAACCCTTCTACAATCTCTTTTCTAAATTTTTAATTATAATGCTTATATAATTCTGCTTTCATTTACTGTATGTGTGTGTTTTAAGAAAGAAGACAATGTTTAATTCACTATAATCCGACTTCTTACTCCTTCTGTGCCATGAAATTTCTCTCAGTAAGGCCTCTCAGGAATCTCATGTTGCCTGTTTCAAAGGGAACTTTTTAGTCTTTACCTCAATGATACTCTACCTCCTTTCATAATTTGCCAATTTGATTGTTGTTCCTCTGAATGTTGTAAGTCATTTCTACTTGGCTTCTTTTAATACATATATATTTATTTTTGGATTTTGGAAATAGGACTATTATGTGCCTAGGGAGATTTTCTTCAAATTTATTATGCTTGCCTTTGGAAACTATAAGTTTTACTTTTCCACCATGTTTGAGAAGTTTGGGGCCTTTATTTCTTCAAGTATTTTTCTATTTTTTTTCTCTTACTTTTTAAAGAAAATTTGAGAGAGAGAGAGAGAGAGCAGAAGAGGGATAGAGGAAGAGAGAGAGAGAGAGAGAGAGAGAGAGAGAGAGAGAGAGAATCCCAAGCAGGCTGCATGCTGATGACACGGGGCTCAATTCCACAATCCTAAGATCATGACCCAGCTCAGAACCAAGAGTTGGATGCTCAACCAACTGAGCCACCCAGGTGCCCCTGTCTTCCTTTTTGAGACCTCTGATTACCTATATGTCAGACTGTTTCATTTTGTCCCATGGGTAACTAGGTTCTATTTATTAAAAAAATAAAAACGAAAACAAAATCTTTTTGTCTCTTCTTCAGATCGTGTAACTATTAATCCATATTCAGGTTCATTGACTATTTTCTCTGTTGTCTCTTATCTGTTAGTAAACACACTGATTTAATTTTTTATTTCAGATATTTTCTTTTTCAGCTCTAAGTTTTCAGTTTGGTTCTTTTATATAAAGTCTTATTCTTTAAAGATGTTTTTATCTTATTTCTTTACTCATTACAAGCATAGTTTCCTTTACTTCAATGAGCATTATTATAATAGCCACTTTAAGATCTTTATTGGATACTTTCAACACATATGTCATTTTAGGGTCAATTCAGCTTCTCTTCCTCAGGAAACCTTCCTTAACCTCAGCTGGGTTGTTATAGGCTCCTTTCTGCTCTCTGAAAGTTCAGGATGCACTTCTTTCTTATTATTCATTATATAAAATTAAAATAATGTTTTTTTACATGCCTATATTCTCACCTAGATTGTAAATTTTTCAAGGACTTCTAATCCATATCTTTTTCATCTATGTTCCTCCTACTTTCTAGCATAGTAATTGGAAAATAGTATATATTAAATAGATGTTTGTTTAATTAAATGGAATTTAGGAAGGCAGTGTGGCTCATTATTCAGGTAGAGCACACTGAAAAGCAAGAACTGGCGTTTAGGCCTCAGTTTTATCGGCCAGAAACTAAATTTGGTTAATATACCTAACGTTGGTTCAGTTTTGGGAGCTCATTCATACTGTCCAAAATTGTAATGAATTGATGCATAAATTAGAGTTTCTATCGGTTAAAGTACAACAGTGTATATGCCTTTCTAATGATTAATCTATGTCTTCTTTTCAGGATATAATATTTCTGGTGCTGTGGGTCTGGGAAATAAACTTTTTAATCAAAATATTGTTACCTATAGTAAAATAAATGTAGTTCTATTAAACAATAATTCATTTAAGATGAAAAGCCTTATAAAGCATCCTTACCCCTTGACCTGGTGTGATCTGAGCATGAGTCTGCTCTCCACATGTTCTCCCTTGGATAGTTTTGGGTAAATACAGATATCCTTCCTTTTAAACTCATTTTTTTTCCTCTCTCACATCCTTAGAGACCATCTTTTAAACTTAGATTAATTCTTTCATCAGGTAGATTACAGGTTTAAAAAAATCTGTGCTGTATTTATACATGTTTCTGAGTTTATATACTCATTAGTCACTTTGTTTGAATTTTAATAAAACTCAGCTTTTAACAAGGTTCCCCTTTCCCTATGTTGATTTCAAGACAGTTAATTACCCTCATCCATTTATATTTAGTTTATTATAATTAGTTTAGTCATAAAGGTAACATTATTTCAAGTTTTGAAGACATTTTTTTCTTTCATCCTTAAACAACTACATAAGTTCTTAACTAAGTAATAAACAACTTAGGGTGTGTATCCATCCATCCATCCATCCATTCATCCATCCATCCATTCATTCTTCTATGCATTACTCACCCCATTATTTATTGAGAGCCACGCAGTTTTCTAGCTGAGCCAGTGCTTCTTACAGACTACAACAACAACAGCAAAAAATTGTTGTTAAGGAAATGGTGAAACAGAGTGTAATGAGTATTATAAGAAAAAAGTTCATGGGGCGCTTGGGTGGCTTAGTTGGTTAAAGTCCGACTTGGACTAGGTCATGACCTCACAGCTTGTGAATTCAAGACCTGCATCGGGTTCTGTGCTGACAGCTCAGAGCCTGGAGCCTCCTTCACATTCTGTGTCTCCCTCTCTCTCTGCACCCCCCCCCACTTGCACTCTGTCTCTGTTTCTGTCTGTCTATCTCTCTCTCTCTCTCAAAATAAATAAGCATAATAAAAAATTTTTTTAAGAAAAGAGAAAAAAATTCAGGGAGCTTTGAAAATGTGTATTACACACACAACCTAGACTAGAAATCATGGTAGGTGTCTCTGAGAAAGTAGTACCAACTTGAAAGCTAGAGAATGAGCAGAAGTTAGCTGAAGAAGAAACTGGTGGGAAGAGATAGGGGCATGGTTTAGAAACGCAAAGGAGTTCATATATATTGGAGCTGAATACAAAAAGGAGATTGATGGCAGATGAAATCAGAAAGAACACTAAATAGAGGTATTTCTTTGAGAGACTCCTAAAATATGTTTTTAGAACTGTAGGCTCATTGTGTTTAAATAGCAGTTATCAATTTTTAATACAGATGATTTGAAAGGAAATAAAGAGTAGTATAATCCCACTATCCAAATAACTTGTGTTGGTATTAGAGCAAACTAACAAAGCTACATATTCAAATTGAGAAAATTTCACACGATACAGAAAACAATCAAATCAAAGTGAGTCTCCAACTATCACCCTAATCAAACTCCCTACATTGAACTACACTTAAGTTTTGTTGAGTTCCTTCAGGGAAGAGAAAGAGGCACACTTATCTAATTAATTATCTATCTATATTTATCTTTTGTATTATTCTATTCTAATATATACTATTCTACATCTACATTTAATATGTCATAGTATATTCTGGATGTTATTTATATTAACACCTACAGAATGATCTCATTCTGTTTAACAGCTGTGTATTACTCTTTTATGAGAATGTGCCAGGAATTAAGTTATTGTCTATCAGTATCAGGCCTACCCTTCTATATGTCTAGGTGATGCTGGGGCTACAACTATGTAAGCTGTGTTTTCCCTTTGTATGTTCTACCCACCTCTCCCCTTAAACCTCTGCCAATAGAGGTGGCAGAAGAATGGAAGGCTAGAGGACAAATCGTGTCCTCCCAGTTTTCTTTCTATTCCCATTTCCTTTTATTCCTATCCCTGTTTGCTTTCTGTCCCATCTCTTACCCCATCCTCACTTCGTCCTGAAAGTAACAGTTAATTTCAGTAGCAACTGGTTGATTCCGATTTTCAGTTTTCTCCACCCAGAATCCACTCCTTTTTGTTTTTAATGTTTATTTATTTTTGAGAGAGAGAGCCCAAGTTGGGGAGACGTCTGGAGAGAAGGGGACAGAAGATCTGAAGCAGGCTCCACACTGACAGCAGTGAGCCTGATGCAGGGTTTGAACTCACGAACTGCAAGGTCACTGCCTGACCCGAAATCAAACGCTCAACCGACTGAGCCACCGGTTGTAAGTCCCTCAGAGGCACTAGTAACATCTTAGTGCTGGTTCCTCAGCCACTTAGAAATCTGGGCAGAGCCACAGTATGACTTTCATAGGCCCTGGGCACTTATGCCTTCGGGAGTTCCTTCATCCATAGCAAAAATTGTTTAAACTGTATTTTATGATGGCATTAATATAAAGACAAATATTAATATTATTTATAATAAATTTTCCTTTGATCTTAAAGTTTACTTTTTTTGATTTTATTAAAAAAGTTTTTTTAATCTTTATTTATTTTTGAGAAAGAGAGAGAGTGTGAACAGGGGAGGGGAAGAGAGAGAGGGAGACACAGAATCTGAAGCAGGCTCCAGGCTCTGAGCTCTCAGCACAGAGCCTGATGTGGAGCTCAAACTCATGGACTGCGAGATCATGACTTGAGCCCAAGTCTGACGCTCAACCGACTGAGCCCCATATTCTTCTTCTGATTTTAAAACAGATCAAAACATTCTCATGAGCCCAGAAAACTATTTTGGGTCTGTGCACTGTGTCCACATTGCCTAGTGGATAATTTGGCTCTTGTTTCAAGTCTCTGATCCACAGGGCTCCTCCTCCTGGCTCAGAAGCACCAATATTATTCCAGAGGTACTTCTTCCAAAGTTCTAGACCCCAGGTCGATGGGTGCCCTGCCTCTAATCTGGTTTGGTCATTCTAACCTCTGTCGGCAGAGGTCTCTCTCCTCGACTTGGAGACAACCACTTTCTTGCTATGTCCTCACATGGTTGTTCCTATGTATTTTCTGTGTCCTAATCTCTTTCTATCAGGACACAAGCTGGATCAGGGTCCACCCTAAGGACTCCATTTTAATTACCACATTAAAGTTTCCACAGTCACATTCTAAAGTACCAGGGCTAGGGCTTTAATACATGAATTTTAGGGGAGGACACAATTTAGCCCATAATAAGTGGATTTGCCAACACTTATTTAACCAGAATCGTATTGATAAGCAGTTCTGTGATTTTCAGCTTTAATTATTATCAACATGTTTTCCTTTTTTATTATTTAAATTAAAAAAATATGTTTATTTATTTTTGAGAGAGAGAGAGCAGGGAGGGAAGGGCAGAGAGAGAGAGAGAGAGAGAGAGAAAATATCTCAAACAGTCTCTGTGCTAATAGTGTGGGACTCGAACCCACAAACCATGAAATCATGACCTGAGCTGGAATCAAGAGTCAGACGCTTCACTGTCTAAGCCACCCAGATACCCCATTACAAACATGTTTTAATGAACAGTTTGAATATATATCTGACCAAATCTTTGTGAGTGAAACTGTGGCATTAGTTTCTTAAGTGAGGTGGGAGGGGGGATGGGCTAAATGGGTAAGGGGCATTAAGGAATCTACCTCTGCAATCATTATTGCACTATATGCTAACTAACTTGGATGTAAATTTAAAAAATTAAATTACATCAAAAAAAAAGAGTAAGACTACAGGATACCTTCATATTTAATTTATAATTTTCATACCTATTGCCTTGCTACATTACTGAAACTTTCAAATTCTTGCTCAAAATACATGAACTTGCCAGCATTGTCATCAAAGTCTACATTTGCTGATCTAATGAGTGAAATACGATTATACACTTGTTTTGATTTGTATTTCTTTAAATATGAGTCAGGGTAAGCATTTCTTTTATGTGTTTATTTTCCACTTATATTTCGTTTTGTGTAGACTGCTTGTTCATACATTCAGCTGGTTTTTTGTTCAATGTTTGCTTTTTCTAATTGATTTTTGTGTGGTAACCATCATCTCTGATTTCTTTAGCTATACTCATGTTTTCACATCAGCTAGTTAACTTGTCATTATTTTCAGGTCTTAGGTTAGAAATGACCCCCAACATAAATTCCTCTATGGTCTTTCCCACAAAATGCCTGGATCAGGAACACTCCTAAGTATCAGGCCTCTTTATCTACATTTAGCACTTATCCTACCTCCTAAGGAATGGAAATTGCTTTTTACTTTTTTGTCTTCCCCACTAGATATAATACTGACAGCAGAGACCTTGATTTATTTATTGATGAAGCCTAGGTAATTAACAGTGTCTGACTCTAAAAGGTATTCGATATATAAATACATATATTTTTGATCTGGCTGAAGGAAAGAAGGAAAGGATCAGTGAGTTTTTATTGAGCCATATCTCTTAAGGTTTCACGTTCGAAAACTATTGATTCATTTGGAGATCTAGTCGGTTAGCGTATTTCCTATGTATAACTCTGGTTACTAAATTTAGCCAACAAAGTAAATTACACTGGTTGTGAGCAAAATGTGGTAATTTCTATCACAGCAGAGCTCATTTTATTTATTTATTTCAGACTTTAAAAAGCATTTTGATTATTTTTTGGGAGTGGCCATCTCTGCTGCTCAGGGATAGTTCATTAATAGAGACTTGTTTGCCTTGTCTTCTCAAAAGAGGCAAGAGTGCATAGCAGATGAGAACTTGGGCTCAGGAGTGCATGCATTTCCATCTTTGTTCCACCACCTCTAGCTTTGTGGCCCTGTCCATGTTACTTAAACCTGATCCCTAGTCTTGCCATCTGTAAAGTAAGGATATTATTATCTGCCACATAGTGTTGCTGGAAGAGTGAAAAGAGATAACATTTACTAAACACTTAGTACAGAAAACTTAATACATTAGATATCATTATTATTAATACCATCTTCATCACTTAGAGAGTTGACGCATCCTTTGAGAGTGGTGAATTGGGAGTATTTTCACTGACCTATTGCTTTCCAAGGACGATGAGGCAATATACATTGAGATTACCATAGAAAGTAAGTCAGCATTGACTACCATACATAGTCACAGTGTGAAATAGAGACCAGTGTATCAGTCAGTGAGGAAATAGTTTAAGCAGTAATATGGATGTGTGTGCACAGCTGCATTGGTACATCTACATGCATTCTTACATATATAGATGCACAGCCATCCCAAAAATCTCATTAGGAAATCACTGTTGTTCCCCCCTCTAAATATTTCTAAAATTTTGGTTTTTTATTTTATTATTTCTTTACTCTTATAAAATTCCCCTGATATCTATTGCCATTCTATTTAATATATATAAAAAGATACGTGAAATATGATACAGACAGAACTGTGCCTTTAGCTGCCATGGGATTGATACTGGTCAAGTGTAACAATGAAAGCAGAATTCTTAATTGGTTCTAGTGATGCCTGATTATTCTAGAGTCTGTCTGAAATGGAATGCATTTTGTGTGTGTGTGTGTGTGTGTGTGTGTGTGTGTGGTCAGTTTTGTGATTGAAAGAAGAGGCAGCTGCTCAAATGGTGAGATTTCAGAAGGTCCCAGAAGTACTGTTTCTCAGTATCTCTTCATCATACCTGAAATTAGAGGACCATTTTGAGTGGGTAAATCTTTGCATTTTTCATAGGTGACTTCAAGAAATTCAAACATCATGGAAAGAATAAGCCATTCTTGTTTATTAACCTTTTCAAGTGATTGTTTTCTGATTATTTTCTAATGTAAAGGCTAATCTGGATATATATATATACATACATATGTATATATGTATGTATGTATATATATATATTCAACCTAATGCTTTAATTTATATATATTTATGTATATATATATATACATAATGTATATTTTATGTATATATATATATTTTTGTATTATATGTATAATATAAAATAAAATAAAATAAAATAAAGTAAAATATAAAATAATGTATATTTTAATATACATTAAAATAATGTATATTTTAATGTATATATATATATTCAACCTAATGCTTTAATTTCAAATCCACTGACCAAACTGGTATTGCCTTGAGAGGAAAAACATCTCTCATAGAGTATATCGATAATATATTTTTTCAAGTCTAAAATGCATTTTATTCACTTATGTGTGTTAATGTGGTTATTTCTGGGTTATATAGTTAGAAATGATTTTAACTTTTTAAAAATTTTTTTAATGTTTATTTATTTTTGAGAGAGAGACAGAGCATGAGTGGGGGAGGAGCAGAGAGAGAAGGAGACACAGAATCCAAAGCAGGCTCCAGGCTCTGAGCTGTCAGCACAGAGCCTGATGCGGGGCTCAAACCCATGAGCCTTGAGATCACGACCTGAGCTGAAGTTGGACGCTTAACCGACTGAGCCACCCAGGCACCCCTTAACTTTTTCACTATACTTTAGAAATTTTCTAAAACTGCTAACTACATGTTTGTTTAATTAGAAGTAAGAAAAATAAGAAAATGCCCATTAGATTTCTACCCACACAAGGAGTTGTAGTTACCTAATTCCCTGATCAATTATGAAACAACCTGTGCTTTAGAGAAATTAGATTGGAACAATATAAAGCTATTCAAAGTCAATAGAAGTGACTGGATTTCAACCATAGCATCAACAAAATCAGAAGGAGAATTGATAAAATGCAAAGTTGATGTTAATTTTGATGATGTTAACTTAGCAAAATAAATCCTAAGAGAACAAATAATTTCCTAACTTCAATTTTATTATTTTTAATGTTTTTGTTTTATTTTTGAGAGACAGAGAGAGAGAGCATGAGTGGGGGAAGAGGAGAGAGAGAGAGGAAGACACAGAATCTGAAGCAGGCTCCAGGCTCCGAGCTGTCAGCACAGAGCCTGACGCGGGGCTCAAACCTACAAACTGCGAGATCATGGCCTGAGCCGAAGTCAGATGCCTAACCGACTGAGCCACCCAGGCGCCCAACCTAACTTCAATTTTAAAGAGAGGAAGATAAAAACCTTTTCCCACACTGCATGCGGAAATGAGTCAGCTTCATTTCAGCCCAGGAAACATTTATTCTGTGTCTACTGTCTACCTACCAGATATTACAACATGCTCAATATACAAACAAGAAATCAAATATCATGGGGCAAGTGTTTTAAATAAACAAGGAATGTGTCTAGAAGGGTGTAAGACAAAATTGCCAAAGGTTTATACTGCAGAGTAAGATTACATGACATTTTCTCATTTTGCTTGTCTATTCTCAAATGTGTACTGTGATATATATTTGTGTGAATGTGTGTGTGTGTGTGTCCCTTATATGACATTCCTATCCACATTTGATACTCAACCTCCTTTGTAACCTTTATTTCTGCTTTCTCTCTCCACAATTCATATATCCTCTGATTAATAGCATATTTGTGGGAAGGAGCATTTTGTACATCAGTTTTTGACTCTATTTCCTATCCCTGCTGATGGTCTGCTATTGTCAATTTAAATATCACCTGCTTCAAACAGTCCCACATTATGAGTGAAAACCTCTCTGACCCTGAATTCCTAAACCCTTATTTCTCTCAGTGCTGAGCATTTTGTGATACGGTGTCTTGCATTGCTATTTTACTTAATACCTTACCCTATATGGTACTTTACTTTCATAACAATTTTACATAAATTATCTTATTTCATTCTGTGAAATAAGGTAGATATGATCTCTGTCTTCTGTGTGGGAAAAGAGCAGTATTAAGTGACTTGCTTACACTTCTGAGGAGCCAAGCCAGGAACATAGGTTTCTGACTCTTGGTATAATTTGATTTTCATTAAATGGAGCCACACTTAGTTTACTTTTGCTCTCTGACAAAACTGTATATCAACTCTATGAGCTCAGGAACTCTTTAGAAGTCAAGAATATGGTGTACACAATAGGTGCTCAGTAAAATCATTGATTAATGTTTTGACAAGATCTATAAAGCAAATCAACATAAATCAAAGCAAATTTCCTGGCTAATTAAGAGATAACCTCTTCAATATTAAAATCTTCAGGTCTGTCTTTCTTCAATATTTTAAAATTCTATTTGTAGGTATTTGCATTTGTTTAAGATATAAGGAAGATATTTAGAGAAAAAAAATCAGCATTTAGAAAGAGAAGGCAACACTTTTATTCACCTGAAGGGAAAGTTTACTAGTGGAATGACTGGTTGAGGAGGAGAGAGCAGCGTAACTGGCAAAAACCCTCACTGTAGTAGGAGAAAAGGAATCCAGGGAAGAAGAAAGCACCATGAAATGCCATGATGTTGGGCTTTGTTCTGGATTTTGTATATTTCTGACAAGAGTGGAGAGAGCAGGACCTCACAGAAACAAAGCAATATTCGACACGGTTTATAAGCTACTGATAAAATCTCTGCTCACTGGTGGTTTCCCAAGTGGACAACAACTTAGCAGGCCAATCAAAGAGTGGTAAAATTTCATGTGGAGCTCTGAGACTTCTGTCTTAGTTGGCTGGAGTCAGGAACAAGGTGAACTGCCCACAAGCTAAGGACAAGCAATACCCAGGGGAGAGTAAACATTTTTCTCATTGCAGCAAAAGACTAAATCTAGTTATGCAAACAATGACAACAGTGAGTGGGGATACTGATGGATAAAGTACATACTGTACAATTCATTCAATCTTTGTGAATCATATAATCTGAAAATAATTTTTATGTTATAATGAGTAATTGAAATAAATTAATACATTTTTTGTTTTGTACAAAAATAATAGTGGCTAGAAGCATAGGCTTTATACCCCCTCCTTTCTTGGGTAATTTCTTATGGAATGTACTTTCATCCATTCAACACTTATTTAGCAAGCACTGTATATACCAGCTCCAATACTAGGCCCTGGAGTTGTAACTGTGAAGTAAACAGACCCGAGCTCAGGTCTGGAAACTGGGCACAGTATCGTGACTTTTTATTATAATGACCTTCTCAACCTCCTAATTATCCATCCTTAATGGATACCATTGGTAGCTGCCCGTCTTCCTAGTTCCTTTGTATGCTACATTCTATTAACTCTCTCCATAGGTCTTTGCAGTACAGGCATCCCCTCCTGCCGCCCAGTATGATAATTGTGCCTACCTCGCTTCTGATCAGTAAGTACTGCCACACTTCCTCTATCATTTCCTTATTTCAACACCCCCTTTGCTTTCATTGTCTTATGTCCTACTCAATGTCCTTCATTGTCCTACTGTCAGGGCTGGCTGAGACCAGCCATCACTGTGCTTCTAAGAGTGCTCAGCCCTTCTTACCGATGCATTTCATACTTTGGTTATAGGTGATTCATACAGGCTCTCCCATGGAATAAAGTGAGCTGGAGTTTATCTGCTTTATGTAGTATGTCCACACTAGCATACTACTTCTCTGAGCCTTTGGGTCTCATTTTCCATGGCAGTTTCAGCATTTCACTCAGTACAGACTATTATGAATCTTGCAAACTCCTAGTCCCAGGTGTTTGTGAAGTCTTTTGTCTTTCTCTCTTTCTCTTTCTTTCTTTCTCTTTCTTTCTTTCTTTCTTTCTTTCTTTCTTTCTTTCTTTCTACTTTATTGAAATATAATTCACATAATTCGCACACCATACAATTTATCCATTACACTCATTATCTCATATAATCCTCACAATAACCCTCACATATGCTATTATTGTCACTATTTACAGGTAAAGGGATAATGTCTTAATGGGGCTGAGTAACTAGCCCAAGGTCATTCATATGGGAAATATTGGGATCTAGATTTGAATCCAGTATTGTTTGATTCCAAAGTCATGCTGTGCTTGTTCTTAAAATGTAGACTTATTTAAAAATTGCAAACTCTTGCCCTTATTTTAAATAAGCATTGTTTGGGCTTCTCAGTCAACTCCCTCACCTATGAAGTCATAGTCATTATTAGTAACTCACTTATTTCTAGGAAGGAACATAGAGCATTCAGTAAATATGATTTAATTTTGTATTCTGTCCTCATTTTTGGAAAATGACTGGGTGGGGACCTAATTTCAGATGGGAAAAGTAAGATGTAAGTAGTTGATTGACCAGTTCAAGGTAAAAAAAAATTAGCTGATTCTGGGGCCAAGAATGGAAGTATGTCACCAGCTTCTAACCAGGGACATGTCCTACCATGGCCTTGTGCTGCCCACAGAGGAGTTTCTTGATGGGAATACTGCCACTCACCAATAACACTCTGGAGAAA
Organism: Panthera tigris; assembly: GCF_018350195.1. Lineage (NCBI taxonomy): Eukaryota > Metazoa > Chordata > Mammalia > Carnivora > Felidae > Panthera > Panthera tigris. The sequence goes on along the minus strand of NC_056667.1, from coordinate 136,695,777 downwards.
TGCTTCCAGGTAATAGTGGAGAAAACTGGAAACTAGTGCAGGGGAACATTACTGACTAAATTAGAGCATGACCAACAGGCCGGAGGGCTTTGTGAGCTCATAACTCAATGGCAGCTCGAAGTGGCTGTGATTTTTGTGCACTTGAGAACATTAAAACCTGGTGCCTCTTTGCAAAGGCCTGGTTTGGAAGCAAGAATTCATCCACACATTTAACTCAAGCTTCGTATCTGAACCTGGGTCATTGTAGTTACCAGAAGAATTGAAAGATGGATGAATTGACATCTTTCAGTGTTTTTTGTCTATCTGGCAAAAATGGCCCAACACTGCATGTAAATAATTATAAATAAAACAGAAAGTCAGAAGACCTTCTAGTTAATATTTAATGACCAGTTCTCTGGCAGCAGTGCACATTCCAAAGATTTCCCAACCAGTCGTGTTTATACTGCTATAAACTCCAACAGGCCCAGCTTTTCTCTGAGGTTAGAGCACACTCCAAGAGCTAATATTTCTCCTACCTGAGAACTTGAAAAATGGTCTAAAAATTCAAAGCCAGGAATGTGCTAGTTGCTTGTTGATGTTTTTGTTAACCAAGAAAAATTGGTGGCGAAAACCACCTTCTTGTTTGTTGCAGAAGATTATGGGACTCTATTTGAGAATAAATTATGAAAATATCTATTTTTGCCAGCTTTGTCAGAGAAGGGAATATACGTCCAAAGAAGCCAAGTCATTTCAAAACTTGGTATGCAAGCTATTTGTTTCTCGAAAATTAGGAAAAGAACGTGACCTTAAAGGAAATGAAAAAGCTCAACAGGAAATTTCGTAAATTGTAATATTCTGACTTAACCACTTTTTAAAAAATTCAGATACTGAGATTCATTAAATAAGTAAAACTAACATTTTTGTAGGTCTTTAATGTAAAGAATAGTTTGCCTATGTTATTGCCTTTGAGTCTGTTAAAGTTTTGAGGATTCATGAAACGCTAAAGTAATGAGAAGTATCACTCTGAGTATTCAGGAAGTGTGAGTGTTGGTGCTTGTACCGAGTAATAAACCACTGAATCCTTTCCCAAGGAACTTCATAGTACGGTATTCTTATAACAGCAGAGTTAGCCAAAGGATTCTTTATTTTAGCTTTAGGAAATAGCACTGGGGCAGGGGTATCTATTTCTAAATGAATATACTCTATGTATACAAAACCATGCAGGGTGAAGATCAAATCTTTAATTAGTAATTAGCATAAGAAAAGCTATAAGGAAGTGATGTAGTCTATAGGAAAAAGATTTCAAGTTACAAATCAAGAAATGAGAGTGCTCTTAAGAGTAACCATAACAGCAACGTGCATTTATTTCATTTTTAGTTTGTGCCAAGAATGGTTTTAGGCTTTTTCTCTATTGCCCATTTAATCCTTGTAACCGCCCTCTGGAGTAGATACTGTTGTTATTCCTGCTATGCAGAATAGGACACAAAGGGATTGCTGGGTTAAGTAACTTGCTCAAGGGCACTGAACTTCTTCTAAGTGTAGTTGCTGGGATTCAAACCCTAGAAATCTACCTCTAGAGCTCATGCTCTTAACTGTTCTGCGAAATTGCTTTTTGATTAGTAGTTCTACCTTTGCTAAGTGAGCCTGGTCAATGTTTTTTATTTTATTTTTCAATCTTTTCAAATTATCTGATATCTGCTATTGCTACTCTCACAAAGTTGTTTTCAGGATTAACTGAAATAATATATTTAAGAGCACTTTAAAAGATAATGTGCTCTTCCAATGAGGTGATATTATTACTTTGTATACAATGGTTAGTTACTCAGAGCAATGGTCCATTAAATGGTCAGCAATGAGTGCATTTGGTATACTAATAAACCGAACCACCATAATAGGCTTCTTTTAGATGTACACACATTAGTTCTTCCCAGAACTCATGAGCAAGTCAAGGCTCAAACTGCCACTGCACACAGTTATTTGGAGATACATGGGCATATTTCTGGAAACAGGGAGGAACTGCTGTAATTGTTTGCACATGCAGACATTGTCTCAAATTATGATTTTGCTATTTCAGAGATTCCCTTGTCATAACTACCAAAATGACACAAGCAGTACTTTTTTGTAATCTCCATATTTGACGCATGAAAGAAGACTTAATTCCTGTTTGAATAAACAACATAATAAGGTTATTGAGATTAGAGACCATTACTATATAAAATTATGTCTAAGTGGCAGATATAATTAACATTGGATTGTAATTACACTAATTACAAGTCACATTAAGACACTCCAGTAATGACAAAGTGAGAACCCTATAATTGAATGGAATAAGTAGGGAAACATGCTGCTCACACTAATTACCTAAATGAGCTAATATGTCTTCAGAGTGACAGTCTTGCTCAATGTTATTACGCAGACAAGGCAGTTGAGTGAGGTATTTTTTGAAATATATATATATTTTTTCCAGTTTTTCCCTTTATTCTCTCCAGGACCTATTTCAAAGCATCAGCAGCTTCAGGATTTCTCTCTTGAGCCAAAGAAAAGTAGAGCTTTCTCTAAACTTCTTACAAAAGAGCACATACAGCCCAGATCCGAAGACCTAGGTAAGACTTAGATCTTAGTGTGTATGGAATGAACTGAGCACTAGCTGGTTCCTTGGATTGGCTAATGCCCTCCAATTTCTCCTCTGTCCTGTCTTTCCCAGTTTACCAGATAAAGCAGCTCCAGCTTCCTGTGTATTTTGCAGCATTGAGAACAATCACGTTGTGGGTTCCGAAGTACCAAACATGGCTTCCGCTGCCCGGCCCCAGAGAGGCCCTGGAGAGTGATAAAATTTGAATTATTCACAGCAATTAGTACCAGCACTGCACTGGGACTCACATCTCAGCCCAAGCTTTTAAGTGAGAATATAAAATAATACTGGAATATGAATTCATGGCACTGTGAAAGTTTATTTTTTGTTGTTTCTTTTCCCTCCTCAAATACCTTTCCTCTTTGTACTTCTAACTATCTGGGGCACTGCTTGGGTAAGGTTAAAAAAAAAAAAAAGGAAACAGGATGTAGCTATTTAAAACCTTAAAAGAAGATATTTTGTTTTTAAGGCAGGGATATCACAATATGTGGGAAACTGAATTGATGCACTTATATTGATAAATAATGCTGAGTGGAGCTTTTTTTTCTCTTCTGTTGGGGAAGAAAGGAAATGGTATCAGACATGCCTTTGTCAGTGGGGCTTTCAAACTGTTTCTGTATATAAGTCTTTTTCCTGTATTAATGAGATTTCCTTCTCTTTGTCCAGAAACTGCAGTTTTGCCTCTAAAGATCCAGGTTTACGTGTTTCTAATACAAAACACTAAGCCAAGTGTGCAAGGTTCATTAATAAGTAGATACTACATTAGTCCAAATGTGGCAATTTGGCCCGCCTACCCTGTTAATATTTGGTGTGTAACTCAGAAATAATGACTCTGTTCTCTTGAAAAATTCTACTTCCAGGTTTTGCAATTCTTGCAATCAATCATTTTATTTCAAAATGGATTTAGTGTTGAATTTGAATTAGGGGCTATACTCAATTAATTCTTTAGTTATATAAACTCATATAATAAAGCATTAGGAGTTTACATAAGAGGGTGTTGATTGAAATAAATAGAGTTGGAGGCCAGCCTTCCACTAATGGCCATGCAAGTCAGAGGCTAATGGACCTGGCCATATTTAATCTAAGACAAGGAGTGGGGTGATTAAGATTTTATCCTAGCACTATCCTGTTCTCACTGATGATTTTGCAAATTACTCTTACCTCTGTTTTTATAAGATGGCAATTCAATGGTTCTTTGCAACTTCTTTAGAGTCCTGAGGCTTAAAGCAGCCCAAGAACTTTTTGCACTTTATGTCACTACCTCTAGGTAAAGAATTAGCCAAGTTGGCAGAGCAAGCAGATACCCAAGACTAGAACCTTTCTGTAAAGACTCAGATAGTAAATATTTAAGATTTTGGGGGTCACATTTGATCTGTGTGTATACATATATACATAGATAGATAGATAGATATGTGTGTATGTATATGTATATATGAGTATATATATGTGTATATACACATATATATATTATAACTCTTTAAAAATGTAAAAACCATTCACCATTCTTGGCTTGCTGGGCTTTAAGCTTTTGGGGCTGTAAGAGGCTACAGGTAGAATTTGGGCCACAAAGCCAAATCCTGCTCCACAGTAATGTAATTGAACATCTATCACATTGAAGAATTGTTCTTTAATAGGAACTAAATATAAAAGTCCTTCAGTCAACTCTTCCCAATGTACTGAAAAATAAAATGTAGACGATAGATATTTAAAGTTACAGACATTTTTTGTTTTGTTTTGTTTTTTCTACTTATACTTGAACCAGTTGCTCTACTGGGCAGATCAAAGCTTAAGAGAGGAGAGGCAGTTTTCACATAGGCTATGGGAGAGACCTTGTCTGGGTCAGAGCCAAAGTGAGGTGAGGAGGGCAGCTGTGCAAAACTGGACATGACAGACTGCTTATACACAGAGGGTGGATCAAATAAGTAACTATGTTAAGGATAAGGTGACCCGGGTATCAGAAGAGAGTTATACATATATGGAAAGGAATAAAACCAGAAAGAGCCCTTAATTTTCAGTACATATAGATACATAAAGAAATACAGAATTATATAGATATAAATATAGATGTAAATTATGTGTAAATATAAGAATATATATACATATGTGTGTATATACACATACACACACATATGTATATATATGTTTATACATATATAGCAGACCTGGTACCCAGATTGCTGCTTCATAATATCATGAACAGACCTAGTGCCTAGACTATGGCCCCATAATATCATTTTCCACTGAAAGAAACCAACGCTCCTAGGATAAATGGTTGATTCCAGAATAGTTGATTGAGGCAGGGCACATTTCAGTCTAAAAGATCTTTCTTGTCCCAGGAAAAATTAAAAAAGGCCCCAGCATGATTGGGTAATGTCAAAAAGATCCAGAAACCAGGATTTCTGAAAGGACTCCCACCAGACAAACCAGTGATGATTCCAGCATCAAAAGGAAAACATGGCAGTAAGAATAGTACGTATTTGAAAAGTTAGGACCATTTGATACATTAAACGTTTGAGGAAAGATGGGAAATTTACATGGTTTTAAAATAGATCCCTACAAAATATGCATTTATTACCAAGGAGGCTAGGAAGAATTACTTTATGGAGGAAAAGCCTGACAGACACCACCTTGATCACTGATTAAAGTGAGCATCGTCAGTCCTGAGACAAGTCCCAATTGTATGCCATTTAATAGGATACAGTTAGGAAAATGTGATATTTTCATCAAAAACATAACTTGAATCTAATCATGAGGAAACATTAGACAAACCTCAATTGAAGAATATTTTACAAAATAACTGGTTCTAAAGTCTTCAAAAACACAAGGTCATGAAAGTCAAGAAAGGACTGAGAAGTAATTCCCTTGTGAAGAATAAAGAGATATGACAGCTATAATGCAACACATAATTCTCAACTAATTATTTTCCTATAAAAAACATTGTAGGGACAATTAACAAAACTTGAATGGGGTCTAAAGATTAAATGATAGCAATGTATCAACGTTAGTTTCCTTATTTTGATTTTTGGACTGGTTATGTTGGAGAATACCCTTGTTTGTTGGAAATGCACATAAAAGATGGGGCATTAGGTTGGTAGATTACTCTCAAATGGCACAGAGAACAGAAATGCTTGTTCTGTACTTACAAATTTTCTATAAGTTTGAAAATGTTTTATAATAAGAAATAGTTTTAAAATGAGCTGCCTTATAAATATAATACAGTGAATTAAAAATATAATTAAAATGAGCTTTCTAGGGTGCTTTCCTATAGAAAGATAACATTGTGGAGTGTGGATTTTGAAAGTCTGTAAAATCTGGATTGGAATTTGATTCAAACATTTGATAGCTGAATGGTTTGAGTTAGGCCACTTAACCATCTTACAAGTTAAATGTACCTGATATTATCTATAGTGTAGTGCTATTAATAAATGAGAGAAAATTTACTTAATGGGCCAAATATAGTGCTTAGAACATAGAAGGTACTCACTAGAAGCTAATAATAATAGAGATAAATTGTAGTAATAACAGTAACAGTAATAATAATAATAATAATAGGAGTAGTATTGTCAATGATGTTAGCAGCAATATTGATGGTAGCAATCGACTTTTTACTACCATAGTAGCGGTAGCTGTTGTTGTCACAGGCACCATTAATTATCATGATCATCGTGGGTCCTCTCCAGGAGGGCTGACCTCGGTGGTCTGCTATATGAAAGAGCTTCAGTAATCATGATCCATCATGGGAAAAAGACGTTATCAGGCAAGAGGATGTGAGGGGAACAATTATATGGATGGAAAACATCTTCATTATCAAAGGTGAGTCGATACCTAGAAATAATCCATGGTATGAGTATGTCCATCCAATGAGCCCACTCTCTTACTAAACATTGTAGAAAAACACTTGGTTCCACTCTGGCTTTCTCCAACATCCACTCCAACACACATAGATGTGAAATTCCTACACCCCGTGTCAAGCACACTGATTTCCTTATCTTCTGAAACTTGCCTGTCTTCAGAGTATTGTGTGTGTCAGAAGACATATCGGTGCCAAAGCCAGTTGAATATCTTGAAGTTGCCACAATAGGCCAGTGCAGGATTTTCCATATTCCTGCTCTGATATTTGAACTATAATTCTACTAATCTAAATTCTCAATACTCAAGATAGATTTATATGTATTAGGACCTCTTATCTAGACTTTTTAAACATGCTGTTTCATATTCCTTTTTTACCCTCTGGGTTTCAATATGTTGTATTTCAGGGAATAGACCTTCAGTCAATGTTTTTGTGTCTAATAATATTATACTTAAAGACTTTTCCAGGGGCACCTGGGTGGTTCAGTCAGTTAAACATCTGACTCTTGATTTCAGTTCAGGTCATGTTCCCAGGGTTGTAGGATCAAGGCTTGGGTCATGATCCCAGGGTCATGGGATCTAGTTCCACATCACTCTGGGCATGGAGCATGCTTAAGATTCTCTCTCTCTCTCTCTCTCTCTCTCTCTCTCTCCCCCTCCCCCACCTTGCACGCATGCTCTCTCTCTCTCTTTCTCTCTCTGAACAAACAAGCAAACAAACAAAACCCCAAAACCACCCTTCCAGAGATCATCACTTGACTTTGTGGTGGACCAATAATGATTTATAGTCTGGGTCCCTGTGTGAAAGTCCATTTGTATGTATTACCACTTATGATGAAGAAAGTGGACGTCCCATTTAGGCTTCATGTTCCCTAGGCTTATTTTTCCCAACACTTCCAGATACGTGCAGTCAAGTCTTCCAAATACATACTCAATATTCTGCCTGATTCTGAAGCATTTTTTACTAAACCAGGATATATAACAAGTGTCTCCATCCCTCCATCTGACAGGACTTGGAATTAAGACTCTGAGGTGAACATTTGACTTAGTTGTGACTGACAGGCTTTCCTATTGCTTCCCCAATATCTTTGCTGCCAAGCAACCTATAACCAGAGCCCCAGGAGCATTTCCTATGAGTCTGTGCCTCTTCATACCCCTTTTCTTCTTTTTCCTGTCCCCATGTTGGCTCAGTCCAAAGGCTTGGATTTCTGTGGTTCCTGCTCTTTGCTTCAGGCTGGAGCTCAATCTCATAGCTGGAGTACTATAATAGTTTTTCTTGTGCAAGCCCTTTCCACCCAACAGTCCTGCGCTCTGTATGCAGTCCAGGCTGTTGATTAGTCCACTACCATCTCTGACAAATATTTTCAAATAAAACTTCTTTCCCACAATAAAAAGTAAAGTATTTTTGAAATGTGGTCTGAATTAGATTCCTTCATTGATGTTTGGTGCATAGGAGTGCTCCTTTGGGACCCCCTATGATAGATTTCTCTTACCACAACTAATCCACTAGGTCCTAACTTCCTTATCCTTCCTGCTCTCCCATTGCTTTTTAAGTTTACTCTTGCCTGAGTTATGACAGTTGCAGGCAAGTCAGCAGTCCCAGCCCTCACCTTGCCACAGTACTTTTAAGGTACATCCTGGTACTACATATTATTCTATCCACCAAGTGTTACTTTAAATGGCCTTATACTTGAGACACCACTGATGGAATCTACTAAGATGCTATTCCACATTTTAGTTCCTCTCAGGGCTCCAAACACAGTTAAGAACAGGATTCAAAGTTAAATCCTCACCTTCTAATTATGGGAAAGTTATTTATTTCACCTCTGATCCTGGCGGACATGAGAGTAATGTAGCTAATAGTTCATACATCACAGGTTCTTAAGTATTGATAACAATAGCAATGTATCAAGTGCCACCAAATGCCAGATGGTTTACATACATTATTTCTAATTCTTAGAATAATACTGCATTGTGGACTATATTCTCATTTTATAGATGAGGAAATTGAGGCGCCCTCAGTTTGGTTAGGTAATTTGCCCTGTCATCACACTAAGCAAGTGGCAGAGCTGGAATTCATTTTAAAGGTGTGGCTGACTCTTAAATTCTAGCATATTTCACTACTCTTGCACCTCTGATGGGAAGGTTTCTTTGAAAAGAAACAAAGAGACACATTTCTCTGTGGCATTTCCTGTTTTCCTATTTCAAACATCTTTTTAGTTGCCGAAGAGTTGCCAGGATCAAAGACATAATTTATGTATTGAACTGCTGCAGGCTAGAAAGAAAAATGCATTTTATCATGCTTAATCCTTTAACTCATTCACTGCGGGTATTTAAACATTTCCAGTGAGGTGTCAATAGACATATTTAAATGAGAAGGCATAAAGACTGGACATGGGTGGGGCGGAGAGACGTGTGGGGCAGAAATGGTGAATTCCTAAGGTTCCTAGCCTGTAATGCATCAGGCGTTGCACAAAATGGTAAGAAAAATACTTAAAAGTTTTTGATGTCCTGGGGAAAGGAAGTCTTCCAATGTGCTAGAAACCTCTTCAAGACAGCGTTTGTGACTTTAGTCTTCAAACTGTTTCCCTAAGTATTTTTGATCTTGACCTCTTTATTTGGTTGATAGCATTTTTTTAATACTTGTAATTATTTTATTATTGTTTTATTTTTTTTCAATCTCCTTTCTCCTTTGCTGTAATGGAGATTCAATAAAGACCACGATCATGTTACATACTGAATGGCACAGAGTAAGTGCTCATTAAGTAATTTTTTAGTGGGGAACCCCCGCCCTCCCCTCCAGCCTCTGATGGATGGTCATAGTATTCCCGCCTGCTGCCTGAAGCCACTGCGCAGGTCCGCTCAGGGGCCGAGCGTAATCCAGTGTGTGGTTTGCTTTAGCCCGGCGCTGAAACCGCGGCTCCCTGGGAAACTGGGCGTGGCCAAGAAGGGTGCCGCCCCTAGCCGGTCTTCCAGCCGGTGGGGGGGAAAGTGGAGCTTGGTTGAGGTCCCGTACTGTACGCTTTCCAGCGCCCGGTGGGAGGGCCACTGGAGTGAGCCTTGCAGTCTTGGGCGCGGGCAGGGGAACCGCAAAGTTAAAAAAAAAAAAAAAAGTTAAATGAATATGACAAAGGTGCAAAGAAGATCCCCTCCCTTTGTGAGAAGATCTACCACAGGTATCGCCAGAGTAAAATTCGCGTACTTCTATGTAAAGGTCACCAGGGAAAACAATACAGTGCGTGATACGTGTTATTAATGCTCCTTCTGTGCACTTCTCATCACAGAAACAGACTCGAGAAGGGGATGTGCTGGCATCACACCTACAAAGGCGAGCAGGGAGGGGAACAGGACGGGGTAGAGCTGAAGAAATGGGGCTGCAGAAGTTGTTGAATTTGGCCCAAGTGGCCAGGCAGTCCCAGGCGCCATTCACAGGTTGTGGACAATTAGCAGATGCTTCTTTTTCCAGGTAAGTCCAATCCCACAGGTATAGGCTGTGTTTATACTGAGTCAGATGGTGGTGGCGTCATAGCAGTATGACCAGGGGATTTTGGCCAGGGGATGGCTCCTCTCTTCTTGAGAGCCAGGACTCAGTGTTCCAACGTTCCAGGGAAGATACTGGTAAAAATTAAGAAATGGTGGTTTGCCTGTGAGTTCCCCTGAGTCATCAGCACCCATCGGTGATACACTATACCTGACCCTGTGGCCTTTAAATCATGTTATAGAATTTGAGTGACTAGGAAAATATTCACATCAAATAACTGATAAAAAGGGTTATACAACCATATGCACCATATAAGGCAAAATATCTCTCTATTTTTATCTGCAACTATATATGAAGATCCATATGAAGAGGAAAATAACAGTTGGGAAGAAATGCATGAAGATGTTATTAGTGGTTATCTCCAGGTGGTAGAATCTCAGGTGATGTATAGTTTCATCTGTGTATTTTCCAAGTCTTCTGTAGTTAACATGGATTACTTATAAAAAAGAAAAAGCAAATATTGAAAAAAAAAAACACAGAGAAAGACTCCACTAGGCAGAATAAATCTAAATAAATTAGACCATGCAGGTAACTGTTTTCATTTTTTTGTTTCTGGTCCATTGGAGTGGACTTCCTGGATCTTTTTTGGACCTCAGACTGCACTTACCCCCTGCTGACTCAAAACCCAGCCTTTATGCTCACAGGTCAAACCTCTTTGAGCGTCTTACAGTGTATAATGATGAAGGTGCTCCTCTCCTGCTCTTCTGTTTACCTTCGCATTCAGTGGTGGTGGACCCAATAGGCCTACGCTTTGGCCTTGTTCCAAGACAAAGAATCTGGCAGGGAAACAGAGGCAGATTTCACACTTTGACAATGTCCCCCTGATCTCTGCTACCCCAGGTGTCAGACACCTTCAAGTGGAAATCTTTTAACTAAGAGTCCCCCATGGCAGCTCCCTTAGGCTTGTATGTGTGTAGTGGAGGGGATGCTGGGATTTGGTGGAAATGTGAGAAATCAAATATTGAATCTGTTGGTTTATTGAGAAGATTAAAATGGCTGGTTTAGAACCAAGGATGAGCCTAGTCCTGCAGTTTTTCATGAAGCTGGAAAAGGCAAACAGAGTAGTCTGTTCTGTGTTTAGACCATTTCCATCAACCTCTCTTGCCCTTTGCTCTTATTTTCCCAGTTATACCTGTCCTTTCCTACCTCATAAGAGAGTCTGTTTGTCACATTTTCCTCTTAATTAAAATGTACAAGTCCTATATTTTATTCTTCTAGGTCCCTGCCAGGTAACTGATTACTTGAATCTAAGTTGAGGTGTTGATAGCTGATAAGAAAAATGTGTTAGATGTGTTAATGTGTATGCTGGTAACATTGACATTTCTTCAGTGACCTTTAGAATCTTAGGTCTACTGAGCATTTAAGACATGAGGTGCTGTAAAATAAAATGTGTGTGTGTGTATGTATATATATATGTATATATATATATATACACACATATATATACATACACACATACATGTACATATATATGTACATATGTGTGTATGTATATATATATATATATATATATATATATATATATATATATATAAGGGCAAACAGGATAACCCCAGACAACATATTATACTCTCTAATTGAATTCAACATTTGGCCAGTTCAGAGCAAATTCTCTGGAATCAAGATGTTTACCTCTGATTTGGTATAATACCTTATATTTAAAACCTAAATCTAAAAAAATGTTACTGGTTATTTGAGAGGAGTTTTCGTGTTGAATTTCAAAGAAAATATGATATATATATGTAAGATACATATAATGTTGTATGTATATGTATCTATATGGCTCCATTAAGGTGTTATGTACTCTCTCCATCAAAGGACTAGTAATAATGGAAGCAGTGGTAGCTGTGACATGGTATATTTAATAATGTATCCTTATGCACGTTAGTCAAGGATAGAGAATTTAAGTTGGCTCAAAAAAAACAAAACTGTGAAATTCAACGATAAAACCTTTAATCATGCTTAAAAGGTCAATTGAAATGGGCTGATTATAGTTAGTAATTAAGTGGTCCTTAACCTATACTGTGCTGCTTTTCTTTGGTGGAGCTTCGTTTTGGGGAAATTACATTTAGATTTCTGATTAAGTCTTTTTTTTTTTTTTTTTTTTTTTAGAATTAGGAAGAGAACAACAGTCACCACTTTTTTTTTTTTTTTTTTTTTGGTTACAGTAATTTATGCTTTGTCTCATCTTCTCTTTGCTTTAACTTTTGTTTGGCTTGATTGTCTATGTCATTTCACTTTAATGCATATATCAATTTTTCCTTTTATATCCTTTTAAGATACAAGTCTGTCCATTTTTATTTGGCTGTTTCATTGTAATTCAGTGTGTGTGTGTGTGTATATATATATATATATATATCAGTTTGAAGTTTAAAAGAGTAAAAAAAATGAGATCAGTTTTAAGGTTTGTGAAAATCACTTCATTTCTATGTTTGTCTTATGTAGAAATTAAGAATAATAGTGTCTGTCTTTTCGTATCTCAAAGTGTAGTTATATAGTTCACAATGAGATAATAAAACAAAGTGTTTTTAAAAGTATAAAATCCTGTTTAAACGTAAGAAAGACGTTACTTATATTACTTTTATTTTTCATAGTTTTGCTTTTTAAATTGTACATTTTAACTGTTGGTATGTTAAACTGTCCATTTTTCCTTTCCTGTTGGTGAGACAATATCTAAAGATAATGTGTCTACCTATTTTTATGTAAGGATGTACAAGCATATATACAAATATTTTCCTTTAATTTTTTCATATAGTGTAAGCTTTTCATTTTGACTCTCAGTGAATAACGATTCCACATTTAGCAGTCTGATTAACATATATGTGCTTTGTCTTTATAAAATTATGGTGAAGAATTTAAGTTATAGTTCTTTAAAATGAAATAATACATATTTCATTTCAATCTGATTAGGATTGTAACTATTCTTGTTTTGCCATGTGGTTAGAAGACAATAGAACTTGTACTTTGGGGAACTAAATAAGTAAAACAAATTAATTTGCCACTAGGCAAAAGTCTTTATAAAAATATGACCATTCTGCAAAATACTGGGAAAATATTGAACATGAATTTGAAATCAACAATTTTAAGAAATTTTTATTTCCCTTTGGCATTATGCTTTATTGATCTATTAAGTAGGTCAGTGAGCATCCAATCACTTTAACTAAGACATCCTATGCCACATAATCCCAGTACAGTTCTTGAGCCATTTAAAATGAAAGAATAAGCAAAGAATTAGTGATCTATAGGATTCTAGGGAATGGTTGGGCAATTTTATTCTTCAAGTGTTAGGAAAATTCATATTGGTAAATACTATATTAATACAAAAATGCATTCACGTTTTTTAAGAGACTTAAAATAATTAACTGAACTCTTTGGCTAATGCTTGCCCCTGTAATAAATCTGTCATTTTTTTTTTCTTGGAACTCTACAGTTAAAGGAATTTTTAAAGTCTCTGCAAATGCGACCTCATTTAGACAACTATTTTTAAATGTTTGCCAGAAAATAAACAGGAAGCAAATCTCAAAGTAATTTGAAAAAGTCAGGAAGATATTCTCTTTCCAAGAATCTAACTCAGTTACCGCTACTCTCCCTGTCCCTATTTAATACTCACACAGGTTTTTTGTTTAAAGAACCACATGACAACTATAAATTAAGTGGATTTCAGCACCTCCAGATACCTCAAAACAAAATCACCCAGATTCTTCTCCCTCTCCTGCCACACCATCCTCCTCCTGTTAAATGGAGAGTTGTATATGCTGCAAGAGACTATTTGATCATTGAAGAGAGACAAAATGTTCTGCTTTTCAGCACATTTTAATCCACAGCTGGTGCACAGATTGGCATAGAGTATATGTTAGTTTTAGCTGTGAATTTTTTCAAGTTGAGGTTGCCTATATTTAGATCTCTGGAGTTTAAGGATTGCTGAAAGTAAATGTTTGAATGAGAAAAATATTGACTGGAGGAAAATACTGTTTAATAGAGGTGTTGATTTTGACCAGCCTAAAACATGCTCATGTTGGGAGAACATTTGTAATGGGAAAGATGAAATTGTGGGTATTACTGGGAATGTACATTTATTCTATTATCATGCATTAAAGATAAATAATAGTGTTTAATTTGGTGTTTAAGGAATACTTGACTGCTTTAGAGGAAAAAAAATGCTTTTGTAGGTTCATTTTAGAAAGGAAGGTATAACACTGTAGAGAGACAGAAACCAACACAAAACCTAATTTAGACTTTGCAATTTTATTTCCAAAATCATCAGAATCCTAAAGTAATTATTTTACTATTGATTCTTGGACTGCCTTGCAAAACAGCCTCTTTATCCACAGGAGGGAATGTAATGTTGATCTATTTTATTTTCTCCTGAGCTGGCTTTTAATTCAGTCAACAAATATTTAGTGAGCACCCATTAAGTGCCAGGTAATGTGCTAAGCACTGAGGATATTTTAATTTAACTTTGATTGTTATTGGTCTGTGAGGTAAAAATAAACCCTAAAGATTTTTTTTACACTGGTTATATTATATGCTTTTCTAGTTAGGATGTTGTTTGAGTCATTTTAATTGTAGGTTTACCTAGTAACTCAATTCAGAATGTCTAGGTTTTACTCAGAACTCACCTTCATTCAGTAACAGATGCATAGAATATGGACTCAAAGTAATAGAAACTATGAGATTAAATGATCATTTTTCTTCCAGTATCTTTCCCACATGTAAACTGAAAATGTCTGGCTTTGTTGAGTATATGAAAGAATAATGTATTGGGGCGCTTGGGTGGCTCAGTCGGTTGAGCATCCGACTCGACTCAGGTCATGATCTCACAGTTCATGGGTTCGAGCCCTGCATCAGGCTCTGTGCTGACCGCTTGCTCAGAGCCTGGAGCCTGCTTCAGATTCTGTGTCTCCTCTCTCTGCCCCTTCCCTGCTCACGTTTTGTCTCACTCTGTTTCTCAAAAATAAATAAATGTAAAAGAATAAAATAAAATAAAAAGAATAATGTATAAAGAATAAGTATAAGGAAATGGTTTGGGTTGTTTATATGGGAAAGCTATAGCTTAACTTAAATAATTTTTATTTCATTTACATCTTATCGCCAGATCAGGAATGATAATATGTTCTAAATTAACCTTCATGGCAAAAGGAGAAATTGGAAAGATGTATTCAAAGCCTATACAGCATTCATTATCTTTGAAATAAAATACCTCAACTATGAATTTGTGTAGGGAAATCATCAAAGATATAACTTTAGTTGCACGAGGAGATTCAGAATTATGGTCTTTGTTATAGTGCAAAAATGGATGCCAACAAAACATATTTTATAAAGTATTTACTAGATGTTATGATACAACATAGACTGAACATGATGGCATGCTGAGTGACCATTAAAAATATTTTTGTGGAGTGCCTGGGTGGCTCAGTCAGTTAAGTGTCTGACTTTGGCTCAGGTCATGATCTCACAGTTTGTGAGTTCAAGCTCCACGTTGGGCTCTGTACTGATGGCTCAGAGCCTGGAGCCTGTTTCAGATTCTGTGTGTTCCTCTCTCTCTGCCTCTCCCCTGCTCATGATTTGTCTCTCTCTATCTCAAAAGTAAACATTAAAAATTTTTTAAATAAAAAAATATTTTTTAAGTTTTTTTTATTTTTTATTTTGAGAGAGTATGCACATGAGTGGGGGGTGTGAGGGGGCAGGGAGAGAGGGAGAGAGAGAGAATCCCAAGGAGGCTGCAGAGCCCCACGCAGACCTTGAACTCACGAACCTGTGAGATCATGACCTAAGCTGAAACCAAGAGTCGGATACTTAACTAACTGAGCCACCCAGGCATCCCTAAAAATATTTTTTAACAGTATATCAGGAGTATGCTTCTGTTGAGTTCTGTTAATATCAAGATAACCAGTAAAATTCATAGAGTAAAATTCAGGAGTCTCATTTTCTGAATATATCTTGCTTGACTTTTCTGTAGTAATCTTGCATATGGCTGACCACACTCCCCCTTTTAAAATGCCTTCTTGGACTTGAGACACCACACTTTCCTGGTTCTTTCTCTTGTAAATATTGGAGTGCTCCTGGGATCTTTGTTCTCCATCTATATTTTCTACCTAAGTGACCACGTCCATCAATGATGTTACATGCTACTTATAGGTCAGTGGCTGGCAAATATTTGTTCACAGACTTGACCTTTGCTTAAAACATATTCAGTAGCCTACTTAATAGCTTTACCTAGGTATTTGAAAGAAATTTAAAACTTAACCGTGTTATAATTGAAACCTTGATTTTCTTATTCCTCCAATCTGATTACACTTTGTTTCTCAAAGCTAGTATATTCTGTTAGTATCTACCAGTTTTCTCATATCAAAAATTCAGAATTGTCCTTGATTATTCCCTTCCCTTCTACCTCCCTCCAGCCTACATATATTCCATCAGCAGTCTTGTTCATGTAATAGCACAAAATGGAAAATAGAAAATCTACTCATCCATCCATTCAGCCATCTATCTAGCCAGCCAGCACATGTTTTTAGAACCTTGCTAAAATATAGACTGTCTGTTCTCCTTTCTAGTCATTCTCTATTGATTATTTTAAATGCAATATAATTAAAGTTTCTAAAAGACTAATATCAGTCAATAGGGTTTTCTACTGTTATCTTACTGTATACTATACTATCGAACATAATTTGGATATTGCCTACAATGCTTTTCAGTTCTTTGTTAATGGATCTTTCAAAGATTCTGGTACTCTGAATTTTCCAAGATAAAGTGTGGAAAATAAAGCATTCTGACTCTTATTGAAGACATTTGGGTAGGAGAGACTTTGTCCTTCTATTTTCTAATGAAACATTTAACAGAAAACAAGCATACTTTCTGGATACAGATAATATTTTCATAATATTTTGCTAACCAATTATATCCTTGTCTTTTGTTGCAGTATGTATATACTGGTAAAGGAATGTTGAAAGTCTTGCTTTCAACTGTTATAAGAGCATTCGTCACAATTTAGTAACATCATTTTTTTTTCCCACAAAAGAAGGAAGAATTGTCACATGGTCAATCCTAAAGAAAACTTTAGCTTTTGAAAAATATTCAAGACATATGGAAATTTATGTTTCTGTCATTAGTTCTGTATGTCTTCTTTTTCATAAACAACAGTCTCAATCTGTCTGTCTCAATCTCAACAGTCTCATCTTCCTTCATTTTCTCTCTGTTTTATCCTCCCCTCCCTCCTTCATCCCCTTCCCCTCCCTTCCTCCTTCCATTCCTCCTACCCTTTCTCCCTTTCTGTCATTCCTTATCTTTCTTTCATTTTCCATCTTTCTGCAATCCTCTCTAGTGTCTTGTCTGTCATTCTTGTTTTCCCTCACATTTCCCTAATTCTCTTTTTCTTTTTCATTGATCTACAATTATGGATACATGGTTTGGTTATATTCACCCTTAAAGTTAATTTTCCAGAGTTGATATACATGGGAGATTTTGCTTATACATGAAGGAAGATGAGGATGTTAGTGCCTGAGACTTTGGAGGAGAGAAAGGAGGTAGAAGGTGATAAACAGGGATCACCACAGATTATGGCCTCTCTTTTCCCAAGGGACTCTATTTCCAAAAAAGAGGGATAGTAAACATTAACTTTATTGGATTAAGTATACCCTGAGTCTTGAGGGACATATCGCACTATTTTGGGGCCACAAAATAATGTCTTAGCAGAGATGAACAATTGACAATTTTTCCAACTCTACAACAGATCCCTGGGCAGGTCTGGCAAAATGAAAGCTCAAGAAAGCCTCTGATAGGAGAGTTGACAGAGGATGCCATAGCAAAAGAAAGCAGAGTAGAAAAATATAAACAGACTAGGCTTAAGCACATGTGGCACAATCCAAACAACTGCTAGGAAACATTTTGAGGTTAAGATTTTTTGCATGCAGGAAATCAGGACCATTGAAATTCAAATATTAGACTTATACATGTCAATTGTGTCTAAAGGGTTATTCCATGAGAAATTATGGATGACCGTTACTTTAGACATTTCTTCATATCCTAAGTTTGCTTTAGTAAACATCTATTGATCTTATTATCAGGATCAGAATGGATTTTTTTTTTTTTTAGAGGTGGGGAGGAGCATAGGGAAAGAGAAAATCTTAGGCAGGCTCCACACCCAACACAGAGCCTGACATGGGGCTCCGTCTCACAACTGTGAGATCATGACCTGAGCTGAAATCAAGAGTCAGACGCTTAACTGACTGAGATACCCAGGGGCCCCATCAAACTTTTCTTTTTAAAGATAGTATTTGTAAATGACATACTTTCCTTTTCTAAGTGACTCCTTAGTTTTTCCTAAGAAGACAATTTCATTCCAACTACAAATAATATTATTCATTTTATTCTTTTTAGATCTTCATTGCATTAATGAGAGCTCCAAGATAAATGTCAATCAAATTTATGGTAGATATCCTTCACTTTAATGGAAATGTTGTCCATGTTTGTCCGTTAAATGTGAAGTTGACTTTTGACTTCCTGTATGAATTTTATCACTTCAAGAATATATATTTCTATTTATTTACTTCACCTCTTAAAAATTCAATAACAGGGGTGCCTGGGTGTCTCAGTCAGTTAAGCATCCAGCTCTTGGTTTTGGCTCAGCTTATGATCTCATGGTTCATGGGATTGAGCCTCGCATTGGGATTCGCTCTCTCCTCTCTCTCTCTCCGCCCCTTCCCTGCTCTCATGCATGTGTACTGTCTCTCTCTCAAAACAAATAAATAAACTTAAACAATATATAATGCAGTAACAACTTTCTAGATACCAGGCATTAGGCAGTGAAGGGCAGTGTTCTCTGATAGTTGTCAAAAGATAAGATGAATCTTATGATTGTCCCAGCTTACTTCCTTGAATGACTCTCCAAGCAGACTTGGCCCATGCAGTAAAATGTGAGATAGATGATTGGCAGAGGTGGTAAAGGGTCCATGGCTGAGGCTATTAAAAGACCACAGCAGGCCTTCTAAAGTCAAGGAGCAAATCAAACTAAAAGTCAGCAATTAAAGACAATGTGTCAAAACAGTATAGGTTGCAAAAGCTTTATGTTCTTCTGTAATAAAATATTTTATGTCAAATATGTGATTTCAGACTCTCTGAGTTGAGGAGATACAGCTGAAAGTCTGGGAGACCAGGGCAGTGAGAATTCTCAGGACAAACTACTTTAAGGGAAAATGATCAGAAAGAGATCCCAGAGACCAGCAAAGAGTCTCTCTTGATTATTTAGCACAGCACAGCACTGATCAGTGCATGAGTGTGAAGAAACTCTCCAAGGCCAGGGAAAGAACCATAAAAAAGGATTAAAGGCAATAATGCTTGATGCTTGCACAGACCATCAAGAACCATTACCACCAGCTAGACTGGAAAGCCTTATTACTAATGGGGATTGCCTAGAGTATGTAGACCACTCTTGCCTCAGTAGTAGAAATAATTAGTCCTAGAATGAACCCTTCCCTGGTTATGCCTAACAAACCTTAAAAGCAAGGTCCAAGAGGATCAATGTGATTTTAAGTAACATTTTAAGTTTCAGAACAAAGTTCAAGAAAATTTTTAGGAATATAAAATATCCAGAACCTAGAAAGATGGGTACAAGTACACAAATGTAAGACTTCTTAATGAGGAGAATAAACATATCAAAAGGAACCCTGAACTGACACAGATGTTAGAATTAGCAGAAAAGAACACTAAACATTGTTATAACTTACTCCATATGTTACCAGATTTTAGCTGAAGATACCGTAAATTTCAAAAAGATACAAATCAAATATCTAGACATGGAAAATTCAATGTGTAAGGCAAAAAACTTACTGGGTGGGATTAACATTTGATTAGACATTTTGGAAGAAAAGGTTAGTGAACTTGAAGTCATGGCAATAGAAAGGATTTATAAGGGAGCACACAGATTAAAAAAAAAAAGAATACAACTGTAGCAACCACAACAAATACATCAACAGAGCATCAGTGATCTACATACAACTTCAGGTAGCTTAACATGCATGTGGTCATTCTCTGTAGGAGAGAGGGAGGTAGATAAAACATTTGCATACATAATGAGCATTTTTTTTTAATTTGAGGAAAACTATAATCTTGCAGATCCAAAAGCTCAACAAACTCCAAGGGCAAGAAGCATGAAGACAACCACACCAAGATACATAATAATGAAGTACTCAAATCCAGTGATAAAGACAAAATCTTAGAAGTCATCAGAGAAGGAAGAAAGTCTTTTACTTATAGAAGAACATAAAGCTTTTGCTACCTATAAAGTTTTTGGCATGTGATATTTTATTATTGACTTATAGGGTTTTTTAATGTTTATTCATTTATTTTGAGGGAGAGAGAGAGAGAGCACAAGTAGGGGAGGGGCAGAGAGAGAGGGAGAAAGAGAATCCTAAGCAGGCCCCATGCTGTCATCTCAGAGCCTGATGCAGAGCTCCATCTCATGAACCGTGAGATCATG
Source organism: Panthera tigris (assembly GCF_018350195.1). NCBI lineage: Eukaryota > Metazoa > Chordata > Mammalia > Carnivora > Felidae > Panthera > Panthera tigris. Next base: position 136,675,302 of record NC_056667.1, on the reverse strand, counting down.
ACCTGAGCCAAAATCAAGAGTCAGATGCTCAACCTACTGAGTCACCCAGACACCCAATTGTTGACTTATAGTTTGATTTGTTCTTTGACTTTAAAAGACCTAGTCTCTTAATATCCTCAGCCATGGACACTTCATCACCTCTGCCAATCATCTGATTTACAATTTATTACATGGACTAAGTCTATAATAAATAGATACCTTCAATAATCTCATTAATTCCTATTGCATGTTTGTTAACATGATGGATGACTGGTTAGTGTGTCTTCATAAAGATTGCCTAGTTAATCCATTGGTCTCTGGATCATAGAGAGTCATGTAGACATTTATATAGTTGGTTATCCTTAAGCCTCTTATTAGCCAGAAAATATAAACTTTGCCAAATCACAAAAGTGATGAAAGTATAAAACCATTTCCTAATATAGTAGCTCAGTAGATAGCTATTGAATAAAAAAGTGATAAAAGAACCTAACAGCAAAATTACTTTAAATTAAAAAAGTAGAACCTCCAGCTTTCTCAGTGTGATAATATTCACTGCCATAAGCTCTTGTCAACAGATACTTTGTAATGATTGAACACATCAAAAAGGGATATGGTATTTAAGATTTCTGAAGCTGATAAGTTTATTTTTTAGCCTATCTTTAGAACACTGGCCTTTTCACTAGAGAAACTCCAACAGATTTATTTTTTGTGACTTAAACTCTGTGTATGCTATTGGAACATTATTAATTTTTAAAAGCAAGAAGTCAGTCACTGTAAAAGAACTAATTTATAGATTAATCAGAGGTAGCTTTTTGCAGTTCTTATGTATTATTATTTAAAAATAAAAGCAAAGCACAAATCCTTTTCACCTAAACAGGTTATTTGAGGGATGTTCAAGCAAAAATGGCATCTGAATTAGTTTCTCTTTCCTCCTAGATTTCGGTGGGAAAACAACAATGGCAACAGCAACATTGTACGAAGCCCTGTGGTTTGCTGACCTATATGGCTTTATGCCTCACTTTTTCTCTTGAATCTCAAACATTTATAATTATACCCAAATGCTCAGGTTTTATTCTTCCTGGTGAATCTTGATTCTTTCTTCAAGAATCAAAGATAGACCCTCAGTGAAGATTGTCCTTTTTACTGAAGCAGAGTTAACAGACACCTCTTGTGTATTCCATAGCACTGTGTATATATGTTGCATGCTTCCATTAAGGTTCCTGTCAAATGGAATGATCACATTTGTTAACATACCGTTTTCTGGCTTAGATTATGAAGTATTTGAGGGGAAGGCCATATCTGAGTCTACCACAGTAACTATCATAGTCTCTGGCATAAGAATAAATACTTTGTTTAAAAAAAAAATTTTTTTTTTACATTTATTTATTTTTGAGAGACAGTGAGACAGAGCACAAGTGGGGAAGGAGCAGAGGGAAAGGGAGATACAGAATCCAAAGCAGGCTCCAGGCTCTGAGCTGTCAGCACACAGCCTGACACGGGGCTCAAACTCACAAACTGTGAGATCATGACCTGAGCCAAAGTCGGAGGCTTAACCGACTGAGCCACCCTGGTGCCCCAAGAATAAATACTTTGTAAACGCTGTTGGAAAAGCCATTTTTCAAAAAGTTTACTTATTTATTTTGAGAGAGAGAGAGAGAGAGAGAGAGAGCGAGAGAGCGAGCGAGCCAGGGAGGGGCAGAGAGAGAAGGAGAGAGAATCCCAAGCAGGCTCCATGCTGTCAGCACAGAACCCAGTGTAAGTCTTGAACTCATGAAACATGAGGTCATGACCTGAGCCAAAACCAGGAATTGGACACTGGACCAACTGAGCCACCCAGGCACTCCTGAATAGTCATTTTTAAAGAAATCTGACAACATTTACCTTCATGTAGTTTTTAAATAAGCTATGTCTATTATTCTGTTCACTCCTCACTCCATTGCTAGTATTCTTTTCATTTTTCCGGTGAGGGTGTAGGCAGCCTCTCTTTTCTTTCTAGAAATGTTTTATGAATAGAAGACAGGAAGTTGATATTTACTAGTATTTTCTACACTGAGTGAAATGATCCCAATATCTTTAAACTTTTATATATATTTTTTTCACAAATGAAGTCATATTTTTGATAAATATTAATTTAGATAATATTCAAAAATATATATTATAATGTAGCTTAAAATGCTTCAAAGTCATAGAATACTATGCAGAGATGAAATGATAAATATTTCACATCCAAGAATCATCATTTCATCATTTCATAATTTTAAGAAATGAATTCTACCAGGTAAACTTTCATGACCATGATGTCATCTTTGGCTTCTAAATGCCATTTTAAAAGGTTTGCTGCTGCCCCCCCCAAAAAAAAAATTCAACAGAATAGTCAGCATTGTCAGAAGGTTATAGGAATCAAACAAGGATGCATTATCAAACCTTGGTTCTCTGAATAAAGACAGAGTTGAAGATGACACTGTATCCATAATAGATTTTAATATATCCTTGGAGAAGTAGGAATGGGTCTGTGGGAAAGTCGAAGGACTTGGAGTCAGGAAAACTTACACTCTGGGTATCATTTCAACCATGCATTGAGGCTAAACAAGGCACTAATAACATGAATATCTAGGAACCAAAAGGATAGTTATTTTTAAATCGCGTTTCCAGATTTTATTAGACATTTATTTTTTAGATTATCCAATATACATTTTCTGTGCTAAAATAGACCGTTGTTTTGCAACTACCTTATTCTGGATGAGTCTTCAACTATAGTCTTTCAAGTGTGTTAAATTATAATTATAGTGAGTATGATCTGGCCCATTCATTCTTGCATGTAATTTGGTCACATACTCTGCAAGCATGAAATGATTGAGTGTATGGAATATCAACAAGCTTTATTATGAGAGAGAAACCCTCTGTTGGATTTATTAAAGCTTTGGTATGGAAGTCCAATATGGTTTATTTATTCATATGATCAGCTATTTCAATTTAACCACTAACTTTTGGAGAGTCATGTGTATATTTATTTATATGTCATAGTCATCACCTGCCTAGAACAATTGCCAATTTGTGGATCCTATTTATATTTCTTTCACAAATGGTATTCTTTTGTAGATTGACTTTTGGACTTAAGCCTTCACACAGTTGCAGTGCAAAGGGCTTATTTCTGTTTTATAATGCCAGAAGGTTGTTAGGAAGATCTAGGGAGATGAGGTATATCTCTGAAAATGCTTTGTAATTTTCTAGAAACTATCCAATTACAAGGTATTAATTTTATTTGTTAGAATACCTAGTGTGTGCTGGGCACTGATAAACCTTGTAATCAGCGTGATTTAAATTGATACTAGAAAATCCCAAATGACATTATAGGTTTATTATTTTAACCACCCAAGCATGATCGCACACTTTAGAAATAGAAAAGCTCTTTTCATTCACTGATGGAGATTCATTAATTTAGTCAAGGAAAAACAATTTTAATCCAACATATTTTATCATTTGATATTATCTAATTGTGGAATTAGCCTCTCTTTGGTCTTTAGTCACAGTGCATTGTCTGTTGTTCTTTAATCTAGCTCCATTGTGATTGTGGAAATAAGTAATAATAGTAAAAAATTTTATTGGTAAGTAGACTATAAGTCATCTTACTATCAATTGTGAATGCTCACAGTTTATGTTTATGGCCTAGCTCCATGCTAATACACCGATACTCAGGCAAATATATTTCTTGTTAGTCCTTCCTATGGCAAGCCAACGTGTTTATTTAGTACACTGGATATTTACGTGGTAGTATAAATATGTTACATGTTGGAGAGTCTTGACTGAGTACTTTGTAACCAACAGATAGAACACCAGCTATGGTTCTACCTGCCTGATTCTCAGAATAGATTTATTCCCTGATTCCAGTTGACAAAACCAGCCTCCAAGTATTCACCACAATTTTTTAAAATCCCGGTATAGTTGAATACAGTGTTATATTAGTTTCAGGTGTGCACTGTAGTGATTCGACAGTTCCATATATTACTAAGCACAGTTTTTATACCTATAAACACATTTGTCACAATTGAAAACATTAAGAAGTGTTAACACGAGTTCTCTCTCACTTTTACTCTCGCTTTCATTTTTCACAGACCAGTCAGGAACTTTTCAGTGTTTTCAAACAACCAAATAACCCCTTTCCAGTGCAGTCTTTGCCTACAGAGAACAACTGTGAAGATCAAGAGGAAAGGGATTTTTTATATAAGAACTTTTGTTCCTAGGAGTCTGTGAAATTAAAAAGAAATGTTTTTTTCATATGAATTTTTCTAGGCATGAATTTCAGGGGCAGGTCCTAACTGAAGCAAGTCCTACTAGAGGCTCATGTTTTGTAGCTCATGTACTATCATTTAGGTTCAGGTAATGCTCAGGATCACTACTTGGCTGAATTGACCCACTACAGAGCAGGATAATGCTGACTGTTCTCCTGTGGGCCTGTGTCTTCTTCCTCTGTGGGTTCTGGCATGGGTGGTCATTTGATAGTCTTGGCTCACTTCATAGCAGACTCTTTGGTGAGATCCTCAAGCCAGAATTGGAGTTCTCTCTATACTATGTAGGAGCTGAGGGCCGCTGAGAAGAACTAAACCTCAGGAGCATCTTCTTGACCATTCTGGGCTACCCAGGACACCATGATGTACGTGTGCTCAGGTGGTTGCAGGGTAGCCTGCAGATGGCCTGCTCCTGGGTTCAAAGGGAGACCAGGATGGAGTAAGGGTCTCCACTGCTCTTGGTGTGGACCCGCCTTATCTAACTCATCTCTTTTCCTCCAGACTAAAGCCTGGAAAGAGGACTATGTAACACGAGAGCTCAGTCATTTGGAGCTTCTTTGCAAACTCTTGGTTTCCTTTTCTGGGACTGTGGAGAGTGTAACTTTTATTTTTCTCCTTCAGCATCATGCCTTCCTGCTTCCTGACTCATCAGATCTTGATGATAGAAAGAAATAACTTCTGTTATTTCAGGTGAACTCTGCGAACTAATTTATGCAAGCTGAGTGGTTGGGGAGCTTGCAGCAGGAATGAAAGAGTAGAGACATCAAAAAGACACTCACCCAAGACAGCCGGTAGAGCCTGAAGGTTGATTTTTTAGATACAGCCAGGGCAAGGGCCTTGTATTCAGAAAAGCCAAAGATAAAGTTAAAAAAAAGCATATTGATTTGTTAGGGTATTGTCTTTCCCCCTGCTAGACTGTTGTTGGGTATGTTGTAAAGTGATAAAGACTGCTCCAGTAGACACCTTGGAGTGGCTGCTCACAAAAGATTCTGAGAACATATTTATTTAGTGAATGAAACAATAATACATAACATATATTAAGATATTAACACAATTATTAATTCTTAGGTTTATTATATTAAGAGAACAGAAACTGAATCATTCCATTTTCTTTTTTTTTTAATTTCTTTAATTTTTTTTTAACGTTTATTTATTTTTGAGACAGAGAGAGACAGAGCATGAACGAGGGAGGGTCAGAGAGAGAGGGAGTCACAGAATCTGAAACAGGCTCCAGGCTCTGAGCGGTCAGCAGAGAGTCCAACGCGGGGCTCGAACTCACGGACCGCGAGATCGTGACCTGAGCCGAAGTCGGCCGCTTAACCGACTGAGCCACCCAGGCACCTCTGAATCATTCCATTTTCTTAGAAGACATTGATATCTTATTTATACTTTATACTTAGAAAAATAATTGCAGTTATTCTTTGATGCTAGCAAAAATATATATTCGTTTTGGGTAAAGTCTTATCTAATCATTCAACTTTATTAATTATATTAATTATTCCTTTTTCCCTCTTTCCTATTAGTATTTATCTGTTTCTGATTGTTGGGTGAAGTGAAGGTTGAGCTACAATAGACTTTCATTATTATTGTATTTTTTAACTGCTTTACATCTCTGCCCTTCATTTTCTTCCTATCCTTCTCATCCTTCCCCTTTTTTTCCTTCATTTTCCTTCTCTTTTCCTTTTTATTTCCTGTCTCTTCTTTACTATCCTTTTTGTTTTTCTTCTCATTCTACTTTTTCCTTTTATCATTATTATTTAATATGATTTCACAGTCTGTTCTGTGATACCTGATGTATAACACTTGGGTAATGGTTTTCCTTGATGTTGGTTATAAACTTTATGAATAAAACAACCATATTTATATATTTGTTTTCATTTTCTAATTGATTATAATTTTACATGGTAAAGCTTAATTTTTTTTCATTGCATGTGAATTAGATTTCTGGTTTTTAAATTTTTTTAAATCTTTATTTATTTTTGAGAGAGAGAGAGACAGAGCGAGAGGGAGACACAGAATCTGAAGCAGGCTACAGACTCTCCTAGCTGTCAGCAGAGAGCCTGACACAGGGCTCGAACTCAGGAACCCTGAGAACATGACCTGAGCCGAAGTCGGATGCTCAACCGACTGAACCACCCAGGCGCTCCTAAATATCTGCTTTTTAAAATAATCTGAAGGGTGCCTGGCTGGCTCTGTCAGTAGAGGCATGCGTATTTTGTATGTTTTCTTGCCTTACGATGTCATGCTTCTTATATTTCCTTGTTATTTTCTTTTATTCCTTACTTTCCATCCCTATACTGACCATGCATTCTTTCATTTTTCTTTTTCTGTGTTTTTGCAAAAGCTATTGAGTATTTTTATTCTTTTTTTTTTAAGTGTATTTATTTTTGAGTGACAAAGAGTGTGAGTCAGGGAGGGGCAGGGAGAGAGAGAGAGAGAGAGAGAGAGAGAGAGAGAGAGAGAGAGAGAGAATTCTGTCGGCGCAGAGCCTGATGAAGGGCTTGATCTCATGAACCATGAGTTCATGACCTGAGCCAAAATCAAGAGACGGACACTTAACTGACTGAGCACACAGGCGCCTTTATGAGTATTTTTATTCTAATTGCAGTTAAATTTATATTTTCAAAGAACACATTTAAAACAGTTATTCCTTTTATATATATAATTCAATATGACACAATGGTCATTTATTTTGTAAAATGACCCTCAGTTGAGATTTTTTGTATGTTTTTCTTATATTCAGATGGGGGTTATAAGTTTCTGGGAAGAAAGACCATTAATTATCTTTAAAGAGATTTAAACAATGATAAGAATCTGATATATTTACCCAGGAAGGTACTATTTCTGTTGTTTTTCATCAATTTGTGTACATCCATGTTTTTATTTGTGTTCCTTTCTTTGTGCCTGAAAGAATTCCTTTATCTTCTCTTGTAGTGCAAGACTGCTGGTGATGAATTCTTTCAGCTTTTGTGTATCTTGTGTGTCTGAAGAGTTTTTGTTTTACCTTTTTTGGAAAGATATTTTCTCAGGGTATAGAATTCACCCAGATTCTTTTTATTTCTGAACTTAAAGATGTTGCACTATATCTTCTTGTTTGCATTGTTTCTGGTAAAAAAAAAAAACAAAAAACTGCTGTCTCCCTTATTGTTCTCCCGTGTAATGTCTTTTTATTCCAGCTGCTTTTAAGATGTTCTTTTTGTCACTGTTTTTGAGCAATTTTATTATGACGTACTGAGATATTGGTTATCTTCATATTTCTTATTCATGGATTTTTTGAGCTTCTTGGAGCTGTGGGCTTACAATTTTTATTCAATTTGGAAGTTTGGGGCACTATTTCTACAAACATTTATTCTGTCCTTCTTCTTGTCCCTTGTCTTTGAAGACTCTGATTATACATTTATTAAACTATTTAAAGTTGTCCTGTAGCTCACTGATGGTTGGATAAATACAAAAAAAATCTCTTTTCTTTTGGTGTTTCATTTTGGATAGTTTTTATTTCTGTCTTTAAGTTCACTAATCTTTACTTCTGCAAAATCTAATCTGTTGTTAATCCCACCCAGTATATTTTTGATCTCACATATTTTAGTTTTCATCTCTAGAAGTTCATCTATGGGGTATGTATGTGTGTGTACATGTCTGTGTGTATTCTAGGCCTTTACATTCTGAACAAATTGAATGTAGTTATAATAATTTTTTCATTATCTTTGCTAAATCTAAGATCCGTGTCAATTTTGGATTGTTCTTGATTTATTTTTCTCTTTAATATGGATTATATTTCTCTGCTTGTTTGCATGCCAAATTTTTTTGTCTGGGTGGTAGACATTGTGAATTTCACTTTGTTGAGTGTCTTATATTTTTGTATTCCTGTAAATATTCTTGAGCTCTGTTTTTAGATACAATTAAGTTACTTCAAAAGATTTTTATCCTTTCTAATCTTGATTTTTAACATTATTTAGGTGGCCCCAGAGTAGAATTATTCTAGAGCTAATCCCCATGATTGAGATAAGATCCTTCCAAGTATGTGATTGGGTATTCTGTGAATCATGAACTTTTCCAGATTGACTGGTAAAAGACTCAGTTCCTGGATGGATTATATTCCCTCCAATTATTTCAGGTGGTTTCTCCGTTGGTAGTAGAATTTATACTTCTATAATATGAAAGTTAATTTTATAAGAAAAATGCTTTTTCCATTCTCTCTGGTTTGTTGATTTTTTAGAGGCCCTTATTGCTGTGGTTGGTGTTTTTGTTTACTCATCTTTGAAAGGCAAGAGATTTATTCAAGCCAAATATTCCTGCAAATCTGGGTGGGTGCAATCTCTTTGGATCTTCCTACTCGCCTCCTGGATGATATTTAGAAAAAAACAAAACAACAAAAAAAACCTCTCCCATTTAGATGTTAAACTGGAAGTCTTTTTGTTATAAATTCATATTATCATTAAAAAATCCAGAAAGTTTGGGCCTGGATGAGAGGAGACAAAGGCTCAGTAGGGGGAACTTTATTCCTTCATAGTTTAATTTTTGTGTTTGGAGATATGTGTTCTCTTAGAGATCATGTTTCTTTTTTCTTTTTTTAAATTTTTTTTAATGTTTATTTATTTTTGAGACAGAGAGAGACAGAGCATGAATAGGGGAGGGTCAGAGAGAGGGAGACACAGAATCTGAAACAGGCTCCAGGCTCTGAGCACAGAGCCCAACGCAGGGCTCGAACTCACAGACCGTGAGATCAAGACCTGAGTCGAAGTAGGCCGCTTAACCGACTGAGCCACCCAGGCACCCCTTAGAGGTCATGTTTCTAAATCCAGTCATCCCGCTCTTGCCTCCAGTCAGCTCACATGAACAGCTCCTTTGATGCTGTGGTGCAGTACATCACGATGACCCCAGCCACACCAGGGGACGACCCTAGCTTCTGCCAGTTTTCTGCTTAGTACACTTATATTTACAGTTGTTCTGATGAACATATCTTTATTCTTCTTCGTGTTGGTTCTTAGAAACATTATCACTTGCCAAGAGTTGCAGGCATGTTTAAGGAATCTTTCAGATTAATTGCTTTTTAGAAATGTTGAGCCCTTTTTACTCACACTGTTTTGACTTCTCTATTTACTTACTATTTTATTACTATTTAAAATTTTTTTTAATGTTTTATTTATTTTTGAGAGGGAGATGGAGCATGAGTGGGGGAGGGACAGAGAGAGAGGGAGGCTCGGAATCCAAAGCAGGCTCCAGGGTCTGAGATGTCAGCACAGAACCCGATGCAGGGCTTGAACCCACGAGCTGTGAGATCATGACCTGAGCTGAAGTCGGACGCTTAACTGAGCCACCCAGGTGCCCCTTATTACTATTTTTTATTAAGGTATAATTAGCATATATCCTTTTATTAATTTCAGGTGTACAGCATAATGATTTGACAATTCCCTACATTGCTCAGCGCTCACGATGATAAACGTAGTCATCATCTGTCACCAAACAATGTTTTTGCAATATTACTGACTCTGTTCCCTACACTATACTTTTCATGTCTATGATTTATTTATTTTGTAACTCTAGGTTTGTACCTCTTAATCCCCTTTATCTGTTTCTTCCATTTCTCCACCCAACTCCCCTCTAGCAACCACCTGTTTGTTCTCTGTATTTAAAAGTCTGTTTTTTGTCTCTTTTTTTTTGTTGGTCGTTTGTTTCCTAAATTCCATGTATGAGTGAAATTATATGATATTTGTCTTTCTCAGTCTGACTTATATCACTTAGTATTTTACCTTCTGATATACAAGAACATACAATGGGGAATACAGTCTCTTCAACAAATGTTGAAAGGAAAACTGGACAGCTACTTGCAAAAGAATGAAACTGGACTACTTTGTTACCCTATATAAAAAGTAAACTCAAAATGGATTAAAGACCTACATGTGAGACCTGAAACCATAATACTCCTAAAAGAAAACATTGGCAGTAATTTCTTTGACATTGGGCTATAGAAACATTTTTCTAGATATGTTTCCCCAGGCAAGGGAAACAAAAGCAAAAGCAAACTAGTGGGACCACACCAAAATAAAAAGCTCTATCACAGCAACGGAAACCATCAATAAAATGAAAAGGCATCTTACTGAATGGGAAAATATATTTGCATACGATATATCTGATAAGGGTTAAGGTCCAAAATATATAAAGAACTTATACAATGCAACACGTATAAAACAAATAATCTGATTTAAAAATGGGCGGAAGACCTGAATAGGCATATTCCCAAAGAAGACATAGATGGCCAACAAACACATGAAAAGATACTCAATATAATTACTCCCCCTATCATTTTAGGGGGACCTACCATAGTAGAGACCTATTCCATCAGTATGTACTCTCTTAAGTACACTTTTGTTTTCCTCATTATTTAGATTTGCCTTTATTAGTGGGATAAATTTGTGTGTGAGTTTGTGTGTATGTGTGTTGCTACTATTTGGAATAATTTATTGCTCCTTTAGTCATTTTCTCTAGGATTTTTAGTTCTATGAAACTTTCTATGTTGTCCTTTATATATTAGGGTTATTAACCTCTTCATATTTTTTAATAAATATATTCCCCAGCTTTTTCTCCTATATAAATTCTCTCTTTCCTTCTACCCATCCTTTCTTCCCTCTCTTTCTGTAATATGTAATATAAATATGTAATACAAATAATGTAAGTAAATGTACATAAATATATAAATATCTAGGGTTTAACATGTTTAAGTTAACCAAATTAATCAATGTGTTCCTCCAAATTCTTTTCTTTATTTCACTTAGAAAATTATTTCTCATGGAGCATTCAAATAAATGAAGGCAACTCAATCTATTTGTTTCCTCTCTGGCGTAGCTGAATATTTCTTCTCTTTAAAGTTTATTTTTAAATATTTATTTTTGAGATAGAGTGAGAGAGGGAGAGAGGGAGGGAGGGACCAGGGGCAGAGAGAGAGGAGAGAGAGAGAATTCTAAGCAGGCTCTGTGCTAAGAGCGCAGAGCCTGATGAGGTGCTCGAACTCATGAACCCATGAGATCCTTACCTGAGCAAAAATCAAGAGTCGGAGGTTTAACTGACTGAGCCACTCAAGTGCTCCTTAGCTGAATATTTCTTAATTGAATGAACGTAAAATTATAGCTTCATTCCCACCTATCCACCCACCTTCCACTGCTTGCACTACTTCCAGGTCTTACTTTGTTAACATTATTAACATATTACATCTCAGGATACAGTGTTAGCTCTTTTTAATGCCCACCATCACACCATTTGGTAATTACATTCAACTCTATTTCTGGTGTCTCTAGAGATGGAGAAGAATTAGTCAGTAGGCTTGATTGACCAGAGAGAATGAAATATAATGGTACCCAAATTGAGGTATTGTGGCTGTATGAAACATGATGTCAAAACTTTGTGGTAAAAACCAGCCATTTATTATATCTGTAGATTCTGTGGGTCAGAAATAGGCACAGGGCACATTGGAGAATTCATTTCTTTGTTCTGCCATGTCAGAGTTTTAGTTGGACTCAAAGTCTGGGGACTGGAGTTATCTGAAGGCTGCTCACACACAGGGCTGTTTGTTGATCCTAGCTGTCATTTGAGTCTTAAGCCGCAGCTGATGGCTGGAACATCTGTCTGTCACTTTTTCATGTAGCCTAGGATTCCACTTACCATAATAGCAGGATTCCAATGATAAGTGTCCTGAAAGAAAGAAAGCCAGGCAGAAAATGCATTGCCTTCATGACCTAGTCTTGGGAGTCACATTGTATTATTTCTGCCACATTCTATTTGTTAGTCATTAACTTTGGTCCATCTTCAAAGAGAAATGTTATGTCATCTTGTAAGAAGAGCATGCAAGATGGACTATATTGGTGTAGTCATCTTTGGAAAACAGAACCTGCCTCTCTTTGAGATTTAGATATAATGCCCTCCTCAAGGTTTATAAACTTTAAGTTGCATGTTATCTCCCAACCACATCTATTTCCAGTTTCTTTCCCTGCTAAACTTTCATTCTTTCTTGCTTTTCACTTCCAGTAGCTGCTCTTTTCTCCATGCCAATTAAGATGTGAAATGTTGACACTTTCCTTAACTTTCCGAAAAGAACATTTATACAAGATATTTATATATGTAGTAGATTTTACTGAATGTTTAGTGAATATATGCAATGGAGTACCGAGATGGTAGGGGTGAAGGAAATAACATCTTAGCCACTAGGGAGAAAATACTTTAAAATTTGAATAGAAACAACCATGATATGAAAGACCGCTTTGGGTGTCCTAGTCACCAAAAACTTCTGACTTATCTACATTTCTTTACTGGGCATTCCTTTTCTGACCTGTGACATGATTTTCCTCTGCTCTGTCTCATTTATTGTTCTCTTTTTCTGCTTTTTCACATTCCTATTTTCTATTTGTGTCACATCCAGAAATGTTTAGGTGTGTATCATTATTTCACCGCCAGCTTTCAGTTTATGCCGTGGTGGCCTCCTCTGTTATACCAAAGCAAGGAGAACCAAATGTTGGCACCTGAGCTGAAGATGAATTATGGCAATCATTTAAAGGCAGAAACTACACTTATTAATAATTTTAAGAGCAAATTTGCCTTACCCATAAAACTATCAAATAAGTAAGGAAACAAGTAAGCACATAGTTTTCTTCAAGCATATTGATAATACTTTTTTTTAGCATTGAAAATATCCTTTATAGTGGAGAGGTTAGATTTGTGATAGTTTGAGGGGAAAGTTGATCTTGCCTTTCTCTTTTTTTCTTCCCCCTAGGTCCTGCCAATTTCTCCATACAAGTATGTTAACCCAAGTTGAACCCTTAAGATTTGGCAGAGTTTCACATTTTCACATGAAGTGCAAATTAATTGTTTTATGTGTAAATGGGATTTATAATAGGGCTGCCTGAATGTTTGAAACAGCTATTCTCAAAGTGATGAATTTTAAAGGAAATATTTCTTTAGCACCTAAAAGCAATCCGTTATAGCACAATAAGGCAAAACATTATTGGTTCCTTTTCATAGTTCCAGTTTTCCATGACTTGAATGTAGGAAAACATTTTGCATTTTGGGTCTTCCTAGAAATTAAAAGTTGAAATGTACCTGAAAGGTCTGAGTTGGGAAGATGATATTTAAGTTAATACACAAGAGATCATTAATACACAAGAGATTTTCTTTTAGTTGGGAAATTCATCAACTAGTTTTAAAGACAACTACTTGGTTGTAAAGTCCACCCTTGTTAGAGTGGGGCATAATAAGCAATTGATGTGTTTATTTCTTCATGCTGGGAAGACCCTGTTTGAAACAATGGTGGACATTCCAAGACTACTTGTAATGTTTGTAAATGATACATCGTGTGTTATACATTGTGAGAACTATGAGTTTTAAGAAAGGGGAACAGTGAAAAATAATGGGTTAGGTTAAGGTTCATAGAACAGATAGTAGAATCTTAATGGTAGAATTTGAGTGAACTCTTTCTGGCTAATCATAATGTATGATAAGGATTTCTGGTCATTTGGGAGCAGTGGCAGATTTACTGTTAAGTTAATGAAGCTGAAGTTTTAGGGCCTCCACTTTTCTTGGCCCTTGGAGTACAGAAATTTGTAGAATACGGGTGTTGGAGGGGTGATTTAGGAAGCAAGGTTGCAAACCAAAGACATATGCATAGGCATTGCTGGTAATTTACCTAGAGAGATTGCAAAAGACTCTATTTACTTTGATTTCTTTTTTTTTTCATTCAAAGTAAATATTCATTTCTGTACCCATTTTTATATTTGTAATTTTATACTCTATTTTTTCAAAAGGCCTCCCAATTTGTATAAATGAGACCCCACAAAACCTGTATCCACCTCTGTTTGGGAAACAATGATGGAAACTGCAAGTGAGTGGTTAATTGAGGGTAGTTCCCTTTGATTGCAAAAAGGCTACTGATAGCTACTGATATTATCAGAGCTAAGAACAAAACTCAGATCTCTTCATTTCTAGTTCTGTGCACTTGCCTTTACACAGCAAGGTCTTGTATCCTTCCACTTTCAAGGGCTCTTCATTTGGTTTATCAAAGTTACCCAGTTCTGATCTAATAGAATGTGACAACAAATAATGTCATTGATAAAGTGAAACACTAAAATCTTCTATATGAAATGGATCTGGCAGCATCTACCTTTCCTCTGTAGATATTATAGTTTTTTAATTACCACCACAGCTGAAATGCCTAGTGTTTAGAAATTGGAATGAGTTCATGTAAGCACTTACATTATCAGGAAATATAAATAGCTCATTTATTCATGGTAACATTACTGTGTTCCTAATATAGTTTTTATTGATGGACACTTGAACTGTATCAATCCACTTAAAATTCAGAATGGTTCTTTTGTGCATGCCTTTATGGCAAGAGCAGTATAATTTAATTTAATATAATCTTTTAAAAACAATGATGTTTGTTTCATAAATGAATATTTTATATGTTGTGTTTAATTAAAATAAAACTATGCCACTGATCTAGAAAACACAAAACAGACTTGAGTTCATATTTATGAAGTGTAGCAATATTGGCAAGGCACAACTTATCTTGTTTATGAGACATGCTTGCTATTACTTGTACAGATTGCAGTCATTTTATTGCTGAGCTTTACATGGTTTACAACCCAACAAATGCAATGAAACTGTCATGAGGAAAATAAGCCTATAAAATTTTTTAAAAAAAGAAGGTGGCACTCACAGATCAAAATGTAGTTTTTTGTTGGAGCATTGGTAGGTTTTGAACTGTTACATCCTTTTAGGCAGCAGGTTTTCTGTATATATCTGTAAATGAAAGGGAAAAGGCTGAGATTAGACACTAAGGTTATTTTTAGCACCTCTGCTTTGAGTATGCAGTTCCTCTGAGACCTTGCTTTTGCTTTTACTCTATTGATATGTTCCAGAAATCCAGGTAAACATAAACGTGTTTTTGACACAGGAACCGTTTGGAAACCAGGAAATGGTGTTTATATGTGAAAAAAAGGGAAGATATGTGGATGAAAAGGTCCCTATCTCTTTATTTCAAAGTGTTCAAACTGAATATTGAATTTGATTCATATTTTTGTAAAGTTGTCTCTGTGGAATTAGAGCTTCCAAGAAAGTCTAGGCTTCAGGCTGAGGTGGTCAGGGGGGTTTGGCTGTCTCTATGGCTTTGAATATAATTTATCTTCCAGGACATTAAGTTGGAATTTTAATTTGCTTTTAGGTTACCTTCCCTTTTATCTGAAAAAAAAATCACTTAATTTCTTGGCCATTCATTAAATATTAGTGACTTTAAGTCTTGTATTTCTGACATATATTCATGTATATCCGTTCGAGATTTAGAAAAAATGACGTGAAAAAACAATCTTAGATTTTTTTTATGTTTATTTGAGAGAGAGGACATGTGTACAACTGGAGGAGGAACAGAGAGAGAGAGAGAGAGAGAGAGAGAGAGAGAGAGAGAGAATCCTAAGCAGGCTCTGTGCTCTCAGCGCAGAGGCCGATGTAGGGCTCAAACCTGTGACCTGTGAGATCGTGACCTGAGCCAAAATCAAGATTCAGACCTTAACTTACTGGGCCACCTGGGGGCCCCCTGAAAAAACAACCTTAAATGAACTTTAGAATTGTTTACAGAAACAGCTCAGAGGAAGAAAAAATGTTTCTTTATATAGTGCATCTATTTGTTGCATATCCTTCCCTAACTATGTCTAGTGTATCATAACTGCAACAATTACTTCATTTCCTGCTGCAAAAATAATAGTTTTACTCTTATAACTGTCTGATGAGCTCGACCCTTGATGGTATCCAAGAAGTAGAAAAACAAAAGTGTATAAAAGATATTCAGGAAAGAGAAAGGAAAATTTTCAAAAAATAGGAATACAAGCCCTTTACTGTGTAGAATGAATCTTTGTCAGAGTGGTTAGCGATGATGAACATGCTACTTGTTGGGTCTGCACAGTGTCCTGCTTGTCTTCCCATATCTGATTCTTACCCATATTGCAAGGGGCAGCTCACTTCCTATCTGTTCTTATATGCAGACACGTTTCATGGGCTTTTGTCTCCTACAGTCCCTTTTCTGGAATTATGGATAGACCCCACCTCCAGATCCAGGTCCACTGCAGTTTGTCTCGTTTGTCTGGCTGTTCATTGCTCAGCCAGCCCATACAGTGTGCTTCCTCTGTGCAACAGTCATAGCAGAAGGGAGCTTGCACTGTGGTCTTGCTGCCATGAGAGGGTGTGCCTGCTGGACCTGAGTGTCTATGAGGTACTACCCACTCACTTTAGTGAGCCCTTGCTCCAGTTCTCTGCTAGATTAATGCCCTGTCTCAGTGTCACTCTGCTCAACTCTGGGACTCTACCATACTACCTTGTTCATGCCAGCCTCATTTTTCTGGGAAAACTGACTCTCTTACTACTGTTCCACATTCATACCTGTTCTACTTTCCCAGGCCATTCAGTTCCTGCTACCAGCTGGTGTCCTGTCATTAGTGGGTGGTTTTTCCTGGACAGTGCTGTAACCAGCATCTTCCAGATTTCAAGGATCTCCTAGTTCAATGTCTAATCTATTAGATTTTATGTTCTTTCTTCACGGCCTGACCCCTGACTTCCGCATAGAATCAGTGATGCACTGAGCTATACTTGAAATTGTATAATACACATGTTAAAAACGGGCACTGCACCACCAGGTTGTGCTCCGAGTGCTCAGCCCCATGACTAGATTCATTTCCTCGGTCCCATCACAAGTACTCAACCTCCGCCCCTCATATACAGGCTCATATATTTTTTTAAAATTTTTAACATTTATTTATTTTTGAGACAGAGAGAGACAGAGCATGAACGGGGGAGGGTCAGAGAGAGGGAGACACAGAATCTGAAACAGGCTCCAGGCTCTGAGCTGTCAGCACAGAGCCCGACGCGGGGCTTGAACTCATGGACCGCGAGATCATGACCTGAGCCGAAGTCGGCCGCTTAACCGACTGAGCCACCCAGGCGCCCCTACAGGCTCATATTTTTGAGGCCCTAGCACCTCTCTTACAAAACAAAAAATCTGAATTGAATTCAAGTTGACCAGTAATCTCACCTGATGGCTTTCCCCTTTCCCTGTTTGCATTGTAGGAAATCTACTTAGGGACTCTAGGTAAATTACATTTTTAGTTATTTTGTTAATAGGTAACACATGGGTATAGTACAAAACTCAGAAGTTCCAAAAGAAAGTTAGTAGTTTTTATCTGTGATATTTCCCACACCACCCCAGCCATTCAGTTTTCCTTCTAGATATAACTACTCTTAATAGTCACTTTATCACCCTTTTTGAGATAATGTGTATATGTGTATGTGTAGTATATGTGTAGTATATATAAGCATATGTGGTGTCTGTGTATTTATACGTGTATAAAGTCACACACATGTGCACACACATTTTACACAAATGGAAGCATACTAATACAGTGTAGTACACTTTTATTTTTTTAACATTATACCTTGAAGATCATTCCATGTCATGTTTAAAGAGTTGTCTTATTCTTTTAATGACTGCACAGTATTCTAATTGGAACTCCTTCCCATTGATGCATTTAGAGTGTTGCCAACATTTTATATTACAAACCATAAAACACTATATACAAATGATATTCTAGAAGAGGTATTCATAACTCACATCACAAATGAGCACTTGTCATTCTACAATGTGGTGATATATATAATATATATATGCACAATGATTGTCTAGATATGAAAGTGCTATCTATGCATTGTTATTTTGATAGAAATCACTTAATTTCCCTCAATTGAATTTGTACTATTTAACTACAACTAGAAATTGAAGATGCTTAGGTATTCTGGGTATTTCAAAGAAGATTGAATAAATGGACTATTTACAAACTATGGACAGGATATAGAAAAACCCCAAGGTAATATTCCAAGATAATATCCCAGGGCTAGTCAGGGGGTTAGATTTTGTCCATTAGGCCTTTAAAAGGGCGGGGGGGGCCACTTACTGTTGCCGAAAGACAGAGAGGATGTGTGGAAAGGGCCATCTTTAAGGGACTATGATCTTTGGTCAAGGAGGTAGGCAGCCGGAAACAAACCCTCGGAGAGGAAGCCTGAGAGATATTCAGACTGTTCTCTCCTCCCTCCCTCTATGTCTGGCTAGTGTTATCTTTGGCCAACCTTGACAGATGACCAGAGGGCAAATGGGACCCTTGATGCCGTTCATACAGGTAAGCCAGCTAAGTATAGAACCGGTATAGAAGCAGGGTTATAAACAGAAGATATCCAGCCCATTCTGCCTCCTCATACTTTCACCAACATGCTGATCAACAGTACTTTTTATCCTTCTGTATCTGAGAGATGTGAATTTTTCTTAATATGAGTGAAGCTCATACTATTTTGAAATAAGTAAGAGATGGTTTTATTTCTTTTTCTTTTGTACCTGTTCATAACCTTCCCCTGTGATGTGTATATGTGTTACTTTTTATTTTAAAATGTTTCAAGTGTACAGAAAAGTTGCAAAAACAGTAGGAAAAATAGAGTTCCTGTATATCTTTCATCCTTATTTTCAAGTTGTTAACATTTTAGCATACTTGCCTTTTCATTCTTATTCTCCCTCACTCTCTCCATATATGTATTTGTAAATATCAATGAATCAGTTTAATATATGTATAAATATGCACAAACATATTTATCACTATATATGGTAAACTATATGAGAATGAGATACAAACTTGATAACCTTTTCAAGTATGTATTTTCTGAAACCAGAGGCATTTGGGAAAAAAATCAGGAAATTAATGTAATTCCATTTTATTTATTTATTTTATTTATTTATTTTTTTTTTAATTTTTTTATTTATTTTTGGGACAGAGAGAGACAGAGCATGAACGGGGGAGGGACAGAGAAAGAGGGAGACACAGAATCGGAAACAGGCTCCAGGCTCTGAGCCGTCAGCCCAGAGCCCGACGCGGGGCTCGAACTCACAGACCGTGAGATCGTGACCTGGCTGAAGTCGGACGCTCAACCGACTGCGCCACCCAGGCGCCCCTGTAATTCCATTTTAATCATGTAATCTTCAGACTCCATTCAGATTTTTCCTGTTGTCCACACATTGTATTTGATTGCCATGTCTCTTTAGTCTCCTTCAAGCTGGACAGTTCCTCAGCCTTTACTTGTCTTTCTTAACCTGGACATTTTGGAAGTTGCAGGCCAGTTACTTGTAAAATGTTCCTTACCTTGTATTTGTCTGATATTTTCTCATTTTCAGCAGTTTTACCTCAAAAATGATGCTGAGTTCATCTCATCATATCAGGTGATATGCACTGTCAATGTATTCCATTACTGGTGATGTTAAAATTCATTACTTGGCTAACACGGTTTTTGCCAGGCTTTGTAACTGTAAAGCTAGTTAATAAGGATTTGTGATTATTAATCAATAGACAATTAAGTATCTTGTGGGGAGATTCTTTGAGATTTGTACTAAGCCATACAGTTCTCTCTTCTCACTCATTCACTCATTCATGCATTTGTATCAATCAGGGTTTGAGTAGAGAAGCACAAAGGATTTATTATAGAGGTTATCCTCTAATGCAGTTGTGGGGGCTGACTACACAGTCTTGTAAGCCTTTGTTTCTGTGTCCGGAGCTGGACTGAATCTCACTGGAAAGGCAGTCAGGAAGAATCAATGGACATGAAGTAGGGGAAGCATGCGTAAATTGGCACTGGTGAGGATAGAATGGAATCCACTTTGGTTTCTCATCCCCTCCAAGCCTGAAACTTAGATTATGGAGTATCCTGCAAGAGAAGCCAGTGCCCTTCACCATGGAGCTGAACATACCTCTGGCCAGGCACCAGAGGAACTGAGGCCAAGGTGGTAGCAGTTGCTGATGAACCTGGTTGCTCCCTCCTGACAAGATAAGCAACAATGTAAGTGGGCTGCAACAGCATCCATTATCTGTTCCCTGCACCCACTTGAGTATAATGTAATCCTGCTGCTCATTTACTTCTGTTTTGGAGAATATCACTTCTGGGTCATGGTAACTCAGAACTCTGCAGGAAAGGGAATTCTGGGAAATGTAGTCACAGATTAGCGAAATTGATAAAATACAAATCCATGATAGTATTTATAGCAGTATGAATTCGTGAATTCCTATTTTACTTGAAAGATTACCGTCTATTACAATTATGTTTTATTCTGATGTTCAAATTGTTCCATACTTTCCCAATGGAAGCCTTTTGTGATGACTCTTACATTTCTTTGGCATTTTTCCATTATTCTTTGAGTGTTTGCTTAATTTCTGACCAAAAAGATATTCCAGGGTCATCTTTTATTTTCCCTGTAATAATCCCAGAATCCGTTTTTTCCCCCCAAAAGGTTTGGTTCTTTTAGACTAGAATGGCATCAGAAGTCAAGATCTGGAAACTACTTGTTCTGTTTGGGATTGCTGCTTCTAGGTGATAGACAAAGCTGGGAAATAATAGGAGAAAGGAAGGAGAAAATCTTTTCCCCCTATTTTCCTATTATGGTGTTAGTCTTATTTTGTATTGAATATTGGCAGTTCTTTACGTATGAGGGAAGCTAACCATTTGTGATGTGAGTTATGAGTACCTTTTCTAGAATATCATTTGTATATAGTGTTTTATGGTAATTGGCCTGTTTTGTTTTCTGTCTCTCAGGGAGGTTTTGGTAATATACATGCAATGCAATTTAGATATGTATAGAGAAGGTTTTTCATTCTTGTGGTCATGTAGAAAGAAGATGGCATCTATAAATGGTTAAAAAAAGGAAGAATATTCTTGAAGATGCGTGCAGGGCGGTCTCTGTGACTGCTTTTCTAAAGGTAATATCTTTAGGGCAGAGTTCATGATGTACAGAAAAAAAATGTCAAGATTGGGTTTCATGGAGGATAAATTGAAGCTGTTTAAAGGTTTTTTGTTTGTTTGTTTGTTTGTTTGTATCAGTCTACTAAGTTTTCAGAACAGAACTACCCTGGATCTCTTCCCTTCATTTTGACTTTTATTTGTTTTCTATATATTTCTTGGTTCATTAATTTATGCTGTCGATAGTTCATTCATTCATTTAAAATTCATTCATTAAGTAGCTCCCTACAATGAAGATAGAACTGAACTAGCTTTTGGACAAGCTGGAAAAGTGACTGAAACCATGGTTCTTGTATTCAAGCTTTATTCCTGGGTTTGGAGAGCCAAAGTTATATCATATGAATCATTAGAAAGTAAGAGCCCTGCCTCATAAATAAGCATAAAATATCTAGAACAGACTTGAGTCTAAATTAATAGGAAATACTATATTAGCTTATTCAAAAAGGCATCAGATTTTTTTTTGATGTGTTTAAGGCTTAGTTTTTTTAATATATATGCTTCTTATAAAGATTGTGACTTTTGCCCCTCAGAATTTAGGGTAAAAAAAAAAGTGAATATATTTAAGGATAGCTTGAGAACTCATCAGAAATTACAGGAAGTTAGATGTGGGATAAATGGGAGCTTTTTTGAATTCAGTTTCTTATTCTCTTTTATATCTCCCTGTACTTGCTCTCATGGCTTATTCTGTATCATCTAAAGGTTTAGCACCACTCACCGATTAAGATTCAAAGCCCTTGCCTCCTATGGAAACTCTGTATAAATACTCTAGCCAATTATTAATTATAATTGTCTCCCATCTCCAGCACTCCTCTGTCTTTCTGTACTGTCATATCTTTGAGGCTGTATTTTACTGCTGCGTTTTCATATTAGTACTCTCCACAAGGCTAATTTACTAGAGGACAGGGATTATATCTTATTCATCTTTATATTCCCACTTCCAAGCACAGTGCCTGGCAAGTAATAGGTTTGTACGAGGAATGAATGAATGAATGAATATATTGGTCTCCCATCTTAAATATTATTGGCCTCTGGGTAGTAAAAGGAGAAAACTGTTCCAGTCTAATCATTTAACCTACATTCATCTTCTTATCCCAACTATTGATGCAGTGGTAGGCCTGATCATCCTGGGCTTGTTAATCTAGTTCGTTTGTTGGCATGGAAAGGATGGAGAGATGAGTTTCAGATGCTGTTTTTATGCCGTCCGTCAGACATCTCCTGTCCCATGCCATGTACAGACACATTCTGTTCACCAGCTGCTGATTTCTATTTGTTCTCATCATGTTGTTTCCTGGGCCAATAGTGATGCTGCTGCTACTGGCCTCTTTTCTGCAGCAATGTCCCCTAATCACATCACACAAATATAAAGTCCGTTATCTACACTCCCTTCTGTTCTCTGTTGTTTTTTTCACCCCCCTCTAAGAAATAATAGGAAAATGCTTGCCAGTGCATGTTTCGCAAACTTTCCCAGTCCATGTGATTTACCCCCTAGTCCCTCTTCTAAAGGCTAGTCCCTCCTCAGAGATAACACCAGAATTTGAAATTGTAACTGATGCCTGGAGCAGATCAAAAAAGCACTCTGGGGATTAAAATTTCCATAAATTTGAATATTGGGGTCAAAAGGTTTTGGCTCTAAGCCTGTAAAGGTGAGTGTGGTACAATTAATACATTTTTGCAGCTACTAAATTCACATTCTAATCTGCTGATAAGGAAAGGCAAAAAAAAATGTGAAAAGTAAAAATTTCATCTGTCATGTTATTCATACCCTGGCTTATAAGAGGTGGCCCATGAGATTTTTACATTACTTTTCTCCCCCTTGTGCTTTTAAGATTCTTACTCCACAAAATCCACCTGATATTTCTACTACCTAGACTAGTATAAACTTTGAGTAGACATGGCCTCTGTCAGCATTTGCGGACTCCTGTCCTAGACTGTGAAAAAAGGATACATCTGGGGACTCCTCATTCAAATACTAATAAAGTCCGGGGAGGAGGGTGAGGAGAAAGACACTTGGATTTCATGCCTACTTTGTCTTTCTGTTTTAAGGTTATAATCACTGTTGGCAACTGCTCTCTGGCCACATATTCATCCATTTTTTAACTTATTACTTTTACTAAGAATTTAGCAGTCAGTAGGTATTGAGGCTATTCAGAAGTGGGACAAAGTGCCTGACCTGGAGCTCCAGACTCAAGGGAAAGGCATATATGTAAACCAATTTTTGATTGCTTTCCATAGAAATCACATTTTGAATGTTCTCTACCAAGCAAGCTTGTGAGAGTAAAAGTGGGCAGCTTCTTTCACTTTAAGAGACATCAAAGAAATCTTCCTCAAGAAGATGAATCCTAGGTTAAGTGTTAAAATATACTAGTAAGGCAGAAGGCATTTGTGTATGCTGTTAGTGTGTGGATTGTTCAACAATTATAGATCTTGTATGGATGTTGGTTAGAAGGTATAAGAACTACTGGCACCTATTAAACAGTTAGTATTAGACTTTCTATTATGTCATCTTTAATTCTTCCCTCAAAATATCTATGGTAGGTATTATCATCATGTTGGACCAATTTTTAAAGGTAAGGTATCACATCTTGGGGTGGGTTCTGTAAGTTGCTGAAAGTTAAATACGACATGGGAGAACCAGGATTTGGATCTAGAACATTTTTACGACAAATTTTGTAGTGTAACAAATAAATGTTAAGAGAAAGAGTTTAAGAGGGGATTGGAGATGTAGTGAGATGAGATATAAGAGAGAGGCAGGCACCATATCATGGAGAGTTTTGTGGGCCACATTTAGAATCATGGCTTTGGTCCCGAGACTCTAAGCCAGGAAGTGGCATGGTGAAATTTAAATTTGGAAAGATGCCTCTGGCCATGGGTTTAGAAAGGCCAAGATCACAGACAAGGAGACCTGTTGTTAAATTGATCCAGTGGAGACTTAACCAATGAGTTTATACAGCTCATTAGTAACAGATGAGCCACACCAGTCATCTGCTCTTATAATCATCTTGATTCTACTTCTATTCAAGTCTTTGGTATCAGCTAGTTCCTCTAATTCCATCCCAAAGTATTGCTTCCAGTTTTTAAATGATTTCCTTCCAACCTGCTCAATAGCTCTTGCTTCTAGACCCTTGCATTGAACTTCCTGCTAATTTGGCATTGCCAAACCAGTAGTTGTCATTTTGATAATTCAGTGTTTACGCCACTTAAGTGACCTAACGTTTGTGACCTAGCTTGAATTTATTCCTTTTAATTTAAATTGCATATTAATAAGATTTGGAAAGTGTGCTTGCATAACTCTTACCTTGTAAAAAATATATTTCTTATTTCCATATGCAGTTGCACCTAGTACTTGTGCAACAGAGAATATTCAGATTCTATTAGATCAACTTTTTTTTTTTTTTTTTCCAAAGAATGACAGTAAACTACCATTTTGAAGATGGGAAATAAAGGAAGCTATCACACAGCTTAGTTGGCCAAGGGTAAGATCTAGAAATCTCAGCCAATGGGGGCACCGGGGTGGCTCAGTCAATTAAGCATCTGATTGTTGGTTTCAGCTCAGCTCCTGATCTCACGGTTCATGAGTTTGAGCCCCACATGGGGCTCTGTGCTGATAGTGTGGAGCCTGCTTGGAATTCTATTTCTCTCCCTCTTTCTCTCTGCCCCTTTTGTGCACTTTCTCTTTCAAAATAAATAAATAAATTTAAAAATAGTTTAAAAATTTCAGCCAGTGAAAGGAAGCTGGTAGTAAGTGGGTGAGTCAGATTGGATCCAGAGAGTTAGGGGCTCTGTAAAGGAAATGGTGGCTATGAGTGTTCAGGCAAGCAGTAAATCCAACCCATGGATTCTGTAAATGTTGGAAAGTGCAGGAAGACTTTGGAGGGACTAAGAATCTGTAAAGGCAGCTTCCAGATGTTAGAAGACCTAGCTAGACATTTGAACCAAAAAGGGGATTTGCTTTATATCTTCTTTTATATTGCCTCTTGGGTAAGAATTTCTCAGAGTCCACTATTGCATGTCATGGACAAGGGCAAGTTACAATCTTCTAAATGTAGTTTGATCCTTATTGCATGAGTTCTTGAGCTAAGAAGACAGCCGAGCTTATTTTTAACTGCAGGAGTAAGGTGAATGGTCCAGTCTGAAAATGCATGTCATAACTTGGCAGCCCAAATTAGTCTACTACAGTCCTAAGGACCTTTCTGTAGAGCTTTGCACTTTGTAAAACTATTTTCATAGACATATATCACACCTATGAAAATTCATTTTTATTAGTAATGTCATTTTACTAGTCTAATGATTTGGAATCAAATCCTCTCATACCAAATCCTGTCTCTCCTTGAAGAACACTAAGCCTGTAGTTGTAGGATGATATGGAAATGTTGACTGAATTTCTGGAAATGGCTATCTGGGAATGTGTCCCTTTCTGATTCTCTTTGCCCCTTACCTATTTAGGTTTATCCTATCTCCCATTGAAGAACCATCCCAAGTACTAACTTCTTTATTCCCTGACAAATTTCTAGTCAGAAGTGGTCTCTTTCCTCTCTAGCCTTCCCATTGCACACTTCTTTTATATCTTTTTAGGGCAGTTATTTTAACTTGCTGTATGTTTTTCCATAGTATATCTACCCATAAACTCTCCCCCTTTTCTTCTACCTTAGACATAGTAACATACTTAATACAATGAATGTACACCATGTGTATTCAGTAAATAGGTGAGTATGTCAGAAAAGTCCAGTTGTGTTTGATTCTTCTAGTGTTGAATTTGGGGATTAGAATACCAAAGAGAATAAAAAGAAAAGTGCAAACATTTATTTACCAATGTAGAGAAAAAGAGTTAAAGATGTACTGATAATAAATTGTACTTTGTCTTTCTCATTTCCATACCTGAGAAGTTTGATACTTGCCTTTTAGAATGGTATAAGCTTACATCACACTAGCACATGCAGACTCAGGCACACAGATTATATTTCAGATAAGTTCTCATGACACTAAATAATATTATAACTTTCTTTAGGTTGGCAGAGGGATTGAAAGAGATGGATATAAAAAGTGAGAGTAAGATAGAGGCTAGTGACAGGTGGGAAGGAGGTCCTGATAACAATTTTCATTAAGGGATCACAGGAGAAATTAGAACTGGGATGGGGGCCTGAACACTGTAGGAGAGCAGCCAAGCCTAAAAAGTTTGGCAGGGCCTCTGGATATGGTCTTCCTATCTCTGCCATAAGTAGAGAATGATCAAATTGGCCAACATTTAGTAAAAAAACTGTGGATTACCATCTCCTACCATAGGTCATTAAAGTCATCTGAATTGCTTTTCTGGAAAGTCAGATAGCAATTTGTCTTCTCTCTGGTAGGTTTGATAGTCCTTTGCACTAATTCTTGAAGTGTGTGGTATTGGGACCAACAGTTTCAGCATCACATGGAATTTATTAGAAATGTAAATAAATTCTCTGCTTTCACACCAGACCTACTGAACCAAAAGTTCTGGGGTTGGGCCCGGCAATCTGTGTTTACTTAGCCCTCAGTGGTGATTCTTAATACTCACTGAAGTTTTAAACTACTTAAATAGAAGAAAGAGAGTTAGAAAAGTAGATTGGAGTGAGGTTGGGGAAAGAGGTAAGAGTTTACTTAGAGATTCATGGGAAAATAATTTAAAAGAAATTAGGATTGAATTATTCCAAGCCAAAGAGCACTTAAAGCTCCTGGTTAATTTGATAATCAGAAAACCAGAATTAAATATTTCCATATATTACCTATCCCTACCACTAATAGTTAGAAATCTTGAAACTCTGGTTAATTTTCTTACTCTTGGCCTTAGTGGTGTGGTGACAGGACAGTGTTTCATTTTGTATCCCCTCTAAAACCCTGGGCACAGATTTAATTAAAACCTAAATTTAGGTGAGACAGCTTTTCACAAAACAATACTAATAGGTGTAAAATGCATCCTTCTTGGTGTTAACTTTTCAAGATTGGATCTGTCCACATACTGGATGATAAGGTCATGATGGAGGGTATCCTGCCTTAGGTATTGGGGAAAAAGCATGACATGGAGAGAAAAGTCTCTCTCCTCACATGGAAATATAACAGCAACAATATGAGTGTTAGAAACTTTTTTGAAATTTAGTTTGATGGAGTGTCAAGCAGAGCTGCATGGGTTCAGAAATATTTACATTTGAAAACCAGAAAGTAATTGGAACAGAAATTCCTCTGCCCCCTCCTCCCTCTTCTGTCTGCTGCTCAGTCATTCTGAGTGGCCTGAAGTTTCTGTACAGACAATCATCTTGCTAATGACTGTAATTCATCACAGGAGGTGTTTCGTTTTGAAAATGAAATATGACTATATATTTTGGAGATTGATAGTGAGGGCTTGTTTATTGATTCTACTCCCAGGAAAAAAATAAAAGAAGAAAAGAAATATAACAGAGAAAAATGCATTTTTGAAGGTCCATCATAATAGTTAAAGTAATTTGACATGTAAAACTTCTTAAAAAATAATCCTACCTATAAAGTTTGCATAAAAAGTAAAAAAAAGTGCTGATTTTGGCATACTGTGTGCTCTCCCTTTTGAAAATAATTTTGAGGAGACTTAAAGACATATATCTTTAATATCAATATCAAGGACATAAATAACTTTTCTCACTATGAAGTCTTCTATTTGCTATCCCTGAGCATTAGCTTTGCCTCTGAGTTTCCTAGTGACTATGGAAAAAAGAGAAAAATATGTGAAGACTCAAATTCCTCAATGAAGAACTGGTTTCATCTTGGCTTTTATGTAGGAGGTACAGAGGGATGTAATGAATAATGCTCTCTACAATAGTTTTAAAATAAGTATAGAAGTGATTGTCATATGACTCTTTTTAAATAAGGAGGTTGGGTAAATTCAAGGTGAGAGCATTTAAAAGTATAGCTCAGGGAAGGTGAATTACTATACAAGGAATTAAGCCATTGAAGTTCACATATGTAGGCTTCCTACATGATAAAAGATTAGAATTGAGAGTGTATCCCTTAGACTCTCTTCTCTCTAGAAGGTTTTAGTTAGAAGTTAATGGGATATCAGTTTAAAATCATTGTAGTTTCTGACATGCTGCTATTATGTGACACTGGCTTAATAGAGCTCCCTATACTTTGACGGCCAGAAGAACATTAGGTAGTGTTGTCATTCTGTTAATAAGAGGAGAGGATATAGCAGCATTCTCACCCAGAAGGAAATCATTCCACTACTCAAAAGGCATAAAGGTTTCCCTTAGGAAAGCATCTTTAGATTTTCCGTAGCTCTTGAAACAGTGCTCTAATCATGGAGTATGGCAGAGTAAACTTACATCGTGATAATTTTCCAAACAGTGCCTCCCCCCTTTCAACAGAATCATCCAGGACTTATTTTAGCATAAATGACGGCAAGCAGTTATTTAAGGCCATCATTAATCAAAAGATTAATTTCCTTCACGTGGGGCACTGAGGTAAATAAACAAACATGGATGGATTTGGGGACTTTCAGAGAATCCTATCCAACTTGTATTTCTCTTTCTTATCCCTTAGGAATCCTATATTCTCTAAATAAGAGCAGTTTCTCTGTAAATGATTTTTCTCTCCCAAATGTATTAAACACCATCCAGTCTTAAAGAGTGTTCTAGGAAATTTAAAGAATTGTCAGAAGAGTTCTTAACTTACTAATTAATTGTACTTTTTTTTTTGAAGCTAACTGAAATATTTTGTCCTGATGATTGGAATGTTCGCATTTAATTTGCCAAACAAAGTTTAAAAATATATTGTTAGAAATGCCGCAGGCTTTGTAAAGTGGCTTTCCACTGGCTGAATGTTAGAGCAAGACCAAATGTTTATTAATTCTTTCTGCCACAGAGCTAATAGAACTGTTCTTTTAATTCAACAAACAGAAGCCTGTGTTCTTTGGATGGTTATTTTATTTCCCATGGAGTCTGCATGCTGTTGGCTGACAGTTACAATGGCTATTTATCTATCTGGCTCTAGATGGCTCTATTGCAAAAAAAAAAAAAAAAAGAAAGAAAAAAGAAAACCACCACAACAAAACAAAAGAAATCTATCTTTTAATTTGTTTTTGCAATAGTTGTGAAATATACATATTCAAAAGTTCTTGACAAAGTTTCTGGAAATAATTTTTTTCCCTTGGGAATCATTTTTTTTTTAGTGTAGAACTGTAAAACTCATAACATGAAGACTAATGATCAATACATAGAATCTCACGTTGTTGAAGTATTCTTCCAGTTTCATTGAAAGTTCCCTCTTGAACCAATAGTATTTTTAAATATATTATTTTTTAAAAAGAACAGAAAACACCAACCAGCCTCTCCCTCTCCCCGCCCTTGCCAACACATGGACCATATTCCATGGTTACTGCCTTATTCAGGATGATGTGAGTAGTTAATGGCAAAGCTGCTATGTTAGGACAGGGGTAGATGAGTGTCTAGACTCTGAGGCACAGCTCTCAAAACTCTCAGATATCCTCACTGCACTTTTAGCTATGTGATCTTGGACAAATTACTTCAACTCTCTGTGGTTTATGTTCCTCATCGGTGAAGTGAGCATAAAGATAATTGTGACTCTTCCACAGGAGTGTTAACAATAATTAGATTAAGCTCATGGAAAAGCACCAGAACTGTGCCTGACCAATAATAAATAAGGTGCAATGAGCTGTGTTCATTCTCCTTGCCCATGAGCTGTCATCCTCATGCATTTCTGTCTTGGTGCTTAACTCTGCCTTGATGCACCTGTTTCCATTAGGAATTCAGTGTTACTTCTATAGGGCATTCAAACGTAAGTGTCCTCAAGTTCTTCAGCTTTAAAATTCTTCTGTTAGCTTTTTAACATTTTTTCTGTCTCTATTTTTAAACCATTGGCTTTCATTTGTTGCTTCCTTTATCACTTGCCCACCCTGAAATTTTATGATTTTAATCTGTGGCAAACTGAGAAATCAGATTATTAACTCAATTAATTTGAAATAAATTAGGAATAATTTGACTCAGAGTAAGCATCTGGAGTGCTTTCTTGTGAGTAAAGCAAATCCTCTTGACTGCATGGATTTTCTACTTGGTGAGGACCTGCTTTGCTTTCCATGGACCTCTTTTGCCTTTAAAAGTGAAGGTGTTAGATTAGACATCCTGGAAAAAATGAGGTGTTGTTATATTAAATTGAATTTCCTTTTGATGTCAGTGTTTGTTGTGTTTACAGAAAGTCTTGCTAAAGAATAGAAAGGAGGTAGAGGAGGTAGTAAGGCACACGTAACAATATTTGTTACAGGAGTGAATGAGATATCTCATAAACATGTGAACTTAAGTATTACCCTGACTGCGTATCAAATCCACCAGCCATAGGTTCCATGCCTGTTGCTCTGCTTCAGGCGAATGGAATTGATACAAGGGGTTACTACAGTGATTCTCAGATGATGCTCCCAGAACCAGCAGTGACAAAAAAATTTAGAAATCCAAATTATCTGCCCAGGAGTAGACCTATTGATTCAGAACTGCTTGGGGTGGGCTCAGCAATCCATGGTGTGACAATCCCTCCAGATGATTCTGATGTCTGCTGAAGTTGGAGACCCCACCCTGACCAAGGCTACTGGTAGTCAAACCTGATTACGTACGTATTAGCTTCACCTGGTATCTCCCAGCCCAGAAATTATTTTAAGGTAAAAAGAAAAACAGACACAAAAAGAAAACACTTTAAGTGATTTCATTGTAGACAATGGGTGAGACCTATTTTTCTAGACCTGCTTTCAGGCTCAAAGTCACTGTTGCTTAAGAGCTGTAATTTAAACAGAACCTCCTTGGTTCAAACTAGTTTCCTTTTAGCATTTGTGACCCCTGAACTCTTTCACACTAATCCTTTTCTGTTTGCATCAGTGTGGAAGGACTCTGTTAAAATGTAAATGTTATCTGTGAGAGATGTTTCTCAAACACTAGCACACATCATAATCACCTGAAGGCTAGTTTAACAAAAGGTTTCTGTGCTCCACCTCCAGAATTTCTGATTGTGAAGGTCCACAAAGGAGCCCAAGAATTGGCATTTAAAAAAAATTAAAATACTTATTTTTGAGAGAGAGAGAGAGAGAGAGCGCATGCGCGCGTGCAAGAGCATGGGGGAGGGGCAGAGAGAGAGAGGGAGACATAAGATCCAAGCAGGATCTTAGCTGTCAGCACAGAACCCAACTCAGGGCTTGAACTCATTAACCTAGTGAGATCATGACCTGAGCCCAAGTCGGACACTGAACCAACTAACCCAGGAGCCCCAAGAATGTGCATTACTAACAAGTTCCAGGTAAGCTGGCTTTGCTGGGCCTAGGACTGTAAACACCATTTCTTGGAGGAAAGAAGGGTCTTGAGGAATGGGATTCAGAACAAAGAAGGCTTGCTGGATGGGGAGGGAAAACGTCATGCTGCTTTAACCCGAATGGGGGAACCACAGTAAGAGGGAGACCACCCTGGGTAAAAAAATAGAAGAGCAGCTATAATGATGAATTGTAGTAACTCCAAAATCATTTGGTTATTAGTAGAATAGTCTGATAACATAAATTTCTAGTTTCCAGGTTTTCATCTAGGGTTTTCCAATACTTGGGATGCAGCAAAAGGACTATAGAAGTTTGTTATAAATGCAAACACCTGGTCCTCAGCTTTCCAACTTCTATTAAGGAAATCTCAGATGAAACCCAGAAATAATCGAACCAGATGACTTTGCTGCAAATGGTCATTTGTTTGTTTATAATCCTTTATTCAGAACAACTGAGGGCTTTTATTATTATTGTTAAATATTTCTGGAGATTTAAGAGTAAAGTAGAAATATTTTTCTTTCTGAGAGCACTTTAAATCTACTTTTGCTTTGTTCACAGAATGATCTCCACCCCTTCTAACTTCTGGGGTCTTTATTTGAAAATAGTTTAGGGGCACCTGGGTGGCTCAGTCAGTTGAGCATCTAACTTTTGCTCAGGTCATGATCTTACAGTTCATGAGTTCGAGCCCTGCATCAGGCTCTGTGCTGACCATTCAGAGCCTGCTTGGGATCCTCTCTCTCTCTCTTCCTCTCCCTCTCCCCTACTTAGACTTTCTCACTCTAAAAATAAATAAACTTAAAAAAAAAAGAAAATAGTTTAATTTACTACTTAAAAATAATTTGGAGAGGGATGCCCACCTGGCTCAGTCTGTAGAGCATGTAACTATTGATCTCAGGGGTATGAGTTCAAGCCCCATGATGGGTATAGAGATTACCTTAAAAAAACATAAGAGACTCTTAAAAACTGAGAATAAACTGAGGGTTGATGGGGGGGCGGGGAGGGTGGGTGATGGGCATTGAGGAGGGCACCTGTTGGGATGAGCACTTGGTGTTGTATGGAAACCAATTTGACAATAAAATTCATATTTAAATAAATAAATTAAAAAATAATAAAAATTCCAAAAAATATTAAAAAAATAATCCTGGGGTAATTTTTTTTCTGTATTGGATATGTTCATATGAAATAACTCAGGCCTATCTAAATTCAGCATTGATGAGACATCCTTGTTTAGGACTGTTCCCAGTTACGGAAATCAATCCAGATGACAAAGAGCATGTGGGGATAGTGCATAAAGCTTCATTCTAACAAATTCCAGTGACTGTTCAGGCTTTCTCTGTGGTGATAACTACCATATTCCTGCCATACTGGTGAAAATCTCTACAGATAGGGGGGTTGTCAGTAGACTGTTGTGATTTGAAAACATTATACTTCTAAAAAATCATTAGCGGTTGTTGCTAGCTTACTTTTAATATTCTTGTTCCTTTTGTAACCCCCAGTTTAGGACCCAGTGTAATATAGGATTGTGGCATGCTTATAATGAATCTTGGATCTTACTGCACAAGAGAAAGGGTTGCTGTCCCAGCTACCTTCAAATAATAGTTTGGTGCAGTTATTCTGATGGTTATGAATAAGGAGTGATCCTCTAAGAGATGTAGCTGGCATATTTAAATCTTTAAGCAAATTATGTAAGCCATTATAAAATCTTTTCACTGGGGAGTAAGGAGAGGTCCACTTCTTCAAGAAGTTTATCTCTTTTAAAACAAGTTTAGTCAATAAACCATTGTAGCAGAATACCATAAGAGGAAACTTTTCTGTCTAGAAATCTAATGGTGTTCACCAATGAAACCATGAAAGGTATGAGTCGAGGATATTTAGACAGAAATATGAAGAAATGTTTTATAATTTAAAGATATGTGTACCTCTTTTTTTTTCACTCAGAATTTTGACCTATATAAAGTATTCTGTTTCACTAGGGATTGTTGATAATGCATATAGAATGGCCTATCTTGTTTGGTGAGGTATTCTGGAAATTTTCCTTTGATAACATTTCTTATTTCACTTAATCTGTATCTTAATTAAAAGTCGAAGTTGTACAGCTGGAATGGGCATGTGAACAGTTTGTTGCAAAGTGAGACTGGGTTGAGGTAGCTTAACTGCCTTAAACCACACATTGGTTTGAACTGGCCTGGCTTGTGTATTATTTGGCACTGAGAACTTGTTTTTTTTCTCCCTGTGAGGAAATAGTCACGTTTATTCAACCTTGTCCTCCTCTTTGGTTCCTGTATTCAGAAGAGAGACAGCATGGGAACAGAAGTGGCTGCCTATCAGAGAAAGTTGCCAAGTTTCAGGGTCCCCAAGGAAATGTCTTGAGTAGAACACTCCAGAATATTTCCTAATTTTGATGCTGTAAAACAGTTAGTATTCTGCTCAGGCTGATAGGCAATTCCTGTATTCACGCCATACTAGGTGTTATGTTATAGAAGGCATAAAAAAATTGCTTCAAGCAGTATGTTTTCTTTCCTGGCATTTAGGAGAAACTGAATGCGGGGAGTTGTGAATGTCCCTCTGGATTTGTTTGCTTTCTATAGGAGAGGGTTATTTGTTAAGATCATAGAGACACTTTTGTGAATGGTACCTTATTAAATAAAAGAATATTACTACCTCTCGTTCTATTACCGTTCCTCTCTTTCAGTAATACTATGCTTCTGATCTTGGTGTAAATGTCATATTGTGTGAATATGCAAACATCACATCCGCCTACATATGTTCTGTTGCTTAGTAATTCTTGGCACTGAAGCACAGTGAATTCTGTGCCTAATAAATGAGATATCCATCAGAATGAAAAATGAATTATGTTGGTCTCTTGGATAACATATTGTTATTTCAGATTTTAGTTGTGAAAAGTAGGTTGCATTCTTGTGTATAGTAGTAAAGAAATTTACAAGGGAAATGAAGTTAGGACTAGATTTGTTTACTTGTTCATCAAATAATGCCTGCCGTCTAAACCTTTTCTCAAAAAATGGGCCAGTATTTCAAAGTGTTTATTTAAAGATGTACATATTTTTAGATATATAAATTTTTGTTGGAAAAAAATACTTTTTAAGAGTCTGGAAAAATCTCCTTTCATAATAAAAAAAACCCTGCATTAAAGAGTAAGTTCTGGAATTGTGGCTTGAAGATTGATCAGTAATTGCCCTCATTTTAGTACAGTTATTACAGCCACCATTTGAACTCTGAGCCCACATCCCCTTTTGTAATGTCCATTCATAAATTTCTGCAATTTTAGGTTTTTGGTAGGGATCTATCAACAGGTTCAAATCACTGAATTAAAAGATCTGTCTTTATCAACACAATGTAATCCTTCTCTGAATTTGATAGACACTTTCTGTCTCTGCCCTGAGTAATTAAACATGCTTTTCTCTAAAGGTGTCTTTGAATCCACCGAACAGGATACCAAATGTTCCATTCTAGAAGGTCATTCCTTAATTCCTGGATGTTCATTTCAACCCTAGGATTTTCTCCATTTTTATGGTAAAGACAGGGGATTCAAAGATAAGAAAGATACCACCCTTTTATTTAGGAGCTCATGCTTCTGTGGAAAAGACAGACATATACTTTGATGTTACATAAGGAATTATAACAGAGGTCCCCAAGAGACAATAGATCTCCTATAACGAAGGAGATACTGAATCAGTTCTAAAGGAGGACAAGAATTAATTGACTGACTCTTAAAGCCCTCTCCATGTTGAGGGAATTTAAAAAAATGTTAACCTAGGGAGATTGAGGCAGTGGTTAATATGGCTTGAGTCACAACTTCTCTTAAAGAGAAGGAGCATAGACAGGGAACTTTACAGAGGCCACTGAGAATTTGAGACATTGACTCTGCAGTTTTAGGGATGAGTACAGAGTGTACTGCCTGGAAAATTGAAACAATAAGAGGGATACCTCAACATCTTGTGTTTGCAAGGACATGAGTGGATCGGTGGCCTACCGTATCATGGGATAAAGCCAATCTAGGGCCACCTTACTTAATTAAGCATGTGTTTTGTATCCCTTTGGAGAATGTGGAATAAAAATACAAGTGATGTTTTATAGCCAAGTTACTTTTTTACTTCAGTGGAAGCACTGTGCCTCTGTGCCCATGCCTGACCCCTAAATGCTGATGCTCTTCTTTCGCTTCGCACTTTGTCTCTTGGGTATTTTACCTCTTTCATAGTTTCAGCTACCTACTGTGAGATGATGGCTTTCACTTTTTATAAATACTCCCTGGACTCCTATCTAATGACGTATGTGATCTTTTCAGCTAGCTGTCTCATGGGTACTTCAGATGTCCAGATAAAGAAACCTCTTTTTAACCTCTTTGATCTGCTCTTCCTTGTATGTTAATTGTGTCCTCTCAAGTCACCTGCAACTAAATCTAGAAAAATGAGTCATCCTTGATACTTCAGTTACACCTTCACCCCGCATGTCCTATAAATTACTATGTAATGTTAGGTTTACCATCATTGCTCCCTCTATATATTTATTACAACTAGTGTAAGTCAGACTTTTCACTTGCTTTGACTCTCACGTAACAACTTTCTGCCTCCATTCCTGTGCCACTAAAATTTATCTTCAGTAGCATAGGCAGAGTGATTTTCGTTCTCAAACAAAAGTCTGAACATGTCATTCCCTTGTTTAAAAATCCTTCAGCAACTTATTAAAACCGAAGCTTTGAAATGTAGTAAACTATTGGTTCCTTGAACTTTTTCCTGTTTATACTCTAGTCATATTTCCTATTGCCCTCCACCTTTGACTTAATGCTAATGTACCATATAAACTCTTGTTCCCACTTACGTTATAGTGTATCTTCCTTCTGAGTCCCTGTTCTTGTGCTATTTTCTCTGCCTTGAATGCCTACTGTGCTGCTACTCATATTTTAGGATTAGGCGTAGCCATTAATGCTATGAATCTTTCGCTGAATGCCCGGTGTAGTGTGGTAAAATTTACTGTGAATATTTTTTATCTTTGTACTGTCACTATGTTTATAATATTTGTTTGTTTGTGTCCCCTGCCAGATTGTGTTACTTTTGAATTGTTAGTGCAGAACAACATACTTAGTATAATGGAAGTGTTAGATGAATGGATGGATGGTTGAATGAATGAATCAGTGGCCACTAGTGTTGCTTGATAGTTCATGCTCTAAATGTACACTTTCTATGAAGGCACCAGGTAGGTGATACTTGAAATCGTAGACCATAAAGCCACTCTGGATCGTAGATCAGATTGAATATGCCAGGGCCATGATGGAAGTGGTATTTGATGAATTAACACCTGAAATTACTTGTGAAAAAGAAAGGGATGTGAGTCAAGAACAACAGGAGATTTTGGCAGTTGCCCAAGATGAATATATTTAAGGTGGAAGTGGAAAAGGAAATGAGTAGGTTTGAAAGACACCATCAAGAAAAAATAAGCCAGGAAAATCAAGTATATCAGCTGTAAGTAGTAGTAGTGAGGAACAAAAAGTCTTAAGTGTTGAGAGGATTTAACCATATAATTTGTGATTTCTTAGACAGGGCTGAGTAATTAAGAAAAGATGTATAATCTCCTTGGAATTGAAAAAATCCTACTTTATATAGAATTAACATTATTACACACATTAAAATTTGTAGAATTCTTGTACTTCTGCCATGATGGAGTAACTGGAACTAGTCCTGCCCTATCATGGTAAGCAACCAGAAAATTAGATGAAATGCGTAAGAACTGATCTCAGATATTGGACAATAGACAGTAGAGAACTGTGAACTCTAAGAGGAGAAAACAAGTGAGATATCCTCTCTAATATCCCTGGTTTTCCCCATGGAATCACTTTCTGAATTCTACCACAGAGGTTTATGAGGTAGAAATAAGGATTTGGGGAGGTTAGAGCAGTTTGAATTTGCAGAACAGAGTATTAAAGAGTTAGAAACTATGAATAAAAGAGTTCCTGAAATATGCATAGGCTTGCCTTCAGTTTGTTGCTGAATAATAATGTATATGTGTACAGAGTGAAACCTGATGAGACAATTATCAGGGAGCTAGAAGTCAAGTAATTCCCCGAGCTCAAAGTTCAGAGTCTCTGTTATGTAGAATAAAGAGATCTCTTTGGACATTTAAAGCATTCTGTAGGACACCAGAAAGTAGGTCCAAACTACATGTGAGTGAATATTACTCTAAACAAGCCTAAAAGAAGTCTTTAAAAGCATGTTGTGAATATATATGTCAGACTGATCCATGAGTAATTCAACTGCTTCTTACAACAAAATTTAAAACTTTATAAAGGAACACTAAAATCCAGCCAGTCAATAGCCTAGTATTCAAGGCCTCTCACCCACTCAACAGTTAGTAGGCATACAAAGAAGCATAAACATATGATGTACAAGCAGGAAAAATATCAGTTAATAGAAATATAGCTAGAGATAGAATAGATGAATTTGGAAACCAGAACTTTAACAAAGTTATTAGACATATACTCAATAATTAAATGAAAAGATGACCATAATGAGAACAGAAACTAAAACTGTGTGAATTGGAAATTGTAGAGCTAGAAAATAGGATGTCTATAATGAAAAATTGACTTGATGGGTTTACCACAGGATAGACACTGCAGAAGAAATAATTGATGAACTGAGAACATGGATAGAACAACAATAGAAGCTATCCAAATGCAAGCAAAGAGAATTAAAGCTTTGAAAAAACAGAATGGAATCTCAAGGTGGGACAGTGCCAGTTGATCTAACATGTATAATTGGAGTCCCAGAAGATAAGGAATGAGTAAGACAGAAAAATATTTTTAAAAATGTTTGCTGTATTTTCAAAATTTGATGAGAAGGATGGATTCACAAATCCAAGATGCTGATGACCCCCAAGTAGAACAAATAAAACAAAACTGCAATAAGAATATTATAATCAAATTGCTGAGCCAGTGATTTGAAAAAAAAAATCTCACAAACATCAAGAGAAAGGACACATATTAGATACTGCAGAACAAAGATAAGAATGCAGATGTTGCATTAAAAACAATGCAAACAGCCTGACTTGTTTCACTGAGCATAATACCCTCTAGGTCTGTCCATGTTGTCTGAAACGACAAGATCTCAGCCTTTTTTATGGCCACATAACAGAGCATTGTATATATATTATTACATCTTCCTTACCTATTTTTCTATTGATGGGCACTTAAGTTGTTTCCATATCTTGGTGGCTATTATAAATAATGCTGCAGTAAACATAAGGATGCATATATCTTTTCAAAAACAGTGTTTTTGTTTTCTTTGGGTAAGTCCCCAATTGTGGAATTATTATATTACATGGCATTTCTATTTTAATTTTTTGAGGAACCTCCATAGTGTTTTCCCACCGCGGCTGTATCAGTTTTCATTCCCACTAATAGCATATGAGGGTTCCTTTTTCTCCACTTCCTCACCAACACTTGTTATTTCTTGTCTTTTTTATTTTAGCAATTCTTTTTTTTTTAAAGTTTATTTATTTATTTTGATGGAGAAAGAGAGAGAGCATGAGCAGGAGAGACGCAGAAACAGGGAGAGAGAGAATCCCAAGCAGGCAATGTCAAAGATTTAGAAAGCTAAATCTGCACTGCAAACCAAATTCTTTGTATTTGCTTTTTAAAAATTTTAACGGTTTAATTATTTTCTTTTTTTGAGAGGCAGAGAGAGACAGAGACAGAGCATGAGCAGGGGAGGGGCAGAGAGACAGGGAGACACTATCTGAAGCAGGCTCCAGGCTTTGAGCTGTCACACAGAGCCCGACGCAGGGTTTGAACTCATGAACCGCCATATCATCACCTGAGCCACAGTTGAATGCTCAACCAACCAAATGAGCCACCCAGGCACCCCTAAATTCTTCTTATTTTTATAGAATATTCCAAAGCAGCAGAATATATGTTGGGTACACATGGGACATTTACAGAAAGTGACCATATTCTTGTCCACATGGCAAGTTTTAATAAATTTGAAAGTATTATAACCCCATAGAGTATGTTTCATGAAAAAATTGGATTAAATTAGAAGGCAATATGATGATTTAGATCCTCCAAAAATATGGGAAATTGAGCATCTCCATAAATGCCTTAAGAGATAAAAATGAATAGTAGAAAACATTTGAGCTGCATGAATCTAAATCTTACTAGACAAAGATTTGAATACAACAAAATAAAATTGTGATTTTACTAAAGAAGTTGCTTAGAGGATGTCCATCAACTGATGAATGGATAAAGAAGATGTGGTTTTTATATACAATAGAATACTACTTGGCAATGAGAAAGAATGAAATCCTGCCATTTGAAGCAATGTGGATGGAACTGGAGGGTATTATGCTAAGAGAAATAATTCAGAGAATGATATCATATGTTTTCACTCATATGTGGAACTTGAGAAACTTAACAGAAGACTATGGAGGAAGGGAAGGGGGGGAACAGTTACAAACGGGGGGAGGCAAACCATAAGAGACTCTTAAACACAGAGAACAAACTGAGGGTTGATGGAGGTGGATGGGAAAATGGGTGATGAGCATTGAGGAGGGCATTTGTTGGGATGACCACCGGGTGTTTTATGTAAGTGATGAATCATGAGAATCTACCTCCAAAACCAAGAGTACAGTGTATCTATATACTGTATGTTAGCCACCTTGACAATAAATTATATTTTAAAAAAAGTTGCTTAGAAGAAATGCTATGGGGAATTAAATGCTTAGAAAACCAAGTACAATCAATTTACTAAGCACCTTCCTGAACAAGTTAGAGAAAGATACAAATTAAACTCAAAATGAGTAGAAAGGAAGGTATAATACAGATGAAACTGGAAATTAAGAAAATATAAGCTAGGCAAAAATAGAATATCAATGAAAATGAAATTTGGCTTTGAATAAAATCAATACGTTTGGTAAATCTCTAGAGTGATCAACGGAAAAAATAGAAAACACAATTATTGCTAGAAGGAATTGGAGAGAGGCATTGTTATAGAGCCTATAGCTATTAACATTTTAATAAGTAGATATTATGACTTTTTATGCCAGTATGCCAATATGTGATACATGCTTAGATGAAATGGAAAAATTTGTTAAAAGGAACATACAACCAAAATGGCCTTAAGAAAAAATAAATAATGAATAGCTTTATATCCAGTAGTATTAAATTTGTAATTAAGACTATTCCCAGGAGGAAAATTCCAGTCTTAGCATCACTGATAAATTCTGTCAAAGGTTTAAGGAAGGAATAGTGCCAATCATACAAACAACTATTTTCAAAAACCGTATAGACATGAATACTTTCCAGGTCATTTTTATGAAGGTAGTATCATCCTGATACCAAAACTAGACAAAGACATTACAATAAAAGGAAATTAGAATTTGATATCCATATGAACTTAGGTGCACATTGTTTTAAATGATAGGACATCAAATCTAGTAATATATATAAAAAGAAAATAATAAATCATGATCAGTTGGGATTTATCCTAATGATACAAATTTGGTTTAACCCTTGAAGATCTAGTAATTTACCATATTAGTAGGGTAAAGGAGAAAAGACTGGATTCTTAATAGATGCAGAAGCAATATTTGATAAAATTACCCATTTATGGAAAACTTTCAGCATTTTACTGATAAGAACTATCCTGTTTAATCTAAGTAAAGGAAGTTTAAATAAATGGAGATGTTTATCTCTTATGGATGGGAAAAGTTGATAAATGAAATTATCTTCTATCTAATCAAACTGAAACTACAGCTAGCCTATTTAGTGGAGGAAAGACTGAGCATTTTTCCTTTAAGATTAGAAATAGAGAAGCATACTCCCTCTCATCACTTCTATTTAGCATTTTCTGGAAGTCCTAGGTCAGGGGTCAATAAACTACAGCCTGCAGGCCAGTCCCTTGTTTTTGTAAATAAAATTTTAATGGAACATGGTGATACCAATTTGTTTACATATTGTTTATGGCTGCTTTTACATTGCAGTGGTAGAGTTGAGGGTAATAGAAAAAAAATAACTAGCTTAAAATATTTATTATGTGATCTTTTAAGAATAAGTTTGTCAATCCCTAAAATAAAAAGTGTAGTGTGTGTGTGTGAGAGAGAGAGGGGGGTGGAGATTGTGTGGAGATTGGAAAGAAAAAAAGTAAATTGTCTTTATTTTCAGTTAGCATATTCAGGTACAAGAAATTCCTGGCTACTCTACAAAAAAGCTAATAAAACTACTTCAGGTCACAAGTTACAAGGTCTCGGTTTTTTTTTTTTTTAAGTTTTTATTTAAATTTCAGTTAGTTAACATACAATGCAGTATTAGACAAGGTCTAGTTTTAAAACAGTTTCTCTTCAATGTACTATCTATAAGCAACCTGAAAGTACAAAATTTAGGAAGTGATACCATTTGTATTAGCATTGAAAAATACAAAAGAGTTAGAGATTCATTATTTAACCAATTCAAATGTGAAAGCTTGAAATAAGTTTTTTGGCAAAACATGTTTACTAAATATAGAATTATGTGTTGGCCCATTTAAAAGACACGTAGAACAAAAATAATCGGGAGATGATACCAGAAATGAAATAAAATCTAGATAGATGAAAAAAAAATACCATGTTCACTGATCTGAAAGCTCAGAAAGTTGGAGTACTTATATTCCTGGTTTCAATAATTAACTATAAAATTATATTAATAGGGTGATTGTGGCACTCGTATAAAAATCACTGGAATAGAATAGAGAATCCAGAAATAGACCCTTTGGACAAGAAGAGTTTACATCCATCCTGGAGTTCAGGTTATAGACAAAAACTCAGCAGCTACTACATTTTCTGTGCAATATCATAAATATTTAGCAACAGCACATGTGTATTAATGTGTAACATGTACGTTAAACATAACAGTATACTAGGAATTTGTAGTATCTCCCCCTTCATTTAAATTATTTGAATTTTCTATAACTCCAGCTAAACACTAAGTCTATAATTTGATTAGATGCTGCTGTTGGTCATTAGTGTTTCACATGGAGGGTAAATATCTAAGATTTGCACAACGAAGAATTCAGACAGTCGTACATTCTCACACAAAGTATATTGTTACTATGTTTACAGTTTAGATATAGAACATGCATTAAGTGCTCTGTGATTTCCATTTGTGCATGACTTGAGAGGTCATTAAAATTACTTTTGAAATATGAATCAAATGTAAGTATGGAATTCATATTAATGGAGTTTATAGAAATATTCCTGATTTAATATATTTACTCGAAGTTGCAAGATCCATTTACTTAATATATTGCCAAATGTGATTTAAATAGATTATCCTGAAAGCAGCCAGGGAACAATACTTTAGATACAGAGGAAAAGCAGTATGAATGGTGGCTGACAACTCTCCAGAAACAATGGAGATCAGAAGACAAACTAAAATTTTAAAGTATGAAAAGAAAATGTCAGCCCAGAATTCTATATTTAGTGAAAATGTTTTGCCAAAAAAACTCATCATTTCAAGCTTTCACATTTGAATTTGTTTCTTCTAACTTGTGTTAATAAGAAATTTCAGGACATTCTTAGCTGTAGTGAAAATAAGTCCTGATTTTCCAGACTGGACAGGAGCTTAAAATATATACAGTCTGTGGGCTGGTTCTAAACAAGACCCTCCTGACACAGAGTTTAATTGTAAAATCAAGCATAATGTATATAATTAACTCTAGGCAAAAAGCAGTTTAGAAATAAAATGTTTCTCAGTAAAAAGAATGTTTGTAAAATTGATATATTAGACATCCAGTACCTGAACATCAAGCATTTCGTGCATTTATCCAACTGTGTACACTCTGAACCTGCCTCACAAAGCAGTCTTCTGAAAATCAAGTGATTTTCCATCTACGTCTGCCAAGAAGATAGATGTAACAGCTATGCTCACACAAGTCTTACATCCCATTTAACGGTATCATTTTTCTGTTGTTAAATTAATAAACTAGCATTTCACTTGATATATCAGTTTCTTATAAGCTTAGTTAACATGAGTTAGCCTCATTGAACATTATCATAATTGGATCCCTGAATGATCAATTTTAAGACTGCTCTGAAATCTCCTTTTTCCATCCACAGAAATATGCAGAAGATGAATAAAACCCTTCATCCCTTAGCCTTTTTAAAAAATTTTATTTGATGCTTCAAACTTAAGGGAGACTTGAGAGAAGAATCCAAGGAATTCTATTATATTTTTTACCTAGATTTAGGAATCCTATATATTTTTCTCATTGTCTCTTATTATTTTCTCTGTATACACATATCTATATCTATATACATGTATCTCTATATATATGCATACATGTGCATGAAGGGATATTTTTCTAATGATGTATTAGAAACATCATTTTCCCTTTCCCCAAATATTTCAGTATTTCCTATGAAAATGGGCATTCTGTCATATAACAACAGATTATAAAAATCATAAAAATTAACATTATAACTTGATATTATGTTGTGACATAATCGATAGTCTATGTTCAAATTGTTATTTGTTCCCCAAATGTCCTTTATAGCCCCTTCTCCCATCCTCTAGTCTGGTGTTCAATCCACTATTTTAAAAATATTTGTTGTATCTAACAGTTCCTCGCCCAGTCTTTGTCTTTTTTAGTTTGACATTTTCGCAGCATTTTGTAGAATGTCTTTTAGAGTTCACCTGATGTTTCCTTTTGATTATATTCAAGCTATACATTTTTGGTGAAAAACCGTAGTCATGTGTCCTTCTTAATGAATCATACCCCCAAGACGCATCACGATACTATTTTCTCTCAGTTATGGTTATGTAAATGTTGTTCATTGGTTAAGGTGGTGTCTGAGAGGTTTCTCTTTTCTGAAGTTACTCTTTTTACCTTTGTAATTATCCATTCACACTACTCCAGTGGTAATATACTATCTTCTAACATCACAGATTAACTTTACAGGTTTTTGATCTTTATGTATCTAGAATCCACAGGATGTATTCTCCTTGTATGTATTCTTTCATTTTATATTATGTTTGTGAGGTTGATCCATGTTGCTATGCAATTGCTATTTGTTTATTCTTATTCCTATATGGTATTCCATTATATGAATATATCACTATTCATTCATGAGCAATTGAGCAATTTCCCAGTTTGTATTATGAAAAATGTGCTCTGTAATTATGTAAATGTCATTTGGAGAATCTATTGAGTATATACCAAGGAGGAATAGAATTGTTGAGTTGCTTGTATCAATTTATTCAGTGATGGTGAATCACTGAATCATTTCCAAAGATTTTCCAAAAGGTTTGGTTGTATCAACTTTTATTCTGTCCGGAAGTCAATGAGAGTTCTGGTAGGTCTGAAATAATAGCACTTTTATTTTTTCCTTTTTAATTATGATGTCTTTTTTCCTTCCCTTACTGCACTTGCTAGTACCTCGAAGAAATGTTGA
Organism: Panthera tigris; assembly: GCF_018350195.1. Classification (NCBI taxonomy): domain Eukaryota; kingdom Metazoa; phylum Chordata; class Mammalia; order Carnivora; family Felidae; genus Panthera; species Panthera tigris. The sequence goes on along the minus strand of NC_056667.1, from coordinate 136,630,461 downwards.
ATAGCATTTTTATCATGAATGAGAGTTGAATTTTATCAAATGAATTTTCTTCATCTCTTTGAGATGTTCATATGATTTTCACTTTATTTTCTAAGTGTTAAATCATGTGGATTGATTTTTAAATGTTAAACCAGCCTAGAATTACTAGATTAAAACTACTTAAGTTATCCTTTTCATATACATCTGGATTATATTTGCTAATATTTTATTAAGAATTGTTGTATCTGTGTTCATGAGAGGAGTTGGTCTCTGACTTTTTGTTCTTATAATGCCCTTGTTAGGTTTTGGTATCAAAGTTATGCTAGCTTTATAAAAAGTTAGAGAGGGGTTCTCTTTCTGATTTCAGAAGAGTTTAAGTAGTATTAAGGTTATTTCTTTAGATTTGAAAGAATTCTTTGTTGAATTTTTTTTAGCTAGGGGTTTTATTAGTGAGAAGTTTTTAAATAGCTCAATTTCTTTGTTAGACATAAGAATGTTCAGATTTATAATGTCTCTGAATTTTAGTAAATTGGTTTATTAGGCAGTTTTATAGCTCATTGAAATCAATAATTTTTTGGCATGAATTTGATAATAATATCTTCTTTTTAAAAAAACATGTCTGTAGAATATCTATTGATGTCCTTGTTTTCATTCCTGGTATTGTCAGTTTGTGTGGTCATGTTTTTTTCTTTTTTTACATGCTTTTTAATTACCAATTTTATTAATATTTTCAAAGAAACTGGTCTTTGGTTTTGTTGATTACCTCTGTAGTGGATTTATTTTCCATTAGTGAATATCTTGTTTTTCTTTCTTTTCTTTCTTTCTTTCTTTCTTTCTTTCTTTCTTTCTTTCTTTCTCTCTCTCTCTCTCTCTTTCTCTCTTTTTCTCTTTTTCTCTTTCTCTATTTCTCTATTTCTCTCTTTTTAATGTGCTTATATTTTTCTGGACTCTCTTCATTTGTATTTTACTCTGATACTTCCTTTAAGGCTATGTTTTCCTTTATTTAACTATATCTACAAGCTGTGATATGTCAGATATGATGGTTAGTATTCATAGATTTTAAAATATTTTCTGACCATCAATGTGCTCTATTTTTAGACATAAAGTAGTTTAAAAATTTATTATTTAACTTCCAGCTTTAATTCCTCTTTCTGTGAAGATGGAAATGTTCAGCATCTGGGATACCCATATAGTAGTTGTTAGTCATTTGTGGCTATTGAACACTAGATACATGGCTAGTGCAACTGAGGAAGTGAATTTTAAATTTTATTCTAAAATGTATGCGATGTAAATAATATGTAGCTAGTGTCTTCTCTATTAGATAGCATAGTCAGGGTTGCCACAACCTAATTTCTACATTGACATACTGAAGAGTATTAATGGTAGATGAAGAAGACAAAAATAATGAGTTACTGGTGTTTTGAAATCTCTTGATCTGGAGTAGAATGCACAGTGTCTTCTGGAGCCTAGATAGGAGCCTTCAGTTTGGAATCAGAATGGGAATTGATTGATCCTTGGTTAGCCTTGACTTCTCCTGACTATGGAGTTAAGGATCTTGTGATCACTGATGATAGGGTGAAATACTATGTATTGTGTTAGACAGCTCTGATTACTGGACTTAGCAAGCTGAAGCATAATACTTAGAGAATTGAAGGAATGTGAAGAAAGTCTAGTATGTCCCAAGAACGACCAGTGACAAATATTTTAAAACCTTTTCTCCATTTATATGTGTCTTTTCTTTCTGTCTTTCAAATTCAGCATTTATAAGGGGAATCTTGTTTCACTCTGCTCCAGGGTGGGATATTCCCCTAGTAATACCCTTAAAAAAAAGGGAGTGGGGAGAGTAAAAACACATAGGAGGGTCAAAGAGGAATGAAAGCTTGATTTCAATAAATAACCGGGTTTCAACTTAGGAACTACGACATCTGAAAAATTAAAATCCAATTAGAACTCAATTATCTATTGAGAAAAACATGATTACAATCCTTATACCTTATAATTATCATCATGCTTTTCTTTATTCTTTTGTTCAATATTTCATTGGCTTATCTCCAGTTCCTATAATTTTGAGTAAATCAATGATATGTACTGATGTGGACCTTAGGTAGCTGTGAATATGTTTTTCTTTCACTGAATCAAAGGTGAATATAATTATTTCCAGGGAAAACTCATGAGATTACCACCTGCTCATAAATAAACTCTAGCAAATCCTGAGTTTCAGAGACTAGAATCAGATCCTCCAGTTATAAACAGGAAGAAGAAATCCTCTGGGGCCCTATGAACAATACTTTCCCAAAATAAAGCTCTTGTCTTTTAGTAACACATCAAAGTTGTACCATGGAGTTGGTAACAGTGGAGAGAAAAGAATGAAATAGTTTTAAGAATACTTTAGAGCTTGGAGACATTTCAGGATGAAAGTCCTTTAGGATTTTGCCACATTGGTAGAATACCAACATTATAGTTCCTTTATGAAATGTCACCATCAGAGAGATTAATTTTAGAAGTATGGGATCACAGAAATGTTTCCATTGATGTAGGTTACTTTGTTGAACTCCAAAAATGTGTCAAGAGTAACAAATCTATCTGACATGTCCAGTCAAGGATCTGTTTTAAGCAGAAACCGTGGCTTGCAGGACACTGTTAAATTTTAATTTTGTTTTTCAACCACAAAAAGGAGTCTTTGTTTGCAGTTAGGATGAACACCTGTGGAATCCTCAAACATTTACAGACATGTCTTTAAAAGCTCTATGGTACAGTTAAGATTTAATCTATCAAAGTGGTATAAATAATGTAGACATAGCCTTAGGTGCCAGTTCTTCCCACAGCACATAGAAAAACATAACAGCAGTGAGAACTTCTCTGGTGATTTTCATATAGTTCAAATATAACAGTGCCAAGGAGGCAGAGGGGAGCAGTGTAATCTGAGATACAGCTTTCTTGATGTTAGTGATTGCGTACTAAAGTCCAGAAATGAGAAATATAAGGGTTCTGGCAAAACTAAAATTATTCAGAACAAATAAAATTCACATGGTTTCATGTTCAGAAGCTTGGATCTCATTTTGAAACTCTTGTAACTGAAAGGAAGGTAATTATAAGAATGGCCAAACAGTTCTGGCCCTAAACACTGCCCTTCCATATCCTTTTAAACTAATCTACAGGTATTTCCATGCTTATCCACACCAATGAAACATCTCTGCCAGAATGGGATGTGGAAGTTCAATCTAAATTTCAAACCCAGCATGTATTACATATAAAGTAGGATGTGCAAAGCAGTATATGGGCTATTAAAAGGGATAACAAGAAGTGTAAGATATGGTTCTAATTCTAAAGATGATTAAGATCTAGTAGCAAAGATAAGGAGAAGATATTTGAGCAGTAACTAAGATTCATAGCATGTGTAATTGAAAGGGAAAATTTGGGGGGGTGGGTTCTGGAAAATCTTAGTAGAAGATAAAGAGATTTAATAAACGTAAAGCTTGGCACAAGTAGATGTGATAAGGAGGAGATGTTCTTGACAGGAGTATTAATGTAAAGCTGGAGGAATTGAGAGACAGAAAGTAACCCAATTTTATCTAGAGGGATAGATTTATTAGAGGAAAAGAGAAATGAGTTTGTAGATTGTCCCTCCCCTCCCCCCCTCCCCGAGAATGTGGAGGGACTGGAATTCCAAAGAAGTGTTGTAATTTAAAAAACAGATCTTTGGCAAGATTACCTTTATAGATAGAAACCAATATAATGTAGGTGTTCAATAAATATTTGGTTAATTAATGAATTTGGAGATTATCCCTGCACATTTGTTACCAGTTCCATAGAAACAAACAGATAAACCAAAAGCAGATACATTAGGAATGAGCTCCTTACTCCCTTTAGAATAGAAATAGAGTTGGGATTCCTGGTGGCTCAGTCAGTTAAGCATCTGACCCTTGATCTCAGGTTGTGAGTTGTGAGTTGTGAGTTGTGAGTTGTGAGTTCAAGCCCCATTTGGTCTCCACGCTGAGTGTGGAGCTTACCTAAAAAAAAAAAAAATTAGAGTCAAGATGAGGTACTAAAAATGCAACTGCTCTTTCTGTGGCTACACATCAAGAAAGGTAATAAGCTCATGATCTAATTTTCTTTTTGCAGGTTGAAAGAACTCTGAACTTCCTTGTGCTTCCTTTTTCACCTAGTGCCTCCCACAGTCTTCTGTTTACCACATAACCTTTCTTTCTGAAAGATTTTATCTTTCATCCCTTCTTCTCTTTTTTTCTGGAGGACATATGTCTATATTCCAGATCACCTTCTGGGTAATCAGCCCCTGATTCCCTTTCAGGTGGTGTGAATTATCTCCTCTTCTGTAGAAGAGTATGTCCCATGCTTGATGACGCTGCCCCTATTCATCAATCTCTAGCACAATATATGTTCACTGAATATCTACTGACTTAAATTATACTTTCCAGTATCACAGTGCCAACCACAGAGTGAAAAATTTATAAAACACATTATTCCTAGAAAATGAAAAAAAAATGGTGAAGAGATTTCTGGCATCTCTGACGATGCTTAGGCTGTAGGGAAGAAACAGGGAGGTGGTAATTCTAAATTTCCTTGTAAATTCTAGATTCAGCTTTTTACTAAGATACTTTCTTTTAAATTTTAGACAATTTCATTTACCTGTGTGTGCATACATATGCATCTACATACCTAGGCACCTACACATATATGGTCATATATATGTATATTGTATGTATGTTTGTATATTATAAATAATCTTCATGATCTCTCTTTTTCTGCACACAGGCATTCTTAGTTGACAGGAGTATTTGCAAAAATGTCCTGCTTTTTCCAACATGGCTTTCCAAACAGGTTCTGTAGAAATAAATGAAATAATCAAAACAAATCTTATTTTTCCTTCGGCCATACATTTACTTAGTTACCTGTTGAGTTATTTATTTTGCTGGGAACTTCTGAATTTAGCAATTAGAAATGAGAAATAAGTAGATAACCTATGGAACAAATCAGATAAATATAGACTTAGGAATTTAAAAGAAGTTTCTAAAATGTTCCTACTTTAAGCTTTTCATTTCTTTGGGCATTTTGCTTTGTTTTATTTCATTTCAGAAATCCACAGCTTGACTTCAAAGAGTGCATGGGCCCCTTTCAATCAGTGTGCTACATTTGGTAATATGCTTATTTTTCTTGGGAAGCTTGCTTGCTTGCTCTCTTCCTTCCTTCCTTCCTCCCTTCCTTCCTTCCTTCCTTCCTTCCTTCCTTCCTTTTTATTTTTTTGCAAATTCAGACTTCCACAATTATCTATGACTCTAAAAGTATTCTGTTCTGTCTAATGTGTTAGACAATAGGCTATACATTCAAAATAGCAATTGTAGTAATAACAGATGATTTCAAATTGATGATCTCTTTTAATCTTCTTAACTCTAAGAAGTTTTTTTTAATTTTTAAATCTTCATTTTGCTGATGAGTAAATTGAAATTCAGATCTGAAAACATCCTGCATAAACTAAGCAAGTTATTTCATGGTAGGCAGTAGAACCATGCCTCCCATCTCCAAATCTGTAATTCATTTCAGTAGACTTGTTCCTTGCCCCATCAGCCATATGCTGTTCAGGAATCTCTCTCCTTCCATCTGTTTTCCTCTGTGCACAAGCACGATTAGTCCTTGAACAGCTTGTCCAACTGTGCTCAGTCTCACTTCCCACCATGGTTTCAGGTCTTCTGAACATGGAAGGTTTTAGGGCAGAGAAAACTGACTCAGCAGAATTGATATTTTGAACTGGCCATCAGGAAATCAGTCTGGTCATACTTCACTGCAGTGGTCAGAGTGGTGGTATAGAGAAGTGGAAACATAATTGGAAGAAAGAGCTTTGTATCAGAAACTTGGAGGCAGATAAGAAAAGGAGTGAACTTGGAATAAAGTAGAGAGGGGACAGGTGAAAGGAGGGAGGAGGCCAGTTGGTATCAAGGACCTCTGTTGAAACAGGAAAGGCTGTGTATCTCAGGACTAGATGTGCAGGACCTCCATAATGCCAGGAGAGCCTATTTCCAGTAGCTCTCATTAACTGCCACAGTCTCAAACTACAGTCTTAAATAATCCTCTCTGGACAGAAAGAAACACTTTCAAGGAAGTTGAGGCGATACTCATCCATGCATCCAACTTTCGTAGGGAAATTTAAAGCATCTTAACTCATCAGTGATGTCTTTATACTGCATGAATTCTGAATTAGTTGGATCTTTGTGAGGCAAAACCATCTTTATTATTTTCTCATTCAGATCTGACATCCTGTATCAGAGTGGGAGCATGAGTGTTTCTTCCTTCTTCCTCATCATCTTCTGAAGGCTTTCACCTGCCAACACTAAGGGAAGATTTTGCAGTGTTACTTAAACCTGAAGATGAAACAGTACTCAGTCATGGTTCCTGAGGACCTCAGATATATCTTATTTATTCTTTTTGTTTAAATTGAGGAGTTGAGGGGCAGAAATGTCATATCACCTAAAGGAGGTAGAAGCCTGGAGTCCTCAAATTTCTGACTGAGAACCACTCCCTTACTCTGTAAAATGTTCAGCACACATTTTGTCAATAATATTGCTAACTGACTGACCAGAAAGGAAGTTGGTCAATACTGCTTATTTTTCTTGGTATTAAGTTTAATAACTATTCCATTACTACAATAGCTTATTGTCATCTAAATCCATGGCCCCTTGGGACTTCGTTATTTGTATCAACGTATGCACTGAACCAATCAGGTCAATGTTTGTTCCTATTATGGGCCATTTAGCTCTCTACCTTACCACATTTGACTCAAACCAGATGTTGTATTTGGGCATATCCTAGGACACGATTGGTTTTACAGAATGTATATATTTTCCACCACTAAAGGAATAATATGCTTTGCACATAAATGCTAGTAATATCTAAGAGGCTGTCTGAGACATTACAATAGATCACCAGAATATCTCAACATTCTCTGCCTGCTTTGTCTCAGGATTCTAGGTGGGGGAAGGTGAAGAAAGAGTGGAGCTGGAAATGGGAATGGTCCAGAGGGAAATGATATCTTTAAATGACCTTTCAGGTCACTGAGTGAAGATTTCAAGCAAAATTTCAAAGGTAGTGAAGTTTTTCTTTGAACTTTTCCCTCTTGGATCTCTATTTTAATCAGTAAGAAAACTTCTTTCTTGTCTGCTGAAATTCTGGAGCCCTGATCCCAAAATGTCTCTGGCCAATACAAACTTCACTTTTTATGGCATGTAACATGGAGAAGGAAAGGGCTAAGGTTTTGCAATCCCCTCTTTCCTCTGTTGAGATGGTCAGCACCATTTAGTGACTGCCCTCTCGACCTCCATCCTTTGATGAACATGTAAACTTTGAGCCACTGAAGTTTTGGTTTGTAAACCAAACACAAGCTAGCCTGTCCACACTGATATATTTCCTACTGTTTTCCCTCATAATAAAGTCAATGGACTTGTGCTCTTGAAATAGGAGGTTGAAAGAGTTGCTTGTCTATTACAAATTTGGAATTTAGGCAGAATGAACACTTTGTTCTAAGACTAACTTAGTTGAAGGGAAGACAACATTTCCCCTTAAGAGCAAGAAAACCTGATGAAATGAGAAAGGAAGGAGTGGTTTTTCCGTTTAAAGTTCCTTTAGGACACAAGTGTATTAGAGAAGGACTTTAAGTGACACTTTCTGTATTGGCATATCATCCAAATCACTGCTATGACAATTTTTTTAACCTTTTTGTTTCCTCGTCTGTAAAAAAAAGATGTATTACTAATATTTTTCTCATATTAATAAGAGGATTAGATAATGCATATAAAATACCTGGCACAATGCTTATATATTAGTAATAAGTTAATGAATGGAAACAATTATTTTTATTCCAACATTTTTCCATCCCATCTCAGTTCCTGTCTGAGTATAGCCATGCTTTCTTAATCAGTGTAAAAATAATTATTTTCATTTATATGAACAGCTTACCATTTATGCCTAATGATGTGTAGCACAATAGCTGTTATACATATCATTAAATATGTGTCTGATTAACCTTGTTGTAATTTTAATTGCAATACAAAATTCCTCTTGTGCATACTCAGCCATCAAGGACTGGGGCTCATGAAACAGGGTTGACTGCTTTCAACCTGAAGGAATTATAGGGAATGTCAGTCACATATAGCATAAGTCATAGACCTGAGAACAACAGAGCACAGAGGAAAGAACACGGAGCTGGGAGTCATGTAGACCAAGGACTAAAAACTTTAGGTCCACCACTGCAGTTTATTCAGTCTTCTCACAGTTTTTCTCTGTGAAACATGGTTAGTGATACCTACCATGTAGGATTTGTGAGGGATAGAGATGCTGTATATAAGATGTTCAACAAGGATCTTGGAACAAAGGAAACTGTTTATTAGCTATTGCTATTTTTATAATTTTAGACTGTAACTTGGAAGGGACTTCTAGAAGCCCATTGGATTAGCCACCTCTGCTTTGCAGGTTTGATGTTATCACATCCTCTTTTCTCATTTTCTGCAAATGTGGAGGATGGGCCAGCAGTATTTGTTCAAGGTCATGTACCTTGTAAGTGAAGGAGAGAAGCTAAGCCAGCTGGTGCCCCACCTTTTCCTTTACTTCCGTCTTTCACTCAGCCTGTGCCCACTGCCTGGCAAAACAACCTCTGAAGCATACATTCTTCTGGGGTGAGTCAGTGGCATCCTGTGCCTTCCCAAAGAGAGGAAGCACATTTGAGTCAGGAGCAAATGCAACTGCCATGTAGGAAAAGATATCAAAGAACGGAGGACAGCTGACCTGTTCTGTGCTGCAAATGTGGCAAAAAGCCATGTCAAAATTGTTCTGTAGATTCTAGGGCTATCTCCTCCTAATCAGAATGTGTCTTCATGGGGCCTGTGCCCCAAGTTTCCTAGGCTTGCCTTCTCTGGGTTACCATCTCTGAATACTTTCTTCCTTGCTTAGTATACTTGAACATGGCCCAGGGTATGAACAGATTGAGTAATCTAAGCTGCATGTGGTCACTGTGAAGTAGCTGCTCATCAGAGAACCCGGTCTGCTGTGTGCATTCTGCTGCTTCCTCAGAAGGTCTAGCACTGGTTTACAAACCTTGATTCAGAACTCCGTGAATAGACAAGTCAGACTTGATTACTCTATTTCTAGCCTGCTTTCATCTTCACCAAGTCTTCTCTCTGAGGCCCTGGGAATACTATATTACAATTATTTGGATTTTGGCATAGTACTTCACATAGAGGTGTTACTTTACTTCTCAGGTGTTCCTACAAAAATTACTGCAAGGATGAAATAAGAGAATATGAGTGAACTAGACATATATTAATGTGTCTAGAAAATATATTAGACATATGTCTAGAAAATGTTTAGAAATGTCTAGAAAAATGATAGTTTCCCTTTTTTTCTTGCAAAGTAAAACCTAAATCTAGGGAAATAGAGCTCTAGTAAATATATTTCTGATCATTTCAAAAGCTAGAAGGGTTAAAGATGGGAAAGGGTGTGAATTCCCCTATCATAATGAATATTTTATTTTCTACATTTAAGATACAGATTTTATAAGAAAAAAGAGAAATTATAAGAATTAAAAAGTCCCAGTGGAGAAGCAGTGTACCTTTAGTGAGTATTGGATGCATTAGGTATATAATTCATTTTAATATTAACTGAAATTACCTTTCAGACATCAGAAAACTTTCAATAAAGGATGAAAAAGTAGAAGTTTGACATGACTTTTTGTTAATGAATTTGGAATATGAATAAAGCTATTTGAGAGTAAATACTTTTCTGGTTATGGTAAAATCTACATATGATTTTTCTGGTAATGAACTTGTGGTTTAGAAGATTATAATGTTTAGAACATTATAGCAAGAGGAGTTATTTTTCATCAGCTCAGGTAACTTTCTTTGGTTCTTAGGTAGTCCTGGTAAAAGCCAATCCCATGATTAAAACTGAGGATCCCATGATGCTCAGTGACTTAAAAAAAATCTAAACAGATTTATTTTATAATAACTAAGTTCACTGTCTCTTAATGTCCTTCTTCATAGCAGTTGTTGAACAGTGGGGAAGCAATTAACTTATTTTTCTTCATTAAGTATGGTGTCAAAGAGGGAGAAAATGGGCTTTTATTTAGGTTCTACAGGCTTGAAGTTCTAAAATGTGATTTTCCTAAAAGCCATATCATTGACATTACTGGGTTCAGTGGGATACATGTATATAATTTATTTATATCAAGAAACCCATCTATCACACCACTCATGCCTCAAACAGTTTGAGAGGAATACTGTGGAAATGTTGGTGTGTGCCAAGATTGCTTGTCTGTGAGACTTGATTACTCTAGGCCGGTCTGGCATATAAACTCAAGGGCCTATTCACTGAACATGATTTTCATTTGTGCTCCTATGTGCAGCTGGTAAGGGCTGGGTTAATGCATTTGAGGAGAAATCTGTAGCTGTTATACACTTATCTAGATAATAGACTTGGGGCAATTGTACATGGATAGCAATGAACGGTGTCTACCTTGCAAGCTGCTGAGGAAGATGGGAATGGTCAGAGTGCCGATGGAATATTGATATATTTTGTAGCAATGACTGCTTTTGATTTTCTAGCTTACTCTGTAGGAATAGGAGAATAATCTCCAGAGGTCCCTAAAATCGCTGTCCTTGCCATAGGATATAAAAATATATCCTTACACACACACATATGTGACATATATGGATGGATGGATGGAGATATATATATATATATATATGCATATGTGATATATATCATATATACATTTATACACATATGTATACATACATGATATATATATGTACATGAATATATATATATATATCCTGATATATATATATATATATATATATATATATATATATATATCCTTACTTAATCACATCTATAAAGTAGTTTTTTGCTATGTGAGGTAACTATTTATAGATTCTGGGGATGAGGACATGGACATCTTTAGGATGACTGTTAGGTGCCTAACATAGAAGACTAGGGTGAAAATTATAGATATTTGAATTTAATAATCCACGTTTTAACTGTTTGAAAGAGATAAAATATAGAGGGAAAGACATTTTAAGTTGAGTTGTGAGGAAATTCTCTTCAAACTCATTACTGTCAGGTTTGCAGCTTGGCTCTTGTTCAGTCTAAGTGTGAAACAGAGATTATCATTGGATCTTAACACTTAGGCCTTGCTTGTTACTATACAAATGACCTTGAGTTCAAGTGTTAACCCTTCAAATACATCCAAATAGCAATTTAAGCTAACTATAAATCAGAACCACTTTTCTTTTGGGATAAAGCAAATTAAAAATAGTGTGCTCACTCAGTAATGGGGTGTTATCTCCTTTTTAGCAAATAAGGACAAGACAGTAGAGTGTCTACTATATTTCACGCCTGTGCCAATTAGAAGAGTAAAGTGAAGGAGTATATACTCCAAAGTTATTGGCCAAAAAAAAAAACCAAAGCAAATAAAATATTACATAGTTTTTCCAAATTTAAAACTGATATAAAATGTGGATATTAGATTTTATAATGTATATTATATCATATTTACCTGTATTAGGGTTCTCCAGAGAAACCGAACCAACAGGAGGTATATATCACATCATGTACTTATCTATCTAATATATATGAGAAAGAATGAGAGAGAGGGAAAGAAAGAAAGGGAAAGAAACAGAGAGAGAGACTGACTCATTTTAAGGAATTGGCTCATGCAGTTATGCAATTGTGGGGGCTGGCATGTCTGAAATTTATAGGGCAGGCCAGCAGGCTGGAAATTCAGGCAAGGTTTCTATGATACAAACTTGAGGAGAAAATTTATTTCCACTTTGGGAAACCTATTTTTCCTCCTGAGGCCCTTAACTGATTGGGTGAAGGCCACTCATATTATGGAGAGTAATCTGCTTTACTTAAAGTCAATTGATTGTGTTAATCATATTTTACAAATGCCTTCACTGCAACACCTAGACTAGTGTTTGACAGAACAATTGAGCACTGTGTAGCGTAGCCACGTTGACACGTAAAATTAACCATTATAGTGCATTCGCAGGGCCAAGAGCAATATTCTTATTCCTTTGGTTGAAGGCAGATTTTTTTTCTTAGCAGAACAGTCTTGGAAACTGTCAGTAATTCTACTAAAGGTTATATTAAAACAGATCAACATTTAATAGAAGAAAAGAACTCAAAGGTTTTGAGAATTGCAAATTGGGAAAAATTGAGATTTTTGATATTTATTATTGTTCATGATTTCTTAGTAATGGTTACTGTCGTAACTACTTCACTGCACAGACATCAATCCATGTAGAAGGACATGGACATAAATCCTGTGTTCATTAATTATTTTGGGAGCCTAGAATCACCTTGAATTAATCAGCCAGGTTACTTTACAATATGATGTACAACATTAATTTTATTATATTATGACAACTAGGGAGAAACCAGCTGATTTACAAATGGACCACCTATCATATTGATGAATAGAAACTGCCCAAATGTGGAGGGAATGCTGATTTAGAGCAATTTACAGATATTGATGTTAATAAAAAAACAGTTTTGTCATGTTTAATATAACTAGACAAAATATTTGAAAGGATTAGGAGCTTAAAATAATGAAAAAAAACTTAAGAATTTAATGAGATTTTTATTAAGTCCCCTTTGAACTATTTTAACTGAAAAGATAAAGTTTTTTTAAAAAGCATCAGCAGGGCGTGTGGGTGGCTCAGTCATTTGAGTGTCTGACTCTTGATTTCAGCAAGGAGCCTGTTTGGGATGCTGTCTCTCTCTCTCTCTCTGCTTCTCCCTAGCTCTCTCTCGCTCTCTCTCTCTCTCAAAATAAATAAATAGGTAGGTAGGTAGATAGATAGATAGATAGATAGATAGATAGATAGATAGAAAACATCAGCAAAATTGCTTTAAAGATACCACATGATGCTTATTTTTTAATCTGTTCATGTACTATCTGCTGCCATCTTGCAGGGAAGCCATTCTAGACTCAGAACTTCTACATAGATAGCCCTTATCTTATACATGTACATATCCCATAGAAGAGAGTATTGGTGATAAAAAAAACTTTGTTTCAAGGTAATTGTGATGGAATTTAGGTTGTGTATTCATGAATTTTCCACAGAAACAGAACCAATGGCACAAACTGACACATAAAATTAGCCATCATAGAGTCTTAACTGATCTAAACTAGGAGTTAGAGTAACTTGTGTAATGGTAATACAAGCAAAAAAAAGAAGAGGCTACAGAATCAATATGAAGTTATTTTGGGTTTGATATTCATAAGTTTTATTTCTCAAGAGCTAATCAGACCATTTAAGTACAAATAAAATTGTAATATTACCTGTAACAAATAAGATAATGTAAAAAGAAAATGGTGGTGGAGCAGCAAGAGAAGGGTATAAATGTCAGCCCAAGAGACAGAAGGTGATTTTTTTTTTTTTTTGCTGATAAAATGGTCCTATTCATTTCCTTCTTAATGGGTGATCTCTGCTACTTTTCTGCACCATTGAGAGCAGCTGCTGAATAGCCTGCAGAGATCAGCTCGTGACTTCTCTGGCACCCACATGGTTTTTGTGAAAGCCCAGGGGGAAGTTAGTGAAGAGAAATTGCTGGCACAATACAGAGGCAGAGCTGAACTCATGATCTATAACACCGATTTGTAATCCAGTCAGCTTTGTAGATAATCCTTCCTTACTCCCCACTGTGCCATCAAACTGGCTGCAGTGAGAGATAGAGATGCATTTGTTTTTCTACCATTGACCTGTAATCAAAAACTGTAACAGTAGAGCATACTAATTCTAGTCAGCCAAGACAGCAGTTCTTTACTCATCCTCCTTTTTCCTTCCTGAGGTCCGACATTTGTTCTCCTGTCAGAGAGATGGATAGCTGAGTGACTCCGTCTTGTGTGCATCCTGGTCAGTTGCACTAGACCATTACTAGGTTGTTATACCACTACTGCTACACACCTTTGTGGAATGCACCCGCCTCTTTCACCCTCATCCTCCTCCCCTCCTGCCATTCCTAGTCCCCACAACCAGCCAGACCAAAGCAGGAATAGAAAACTTTTCAGGTTATTCCTTTTTAAAATTTTTAATTTATTTTTATTTTTTTTGTAGTTTCAAGTTTTTATTTAAATTCCAGTTAATTAACATACAGTATAATATTAGTTTCAGGAGTAGAATTTAGTGATTCACCTGATGCTCATCACAAGTGCTCTCCTTAATACCCATCACCTGTTTTACCCATCCCCCTGCACAGCAGGTTTGTTCTGTATAGTTAAGAGTCTGTTTCTTAGTTTACCTCTCTCTTACCTCCACCCCACTATGTTTATCTGGTTCTTTTCTTAAAATCCACATATGAGTGAAGTCATATGATATTTGTCTTTCTCTGACCAACTTGTTTTGCTTAGCATAATACACTCTAGCTACATCCACGTTGTTGCAAATGGCAAAGTTTCTTTCTTTTTGGTGGCTAAGTAATATTCCTGTGTGTGTGTGTGTATTTATATACCACATCTTCTTTATCCATTCCTCAGTTGTTGGACAGATGGACATTTAGGCTCTTTCCATAATTTGGCTGTTGTTGATAATGCTGCTATAAACATCAGGGTGCATGGATCCTTTCAAATCAGTATTTTTGTTGGGTAAATACCTAGTAGTGCAATTGCCAGATCATAGGGTAGTTCTATTTTTAACTTTTGAGGAACGTCCATACTGTTTTCCAGAGTGGCTGGACCAGTTTGCATTCCCACCAACAGTGTAAGAGGGTTCCCCTTTATCCACACCCTTGCTAACATCTGTTGTTTCCTGTGTTGTTAATTTTAGCCATTTTGACAAGTGTGAAGTGATATCTCATTGTAATTTTGGTTTGTAATTCTCTGATGATGAGTGATGTTGAGCATCTTTTCATGTGTCCTTTAGCCATCTGTATGTCTTCTTTGGAGAGATGTCTATTTATGTCCTCTGCCCATGTCTTAACTGGATTATTTGTTTTTTGAGTGTTAAGTTTGATAAGTTCGTCATAGATTTTAGATACTAACCCTTTATCAGATACATCATTTTCAAATACCTTTCCCCATTCTGATGGTTGCCTTTCAGTTTTGTTGATTATATCCTTTGCTGTGCAGATGCTTTTTATCTTGATGAAGTCCCAGTAAGTTCACGTTTGCTTTTGTTTCCCTTGCCTCCAGAGACCTATCTAGTAAGAAGTTGCTATAGCTGATGTCAAAGTGGTTACTGCCTGTGTCCTCCTTTAGGATTTTCATTTTTTCCTATCTCAAATTCAGGTTTTTCATCCATTTTGTAAATATTTTTTAAGGTTTATTTATTTTTCAGAGACAGAGACAAAGCGTGGGGGTGCGGGGGAGGCAGAGAGAGAGAGGGAGACACAGAATCTGAAGCAGGCTACAGGCTCTGAGTTGTCAGCACGGAGCCCGACATGGGGCTTGAACTCACAGACTGTGAGATCATGACCTGAGCTGAAGTCAGACACTCAACCGACTGAACCACCCAGGCACCCTTCATCTATTTTGAATTTATTTTTGAGAATGGTGTAAGAAAGTAGTCCAGTTTCATTCTCCTCCATGTTGCCATCCAGTCTTCCCAACACCGTTTGTTGAAGGGACTATCTTTTTTCCATTGTATATTCTTTTCTTCTTTGTCAGAGTTTAGTTGGATGTATAGTTGTGGGTCCATGTCTGGGTTTTATATTCTGTTCCGTTGATCTATGTGTCTCTTTTTGTGCTAGTACCATACTGTCTTGATGACTACAGCTTTGTAATATAACTTGAAGTCTGGAATTGTGATGCCTCTAGCTGTCTTTTCTTTCTCAAATTGCTTTGGCTTAAACAGACCAATAACCAGCAAAGAAATTGAATCAGTAATCAAAAATCTTCTAAGAAACAAAAGTCCAGGGCCAGATGGTTCCGCAGGGGAATTCTACCAAACATTTAAAGAATACCTATTTTTCTTTAACTGTTCCAAAATATAGAAATGGAAAGAAAACTGCCAAACTCATTCTACGAGGCCAGCATTACCTTGATTCCAAAACCAGGCAAAGTCTCCACTAAAAAAGAGAATTACAGGCCAATATCCCTGATAAATATGGATGCAAAGATCCTCAACAAAATACTAGCAAATCAAATCCAACAGTACTTTAAAAGAGTAATTCACCACAATTAAGTGGGAGTTATTCCTGGGATACAAGTGTGGTTCAGTATTTGCAAATCAGTCGTGATACATTACATTAATAAAAGAAAGGATAAGAACCATATAATCCTCTCAGTACATTCAGAAAAAGCATTTGACAAAGTACATCATCCATTCTTCATAAAAAAAACCTTCAACAAAGTAGGGATAGAGGGAACATACCTCAACGTTGTAAGGTTATTCCTCTTTAATACAAAGGGAAGGAATTACAGAATTCAAAGAAGACTTCCGTAGAAAGAAGCTATTGATGCTATCGATTTATATACTATGTGTCTTGGGAAATGAACATGGAATTAGATCTCATATAAAGACCAGTGGCATTGTGCAGGCTTTTGTTTTCTCACCTAGAAAGAGAATTCAGTTATTTTTGAGTAAGGGGATGGATCAAATATATGTTAGAGTAATTTCTGGCTAGACTTCCTTAATACTATTTCACAAAGACCTTGTACATTTTAACTAACAGAGATAAACAGCAACAACAAAAAATACACAGAATAGGCCTACATTCTATACTATATACAACATTAATTAAGCAACTAAATTTCTCAATAACAAGTAGTTATTTTAACTAATGGGTTCTTTCTTAATTAATATGGCAAAGCAGTCTTGTTTAATGTGTTTACATTTATTTTTCTGTTCCCTAGGCCGATTGTATTTTTAATCTCCCTTTTATCTTGCCAAATTCTATTAATGAGTCTATTTAAATACTCATAACATTAGGTTAGGAAAAAATATTAACATATACACCAAATATTCACAATTATCTATCCATAGCTAGCTTTCTTCCCACCCTATGTATACTACATTTGTCCTTTTATTAGCCCAGAGATTTTGTTTTCTAGGTAAGCGTTAAATTTCTTTCTTATCAGATTTCTTATATTTACAAAAGGTTTTCATTCACAAACTGTGTGTATGTGTGTGTGTATTAATGTTCCTAATTTTGAGGTGGATATTGCAAGCCAAATTCCCTGGGAAGTAGATTTTGAAAGATTGGCAAGCAGAAAATTTATTAGGGAGTGCCCATGAGATCATTATCTGTGGAAGAGAAGGAGAGGAGAGAGGCCTGGCAGAGTGAGAACTGCTATGGAGACTCTGAAACTGGGATGGCCCTTTGGAGTTGTCCTCTGTTGGAACCAAGGGACCGGGCGTCTATATTTTCATTTGGACAAGTCATTGGATGGTGGCTGACCTTATGAAGAGCATATGACTTGAGCAAGACAGCTGTCTCCAGGCAAGGACAACTTCCAGAGAAGGCTAATAGCTGAGGTATCACAGCCAGCAGCAGATAAACCAGGCTGGTCTTTGCTCTTAAAAATGAAGTATTAAAGGAGAATCTTTGAGCAATGTTTCAATAATTTATTTTCATCTGAACCTTTTCTCATTTATTATGCAAATGCAGTTCTATCTAAATACTTAGCACTCTCCCCAGTGCTTCTCTGAAGATAGATACTTTTTCATCTTTTCATTTTGGGGGTACTATCTTTACATAATATTAACAGGAAGCTCATTTAAACACACTGCAACATCCAAGTTATTTAAGTAATGAGGAAAAAAGAAAAAAGGGGATATATGTGTGTGTGTGTGTGTGTGTGTGTGTGTGTGTATATATCACCATATAATTTTACCCAGTTTTACACATATTTTTCTTCAAGATTTTACACATATTTCTCTTCCAACTAATCAAAACAAAATGCTAAAATAAGCAAGTTAGTGTCAAGTGTTAGTTTTAAGCTATAATATTTTAGTATATTTAAATAATATAAATTAAAAATGTGGTTTTGTATAACAATATACTAATACTAGTAAGGGAATTTTTATGACATAAAATTTGTTCAGTAAGTAAAAAATAAACTGAATTTTTATATCAGTTTAGAATATAACTTGGTTAGGTTAAAATTTAACTGAGTTTAACAGTTTTCTTCAGCTCATAACTTTGAAGTCAGTCCGTCACTGTGGTCTCCATTTATGATCACCCATCAGTATAGTGGTCAACTCCAGGGAGCAGGGAGAGTCTTATGATTATAAGGGCATGCTGAGCCCTTGAGGACTATTAGTGGCTCATAGTCTTCTACTTCTTTTTTCAGATGGTACTTAGGAATTACCTTCATAACTATCTGTTAAATTCTACATACATGTGTGTGGTATGTAGAATATAGAGACTGCATATGGTGAGACCAATGCTCACCATATCTGGTTCCTTCCTAGTGAGTGGGAAGTCCTCTCTGCCCACTTAGAATTATACCTCTCATTTCCTCCACAAATTGAGCTTGGAATCCACATGTTGAGACAACAGCATCTCAAAATCAAATTAGCCTGGATCCCTGAGTCACTGGAAAGGAGTTGCATTAGAGAGCCACTGGACACATTGTGCACTTTGCACAGATAGGAAATAACCTGTATTAAGCCACTGAGATTTCAGGGTATTCTGGTTCCCAGAATTATTTTGTCTAATTAACAAAATGTGTGTGTGTGTGTGTGTGTGTGTGTAATTTACTGTATTTTATAATATGTGTTCTTGTGTATATATGTGTCTGTGGTAATTAAAAACTAAATGGGACATAAAAAAGAGAGGAAAAAAATGTGAGTAGTTCTTGGTAGCTAATTTCCTGGTGAGTGTCTGATGGTCTCACCTTATGTTTCTACACCATAATTTGATGGTTACCAGCCCACAGGTCCACTGTGCTCAGTCTAATAGTGAATGGCTGATAAGTGGTAGAAAGATTACATGATAGAATAGTGGACGCTAACAAAGAGCATTTACTTTAGAGAGTGACTGGGCAAGACAATCACTCTTTTTATACGATAACAATATTAGAAGTCAACATTTCTGCCATTTACTATTTCTGTGGCTACAAGCAGGTAATTGTTCATGTGTAAAGTAACAATGTCAGCAGCATCTTACTTGTCTGTGTCTCTTCCAGTCTTCTTATTTAACTAATGAGATTAATATCATTAACATCATTATTATTTTTTAAGTAATTAAGGACAGATTTTGCTGTACTGTATGCACCGTACAATTCATGTAGACTACAGTGTTAATGCACTCCCTTGTGTTCTCCAGTCCTCAACCTGTACAGCTGTATCTATGTATTACACTTTTAAGTACTAAGCTTTATTTCTGCCCACTTACCATCACCTGAGGTATTCCTTTCATTTGGAAAGTCCCAACTCTTGCCTTAATCCAAGTCATGAAATTGAACTCCAATTCTACGTTGTGCCATTAGGCTTTCTACAGTTTTCTCCCTTATATATATTCCATAGAGTTAAGCACTTAATAATACGAGGTTTCAGTGTTACTTAGTCATGGTTCAGATTCTAAAGTTAGAACATAGGGTAAAAAATCATGTGTAGTTAAAGCTACCCTTTAAACTGGTGCATAAAATTTGTGTATACGGCTACACTGTTTCCTTGTGTATACTAACATTTGAGATTCGTGGAGCAAGATAAAAGGAAGCTTTTTTTTTTTTAATGTTTATTTTTAAGAGAAAGAATGTGAGTGAGGGAGGAGCTGAGAGAGGGGAACAGAGGATCTGAAGCAGGCTCTGTGCTGACAGCAGAGATCCCGATGTAGGGCTCGAACTCAGGGACTGTGAGAGTATGACCTGAACTGGAGTTGGATGCTGAGCCACCCAGGCACTCCTGAAATGAAACTTCTAAATCTGATGAATTGACTTAGACAGTGTCTTATTCCTAGATAAACTATTCTAAAATGTTTGTCTTTGCCTGCGGCATTTACTTTCTCAGTTTTAAAATTGAGTCTCTAAAGTTAAACCACTCAATGAGACTATTTTGCTTTCAACTTGGAAAGTCCTGGCACACAGTAGGTTCTCTGTAAATCTTTGATGGATTTGAGTCCAATTCACTGTATTGTTTAAAGAATTGTAGAGAAGAAAAAGATCACTTGAAGAAATGGTCAGATTAACTCAGATAATTTCTTTAAAAAGGAAAACTGATTTACTGTTCCTAAAAACAAGACTTGCTATTAAGCAAGTAGTATTTAAAATTGTGCAGTATTGTGCAATACTGTTGTCTGAAAAACAGATGAATTCAAAGATATGGAAAGCCAAGAAATGTATCAATACATATATTGGAATACAGTTCAGAGCAAAAATATTATTTAAAATAGTAGAGAAGAGAATATTCAATATATATTGGAGTAATTGGTTGTCTTATTCCATCTACCTACATATGTATGTACATATAATTGGAAGTCTTTCTCATACCATGAACAAAACTAGTCTACATCATTTACATATTAAATATTAAATACCTTTTCTCTATCTTACATACATGTATGTATCTACAAATAAGACGTCAAATGTTATACTGTGCTATTCTTTTGAAACTTGATCTTCCATTCCACTCATATTCTTGTCTAGATATTTCCCTGTTGGTACTCATAGATCTGGTATGTTATATTAATGGATACATAATATCCCATTGTATAAATGTGCAATAATTTATCAGTAGATACATTTTTATGATTTTTTACTGTAGTGTTGAAATTCATCATACGTGTTGTCTTTACATATGCATGAAAGTTTTTCTAGAATATGTACTTGGACTTATTGGGACATGAGATCCACGTATACCAACTTTATTAGTTTTGCCAATTGCTCTTGGTATTGAATATAACAATTTATAATCCCATTCTGTGAGAGATCTCCTTTCCCAAAGTCTCATAAGATATTTGTATTTTCAGCCTTTCAAATCCTGGCTTAAGGGTGCAATATTGTACTTCATTGTTATTTTAATTAGCAGTCCCTAAGTAGTAGTAAGATTGAATATGTTTTCATGTATTTACTGACTCATTTGATACTTCTTTTCTTTAAATTTTCTGTATGCATGCATACATATGCACACAGATAATTTAAATATATTGTATATATAATTTATATAAATTATATCATATATATGTATAATTTTTTTTTAGAGTGTAAGGGAGAGGGGCAGAGGGAGAGAGAGAGGTGAGGAAGAATCTTAAGCAGGCTCCACACTAAGTATGGAACCTGATGTGGGGCTCGATCCCATGAGCCTGGGGTCCTCACCTGAGCTGAAATCACAAGTCAGTTGCTCAACTGATTAAGCCACCCAGGAGCCCCTTGACTGCTTATATTCTGTAGGTAAGCCTTATTTATTTGTAGTTCTTTCTTTCTTGAAACTAAAACTGTCAGTTACATGAGTTGTAAATATCTTTTCCCAAAGTATGGTTTGTTTCAAATTTTATTTAATGTGTCCCTTGTTGTATAGAAAATTTTAGGCTAAACGTAGTCCAATTTATCAAAATTTTAATTTTTGTTATATGTGTTTTTTAAATATACATTTTTTTACTAGATTAAATAAAAAGCTTATAGTTTCTTCTAATATTTAAAGAAAATTTGGGCACCAGGGTGGCTCAGTCAGTTAAGTGTCCAAGTCTTCATTTCAGCTTAATCCCAGGGTCATGGGATCAAGCCCCACGTTGGGCTCTGTGTAGACGGCATGGAGCCTGCTTGGGATTCTCCATCTTCCCAGCTCATGCTCTTCTCTCTCTGTCTCAAAAAAAAAAAAAAAAGACCCTAAATATTAGATATTTAATCCATATGGAACTTGCAAATAGTTGATGCTGTATTATCTTTTGATTTGAGTATTCATTTTTGTTTACTTTAGTGTTCAAATATTAAATATTACATATGTATTCATTTCATGAAGATTCAGTATTTACAGTACCTGTTATGTCAGAATAGATTGGAATTATTAACATTTCTCTTTTATAATGGACATGATGTTAAGCTTTTCCTGGAGAAAGCCCTTGAAAGACATTCCAGTAGGGAGAGGATTTCTCTTTTGGTTTCTGATGTGTTTCCTTCTCCTTCTTTGGCATCTGCTGCATGGCTGGTCAGTGGTGCCGGTGTGGGGGAAATGTGTTAGTGCTCAGCTGTATGCCAGAGTACTCCTTCCCTTGGTAACTCCTCCATCCTGGCCTGCATCCAGGGCCACGTTTCCAGACCATTCAGAGGCAGACACATGCTCCAGACCTGTTCTGGCCTGGGCAGTCTAGTGCATTTCTCTGACAGGAGTGGGCTTTAAGAATACCTTTTGGGACTCCCACCTATAGGAGGGGGGACTCTCATTTCAAGTTTACCTTTCTTTGGGTACTCCCTCAGCTCTAGGGTAGTCTTTAAGAGAGATCTTGTTACAATTCATATTTAGTCTTCTATCATAAAAGTAATTTTATCAACCTCCCCTGTTTAAATTGCGGTGTATTTTCTGGCTCCTGATGTGATCCACACTTATATACATATCACCCATTTTCTAATTGATTTGTAATACTCTGTCATATTCATGGAGTGGTTTTGATAACTTGCCTGTTCTGTTTTTCTAATGTGCCAATTCTCAATCATTCAATTACTACACATTTACATATTTATGTAAATATTTGAGTATAGCTGACATACAATGTTATGTTACTTTCAGGTGTCCAGCATAGTTACTCAGTTTCTTTATATGTTATGCTGTGCTCACCACAAATGTAGCTACTACCATCTGTCACCAGACAAGTTTATTACAATATCATTGACTGTATTTCCTATGCTGTGCCCTTCATCCTGTGACTTACTCATTCCATAAAGGGAAGCCTGTACCTTTCACTCCCCTTCACCTATTCTGCTCCTCCCCCCCCCAAACATTAGTTGGTTCTTGTATTTAGAGGTTTGATTCTGCTTTTTTTTTGTTGTTGCTTATTCATTTGTTTTGTTTTTAGATTCCACATACAAGTGAAATAATATTTGTCTTTCTTAGTCTGACTTATATCACTTAGCATAAATATTTACAATAGCCAAAATACACAGTATCACTTTTAAAGCATTCAGTTACTAAAACATTTAATTGTTCATTATAGTTTTTATATACACACTACATATATTATAAATTTTAAAATATTAGGGGCTCCTGGGTGGCTCAGTTGGTTGGGCATCCTACTTGGGCTCAGTCATGATCTTGTGGTCCATGAGTTTAAGCCCTATGTCAGGCTCTGTGCTGACAGCTCAGAGCCTGGAGCCTGCTTTGGATTCTGTGTCTCCTTTTCTCTCTGCCCCTCCCCTGCTTGTGTTCTGTCTCTCTCTCTCAAAAATAAATAAAATAAAATAAACATTAAAAAATACATATTAATATAAAATGCTTTACATAAATAAAATGTTTAATATATATTACATATTCATAATGCACAATTAATATTTATATATCCATTATATATGCATATATACATTATGTAATTATGTAAGTGTAATATACTATCAATTTAAGTATATACATACATGTTTTAAAATAGCTGTATAAAAACTCTTCATATTTTGTAAAGTGTGTTCCTTTCTTATTCTTCAAACTCCTTTCCTTTTGTTCTTCACACTAATTTTAGAACTGGCTTCTCAATCTTGAAAGGTTTCTACGGAGTATCAATTAGTCTTTAATTAAACATAGATTCATTTAGTGAAAATTACCACTTTTACAATACTGAATCTTGCTATTCATGAACATGGTATTTCTCTACATTTTATCCATATCTTTTTTTGTCTTTTATTGAAAATAATTATTTTCTCCAAAATTGTACTTAGGTACCTCTATATTTTTTGCTATTCTTATGAATAGGATTTTTAAAATATGCTTTCTGATGAATAAGAAATTTTTACGTGTTTATATTAATCTTGTAATTAGAAAGCTTATTGAATTTTCTTATTAAACCTCAGTTTCGTTTAGAGATTTTCATTGCATTTTCTTTTTTCTTTTTTTTTTTTTTCTTTTTTAAGTAGGCTCCACGCTGGTGTGGAACCCAAGACAGGACTGAACTCACAACCCTGAGATCAAGACCTGAGCTGAGATAGAGATTCTCATGCATTTTTTTCAACTTTATTTATTTATTTTAAGAGAGAGACAGAACAAGTGGGGCAGGAGTAGAGAGAGGGAAAAAGAGAGAATCACTAGTAGATGCCATGCTCTCAGCTCAGAACCTGACGCGGGGCTCGCACTCATGAACCATGAGATCATGACCTGAGCTGAAAGCAAAAGTTGGACACTCAACCAACTGAGCCACCCAGACGCCCCTCATACATTTTCTAAATGCACTTTCATATTATTTGTTAATGATGGCAATTTCCTCTTACAGTTTCCGTTTTTTAAATCCCTCAGTCATTGTTTTGTTTGTATTGGTTCTTTAATATAGTCACTCCAGTATTTAATAGAGGTGGTAATAAACATCATTGCTTTGTTTCTGATTTAAAAGAAAGACATCTAAAATTTCACTATGTAGTATGATATTTACTGTATTTTTTAGTCAAATACCTAGGGGAAATCCCAAGTGTTACTAATTTCCTATCAGTTTTCAATCACAATTAAGAGTTGAATTTTATTAAATGCTTTTTCTCTATTGAAATAATTATATGATCATATGACAGCTTGAAGTGGAAAATCACATTAATAGATTTTCTAAAATTAAAACATCCTTTCATTACTGAGTAAACCCTTCTTGTCATAAAAGCCATTTCATAACTTGATTCACCAATCATTTAGTTAGGGTTTTTGCATATGTGCTTAAAATCATTTAGTTAAGGTTTTTGCATAACTTTCCTTTAGTATTCTATCATTGCCCAGTTTTAATACCAAGGTTTTTCTAGTATTATAAAATGAGCTAGGAATACTTTTACTTTTTCCTTTATAATCTGGAACAATTTGCATAAAAACAAATTACTTAAGAGGGCTTTTCTGTGAGTAGTTTCTGACTACTAGCAATTGCATTTTCTCCATTGTTACATGTTTTTTCAGTCTTTCTATAGCAATGCAAGTGAATTTTCATAATTTATATCTTTATGAAAGAATATGCAATTTATCTGCATTTTCATAAACTTCTGCCTAATATTTCCACTCCATAGTCTTTACAATGTCTGTATAATCCCTGATAATTTTTGTTTGTATTTTTGCTTGACCAGTCATGTTTCTAGATAAATTTTTTACTTGTATTTTTCGAAGACTTCTTTTGGTTTCACTGATACTTTCTATTAATTCTTTACTTTCCTTCAATTTTCTGCTTTTATCATCACACCTTCCCTTGTTTTCTCCTTGGGCTTGCTCTCTTCATTTTTTGTGTGTGTCAAATTTTTTGATCCAATTTTAGGTTATAAGCATGTCTTTTGAAAATTTTATATTCTGTTAGCTATATCCCACAAGTTTTGATGCATTGTAGTTTAATTGTACAGTTGTATCTATTTTATTAATTCTTTTGTAATTCATTCTTTGACCAAAGACGTATTTACGAATGTAATTTAAATTTTCAAATGCATTTGTTCATCATAGACTTTTAAAATTCTAATTCCATTGCATTTTGCAAGATTTGGTTGATCATGGATTTGGATTTGTTTAAATTTCTTTCATAGATAGTACATAGTCAATTTTTATAAGTTGTATGTATATTTGGAAACTGTACATTCTGTGAATGTGGTCTGATGCATACAAATGCACATCTACTATGTTTTTATTCATGTGCTTTATATGATTTCTGTCTTTTAGATAATTAAATTTTATTATATACTATATATGTATCTCCATGTGTGTTTCAGGTATATATACTTAAGAAATTTCTGAGAGATATATATTTAATCTCAATGATAGTGGATTTACTGGGTTTTCCTTATTTTTCTGTAATGTTTTAAATATTTTAAGGTTGTCTTGTTATATACATATAAGTTAAGGATTTTTATATTTTACTAGCAAATTGTTTTGTGGAAGAGTGATTTTTTTCAACTTGAAGTCAATTTCATAGTTATTAAATGACTGCCTTGGCTTTCTTTTGTTAATATTTGTGAGGTGTAACTTGTTCTATTCCTTTATTTTCAGTATTTCTGAGTTACATTTAAAAATATGTGAAAGAGATGGTGTTCACCAAGTTAGGGAGGTCGTCTCTATTTTCCCTGCCTCACTTCAGTTGTGACCAGACCCGGCCAGAGAGCAATAGTGAACCCTGTGGGGTGATCATGTTTTATAGGTAGAGAATATCTAGCCATAATATTTCAAGTTCATGGGAAAAAGAACTATTTGTTTCTTTAAGCTACAGAGTTTGTAGAGTTAATTTATCACAGTATAGCCTAATCTGACTAATTTTATAAGCTGAATTTTACAATTCTGCAAATGAATTTCTATTGTGCTTAATCTGAAAATCTCTCCTCTAGTATTTGGGTTGAATTGTGATTTCTGTTATGTTTGGCCTTCTATACTAGCCTATGTTTTTACCATGTTTTCCTTGTCTGCTTTTTCTACCTTTCCCCTTTCATTGGATTGTTAATGGTTGATTTATTACTTCAGCCCTTTCCACATTCTACAGTACTTTTTTAGAAATTAGTCATTCAATTTTCATTATTTAAGTGATTGGCCTTCAAATTTTAAGATGCCCAGTTGCCGTGATGTTTAAGTTTAATTGGTTTATCTCCCTTTAGTCTAAAGAATTCAAAAGACCTTAGAGATTTTTATTCCAGTCACTCTCAAATTGTCTAGAATTTTTATTCTCCTTTTAACTCCCCCCTAAATTCATAGTTATGATTTTTTATTTATGTGAATTAACTAAAAGACAAATTATTTAAAAGTTTAAATTTATCATATTCTAAGCAATTATCTAGAAATTTATAAAGCAGTTTCTTTGCTTTCTTAGCGTCCATTGATTGACCTTTCAGTCAGAATTTGAATGATAAATATCTCACTTTCTCTTTTAAATGCCTTTATTTTGCATTAGTATTTGGAATTATTTTATTGAAACTTTAGAATTAAAGGCTAATTTTATTTTTTCTTAGCCTTTTTAATATTATTCTATTGTCTTCTTACATTTTTGAGAAATAAACTGTTACAAAATTTTAATTCTTTTGTAAGTCATGAGTTTTTTGTTTTTAAAACTTTACTTTTTTTAAAAAAAAAATTAATGTTTATTTTTTAGAGAGAGACAGACAGAGTGCGAGCAGGGGAGGGGCAGAGAGAGAGGGAGACACAGAATCTGAAGCAGGCTCCAGGCTTGGAGCTGTCAGCACAGAGCCCCACGGGGCTCAAACTCCCTAGCTGTGAAATCATGACCTGAGCCGAAGTCAGACACTTACCCAACTGAACCACCTACTCTTTTGTTTGTTTGTTTGTTTTTTGTTTTTAATATCTTTCATTTTCATCATAATGTATCTAGGTTTATATTTATATTTATTTATTGGAATCAGGACTCATGTATTTAATACAAAGCTTATTTTTCACCTATTCTGGAAAATTTTCTCCCATTGTTTCTTTGGAATTTGCCTATCCTACAATGAACTCTATTCTTTTGAGGTTTTTATGCAACATAAGTTGGATCCTCTCATTTATGCTTTCATAATTCTTGAATTGAGCTGTTTGATGCTAAACACTTTCAGCACGTTCTTAGTTTTCATAATTGTATTTCTGATTTTAGTTTACTAGATTTCCCTCTGAACCCTTCCTATTCTTTTTCTTACCTACTCTATTCCTTCCTTTGTACCTTAAATAATTTTTAAAATACTTATTTTTTGGACACTTTAGATTGTTTTATTTCACGAATTTTTGGGGGTACTAATTCTCAAGTTCACTACATCTTTCTCTCTGTCCCTCATGGCAGAAATCACTGTTAGGAGTTTCTTTTAGATTTTTCCTTTTTCTCCTTGTGTGTGTGTGTGCGTGCGCGCATTCTATGAGGTCTAGGTTGTGGAAGTAGTTTTCAGAGTGATTTTTGGTTTACATTTGCCAGTGCCCTAAGAGATTGAATTGGTCTAGTATCAATTTCTATGTATATTTAATAGCCATATCTGTACCACTGGTATACTGTAAATTTGAAATTTGTATATGCAGAGTACAGTTCTGGGGTTTCAGTTTCCGAGCAGATACTTACTTATATATTATATATAAAATCCTAGTCAGACACAAACCCTTCCTTACGGCTTTTCTGGGCCTGAGCGTATAATTTCTCTAATTCCATTTTAATTTATAAGGGAGATTTCTCAGGGTCCAAGTCTTATTCAGGGATAACAGTTCCAATTCTGTGGCCTTTCTGTCAGAAAGAACATGTTCCCTACTTGCGTAATATTTTGCTCTTCACATGTTGGGACAATTTTATTTATTTATTTATTTTTTTTTTCAACGTTTATTTTATTTTTGGGACAGAGAGAGACAGAGCATGAACGGGGGAGGGACAGAGAGAGAGGGAGACACAGAATCGGAAACAGGCTCCAGGCTCCGAGCCATCAGCCCAGAGCCCGACGCGGGGCTCGAACTCACGGACCGTGAGATCGTGACCTGGCTGAAGTCGGACGCTTAACCGACTGCGCCACCCAGGCGCCCCCTGTTGGGACAATTTTAGATCTCCTCTTTTCTTCATCTCATACTTTATTTTTTTAAATTAATTTATAATTTTTTTTATTTTAGAGGGAGAAAAAGAGATTGCGAGTGGGGGAGAGAGAGAGAGAGACAGAGAGACAGAGAGACAGAGAGACAGAGAGAGAATGAATCTCAGGCAGGCTCCACACTCAGCATGTAGCCCGACGTGGAGCTGGATCCCAGGACCTGGGATCATGACATGAGCCAAAATCAAGAGTACTGACTGGGCCACCCAGGCTCCCCCTTCATCTCATATTTTAGATCTTCTATTAGGGTGTTACCTCGTGTGCTTTTGCTCTTCTGATTTCAAGTTTTTGACACCTGAACATTTTTTTAAGGTCAGGTATGTGTTTTTTCTTTTAATTGTTACATTTTATTCAGCATTTTTAAGTGTTTGGAATGAAGTAGAAATCTGTCTTTCAATCTACCATGTTGTAAGACTTCAGTTCAGTCAATTTTTATATGCATGTTTTAATATTTTAATTTTTTAGCATAATTATACATTTACAGAAACTCAATTTATACTGCCTTTTTCAATTAGTACGTTTCTTGCCATATATGAAAAAATTTCTTTCCAAGTATTTGTATTCTTTTAGATTCCCACCATCATTATCTGAACAATAGAAGTTTGTTTTTTATTATTAGCATTTGGCTATATATATGTATATGTTAGCATTTGGGATATATATGTATATAATTCTTTGCTACATTAAGAAGATTTATTATACAGTATATATTTACATATATGTATTACAATGATGATTTGCTAATAGGCTACTGGGTTGCATAGTGTTTGAATTATATTAGAATGTCAAAAAGGGGCACCTGGGTGGCTCAGTCGGTTAAGCGTCCGACTTCAGCTCAGGTCAAGATCTCGCAGTCCGTGAGTCTGTGAGTTCGAGCCCCGCGTCGGGCTCTGGGCTGATGGCTCAGAGCCTGGAGCCTGCTTCCGATTCTGTGTCTCCCTCTCTCTCTGCCCTTCCCCCGTTCATGCTCTGTCTCTCTCTGTCTCAAAAATAAATAAACGTTAAAAAAATTAAAAAAAAAAGAATAGCATTGAAAGAAATTCACATGTCAAAAAAGAGGTCAGATGCTAAGATTGATTTCAAAACCTTCTTTAAATTAATTCATTATAATCCAGAATCTGGCTTTATGGCTGATCAACTAATTCTACTTTTTCAGTGTTGAAGCCTTGATCAAATTCAGGTGCTGTTTCTTATTGTCCTAGCTCACAGAAACTGAAGTAGAAATCCAGAATATTGGATTGTTGACTCACAATGAGTCATGTGTCAGGCAGAATGAATGAATTCACTTGTTATCCTGATCATTACATTTTTTCTATACAGATAAAAACACGAAAAGAAAAACTATCAGTAGTTGTTTTGCTATTTTTGGAATCACAACAAGAATATATGTTGTTTAACAGTTTTTTGAGCTTTAATATCATCAGGGCCTCGTAACTTGGTATGTCAGTTCCTGCAACAGGAATGCACCTGTCTGATAGACCTGTATTCCCATTCATCTAACACAACCTCTCCTGCATTGACAATGATTCCATGATCAGTGCCTGTTTCCTCAGTGGCTCTTCTGTGTCTGTGCTTCTGTTGCTAAATAATCTTGCTTTAGGTTGATGTCTGCTATTTTGAATTATTCTCTTCTCTTCAATCAGGTTCTGGATAAGTCTTTGTTAACCTTGAAGGCTTTCTCCCTCCTTAATGTATTTGACTTTGGAGTACTACTTCTGTGCCTTGTCTACCATTATTATTACTGGAACTAGCTGCTAAGATCCAGTGAACTCTTCATATTACTTGGTTACCATGATATATTCTTTTATGTGCATTCCATCATGTAAACTTGTAACACAGCGCTGGGAAGTAGAAATTGTTGTTATACCTGCTTTGCTGATGCATAGAGTTCTAAGTGACCAACTTATTCAGTGAGAATGTGACAGGTTTAAAGTTTATATTTAAGTGTATTAACTTCAGAGCACTTCTATCCACTTTAACTTTCACTGGTTCTTGGAATAAAGACAGAGAAGTACATCTTTCACATTTCTTTGTAGCCAAATAATATTAGATTAGAACTATAGTGATCATCCTTATTTTATATGTGAGGACATAGATCTAGAAGCTCAGGGTTTTGTCTAAGACCACAAGCCAATTGGTTTCTAGTCCAGTTTCTAGTCTGGAATCATGACCTGTTGGTCCTGGGATCTTTCCAGCATTTCCAGTGTTATTTCCTCCTTCTCATTTTCCTTCCACATCTTCCCTTTATAATATGTGGAGAATTTCATTTATAGGACTGCCTGGCAAAGATCAGTCATGAAATTATTGTGGTTATATATTGATTGATGGTATTTATCTATCTGTATAGGTACATATAATCATATAAAGGTGAAGAGATGACTGCTGTCATTACTAGGACATGGATACTGAGTTTTTTGGATGTGGTGATCAGTTTTCCTTTGTTTTTTTTCTTCCCCCCTCCCTAAACTATATATCATTTTTAACCAGCTGAGTAGGTAGGATGTTTGTCACACAATAAGATTAAGGGATTCAAAAATCTCAGTTTCAAATACTACCTTAAACAAACAAAATCTGTATGAAAATTTCTATCTAGTATTCAGCAGGCTAAAACTTGCTAAATAACTAGTTCAGAGAGACATCCCACTGGGAGCATTCCCTTTTTCATATATTCTGAATAGAAGGTTTGTGGCTTTGCCAAGAATGGCTACTTTCTAGCTAAAATTCAGAAGCATTATCATTGTTCAGCTGAGTGTCTGTGTGGGGCAGCTATCCCAAGACTCCATTCTCTTTCATTTCTAAAATGATTGAAATAGCATGGTAAAGGATTCAGTCCTCTGAATCCAGGTAGTACATCGAAATTATATAACAGTAATTCCAGATGGGAGGGGTTTTGTTTTTGTTTTAAATATTTTAGTTAATATTATGCCTGTGCAAGATGTCATCTTGGCAGATTGGAAGATAAAGTTTCTTTTTTCAGGCGCAGCATATATGCCAAAGCTAAGACATCGCCTCTGGCTTATCGTGCCCATGTGTACTAACTCTTAATAATAGCTGCCAATTCCAGTAAGAGAGAAAGCAGTTAAGTGCCCATACTCATCCCTCCTTTGTTGAGCCTGACAGGCAAGGTGACATTGTGATGATGCATTACCGGTGATGGAGTCACCAGGAATTGAACAAACTAAGCATTATTATCGCAAGTATCCAAAAGAACATTCTTCAAGAAAACAATTAATTCATCAGGCAATCCCAAATATTGAGAATCCAATCCTATAGATTTAAAGTTAGAACTGCAGACTTCAGAAATAAATAACCACTATAAAATGTAAAGGATTAGAATAGTTTATTTTTTTTTATTAATGCAGTCTCTTTCCCTGGAGAGAGACTGTTCTCATTTTTAGGAGATTTATCCCCACTTTCGTGTGTGTGTGTGTGTGTGTGTGTGTGTATAATATTTATACTTAAAATATAGTTTTCCATTAAAATTTGATATAGTCTCATGTTATTTAAAATTTAACACTGACGAAGATAATGGCTTTAGATAGACTTTGACTCCTCATTTAAAAATCTGAGAGGCTGAATTTTTCCTAATATGAAAAAGCAACATTTTATCATTTTATCTTTGTTTACTTTTAATGTTTATTTTTCAGAGAGAGAGAGAGCGAGCATGAGTGGGGGGAGGGGCAGAGAGAGAGGAAGACACAGAATCTGAAGCAGGCTCCAGACTCTGAGCTGTCAGCACAGGGCCTGACCCAGGGCTTGAGCTCACGAACCATGAGATCATGACCTGAGCTGAAGTCAGACGCTTAACTGACTAAGCCACCAAGGTACCCTGAAAAACCAGCATTTTAAAATTTGGGCTGAAAGGACACCACATTCAACAGCATAAAAAAAAAAAATTGTAGAACAGAGTTTGGCAATGTGGGAAGGTCCCTTTTTTTACCAATTTCAACTTCTATGAAGAGAGTTTTCATATGGTTAATTAACAAACATTCAGTGCCTACCCATGTGCAATTCCTATGTTAGGTGTTGAGTTTACCGAAATGGTTCCTGCTACCCACGAATTTGCTATATAAGTAGAGAGACAGACAAATAGCTAGGTTAGTAGCACAGTACAGACCGCATGGCACAGCCTGGAAGAGGAATCAGGTAAAACTACCTACCAGAGGTGATAGTGGAGCTGAATCTTAATGGATAAGAATCAAATTAGCCATCGAAAAGGGAAAGGAAGAAGATTCCAATCCTAAAACAAGTATAAGACCACAGGGCAAGCCTTCATGGAATAATCTCATCTAAATTAGACCATCTCACCCAACTCTCTTTGAGAACTACAGTCTGACTTGGAAAGAGCCTTTGTTTCCCATCCTTTAAAATTCCAAACTGGCTTTAACCTGAAAATACTATGTAATGATACATACAGTTGCTACTGGTTGTGCATTTGTTGATTTGTTGCAGTAGTTTGATTTATTGTGTTTTCCTTGCTTTTTGGTATCCTCTTGACAAGGAAGGAGTTAATTTTATCTTGTTCAGCATTTTCTAGGCCCTACAGTATATTATGTCAGACCCAATCATCTATTTTTTCTTCTCTCTACTGATCTGAATCCAGGGATTTTTCCATTAATTTTGTCCTTAATTAACTCTTAAATGTTGCTTTAAGGCTAACCACCTATATATTTAGGTCTAGAATTTCATAATGTCAAGAATATTTTAGCCAACTTATTGTGAAGAAAATTATACTTACATTTCCAATGGAAAGCAATTACTTCATTGAAATTTTGCTGTCATAATGCACATGATTATCGCCCACGGTCACTTGTGTTTATAAGTAAAAGGAACCATTTACCGTTTTTAGTTTTGTGTATCCTTTTTTTCACAGCTTGGTTAAACAACTACTTTCTTTTCATACAAAATGCAGTTGCTTTCATCGTTTACAAAATACATAGAATATAATATCCTTTTTTATTTCAAAGATTACGTGAAAAATGAGAGAAGTTGGTCAAACTTCAGATACCTGAAAATATTAACACTTACTGGGTTTCAAAGCCTGTAAATATTAATGTTTTAAAATTTTCCATATGCAAATCGCAGTGGTGTATCATATAGAACTTAAGAAATCGTATGACTCTTTTCTTCTAACTCCTTTTTTTTTTTTTTTTGATTAAACACAGTACCATTTTAGGATAATGTGTGCTAGCTTCTTTGTTTGTGTAACAGTTCCTGACATGGATCTTTTCAAGCATAGTAACGAGTATAAATTGTGCTCGCCTAAAGGCTATGAAACCCAAAAACTGTGAAATGGAGTTCAAGCACAGCCCTTTATAGCTTGGTGGAATTTCAACTGTAGTTTGGGGTAGTTTAGTCAGCGGTTTCAAAAAATACTTTGAAAACTTTATGCCATAAGCATTCTTGTACTGGGCTGTTGTGAGTATCGAAAAGTACGTTGTTTTTCCATTCATTATGCATTTCCTACTTTGTGGGAATAAAGACCACTCACTGAATGTTTGCTAGTTTGACTGCCAATTGAAACGTATGAATAATTGATATACAGTGCATTGACTGTCTTTCATTGCAAGACCTTCCACTTGTTACCCCAGGATTTTGGCTTAGGAAATAAGGTGGGTGTGACCACATTTCAGACGTCCAGTCTTTATTATCTATTGCTTCAGATATTTCTGTGTACCATTTTTCCCCCCAAATTTAATCCAATTACAGAAATAAGATGAAAAAGCAGAAAAAGAAGGCATGTTTCCTGCTTTTGCTAATTCCTGGGTTCCCTCAACTACCCCTGAGAGCTCCTTCTGCTTTTCTGTCACCCCTGTACATAGTTCCCAAACTTAAAGTGCCTCTGTTTGAAATATCTAGAGTGGTATTTCTTTTCCTGACTAGACCTTGACTGATAAATATCTCTGTATGCTCCCATTTCCTTCTTTGGAAATGGGGATAAAATTACCTACTTCAGAGGGCTGCTTTTAGGATTACAGTTGTAAAATACCTGAGTGATTCAGTCAGAGGATAGAATAACAGACAAACCAACAGTGGGGGAAGTCTGCTATAGAGGGGGAGGTGCCTGGAAATGCTGATAAAAGGAAAAAAAAAAAAAACATCTACTGAGTGTTTCCTTTGTCCCAAGAACCCTAAACCTGTGAGGTATTGATCATTGTTTTCATTTTTAAGATGAAGAAAATGAGACTTGTGTGTACATGGTTAACATATAAAATCAGAACCCAAGTCTGTCCATACTCTAAATCTGTATGATTGGTTTTTCTGTCTACCATGATGACTCCTTTTAGAAAAATTTCAGATATAAACTATGTACTAAACAGTGATGAATTAGGCTCTGTTTTCAGGAATAAGATCTATAGTCATTGACCAAAAGTAGAGCATAATTTCTTGAGTAATCCTGCTTTGTTTGGATAAGTTGAAGAAATATGTGTGTTTTATATGAATACTATTTACTTTTAAGAAGGATGGAGGGGTGCCTGGGTGGCTCAGTTAAGTGTCCTACTCAATTTTGGCTCAGGTTACGATCTCATGGTTCATGGGTTTGAGCCCTACATCAGGTTCTGTGCCTATGCTGTGGAGCCTGCTTGGGATTCTCTCTCTCTCTCCTGCTCTCTGAGCCTCCCCTGCTCACTCACTCTCAAAATAAGTAAACGTTAGAAAAAGAAAAGAAGAAGGATGGAATTCTAACCTTGTCTTAGCACTCAGGTCTAGAACACCTCTAATCTCTAGTTATTTGCATTTTTTAGCCCTTTGTCAAGTTGATCAAGATAAGTTATGAATCGGAAATGTTTTGGCTTTTATTGCCCATATTGTCCATGTGAATGCCACTTTTAATTACCATCCGTTTTCCTTTTTACTGTTTTATCCCAGGGTCTAGTAAACTGTTTTCTATTATCAAAAATAAGTCCGGTGACAAGGCTCAGAAATTATTTGTGGAAAAATACAAATCTCTGATCTGAATAAGAGAGCGACAGCTTAAAATAAATATTCCAGGTGTGAAAGTTAGACACTGTAGCAGGTGCAAATTCCCACCTCAGTTTTTAAGTTTGTAAACTTTAGAAGGATTTGAAGAAGGTTCTTTATGTTTATCATAAAGAACAAGGATCTTTGAATTTTGTTTAGACATACCTTTGTGTTTTTGGCAGTTTTACAGGCAAAACAGTATAGTTTATATAAGGAAAAATAACATGGAAAAATGATTTAATAGCATGACAGGCTACATGAAGAGAACTTCAAAAGCTCCTGACAGCTGTGGAGGGTGAGCTCATGTTCTGTGGAATGTAGGAGAGAAGACAGGTGAGCACAGACCTCAGATTTCCTACATACATAATACCTGGGAGGTCTACATGCTACTGTGGGAAGCAATGATTTAAGGAGGGATAACTTTAGACACACATCAATGAGGAGGGAACAAATATTGGTAAAACAAAAAGGAATCTCAAGGAATGTGAATATCACTTCCAAGAATTTTGTTCACATTTAATTGATTTTTATGTTGTCTCTCATTAGATGTTTTGTTTTTGCATTCATTCGCCTAGAGCCATACCACCCTGGATTGTGATCTCCTTAGATGTTATAAGACTGAGCAAAGTTTAATCCAAAGTTAAATTGTGGGGAAAGAAAAGACCACCTAGGAGAGTTGTGCATGTGATCACTTCACTCCAGAGTTACCGATGCAATAAGAAATCCATGACATAATATGGCTTCTTAAACTGAAACCTAAAAACAAATCTGAAATTGAAATAGGGAAAGTTAGAAAACAGTTTTGATTTTTGATGGCTATATGTTATTTCTTTTAATCTTCATTTGGTGTTTATATTACTGGATACTACCTGATTGAGGAAATCAAGAGATAACATTTGTTGATAGCTTGATGCCTAGCACTGAGGGACTATGTAGCTTACTTGAGTACCTCACTTACAACAACCCTCTTACAAAACACACATGTTTTTTACTCCTGTTTTGCACATGAGGAAACTGAGACTCAAGGATGCCAAATCTATGGATACAGAACTTGAACAGGACGAGAAGGGACAAATTGTAGGATTGGTGAATAAGATCCTCTGAAATAGTGCCAAGAGTTTAAAACTGTTTAGGAGTCTAATAATTTTAAAACGTTTTAGATGTTAACTTTTAGGCTGCAGGGTTAGGCTAAAATGAAGCCATTTATTGGGCAAAATGTGCATCAGGCTTGGTACTCCTTGAAGGAATGTGTCAGCTTTTTAATCATAAAGGGATAGAGACCCCAGGATTTATGCCAATCTCCAATTTATCTAAAAGTCCTCCCACAATTTCAACATGCTACCAGCACTGACTGTGAATGAGTGTGGCTGTGAAAATACATAAAGTGTGGCTGTGCCATTAATCAGGTGCGATCTTTCAAAGCATCATAAATTACAGTGATCAATGCCAAGTCTCATCTTGATGACTTGGGGACTAAACCCATGGATCAGCCTGACAGAGACAAATAAGAAACTAAATAGGGACGTGATAGTCTGTTAGAGGTGGGAGCTACTTGTTAGATTTTCAGACATGTCATTTGTGAAAGATAGTGGATAATTTGAAACTCTGCGTGCCCCTCATCTATGATTCCTTATGCTTATACATGGAATTTTGTGCCATTATTTGCAGATTTTATTTTGGTTTGAAACATAATATATGTTATTTTTGCCCAAGCCTCAAATGAATTTAAGTTAAAAACAAAAAAATTCTATATTACCCTTTTTTGTGGGATTATTCTTAGATTCAATGAGAAATTTTAGGTTGGTTTCTTAAAAAATATTTTTTTTCTGACAATGTAATACTATTGTTAACTGAAACTTGAAAAATTAGTGATAGTGTGAACAAAAATATATGTCCGCTTTTTCATTGTTATTTCAATACTTGCAAGTGTTCTTATAGATACTCAAATATAAAATCTAAAAAATCTACTCATTGAAAAGTAACGGAATCTGCAGTACCTGTCTGATGTCTTACCAATGATATTCACTATCAACTTGGAGCATCAGTGTTTGTTTAGGAAAACAGAAGCCACTGTCTGTGTCTTTGAAAATAGAAACAGAGACATCCAGAGTTGTGGGATGCCAGAGAAGGAAAAGGCAGGACCTCACTTAGCTTGCAGAACAGAAGTGGTGGATCTCAGAGCTTCTTTGGGAGCTGCTACAGATCTGAGGTACGTCCAGGAAGAGCCAGGTGACACGCTCAGCCAGCAGTATGGAAGTGAGTGATTCCCAAGTCCCAGGAAGCTTCAGCAGCTCTCGCAGCTGCCTAGAACACTTGAATGGATACTTTGCAGAAGTTCACCCTGAAGTTCCTGAAAACTTCACATCTGATATCTGTGCATGTGTCTAGCATGATCTGCCTCCAGTGAATAATGTTTTTGTCCCTTTGATTTTTAAAGCTCACATAAGTGACTATCTATGACTACCACATAAATGGTAGGATTTCCACTTAGGAATCCTAAGGATTTCCTATAGGAAATCATGCAGGAGAAAGGATTCTGGAGAATGAGGGGAGAATCTCTCTTGCAGTGCAGAGAACGTCCTTGAGGAGATGGCAGGGATGTTGACAACAGCTAATTTGACACAGCCCAATCATCTCCTCATCCTGTGACAATCTATTACCCATATTTAAACTTCTGACAGCCACCCTCCCCACCACCATGAAACCATGATTTTAATATCACACACACACACACACACACACACACACACACACACGCGTGCGCGTACACACACGCAAATACATGCACATATCCCTCATGTGGCTGAGGCCATGATCAATGTCTCTAGAATGAGGAAGGATACAAAGTCCCATGTGTCACTATACCAATCTCTAGGTGATACTCAAACCTTTCCTAGCCTAGTCAAATCCCTCTTTTAAATCCTGTAATTTAAAGACCAAACTACAGGGTAAAAAGAATGAAAACACCATATGTTAGAAAGTAGGGTAGAAGACTTGTCTTTTTACTTCATACTGATCAAAAGAGTCTGTAAGTGGATTTGATGAAGAGACATCAACCATAATCCGGAGATTCTGGAGTTTGAGCTTGAAACTGACTGATGTTTCCTTTAGGGTTGGTGAATGTTATTTGCATACAGGAAGGAGATGTTTTAATAATAATTACCTAGATGCTGACATATTTTTGCTTCATACCAGAAAGCAGGCTTTTTAATCATTAGAGCTTTTTATCAAATATTTCTGGTCCACCTGAATAAGTAGTAAGATTGCTTTCCCCCCCCCATGATTATAAACATAAATGGCCGTGTGACTTGTTTTAAACAGTGAAATATGAGCAGAAATGATGTGCTTGTAAGCTCCAAAGGTCAGTGCGAGATTTGCCATGCTCTTTCTCTCCCATAGTTACTGGCAGTGGTACAAATACCAGCTATTTCATGAGGATGATGAGTAACAGAGTCTCTACCTAAGCTCTGATGGGCGTATAATGTGTGGAAAAGAGCCAGGATAGTGATTATAGACAATATTATAAACATCGATTTTGCAAAGACATTAGATCTTAATTAGTTCCACCACAAAAAATAATTATGTGACATGATAGAGGTGCTAGCTAATGTTATAATGGCAGTCATATTACAATATGAAAATATATCAAATTAACATGTTGTACACCTTAAACTTGCACAATGTTGTATGTTATGTATATTTCTTTATTTCATTTAATTTTTTAATTTTTGTAAGTTTATTTTTTTTTTTATTTCGAGAGAGAGCGAGTGTGCACACACAGTGGGGGAGGGGCAGAGAGAAGGAGAGAAAGATTCCCAAGCAGGCTCCATGACATCAATGCTGATCCCAATGTGGGGCTCAAACTCACCAACTGTGAGATCATGACCTGAGCCAAGATCAAAAGTTGGACACTTAGCTTACTGCACCACCCAGGTGCCCCTTATGTTATATATATTTCAGTAAAAATGAAAAACTGTGGAAGAAACAAACTTTTTTGTTTTCCAACTGATAGGTAGGGGTTGTTTATTACTGTAGCCCATTCATTCTGAATGATTCTTTCTGAATGATTCAGCCCATTACTGAATCCCATTCTAAATAGTATCTACTAGACATATGAAAAGAAATACAGTATCAAGTTTTAAGATTCAAAACCTGTCCAGGTGCGCCTGGGTGGCTCAGTTAAGTGTCTGACTTCAGCTCAGACGTGAACCTCGTGGTTCGTGAGTTCAAGCCCCGCATTGGGCTCTGTGCTGACAGCTCAGAACCTGGAGTCTGCTTTGGATTTTGTGTCTCCCTCTCTTTCTCTACCCTTTCCCCACTCATGTACTATCTCTCTCAAAAATAAATATTAAAAAAAATTAAAACAAAACAAACAAAAAAACTCACAAAACCTGTCCACTACTTTTAAAAATAAAACTTACTAGAAAAATGGACCTTGACATTAAATGCAGCTTAGAAAATAGAAGGGTATTGAACTAGTTTAATATATTTCTGATTATATTAAGGTTTATTACATAACATAAACTTTTCATAAAATGGCATCACAATCTGGATTATGGGGCATGGAGGGTTAGCAAATCACCATGGTGATGATTTCTCTACGTAATATTTGGAAGTGCTAATTTTCTTTCCTGAGTTTTATAAGGATGATCTGAATCAGTCTATTGGTAGGTACATGCCTAGCCTTGCTCCAGGTAAGAGATCTTATCCAGATAAGATATCTTACTCACTTCTTAAAATAAAGTATATCTTAAAAAATGGACACCATTGCAGAGAATCCAAAGTATTTGTGATTCTTCAAAATCAGGGTATATAAGTCAGAGTAATGCAATGACTTACCTGGGAGAAGTATATTTCAGTTAAATAAGTGAGGAGATACCCAAAAGGGTCAATCTTAGTTGTTAATAGCTGTGTTACTTGACTTAAATACTTAAGTTTTGAATCCTAATTTTAGCGTATAAAAATTGAAGATAATAATAACTACCTTAAAAATTGGTTGTGAGGTTTGATCAGTGTATCAGACCGTAGTATTTACTCAAGATATATGGTAGGTTTTTAATATTTACCTTTCAGATTTTTATCCTGAATATGCACATGAGGTGCTTTGGATCAGAGACTTCTTAGTAATTACTTCACAGTAAATAGTAAATGTGTTTGTCCCCCTTGCCCACAGCTTATCACTGGGGCAACATGATGAAAGTCAATGGGGATTTCTCCTATATGAGTAGCTAGACAGTCCATAGTCAAGCGATGAGGAAAAATTATGTTCCTCTGCTTATATGGGGAAAGGATATAGCTGCCCGGCTCCACTCTTGAAAGGATCTCTTTGGAAATGTAATGGTTCTTAATCCTAGTTTGATTTGACATTCTCATTGACCAAATGCTTTGGCATATTTACATACATATATTTATATCTATCGAATTTTGGAATATATATGTCAATTTTTCAAAAAGAGAATGGCTGATTTTTCCAGTGTTCTCCAGTAATAGATAGAAAGCCTTCAATCACCCAAATCCCATGTCACCACCTTCTCCTTCTAACAGTCCTGTTAACTCAGCTATTGGGCAGAATTTAAAAAAAAAAAAAAAAAAAAAGGAAGAAAGTTTTGGGCAGCTGACAATGTCCAGAAGGCAGTGATGTGTGGCCATGGCACAGGGCAGTAGCTGCAAGATGTTTTCTTCTGAAACTAACTAGAAAGTCATGGAGCATGAAAAAAAACCCTTTTCTAGACAATGTGAAATGAAACAGGAAAATATACTCCAATTACTGTCCTACATAAATATCCAAAGGGAACAAAGAGCATCAGTCAGGAGGCTATTGTCTCCCTAATTATGTTCCAAATTGGAAATGGCAACTTGTTTTCTTCCTCACATAATAGTTCTCTAAATAAATTGTCTTCTCCCGCTGTCTGCTGCTCTCTTGAGGATTTGGTTATTTAGGGATAAAGAAGAATTCGTGGTTGTGGAAAACATGGGTTATGAGCCAGGTCCCTGCCTGAGAGAGAAAATGGAAATGAATGCTGGGGTTATGACATGTGGAAAGTCAGATACATTTTAGCAATTAATTTGTCCTGATTTAGGTATTATGGAAGCCTTTTATAAATTTTACATATGTATCTTTTGACTGTTACAATACTGATTTAGCACACTGTAATAAAAGTGTTCGCTTCCGGAAAATCACACACAGAATATTTGATAATATCTATCTAAAAGTATGGTAGCTCTTCAAGTAAGAATTTATCTGATGGGAAACCTCCATTAGTATTATTCCATCATTATCATCTACTTACACTTTCTTTCTAAATAATTTTTATAAAAAAATCTATATTTGCTAAAGAAGATTTTCAGAATTCATCCTTAAAATTGATGCTGAATTTTTTGTTGTTGCTTAGTGACTTTCTTTATGAAGTACTTACATGATTTTTTTTCAAGTTTATTTGATTTTGAGAGAGAGAGAGCATGTGCAGGAAGAGCAGAGAGTGTGAGAGAGAGAATCTCAAGCAGGCTCTGCACCATTAGTGTGGATCCCAATGAGTGGCTTGAACTCACAAACCATGAGATCATGACCTGAGCCGAAATCAAGAGTCAGATGCCAAACCGACTGAGCTGCCAAGGTGCTCTACTTGTGATTTTTTAAAGACAATATTACTGTGTCTAAGCTTTGTCAGTGAAGTGTCATCTCAATTGTAAGGTGACAACTTCAGGAGTGAATATTGCATGGATAATCTATCCCAAGTTTACTTGTTTATTGGTTAGATTTTTGGTTGTATATTCACAGAATCTGCTTTTTTTAAAAAAATTTTTTCTAACGTTTATTTATTTTTGAGACAGAGAGAGACAGAGCATGAACGGGGGAGGGGCAGAGAGAGAGGGAGACACAGAATCGGAAGCAGGCTCAAGGCTCTGAGCCATCAGCCCAGAGCCCGACGCGGGGCTCGAACTGACGGACCGCGAGATCGTGATCTGAGCCGAAGTCGGACGCTTAACCAACTGAGCCACCCAGGCGCCCCAGAATCTGCTTTTATTCTTGAAAATGGCTATCAGCTATTATTAACTTCTATGATTATGGCTGTGATATGAAATCTT
Organism: Panthera tigris; assembly: GCF_018350195.1. NCBI lineage: Eukaryota > Metazoa > Chordata > Mammalia > Carnivora > Felidae > Panthera > Panthera tigris. Next base: position 136,587,806 of record NC_056667.1, on the reverse strand, counting down.
TATTATGGTCCTCAGCTAACTTTTTCTGCATCCAACTGAAAGTGTTTTTAATTTCCTACGGGTGTAAGCTGTTCATGTGTTTTGATATATTGATATGTCCGTAAGAAGGTTTGTTTACTTTGTGTTCTAAATATTTTTAAAATCTTCTATATCAAAAGTGATTGGTAGATAGTCCTTGGTAGATTTTTATCTTCATAATATCCTGTCTTTCAGTATGAATGATAACATACCATCTTGAGAAAGTGAAATTAAAAAAAAAAAACAAAGACATATAATAAAACACAAAGTAAAAGCTCAAGACACCTTTAAATAAAAGTTACAGAAGCTTAATTCTCAGGGAAGGTTAGTGTATCAATGTCAGTTTTCCTTAGAGGTAAAATGTAGCATGGAATATATTGTGATAAGAAATTCAGTAATTGGTCTAACATGGTACTATCAAATAGAAGATTGCAAATAATAATTATTTTATCAATTGAAAACCTTGTCTAATTTGGATTTTTTTTCTTTTTCTTTTCTTCCTTTTTTTTTTTTTTTTTTTTTTTTTTTTTTTTTTTTTTTTTACATTTCCCCCTTTTTTAAAGAATAGCTAACTTCCACCCTTGATTGATCACAGGGTAACTTTCAGGGCTTTGTTTATGTTGAAACATGTTTCCACATGAAAGTATAAAAGTTACCTAGTACCTTTTTTATGCTGGCAGAGAGAATTCTATGTGTTAGGGACTCTTCCTTTTTTTCCCCTTTGCATATATACAATTCAAGAAGAGGGAAAAAAGCTGCAGTCTGTTTAATACTGTGAGTCTGTTCAGTGGCTTTACCAGTGGAGGTCTGCAGAGAGGAAATAATTTGAAAGAAATAATGTTAGTCTCCAGCGGTCTTGTCATCTCTACTCCTTTACCTTTCAGCCAGATTAGAGTGAAGAGTTCTAAGGGAGATGAGTCAGTTATTGTCTTCGCACAAATAGACTCTGTTCCCAATACAGAAGAAAAGAGAGCTCATCAAGTGTTAAACATGAATTAGGTTTAGAAGTTTAACAACTGGAAAAAATTTGTCTAATTAACAACTTCAGTTATTAAGAACTAGCAAAATCATATTCACTCATTTATCTCTCTTCTTCCCAGTTTCAGTTTTATCTTGGAGTATAGGCTCTTTCCCCAATTTAGCCTTGTCTAACAAAGTACCCATTTTTCTTCAAGCCCAGAGTGAATATTTGTGTTTCTGGGCAATCTGATTCTTTTATAGGTAAAATTGTGTAGGTTTCAATTCATGACTGATTAAAGAGAATGAATTGTTAAAGATAAATGGGAAATATAACTATTTGTTTTGAATTTGACACATTAAAACTGTAGATGACCAGGTGTGAAGTAAGGGACAGTGTTAAGGAACATCATTTTTCTTCACAGATGTTTTTAATATTCCAGTACAGGTCATAATACACTTACATATAGGGTGGGATGCATGAGAAGTGCTGATTGGTTAGTGATGGACAGTAGAGATGAAGTTCTCATTTATTATTCCCCAGTTGAGGTATAACAGATTATCTTGTTCTCCAGTGAGTATATAATGACTAATTATAGATAGGGCATGGCATTTTCATCTGAAAATTTTGATCGTCTTCACATCTGGCTGGCTTTTTTAGGTATTATGTCAGGTTCACCTTAAACAATAACAACAACAAAACAGATAGGCATCATCTTTTTCTGTTAATGCAGGTATAATGAAACTAACTTGCATAACAATTGGACTGGGTTAGGGTTAGGATCTGGAGCACAATCTAAATTTTTAATAACAATGGGTATAATATAAACAGGACTTATAACTACTGTAATGGTTATTGACAACTAATAAATGCCTCTTGAATTTCCCTATAGTCTGATCTGTAGATAAAGTAATACATGATTTTTTTTTCCTTCTTGTGCATATGTATACCTAATCCAAATATTAATGGAAAGAATTGGACGATTAAGGATTGTGTCTCTATATACCTATATACACCTATATGCATATAAACACCATAATGCCTCCTAATGGAAATGTACTGTGAAGTTCTCCATACAAAACTATTGTCTTGTACGTAATTGAAAGAAAAACTTTATACAAAAGAAGTCCAGTGAATTAATGCTAGATCTAGCCTCAGTTGAGAATGTGCAAATTCAAAGGAATAGATCAGAGTTGTCAGTGTTCAGCTTCTTGCCAAAATATTCTTTTTGGTAGCATTTTAAATCATGAAGGCAAATTCACGTGGGACTCTTTTCTGGCTTTCTTCACAGTGTATTAGTGTGATAGATATGTGTATTTCTGATAAAAAAAAAAAAAACACACAGAGACCTTAAATCTTTTGCTCACTAACCCTATCAGTTGCTGTGCTATTTAGAAGTCACAAGCCTTGACTGTGCTGGAAACTTCTGCAAAAAATCTATTCAGATCTACTCTGGACTAAGGATGTTTTGGTTGATGAATCTGCTGTTTGTGTTCAGAAAATGGTTATCTGTGCTAAGACTTTTAGATAGCAACCGGCTGTGATAAACCCATGTCAGCTGATAAGCTTTTTTTGCTATTGACAGGGCGGTTTTGATTTTTAGCTTTGTATAAAAGGGAGTTTTTTTTTCCCAGATATGTTTAATATATTTAGTTAAGTGTATGTACATCTGTGTGCATGTGTGTTTGTTGTGTGTGTGTGTGTGTGTAAGAGAGAGGCAGACATGAAAACTGTTATACTCTCAAGAATGAGTTTTGGAATAAATATCAAATTCATTCCATGTGCAGAACATGAGAAAACATGGGACAGATCAGACTATTGCTTGTATAATATCACATGCACTATGGATGAGTCTCTAAAACAGTGGGAAAACTGAAATAAAGTTTTTGTGCTTGATGTTATCTGGAGAGATCTTCATATTTTTATGGATGTATTCATTAGCTTTGGATTCTCATTTTATTTCAGAAGAGAGCATTGCAAGTTGGTCTTTTTTGTTTCTTGGTCAAGCCAGCTAGATTTGAACAGAGTTTTTGTAGAACATAGTCTGTAGTTGAACTGGAAAATGCATTCCAACTTTCAAATAAGTAACAAATTAACCAATATTTGAATAATTTCTGTTAGTTTGAATTTTTATAAACTATACTGGGAACTGATATATAGTGTCTGAAACATGTTCTGCATCACTTGTGATATAAAACTAATAGGATGGAAAATTACTTTGAGAAGAAAGTGAGTTCCACATTAGATAATTGGCTCTTTTTATATACAATTATTCAATAACTGAATGACAATTGGGGAATTCAGCATTTATGATGCTGAAATAATACCTTTTTATATAAAATCTTTATATGTAAATACATGTATTTTTTATTATGTAAATCGAATATTTACATGGTGGCAAGAAACATAAATTCAACCTGAGGATTTTTTAAGTATATTTTATGGGGCATCTCCCACATTATGAATTCAGAATATTTTAATTTTTATTGTCACTTTTCTTCCTGGTTTTATGCAAAATACTTTTTCCTCTAATACTAACTTTATCCTGAAATGTTAACAAGTTCAAGGAAGATAGAAGCTTTGAAATGTTTGGGCAAATATAACATTAGTTTAGAAAATTGGGTGTTCTGGGCTCCTGGGTGGCCCAGTTGGTTAAGCATCAGATTTTTTGGCTCTCATAATGATCTCGTGGCTCGTGGGTTTGGGCACCTCATCGGGCTCTGTGCTTACAGCTCAGAGCCTGGATCTGGCTTCAGATTCTGTGTCTCCTTCTCTCTCTGCCCCTCCTCCATTAGCACTGTGTTTCTCTCTCAAAAATAAATAAACCTTAACAAAATTAAAGAAAAAGAAAATTCGGTGTTCTCTCATAATATGTTAATTGTGTGCCTCCCCAAAATAATTGTCTTAAGTTAAATTATTAAGTTTATGAATTCTACACACGTTGTATGTATATCTATATCCATATTGGAATTTTTCTTCTGTCCAATTTTTGGAATGTTTGGACAGTTAGTTGTCAATAAATTTGCTTGGAAAATAGGTTGCACTAAGATTGGAGTAGAATTTGTCTAGAGAATCTGGTCACAAGTGTGAGAAGCTTCCCCTCCCTCTTTTTTAACCCTCTTTTTGCTGTCTAGAGTCAATTAAATAGTACTGAACCACTGTCTTTAAGAGGAATCAACAAAATAATTGACTCAGTTAATCTCCAAAGAAAGTACTTTAACTTCTGTACCTACCCAGTCCAGCTTCTTTCTTTCACCTCAGTCTGGTTCCACCAGTAGCTGATGACAGCTTTCTGACCATCCTGCTATTAATTCCTTCTTTCTCGTTAGCCGAAGTCTGTTTTTCCTGGCTGACCTGCTTATTCTCTAGTTCAGTCCTCTTCTCAACTCTCCCTTGATCTTTGTTAGGTATTACTTTTTATTTCCTTTAAATCTCACCCCTCCTCCAGAACTGACCTCAGTTTATTTTGTCCCTGTTGACTGCTTCAGTCTAGAATATGAATGTGTAAGCCAGTATTTTTTGCCTCATTACCTTCTGTCTTAAATCCACTTGTCAGTCGGTACCATTTTCCATTTATCCAGCCCTGGGTAGAAAGAACTTTCACTCTCCTTCCCGATGCTGTGAGTTTAAGTATGTACAAATACCTTATGGGCATTAGAGTAATGTTAATAATGATAATAATAAACAGTTACATATGTTTAGTGCTTACTTGTGCTAAGTGTAAACCAGCTAGTTTAATTTTTTTTTAATGTTTATTCATTTTTGAGAGACAGAGATAGAGCATGAGTGGGGAAGGGGCAGAGAGAGGGAGACACAGAATCTGAAGCAGGCTCCAGGCTCTGAGCTGTCAGCACAGAGCCCGACATGGGGCTTGAACTCAGAAATGCGAGATCATGACCTGAGCTGAAGTCAGACGCTCAACCGACTGAGCCACCCAGGTACCCCTAAACCAGGTAGTTTATATGGATTTTCTCATATGATTCTTCCAATCATGTCATGAGGTAACTGCTACAATTATCTCCCAATTTATAGACTAGGAAATTAAGACTTACCATGATCACACAGCTAGGAATTGGCAGAGATGATGTTTCAGCCAATATTATTGCTTTCCAGAAGCCACTACCTATAGGTGGGAACTATACAGACGCAGGATACCTGATTACTTAAAAAAAAAAAAAAAAGAAAGAAAGGTGAGAGAGAGGGGGAGAGAGAGAGAGAGACAGATCTCCAAACTCCATTATTGTTTTAGGGATTCTAACTTTATGACCACATCCAAATTCATACTTCATTAAACAAATAATTATTGATCACCTACTGTGTCTCAGGTACAGTTCTTAATGTTGAAAAAAGCAATGAATAAAACTGACAAAGTCATGAATACCATGTTGCTTGTATTCTCATGGGAGGGGCAGATGATAAAAAGACACAGGTTATGTATGTTGGAAGTAAGTTCTATTAAAAATAAAGCAGGGTAAAGGGAAAGAGTCTAATTGTGCAGGGAAATAATGTTCTTCCTATTTTCCCTTTTTGATAAGGTGATGTTTGAAAAGAGACCAAAATAAAGTGAGGAGGTGAGCCATGAAAATACCTAGGGAGAGAGAATTCCAGGTGGAAAAAGTAGTAGATGCAAAGATCCTCATGTAGAAAGATACCACTTTATGTTTTTAATGATAAAAAAGCAAGGGGGATCTCCCGGGTGGATTAAAATGAGCAAGGGGGATGAGTAACAGGAGGAGAGGTTAGAGAAGGATAGGGAACATAGGTCATAGCACCCTCTTCAGAATTTGTTGAGAGCCTCACTAAACTTCTGAATAGATTTGTTGACTTATCTGGCTGCTGTGGGGAGAATCAATAACAGGGAGTTATTATAATAATCCAAGTAAAAGATGCAGGTGGCTTAGAATAAAGTGGCGATGGAGTTGGTAAATGTGTGTGTGTGTGTGTGTGTGTGTGTGTGTGTGTGTGTGTGTGTGTGTATTATATACACAGAGATGCTTTATATATACACACATGTATACATACATTTCTGTACATACACACTTTTCATTGAAATATACTACACATATAGGAAAGCACACACATCAGAGGTGTTCAGCTGGATGAATTTTTTATTGGGCACACTAGTGTAGCCTGCTCTCATATTGAGAAACAGAATATTAGAATCCTAGAAGTGCCCTCATGCCACATTCTAGTAGCATACCATTCTTAACAAGGATAAGCACTGTTCTTATGTCTAAAATAAGGGTTGGCAAACTCCTTATGCAGAAGATCAGATGGTAAATATTTTAGGCTATTAGGACCACATGTATTTTTTGATACATATTATTTCCTCCAGTTATTTTCATAGTACAACTGTGTACAATTCTGTATTAGAAATAATATATGCCATTACAATTTTGAGAGTCTTGCCCTTCAGTCTTCTACCTTCCATAATATACAATTTTGAGTCCACAATTCTTTGTTTCCTATTTGTATGCCTTCACACCTGGCACTTTTGGATCCAAAGACTGGATTTTTCCAAAAGGCAATGTTTTCTGTCCTGCTCCTCATCCCCATCACATATCATGACTATGTGACTCAGTTTTATTGTTATTGAATTGTCCTCTCTATCAAAGTGACGAGTGATCAGATGTTAGTAATCCAAATACTATCCAAATATTGCTCTTATTAGGGAGAGCGAAGCAGCAGTTTCACTCAGTGTAGATTGCTCAGACTTCACAGCAGTCACTGGGAGAACTAGATGGCTCTGATGTCATACCAGAGGTCTTCCAATCCCAGGACAGTCTTGAATCCAGAAATATTCTCTACTCAGAACCAATATAAACAGTATTTTAAAACTTTTGAAGTTTATTTATTTATTTATTTATTATTTATTTATTTATTTATTATTTATTTATTTATTTATTTTATTTATTTATTTTTTTAATATATGAAATTTCCTGTCAAATTGGTTTCCATACAACACCCAGTGCTCATCCCAAAAGGTGCCCTCCTCAATACCCATCACCCACCCTGCCCTCCCTCCCACCCCCCATCAACCCTCAGTTTGTTCTCAGTTTTTAACAGTCTCTTATGCTTTGGCTCTCTCCCACTCTAACCTCTTTTTTTTTTTTTTTTCTTCCCCTCCCCCATGGGTTTCTGTTACGTTTCTCAGGATCCACATAAGAGTGAAACCATATGGTATCTGTCTTTCTCTGTATGGCTTATTTCACTTAGCATCACACTCTCCAGTTCCATCCACGTTGCTACAAAAGGCCATATTTCATTCTTTCTCATTGCCACGTAGTATTCCATTGTGTATATAAACCACAATTTCTTTATCCATTCATCAGTTGATGGACATTTAGGCTCTTTCCATAATTTGGCTATTGTTGAGAGTGCTGCTATAAACATTGGGGTACAAGTGCCCCTATGCATCAGTACTCCTGTATCCCTTGGATAAATTCCTAGCAGTGCTATTGCTGGGTCATAGGGTAGGTCTATTTTTAATTTTCTGAGGAACCTCCACACTGCTTTCCAGAGCGGCTGCACCAATTTGCATTCCCACCAACAGTGCAAGAGGGTTCCCGTTTCTCCACATCCTCTCCAGCATCTATAGTCTCCTGATTTGTTCATTTTGGCCACTCTGACTGGCGTGAGGTGATATCTGAGTGTGGTTTTGATTTGTATTTCCCTGATAAGGAGCGACGTTGAACATCTTTTCATGTGCCTGTTGGCCATCCGGATGTCTTCTTTAGAGAAGTGTCTATTCATGTTTTCTGCCCATTTCTTCACTGGGTTATTTGTTTTTCGGGTGTGGAGTTTGGTGAGCTCTTTATAGATTTTGGATACTAGCCCTTTGTCCGATATGTCATTTGCAAATATCTTTTCCCATTCCGTTGGTTGCCTTTAGTTTTGTTGGTTGTTTCCTTTGCTGTGCAGAAGCTTTTTATCTTCATAAGGTCCCAGTAATTCACTTTTACTTTTAATTCCCTTGCTTTTGGGGATGTGTCGAGTAAGAGATTGCTACGGCTGAGGTCAGAGAGGTCTTTTCCTGCTTTCTCCTCTAAGGTTTTGATGGTTTCCTGTCTCACATTCAGGTCCTTTATCCATTTTGAGTTTATTTTTGTGAATGGTGTGAGAAAGTGGTCTAGTTTCAACCTTCTGCATGTTGCTGTCCAGTTCTCCCAGCACCATTTGTTAAAGAGACTGTCTTTTTTCCATTGGATGTTCTTTCCTGTTTTGTCAAAGATGAGTTGGCCGTACGTTTGTGGGTCTAGTTCTGGGGTTTCTATTCTATTCCATTGGTCTATGTGTCTGTTTTTGTGCCATGAAGTTTATTTATTTACTTAGAGACACAGACATCATGAGCAGCAAAGGGGCAGAGAGAAGAAGAGAGAGAATCCCAAATATGCTCTTCACCATTAGCACAGAGCCTGATTGCAGGGCTCAAACTCACGAAACCGCAAGATCATGACCTGAGCCGAAACTGAGAATCTGACGCTTAACCAACTGAGCCACCCAGACATCCCACCAATATTTTAAAAGAAATGGAGGGCCTGGCTACCACAACTCTTTTGGGTACTTCGAGGAATTCCCTGAGAAATGGCAAACATCCTTCAGGGAGGGTATAGTAACCATACTTACACAATATATTTGCTTCTCTCTAATTTTTTTTTTTTTTTTTTTTTTTTTTTTTTTTTTTTTTTTTTTGGAGGGGAGGAATGGGTATGGCAAATAATCTGAGTTCCGAGAATTTATGAGGACAATGACATTACTATCAGGGGTGCCTAAGACCACCCTCAGGTACAATGATTTTCTATGTATTTATTTTTAATGTAAGCTCTACACCCAAGGTGGGGCTTGAACTCAGGACCCAGAGATCAAGAGTCACATGGTCTATTGACTAAACCAGCCAGGTGCCCCGGGTTTTTCTGGAAGAGCTCATGGAACTCAGAAAATCTGTTATGCTGCCAGTTGTGGTTTATTACAGTGAGAGGATCCAAATTAAAATCAGAAAATTGAAAGGCACATAAAGCAGAGTCCAGGATAGACTAGGTGTGAGCTTCTAGTTGGCCTCTCCTGGAAGAGTCTAGCAAACAGCACCTAATTCTTCCAGCAACAATATATGGCAACACATATGAGTATTGTCAACCAGGGAAGCTCACCCAAGACTTGGTGTCAGGATTTCATTTGGGGTTAGTCATATAGGCATAGAGTTCCCATGTGGTTGATCTTAGTTTCCAGCCCCTCCAGAGGTCCAGCTAGTACCATATGACTCAAGAGCCCCACCATAAATTGTTAGCTAAACTATCTGGCGTGGCCCAAGGGCCCAGATAAATGAAAATATTCTTTTGAGGCAGAATATTTCAAAGGTTTAGAGGTTATCTCTTAGGAGCCAATCAAGGACCATACCTTTGTTTGGAATGTGCAGGGTTTGAACACCCCATACCTGCTGAAGTATAGATCTAAACTTCACATAAGGTATATATCCATGTATTTCCCAAGAAGGATAGCTCAAATTTAAAACTATAATTTCATCTCCTTTATGAATGTGCCATTTTCCCCCCTCTGGTTGGAATTCACTGATCTTTTATCTACTTTTACCAGGTTATAGCACACTTTATGTTATCAAATGTTTTGTTATTTCAACATTGGAATTCAAGAAAGCTGGATCAGTCACATTTTGCTAGGCAGCACACAACTACAAAATCTCTATGGCAAACAGACAACACTTACCATTTATTTCTCTCACACCCCTGTGAATTGGCTATAATTCTTCTGTGTCAGTCAGGGCAGGTCTGCTTCATGTGTTTCATTTAAGTAACCAGCTGGGGGTACCTGGGTAGCTCAGTTAGTTAAACGTCCTATGTTGATTTCAGCTCAGGTCATGATCTCAAGGTTTTTGACTTCTGGCCTCACATTGGGCTCTGCACTGATGGTGTGGAGCCTGCTTGGGATTCTCTCTCTCCTTTTCTCTGTGCCCCTACCTCATTCTCTCCCTCTCTTTCAAAATAAATAAACTTAAAAAAAATAAATTGTCTTTTAAAGAAAGAGAGAGAGAAAGAAAGAAAAATGAATGAACGAACCCACCTAGAGGTGAAGCAGGTTGCCGGGCTTTGTTCTTCTTATGGCTATGACAGAAGCATAAGATGACAAGCATAGTGCCTAATTATATTTCAAACCTCTACTTAGGTCACATCTGTTAATCATTGGCCAGAGTAGGTCACACAGGCAATACCAAAATCTAGGGCTAGGGCAGTACATGCTGCTTACCATGAGGTTGTGGTAAAGGAATTGACTAATAATACTTCAGGGGAGAGAATGGGGGCCATGTTTAATCTACCACAGGAGCTATGATAGAATAGAAAAATTCAGAATGGCTTTCACAGCCTGGCATGGTGAATTAATTGTTCATAGTCTGGGCGTAGTTACTCAACATCATTTTTACTTGGTTTTCTCATATGTAAAAAGTAAATGAAAATAATTACTTGAGTTTTGTTGTGAGGATTAAAGGTAACATGGAAGTGTCAAGCCTACTGGTGTGATACTAGGTACAAAACAAATGATAAGATTTATTATTATGATATTGAAGTTACATTGCTTCCTCTTTAGAAGCAACAATAAGGATAATAATAGCTTATATTTAAAGTGTTTGTTATATACATGGTATTATCGTAAGTACTTACATAGCAGGCACTCTTTTTCTCAGCCTTTTCTGGGTGAACAAGAGAAGCTGAGAAAAGCTAAAAAATATGCCCAAAGTTAGCTTTCATTTTGTTTCAGACCACTTCAAAACCAAGTGCTTAAAACAATAATTGCTTACTTAGATCATGATTTTATGGGCTGACTATTAGGAATGGGCTCAGGTAGATGGTTTTTCTGGACTCCTCCAGATTCAGCCATTTATCTGTAGTTAGTTCTCTGGTTGGCTGGAACTACCCAGTCTAGAATGGACTCAGCTGTGCTGGCTCATCATTCTTCTTTGCAGTCTCTTATCTTCTAGACTGAGATCTTGGGCTTATTTACCTGTTTGCTGGGCAGGGTTCTAAGAAAACAAGTGGAAAACTAAGCTGCTTCAGGCCTAGGATTCTAACTGGTGCATCATAACTTTTACTTCATTCACTTGACCAAAGCAAGTCACAGAGCCATCCCAGACTCAAAGTAATGGTAAATAGAATGCATCTCTTAAAGAGAAAAGCTATATAGAAACATTACAAAGAGCATAGATACAAGGAGGAATGAAGTATTGTGACCAACTCTGGAGTCTACCACAGTCTGCCTTCTGGCTACAATTTTCACAGTCTTTCCCATGGAAAATATATTCTTACTTCTTCTACAAGTCATACCATGAACTATGACATCAGGTTTGAAATCTAGAATGTAATTATGGTAAGTCCAGATGAAACTTATCATATGTGGATTTTCTTGATCCTGAGACTCATGAAATGAAAGTTTATCTATCCCACAAGCATCCAGTCTACACTGTTAAAACAGAGATAGAATAACTTCAATAAATACTATCATTCTAAAAGAAAAAAAGAAGGGGGGGTGGTACATGGCAGTGGCTGGTCCATAGCAGTTTTAAAATATAGGTGGGGAAAGTGTTGTCAGCCTCCCTTATCTTGGAGTAAATAGTCTTTAAGATGACTCTGTATTCCTTGGGAGTCGTTTCCCAGTTTGGTCTCCATGGCTTCTGGTTCTACCCTCTGGGCTATTGACTCTGCCCTCTAGGACATCTTTCCTTTTTCAGTTTCCTTCCTTGGCCCTTTAAAATATTTTGTCATTCAGCCCTAGAAAGTTGGGAGCCCAGAGGCCTTTTTGCAATGTGAGTAAAATCATGCTTTCTGGAACCAGGCTGATGCCTTTTATACATATACATTTTTTTTCTAAATTATTGTGGGCTTTATTAAAAAGGTAAACTCACTATTGCTTTTTACACATGGCTCTCTACAGATAGGCTCATTTACTGTCACTTTGGGATTGGGATTCTGTGGGACCGTCTTCTCGAGAATCTGAGAAATAGTTTTGTCTATCTGAGAGTCTGTTTGAAAACATATTAATTTTTTCAGATTTCTTAAGAGAGGACTTTGGACTTAGAGTCTTGCATGGATCTTTTTTCCTCAGTCCTCATTTTATACTGAGGATTTTTACTGACTGGGAAGACTGAAGATAAGAAACATTTGCATCCCAGAAAATGATGTCCCCTCTGTGTTCCCTCAAAATTCTCCTTGTAAACTGGCCAGTTCTTTATTTAGCCCATTTCCTTCTTCCTGTACCTATATGTAGTTAGGACCAACCAGCTGACATTTCAGCATTTTGTAGAGATCTCTAGAGCCCAAATCCAAAGTTAATTATATACATTTGCTGTATTTCATGTTCTTATAGGTAACACTTTTGTCTATTATTTTATTCAAAAAAAACCCTCCAATAACAATTTTATTTCCCCCCGGCATTTGCTAAGAGTTTGCCATTTTCTCAGCCTCTACTTAGTACTCACTGCCAATGGCGCTTATTTTAGATTTTTGTCATGGCAGCACCTCAATTCTAGGAACCGATTATTTCTGCATCAGTTAGTTTTTACCGTGTTAAAAAAATCATAGAATTTAGTGGCTTTAAACAGTAGCCAATTAAAAAAAAATGTAGCTCATAGTCCTGTTCGTCATCATATTGAGCTGGACTCCATTGCACTTGTGTCTGCAGTTCGCTGTGAGGTCAGCTGGGGTCTTCTTAGTATAGAATGGCCTCAACTGAGGCTACTCATCTTGGTTCCCTGTGTTTTGTCATCATCCAGCAGGAGAGCCTGGGCTTGTTCTCATGGTGACTGCTCAGAGTTTCAGGAAATCAAACAGAGGCAGGCAAAGTCTTTGAGGCCTCAAATTTCAACCGGTACGCTTTCATTTCTGCTATTCTGTGACGAAAAGAAGCTATAGGGCCAGCCAAGAGTTAGGAGAAGGGAAAATGGAGTCAGTTCTTGATGTGAAAAGGTGCAAAGTAACATATTAAGGGACACAGATAGAAAGAACACAGAAGGATTTAAGGCTCTTTTTGCAACATAGAATACTCTACTGTATCTCACTATCAGTAAATTTTGTTACAGTTAATGATTTCTCAAGAAACACATCAAAGTAATTATTATTCCTTCTAGAAAGGATAGCTGTGGCCTCATAAAAACTTTTCTGCTTCCTTGGGGATTTACTCAGACTTTCTGACTATACAGCTTACCCCTGTACAAGTTAGTATCCTACTTCTGATACTCGTAGTCTGCTTGTTTCAGTAGGCAGATCGCAATCTGACTCTTGCCTACTTGCCTGTCTTCGGCTCTGCACAACTCTACCTGGTCGGATCTAGACCCATGGAGTTGGTTCTGGATTGTTGTGTGATGCTTCATGCACCTTGGAGTCATCATTACCACCAGTCAGGCTATCGTTGGGAGGGATACTCCACAAAAGAGTATATCTAACCTCTGCAAGTCCTGTCTCAGTGGGAACATGGTCTAAAGACCTTTCTTATCATGTACTTCCTTCTGATTAGCTCAGTGATTAGACTTTTCTCATGAATTACAAGTTATCTAAACAAAATGTGCAAAATACATAATTTATTTTTTTAATTTTTATAATCTAAAAGGGAAAACAATTTTAACTTTGATGATTGAAGTTCTTGTGCTTTGTCAGGAATTACAAGAATTATGTCAGGGTCGCCTGAGCGGCTCAGTCACTTAAGCGTCTGACTTCGGCTTAGGTCATGATCCCACAGTTCGTGGGTTTGAGGCCCGTGTCAGGCTCTGTGCTGACAGCTCAGAGCCTGGAGCCTGCTTCAGATTCTGTCTTTCTCTATCTCTCTCTCTGCCCCTCCCCCACTTGTGCCCTGTCTGTCTCCGTCTCTCAAAAATAAATAAACGTTAAAAAAAAAAATAATTACATCAGAAATTTCTTCGTTGAACATTTTTGCTTAAGGATATATGGTAGGATTGAATCAAGACAAGGTGACAGGGCTTCACAAAAGTAGAAATTGCCGTTGTTATATATTTTGTATAACAGAAATAAATGGTTAATCAATTAACAATTAATTTTTTGGTAATTAATTGACCTAACTGGTGGTAAATTTTCTCAATACTCCACAAAAGAGACAGTCATGTTGATTTTTTATAGCGGTACAGGTTTTTGCAAGAATGGATATCTGCTCTGCCAGCTACACAATGATTCCAGTGGTGCAACCATTTATATGTAACCTTATTGTGAGAGTTGTGTGGGGAAGCACCATGAGCTGAGTGATTTCACCCCACGTTTTAGCTCTATAAGTGGTGGGATTGGTTTGGCTCTCCTGATACTGAGCATTTCTATTGGGCAGAGTTTATGAACACTATCTCAAAAGGGACCTATATTCATATATGCTTATTTATCCATGTAATTGCTTAGGCATTTACAAAATAGCTATAGCAGTTGTTCATATATAACTTTGATAATAGTCTCTAGTCTAATCTTCAGTGGTTAGGGTAGCATCTAATTCCACACCACATGCATACTCCGTAGAGACGGTACTTAAAAGTAGGAGATGTTTTCTTTAGAAACTAGCTATGCAGAGAAGAGGAATAGAATCCCTGCCCACTTCAGTGTTGTTAGCCCCATGAGTTTCAGTTATCAAGAGGAAAGAGTATATTGGATAGAAGTATTCAAGTTAGATAGTATAAGCTGAGGACTCTATTTTTCCTCAAAAGTAAAACTTTTTTGACTGAGAACATTTACATGAAACATATAGTTGCAGGCAGTCAATATCTGTTGAATGATTGATTAATAACCCCCTCCAAGATTGTATGATAATTGACTTTATTTTAATGATTGTGCGAACTGTGCTTTTTTTCTACAGTGATGAAAATGACGAGGATGAAAGAAGGTTGTATCTGTCTGACATGTCCATGTTACCTGCTTGTTAGCAGTTAGGCCATGTCTGAGCCCTCTGACAACTATTCTGTGTTATAAAATTCATATAAAAATGGTCTGAGCCAGGGGCACCTGGGTGGCTCAGTTGGTTAAGTGGCCAACTCTTGATTTTGGCTCAGGCCATGATCTCACATCATGAGTGAGTTGTCCTGCATTGGGCTCCATGCTAACAGTGTGGAAACTGCTTGGGATTCTCTCTCTCTCTCTCTCTCTCTCTCTCTCTCTCTCTCTCTCTCAAATTAATAAATAAACTTAAAAAAGCTTTTAAATAGAGAGTTTCTTAAAAAAATAAAATGGTCTGAGCCCTCACGTCATGTATATGCAAATCTTTAAATCTTTACAGTATCTCCCATGATTTTTGAGCGGTAATGTTGTGAATGGTGGTAGGGAGAACGTTTTTAATAGTGTTTATAAAAAGTAGAAAAGAGAGTTGACTTGGAAGGCCAGAAGGGTTTTCACGCAGGTGTGAAAGTCCCTGTAGAGTTTATACACACGTGGATTCATCAGTTATCTGCTGCCTTCACTTCTGTCAGTCTGCTGAAGAAATATACAACCTCATAAATTCATTCACGTTTAAAACTCATGGCCTATAACTTCAACTGTGATTATTCCAAGTGTATATAATCTCTATAGGGAATTTAGCAAACAATTAGTGATTTTAAAATAATGGTTGCATGGGCAGTTGGCTTGCTTAGTCAGTAGAGTGTGCAACTCTTGATCTTAGGGTCATGAGTTCAAACCCCAGTTTGGCATTGAGTCTACTTAAATAATATAAAATAATGGTTGCAAATTATGGTTTTGACGTTCCTTGGATTTCAGTAAGTTCTTTGTGAAGAAATCTCAAGGATTGCTAACTCAGTGTCATTTTAACAGAAGACTTCAGGTAACTTTGGAAGGAAACTCTTTATTTCAAGAAAGAACACAAAAGTTGAAGCCTAAGGATCTGTTCTTAAGCCCAGAAAAGTTTTATAAATTAATGTGAGGCTTTAGTTACTTTACTACATTGACTTTCAGTTCTTCTGTCATTAGTAAGTTTGCTTTTTGCCTTCTTGTATTTTTATGGGTCATTCTATTACAGGGAAGATATGGAATGTACTTGAGAATGTTCAAAGAAAGTTTATTGTTGAAGGTACAGAATACCAAGGCCACATGTCCATTAGAATGGAGAATAAAATCATAGTGTACTTCTTAGGAACTATTTAAAACTCCATTCTGTATTTACTTGTGAATAATTACTTATTCTCTGATTTTTTTTTCTTAAAGCATAAAATGATTTTGAGAGGATTCTGAATTTAAGTTAAAAATTTATAAATTAAAAGCATGAGAATCCTTTGTAGTTCACACACACACACATACATGCAGGGTATAGGTGATGAAGAGTATTCTTCCTCCATTACATTAAGTAGCTCTGCTAAGAATTTTATCTTAAATGGAACATATATATATATATATATATATATATATATATATATATATGAAAATTGGTCTTTTCTTTAAGAAAATAGCTCTAATTTCTAATTGAGTCATTGAATTAAAGCATACCATTACAAAGCCAAGAAATAATTAAACAATGTTTTTGAGAGTTGCTAATGTAACAGCAATATATTATATTTTTATTAAAGCCCCTAAAACAGTATTTAGCAAATAAGTATTTATTTTGGAATAGTGGTAACACAATCAAGTATACATTGGGCAAACAGCTATGTTTAGGTATATAAGTTATAGAAAGTACTCATACACTCACTTCACTTTGAACTCTATAGGAAAGGCAATGCTTAGAAAATGCAAAAGGGAAACAATTACTATAGCTATTGTTTTCCACATCGAAGACATTACATGGTTATATTTTTTAAACCAAACTGTATGTGGATAACTTTTTAATTTTTTTCTAGCAAAAGTTTGATATACTCCTAAAATAAAGTTGCATATGATTTAGAAATATATCTTCATTCATATGTGTTCTTTGGTCTTTTATTGACATTTAGTAAAACATAAGAATTTGAAACTTAACACTGAAGAGCAGTTCAATCTTAAAATGAAAGGTGCTTTAACATGAACTCCTTTCATCTCATGAAATACTTGTTTCCTTTCATGCATAAGTGTGTGGACTTCTGTCCTTGATTCTTGAATTGGAATTTTAACAAAAAAATTTTTTTTAATTTTAATGTTTATTTACTTTTGAAAGAGACAGAGTACAAGTGGGTAAGGGGCAGAGAAAGAGGAAGACATGCGATCTGAAGCAGGCTCCAGGCTCTGAGCTGTCAGTACAGAGCCCGATGCAGAGCTTAAACCCATGAACCATGAGAACATGACCAGAGCTGAAGTCGGACACTTAACCAACTGAGCCACCCAGGCGCCCCAGAATTTTAACAAAATTTAAACATGTCTTACCATTTGGAAATACATGGATGAAACTTGGAGGGTATTATGCTAAGTGAAATTAGTCAGAGAAAGACAAATATCATATGACTTCACTCATATGAGGAATTTAAGATACAAAACAGATGAATATGAGGGAAGGGAAGCAAAAATAATATAAAAACAAGGAGGGGGACAAAACTTATATAAAAGACTCTTAAATATAGGGAACAGAGGGCTGCTGGAGGGATTGTGGGTGGGGGGATGGTCTTGGGTAAGGAGCATTAAGGAATCTGCTCCTGAAATTATTGTTGTACCATATGCTAACTAACTTGGATGTGAATTAAACAATAAAATATATGTGTCTTTTGCAGTGTGGAAGCTGAGGAATGGAACAAGATGGCGGCATGAGCAGAGACTTCTAAGGTAGGCCTCCCTTACCACCTCAGCTCAGCCTGCATATTGACGTTCTCTTATATCAGACCTCAGGGCAGGATCTGGTCAAAATCCTTATTTGTCCCAGTCATTCATCCAATAAATAAATGTATATTCTTATCTACCAACTGTAATGGAAATGAGCTATCAGAGCAATTACAAGTTTTATAAAGTTTTATTGGAATGCCTAGAAATGTACAACTGAACTTGTTTAGAAGTGCTGCTAATGGTGCATCAAGGTCAACATGGCTCTTATCTTTTAGTTGGGACACACAACAGATGGTATCATGAACAGGAAAAAGATGCCCACCCTAGAGGTATGATGGTGATTATCCAGCACTCATGGAGGTTAAACAAGCACAGGAAAAAATCAGGGATTTGTGAGATTCCCTAAGGCAGAAAGCAATATACTTCTGTCCAAGAAGAATCCACTGCTGTTGGGTTTGGTCTGGACTAAGGTCTTCTCTACCCAGATTAGGGATAGGGGCAATTTGAATGGAGGCAATTCAGTTCTGATAGGAAAACAATGAAGCACTTTAGAGAATTCGTCTCTCAGTTTGTCCTGCTAGATAGATAGTACTTCGTCTTTGAGTTTACAAGCTTCTGTGTAGGAAAGAGAGAAGGTAACATGTCATAAATATGACTGGAAGAATTGGTACATAATGTTGTCCCACATATTCAGAAATGGAATCCAGACTCTAATTTCAGTGATGATCATGGCATTCCCGTAAAATTTTATAGCTCATTTTTATGTGCCTACATAGACTTAAGTGACAAGTATTTGTCTCAGGTTTATGATATGCACTGAATGAATATCAAGTTAAAAAGGACATCAACTTTAAAACTTCCTTTCATAGCTTATTGAGATAACTATTTTCTTACATAATCACAGAGAAGGAAACCATTTGTAGTTTGACTAATTGGAACAGTAATCTACCCTTTTCAGAAAATGCTTTTGTCAGATGTACCTTAAAATACCTAGTCCTCTCCCCCTAATTCCTAGAACACGCAACAGGTTTCATTTGATTCTTCTGAATAAGAGCCTGATTATAAAAACTATATATTGGTCATTTTTTTTAATAAAGAGCAAATCCATTGTAATGTTTACTGATATTTGGACAAACTTATTCATGTAAACAAATGATTTCAAACTCTTAGGGACTTAAAAGTGGAAAGATTATTTCTGGATTACAGTACATGTCCTTTCCAAATCAGTGCAGGGAGGAGAGAGCTCTCCTTCATGTCCTTACTAAAGGGGCAAGCTGATGGAACAGCCATTATTTGAACACTGTCTTTCACTGTGGTAGGAGGAGGGCTTGGAATGGTGAAAGCTAACATTTTACTGGTCAAAGCAACTCACAGAGCCATGCCTAATTGCAGTGAGGGAGGAAAGCACAATCCAACCTACCAGAACCATGGTTTTTGTAAAAGCCCCAATGACTATCTCAGGGACAGCTTGGCAAAATCACTCAGATAATGCCTAGCTCTGACCTAGCAATTCCATTTCTAGTAATTCATACTATGGCACAAGCATGTTCATTTCTGTGCTGTTTGTAATAGCAGAAAGTAAAATCCTCAGGAAAGGTTTCTGATTAAATAAATCATGTTAAATTCATTCAATGGTATAACTCATAGCCTGTGAAAAATGAGTGGGATGTATTTGAATTAACATGGAAATCTATGATAAAGGAATATTGTTAATACAGTGTATGTGCATGTGATGGTGGTGGTGGGGAATGTGTGTGCATGCATTTGTGAGCTGATACATGCAAAGCACTTAGAACAGTGCTTGACACAAATAATAGTATCTAATACTTACATGCAATTTTTTATATGTGAGGCACTCTTCTACCTGTTGTACATCACTTAAGTCATTGGATGACAACAATCATTTGAAATGATTTTATTATTCTCAATTCCCAAATGAGGAAACTTACAAAGAGTATCTGTTTGAACAATTTCTAGAATGATGTTTTAGAAACTGTAATGAGTATGGGCAGTGGTTCTAAGAGATGGAGTGTTTTTTGTTTTTGTTTTTGTTTTAATTCACTGTATTGCTTTCTGTTGCTCTTAGAATTTTCACCATGAGAACATGTTACTTTTGTAGTTAAACTCTGGTAATAAGAATAGATGTCCTGACAATGAACCAAGAGGAGCTCATTCCTGCTAAATGTATTTATACCTCTGCACCCTGATGAAGGTGAATTTTTTCTATGCAGGGAGAATACTTACGACAGAAGCTCTCAACTCCAATGATTCCCTTTGTCATAATTAAGCAAAGACTGAGCTGGTTATTCTTGATACCATGTTAGGTATTTGAGTGTAATGATCTGCAGTAGGTTTGATTTTTGTCCCATACTTTCTCCTCTTTCTGGATTCTGCATTGCGGTACTGTTGCCGTCAGTCTTGGCTAAGTGGACTGGCTTTGGAAGTGGTTTGTACTGTCTTGAAGCAGAGTACTGAAGAGTCACTGTGAGGCTGTCCTCCTGCTCTTTTCTCCCTGCAGTGGGAAGGGTAATATCCAGACAGGGGTTGCTTTATCCTGAATCTTAGAGGGAAGAGAACATAAAAAACAGCTTTAGAACATGTAACATGAGTGAGAAATTAGAAATGAACTTTGTTGTGTCAAGCCATTGGAACAGAATCATTTGCTGCTATCGCATAAACCAGTACAATTTAATACAGGACTTCAGAGAAATTAAGAAAGCAGAATTGGAGAAAATATGCTTTTTAGCAATCCTCGGGAGTGGGGACTCTGGGACCTATCAGCCTTTTGTGCTTTTTATTGTTTTTTATCTGTGTGTGTGTGTGTGTGTGTGTGTTATAGTATTAGCTCTTGGAACTGCTTTACCTGAAGTTCTCTACAGCTTGTTCTCCTGGAAGAATGGAAGAAGAAAAATGTGTATTGTTCCACTGCTTTCCTCTTGGCAGGCTAGGACTGGAAGACTTGTTACACGATTTCAATCTGATCTTTATTTCTGTTTGTAAAAGATTGACTTGTTCTGCAGATCCTGTCAGTTGAAGAAGTGCCAATATTACAGAGTGTAAAAAATTGTGTTTCCTTTCCCACAATTCATTTCTCTATAGAGTTTCTCACTTAATTGCAAAATGTTGGAATCATTTTAATTTTCAGGTTTTTTTTTATTATCTAAATTAAGACATGATAGAATTATATATTTTTTTCTCTAGGTCTTTGATGTATTTCATTTGACATGAAATGCCTAATTCTTGGTCTTGACACTGAAGGGTCAGTGACCTGCTATAGTGATCAAGTTGTTAAGTGCTATAAGTTAATTTCCCTATCAAGCATAATTGCCAACTAATATAAAAATTATGTTTCCAAGAATTTTAAAGATATGGTTCTACTTTTACTCATTTAAAGAAAAAAAAAGGCTTGATTTTCTTCTAATGGAGCTAAACTGATTGCTTACATCTTAGCAAAATAAAGAGAATAGCATATTTTATATCTCTTTTCCAAGGGTCTAAATGTCATCAGTTTTTTTAGCTAAAGAGAAATACACTGATTCTTTTAGTGTGTTTATTTCTGTAAGTTCTACTGCCCAGTGGAGACTGTTAGAAACCTCCCTGGGATACTTGGCATTGGGAGGTTTGCCATGATCCATAGTCAATCTGTACACAAGCAGCATTTCAGGACTGTTGACCAAGATGAGTGAGGCATCTCTGCCCCAGTATTAAAACAATATCAAAGATATCTCGAGAAAAGATCCTTCTCTGCAATCAGCAGTTATGCTGTCCCTCTTCTGTACAACCTGGTCAAAGGACTGCCCCGCTCTGTTCCACTTTATGTACAGGATCGAAGCCTTCTGTGGCATTCATTTAGACCAATCCTTTTATCCTGATTTCCAAATGTGGCCTCAGAAGGAGGACAGATTGAGAATACCATGTGATTTGTGCTATGCTCTACAAGGTCTAGAAAGTATTCTAATGATGACCACACATAAACCTGTTTTGGAGGAATTTAGGAGACTTCAAGGATAGTCCCCCCCCCCCCAGCCTCCCTTTTGCCTTCCAAAGCCATGAGGAAATTTTCTGATAGTATTTTAGATATAATTATTCTTCAAGACATAGAAAACCTAGGGAAACGTAAGTGGCTTTTCAAAGATGATAGGGAATTACAAAGTCTGTAAGAACGGTCTTTTTTTTTTTTTTAATGATTTATGCCACAACCTCAATTTCAATTTAAACTATATATATTTTAGTTACTACTAAAAATATTCCATAGAGGAAAAATAAGTCCTCTGGTGGTTAACATATAAAATGAATTATTCTATCAGCATTTGAGAAGTGTTTTTTTAAGGAAATGGATCTGAGAGAACAGCAAGTTCCAAACATGAAAATACATGTTGACTTAACACAGTTTTATTCTCAATGATTAGGATTTTCGTTATAAGGAATGGGGTGTTGGGTTATGAGTCAGGTTTGTTATTGGTGAATGAGATTCTGAATGTGGTGCTCCTGGGTAACTTTTTTGTGTTTTATCTTATAAACATTATTTTAATACATACAGTATACTTGCATAAGAATTGGTCAATTACTAATAATTGTAATTATTGCATTTATTGGTAATATGTTTAATGCTAGATAGATTACACACCAAAGATACAGGGACAAGCTTGAATGATGTGGTGTCTTGAGGGATTGCTATAAAGCCTGAGTCTTAGGGGGAAACCTGAGGGGAAGGAATGTAGTTGCTGGGAAAGCAATTAGAATCTCTTATTCTGATGCAGATTTTCCTAGAAGACTGTATAAAGGCAGGAAGAAGAGGTGGTAATATAAGGAGTACTAATAAAATCCTGAAATATTCAACTGGATTGTGACATGTTACTGAGTGTTTTGAGGCATGTAACGAGCAGGCTCTCTTCTGGCCTCCAATAATATCCACCTCCTGGTATTCACACCCTTGTGTAATCATCTTTCTTCAACTGTACACTGGCCCAGTGATTTGCTTCTAACCAGTAGAATAGAACCAAGGTGATGGGGTCTCAGTTCTTTGATTAGCTTACAAGGGACTCTAACTTCCAATTTGATAGCTATAGCCTATAGTCAATAGCTTGATAGTTTATAAAGAGATTCTCCCCCTTGCTGGCTTTGATAAAGCAACTTACCCTTGTGGGGAGGCCCACGGGCAAGAAAATTAGGCCTCTGGACAGAGAAAATGAGTTCTGCTAGGATCTAAGGCCCTTAGTCCAAGAGCTCTTGAGGAACTGAAATTCTGCCAACCTCGTGTAAGTGGTTTAGGAAGTGAATACTTCTCTAATTGAGCCTTCAGATGAGTTCCCAGCTCTGCTTATTGCTCTGATTGCATCCTTGTGAGAGACACCAAAGCAGAGAACCCAATTGAGTTGTGCCCAAATTCCTGACCTATGGAACTATAAGATAAATGTGTTATGTTGCTAAGTTTGTGGTAATGTATTATACAGCAATAGATAACAAATACATATTTCTTAATCATAATTCTGTTGTTAATTTTGTGATTCGCTTCTTGACTAGGACACGTCTTGATATTAAAATGTATACGTAAAATGTACATTTAAGCAAAGCTCAGTGTATAAGAAAAGGAATTGATAAAAAGCAGTAGTTCCCAACATTCAATTTGCATCAGAATCACCTGGAGCGCTTGTTAACACAGTAAGCTGCCCCCCTCCCCTCCAAGTTTTTGATTCGGCAAGTCTGGCTCTTAAAAATTCACATTTCTAAGAAGTGTCCAGGTATTATAGTTTCTTCTTGCTTCAGGACAGATTGCCACAAACTTAGTGGCTTTAAATTACACAAATATATAAGCTTACAATTCTAGAGGTCCAAAGTTGGAAGTAGGTCTGTGTGAATTAAAATTAAAGCGTCTCTTCCTGGAATCTCTAGGGAAGAATATGTTTTCTTGCTTTTTCTAGCTTCCAGGGGCTGCCTGCACTACTTGGCTTGTGGCCCCTTACTTCATCTTCCAAGCCAGTGGTATAGCCTCTTCAGATCTTTCTGACTCTGACCCCTGAACTCTCCTGCCCTTCCCTCTTTCACTTATGAAGACTCTTGTGATTACATTGATCCCAACTGGATAATCCAGGATAATCTTCTCAAGACCTGTAACTTAATCCTGTCTGCAAAGTCGCTTCTGCCATGTAAGGTAACATTTACAGGTTTCAGGATTAGGATATGGGCCCGTTGTTCTGCCCATCACATGGGTGATGTTGCTGTGCTGGCCCAGGGACTACACTGTGAGCATCAATGATTACAGATAATTGTAAGAACTGAGTTCCCTCTTCTTTTGCATTCTCTCTGAGTCCATCATGCCCGCTCTTAGCCTTGCTCTTCCTAAGATTCCACACCTTTTGTTCCTCTGTGGACTTAGAAACTTCTTGCTTCAGTATTCATATATGCCTCACAGAAGCTCTCAGGGGTCTCACTTGAATGTAGGGAGAAGTTAGCTGCACTGATGACAATTGAAATGCTTATTAATCAGACAGTTCTTTCTGATTTTTAGTTTTTATCTATGTTTTTTAATGTTTATGTTTTACCACAGCAAAAATCTTTCCTTTGGCGATACTGTGTATTTTGGTTTTTTTTTGAGCCAGTCAAATTCTAAATAGATTTTAACGCTCCCTAAAATGTTTTTCAAGATTAAATAAGAGAAATTCAAAGATACCACCATACCAACTGGGAACATTAATAGGCTAGAAATACCTCCCATACTTTTTTTTACATTTTCATATTTTTTCATAAAATAATTTGAATATTTTTTCTCTAATATGTAAATGTGTACACGAGTATGTGGGCATTGATTATGGCATTTAAAAATTCATTCACTCTGAATAATTAAGATACTTTCTTATTAATGATTCCCTTTAAGAGAATCATAATTGTTGTCAATCAATTAAATGATTTAGATTGAAGGCTAATAAAAATGTGTCATTTGCCCTGGTCTCTCACCTTATGTAGTGGCACAATTTTAGAATTAGATATGTGGATATCTTTGTGTCACAAAACCCTCTTAAAAGACAGGGATGAATTTTTAGATTTAATGTCTATATATTTTCCCTTCTAACATGCTTAGAGGCCATGGTGGATTTACCTCTTTCAGGGACTGAATCCTTCTCAATTAACTCACCCTGTTGTTCAAAATGCCAGGGGATGCCAGATTTGGTTTGGGAGTATAAGGGATGTTAAGGGTCTAAATAAAACCCCAAAAAACAAAAACCAAAAAACCTCTAGCTATAGAATCTCAATATGTGCCACAATTGATCACTGTTTTAGGATCAGGATAACTATATGCAGGTAGTAGTTAACTGTGTTTTATTGGGTGGGAACCTTGGTTTCAGAATATTTGGGATTAGTATGGATAAAACACTTTATTCATCTCTTTACTCATGTAATGCTCCTATGCAAATGCAGCGGCCGGTGTCAGGGCCCTTGGTGGTCTTGTTTGCACCCCTGCTTTCACCTTTACAACCACTGGTAGCAATTTCTCTCTGGAGTGAAGAATAATGTACAGCCATATTTTAATCCCAAATGACATCAGAAATCGGCCTTTTCATAAAGTTGGTGTGTTGATTCTTTATTAATGTGGCATAAGAAATGGAACGTATAGAACCTCTTTAGTTTTTTTTTTCCAAATGGAAGATAAATTGTATTTCGAAGGGCCTTCATAGACCAGCTATAAGTGGATAGGACCTAAGTATGGAGGGAAATAAAAGCCAATGGGCACCTGTAGCTGTTTACTTCCTCCCATACAAAGTTCAAAGGTAAGGAAAGTCTTAGGTTACTGTCAACAAAAGTATCATAAAGTATTTTCGGAGGACTTTAAGTTTGCCATGTCTAAATTAACTATTAAATTAAAAATAATTTCTGATAACTTTCTTTTAACTGAAGTTTGTGTAATAAACCTTCAAACCCAATCATTAATAGTACAGTATTAGAGGAGAGAGGATGTGATTCATATGAAACATTCCTTCTGGTTTTTTGAGACAAATATTTTTGCTTGATTTGACTGTGTCAAATATGCGAATTCACGGATGTTCTTGTTATTTTCCAAGTAAGTACTATATGTGATTTTAGATTTTTTTCAGTATTTTATAAATTTCATTCATATTAAAGATTCTTAGCTGTGAAGTTGGCGATGTTATGTGAAATAGTTGACATTTTCTATTGGTAAAGTTAATGTTTTCAGTACCTTGTTTCATGAAAAAAAGTCAATTCTTTCACCAACCACAAGACTTATAGATGTATTTATATATTGAAACGCCAGTGAAAGAGACCAGCTAATGTACATTTATTATCCTCTCTATATAACGTTCAAAGTAGATATTTTCTGAAAATTTTTTAGATTTAAAGACATTTGCTCTCCTAAATTATTTTAGTCCATCTCCAGGGAGTTCTGTTGCCGACTTAGCGGATGTGAGACAATTTACACACTATAAAAATAAGTGAAAGTAATGTGATGTGCCAGATTTCTAGTGGAGTATGAGTAACCATCCTGTTGGCATGGCAAGGAGATTCATAGAAAAACACTCTTTTGTCATTATTGCTGAAAATTAATTGTAATTGAAAGCCTTTATGATAGAAGAAATCTGGTAGATTTACTTCCTAACTGAAAACAAACAAAAGCTTCCTTCGTCTCTTAGCATACTTCTATATGAAAGATGTGTTTTCTCCCTCTACCACTCATCATTTAATAAATAATTGTGAATCACTCATTGTGGCTAAGTCTCTATGGTGGATAACGGGAGAAATACAAGGAGGGAAGATCCTCAAGGATGTGCAGACTGTAATTGATCATTGTCCAAAGAGTGATGCAAATACCATGAGTGCTGAGGGCTTTGGGGGGAAAAAAGATGGTTTCCAAGTAGGATTTAAAGGGAAAGCTTACAGATTCCAGCAAAGGAACCACACATTGAATATAATCAAATAGGGCAGGCACAGGCAAATGACAAGAAACTGGCAGAGCTGATGTTTCTCCTACTCCTGGCTTGGGCATTTAGCCACATTTGAAGGCGTAAAAATAATTATCCAATTATATTGACACATTTTCTTGCAAAGAGTTGAAATTAACAATAAGTCCATTTAAAATATGGTTTTATATTTAATGTCATGAATGATAAATCTATCCCTCAGTATATTTATGTCTTTTTTTAATATGAAAATATCATCAGTAAAATATTTAAACCTGTTTGTTTCATCTTTATCTCAATATTCAAAAATATATATTTTAGTCTGTGTTTTGTAATGTATGTATATATACATAAAATACATATGTATATATATATATATACATTTTATATATATATATATGGGTTAAAATGGTGAGCATAAGCTTTCAAATAACTAAATATTCATATATTGGCTATGTGTGCTCAAAAATATTTTACTGGTAGATGGACATGATCAAAGTAATTTGGTTCCTTTTCTAAAGCAGAAGACATGCTTCTTTCCCCTATGATTAGTCAACTTTCTCTTATCATTCAGCTTATCCAGAAAGCTTTAACTTCTTAATCCCTTTCTAGATCAGAAGTGGACAGAACTGATAGTTGTCTATATCACCATTCTCTACGAAATCTGAGACATTCTTTTAACCATGACCCCTGAAACCTTCCTCTCTGAAATGTTCATGCTTTTGACTGGCACAGATATCTGTATTTTATGTTTTGTTGTTTATTCCTGCTTTTCTATATCCTGAAAAAATTTGTCCACAGACTTACCAATTAATTCTGTAAAATGTTAGAGGATCTCCAAGTCACGCAGCTTTGGGAGCAGTTACAGTTAATCATGAGAACTCATAAACACATGTATATTTTAATACAGATTGAGCTTGATAGTTGTTTGTTGCTTCCTCTTGTACAGCTATGTGACTTTTGAGTAAGAAGACATAATTATAGGGAGAGGGGATCATCATGTGATAGGTTTGGTGGAAACCACTATGCTACCATCTCTTAAATGTGATATTTCATTTAACGGATTGAATGATGTGAGCTAAACAGTGAATATCCCTTTTTACCGTGTACAAGGACAGATTTTAGTGTTCATTTGCTATGAATGTTTGAAAGGACATCTGAATGGCATTTCCGGGAGACTGGAGGCAGAAGAGGCACAGCATCACCTGGGAGCTTGTTAGAAATGCAAAACCTAAAAGAAAAAAAAAGGAAGGAAGGAAGGAATGTAAAACCTCAGGCCCCAGACCAGACCGGACTGCGTGAATCAGAACCCAGGGCCCAGAAATCTACATTATAACAAGCTTTCAGATAACTCTTATACACATTAAAATTTGAGAATCACTCCTAGGGGGAAAAAAATCATGATTTAGACTGCCACTTCAAAATAGACATGAAGTCTTTTTTAAAATTAGGAAACTATGTCAGAAGGTTCTCATGTGCTGCCATGATCCACTGATGCACTATGAAGCAGGAAATGAGTTAGTCGCATAATATTTCATTGCAATAAAAAATTACATTTTGATTTCTCAAATTCATGGAGAATAAATCCAAATAAAATTGTATTTTATGGAATTGTATGTGATGAGCAGATAAACTACAAAAATGGATAAAGGTAATCCAGGAAGGAAAGCAGATTAATCCATGCACTAATTATCACAATTACTATGCAATAGTGGGATGAGCAGTAACACTTAACTAAGGCCACTTACGCTTCTGTTTTGCCCTCAAAGAAGAAAACCACATCTCTTATGAGAAAGGTGAAATCTAGATGCTGGATCTATAGGAGGGACAAGAAGGCCTGAGTAATGAGGCAGAAAAAAAAAAAAAAAAAAAAACAACAAATCAATAGAAATTAAATATTTAAAAAACTATTTTGTTCAGTATTCTCTCTGAAATACAAGCCAAGCTTGTTTACATATGAATCAGTTTTAGCTTGTTAATTGCTGCTTGCCATTCCTGTGTTCCTGTAACAGTTCAATGCCTAGATGATGCTCTACTAAAATAAATAAAATAAACAGCAGTGCTTAACAGCTCACTCATACTGATTCTTTTTACTGTGTGTCAATTTGTCACCCTTGGTTGAACAAGGAAAATATGCCATATAGAAACTGATAGCCTCTTTGCCTGAATTACACATGTTTGTGTATAATCATTTATATTTTCAGCAGGGAGTGGCAGAATTTATGCCACTTATTATCCATCGTGTCTAATTCAGATCCTAGCAATTTGAAACCTGTTTATAGTTTCATTTAAGTGAATGTTGCCCAGTGTAGGAAATAAGGCCAGCTACCCTCCCACAGTACCGCTGCCTTAGTGGATCATTCAGAATGGCTTTATATACCTTATTCTATTGTGCTTTGCTTTATTGTACTTCCCAGATACTGTATGTTTTAGAAATTGAAGGTTTGTGGTAACCCTGTGTGGAGCAAGTTGGCGACATTTTTTCAAAACAGTATTTGCTTATTATTATTACTTCATGTCTCCGTGGCACGTGTTGGTAATTCTTGAAATACTTCAAACTTTTTTGTTATTATATTTGTTATCGTTGTTTGTGATCAGTGATTAGGACTCCCTGAAAGCTCAGATGGTGGTTAACATTTTTTAGCAGTAAAGTATTTTTTAATTAGAGTATGTATATTGTTTTTCAGAGATAATGCTATCACCACTTAACAGACTACAGTATAGTATAAATATATCTTTCATATGCACTGAGATACTGAAAAATTCACTTGACTTGCTTTGTTGTGGTATTTGCTCTATTGCAGTGGTTCAAAACAGAACCTGTGGTATCTCTGGAGTATATTCCTTTAGTAGATGGAGATGTGGAGACTTTGGCCCTACCCCAGCTGTATCCTTAACTTCTTGCATAACCTCTCTGGGACTTATTTTTCTAATATTTAAAACCAGGGGGTTGTATTAAATGATTGAAAAATTATAATGATTCTAATAACATAGGCAGTGATTACTTTTTGGGCATAGTTCAGGGAAGCACTATCCAGGTAGGATGTAGTCTGAAATTAAGCTTAAGGGAAATTCATAATCCAAAATTTACCCACCTATTAAATGAAAATTATTCGGGAACCTAATGTTAAATTATACCCATAAAATTTCTTTTTGAGAGAAAGTGCTATGTTAGTTACCCTATGGTGAGAAACCTTGGAAGCATTGGTAATAATTTTAACACCACTGAAAGCACAGCTCTCTTTCTGTGCCCTACTGGTCTCTTCAGTTGTGTGCTTGCTGATATCATCATCAAGGTTGTACTTGAGCTACGTTTAAAGCATTATCAATGGGAATTCTATAGTGCAATAGGAAACTGCCATATATAACTTAATATCTTTTTTTTCTGAGTATAGTTGACATATGATGTTACATTAGTTTCAGGTATACAACATACAGTAACTCTATATCTTATTCTGTGCTCACCACAAGTGTAGGTACCATCTGTTACCATGCAATGCTATTGCAATACCACTGGTTATATTCCCTGTGTGGTACCTTTTATTCCTATGCTTTTGCTCATTCTGTAACTGGAAACCGGCATCCCCCAGTCCCCTTCACCTGTTTTGCCCCCCCCCCACTCACTTCCTGTCTGGCAGCTATCAGTTCTCTGTATTTATAGATATGATTCTGCTTTGTGTTTGTTGTTTATTCATTTGTTTTTTAGATTCTACATATAACTGAAATTATATGGTATTTGCCTTTCTATGTCTGACTTATTTCATTTAGCATAATACCTTATAGGTCCATTCATGTTGTTGCAAATGGCAAGATCTTATGGGCCATAAGTGGGCTGAGTAATATCCCATTATATATATATATATGTATATATATATGTATATATATACATATACATATATATATATGCACACACATATATATACATATATATACATATATATACACACACACATATGTACATATAAATATACACACATACATATATACATACACA
The DNA here is from genome assembly GCF_018350195.1 of Panthera tigris. Taxonomy (NCBI): domain Eukaryota; kingdom Metazoa; phylum Chordata; class Mammalia; order Carnivora; family Felidae; genus Panthera; species Panthera tigris. Next base: position 136,557,224 of record NC_056667.1, on the reverse strand, counting down.
TTACATCTTCTTTGTCTACTCATCTATCAATGGACAATTGGGCTGCTTCTGTATCTTGGCTATTGTAAATGATGCTGCACTAAACATAGGGGTGCTATGTCATTTCAAGTTAGTGTTTTCATTTTTGGGGAGTAAATACTCAGTAATGGAATTATTGGATTCATACATTTATTTCTGTCTTTTAATCTTTAGATTTTGAGTATCTTTTCAGCAGAAAACCATAACTTGTCTCACTTGATTAATGGCCTTATAACATTTATATTTAAATGGTTATTTCAGTATTTAAGAAATGGAAAATATGTCCACAACCAAGATTGGACAAGTCCTTTCTAAGGGTCACCTTATGTGCATGGACAACAGAAAATTTTTCCTAAGACCTCTAATGGAAAAAATTTTTTTTTCTTTTTCCAGTAAATCTATTGCTTGTTTGTTTGCTTGCTCACTTGCTTTATCTATCTATCTATCTATCTATCTATCTATCTATCTATCTATCTATCTATCTATGTTTATTTTGTTTTGAGAGAGAGAGAGAGTGCACATGCAGGGGAGGGGCAGAGAGAGAGGGAGAGAGAGAATCCCAGGGAGGTTCCACACTGTCAGTGCAGAGCCCGACATGGGGCTCAATCTCAGGAACAGTGAGATCATGACCTGAACCAAAGCCAGGAGTTGGACACTTAAATGACTGAGCCACCGAGGTGCCCCAAATATATTGTTTTAAATCATGGATTTGGAGATTTATTCCCTATTCTGAGTTTGAGCAACAATCTCTACAGGTGAAATTGAATGTGTTTGTTTTATGTTTTTGCTCTTGGGGCACACACATACACCCATTTTCTTCTCCAGAATAGGTGAGGTTTACTTTGTTTTCAGCTTTCAGCTTTACAAGCAGCATTAATCGGTTTACCAAGAATTTAAGTTCTTGGGAGTCAGGAGAGCACAGTTGTAAATCCATGTAGTATAACTTACTTTAGAAAAGTGATGGATGTAATACTCATCATCTTTGACACTCAGTTTCCTTATCTGTAATACACAAAAACTGCCTACATTAAAGGCTTATGTAAAAATTGCATTCTATGTTGTGCATAGTTCTTTCCATAATGTCAAGAATGTATTGAACACTTGAATAAGGGATCTAATTTTATTATAGCTGAAGAACAGATAGAACTTAGACTGAGGAGTTTAGGCTTTTACAGACTGAGGAGTTGAGGATATTGTATACTAAGGAAATAGCAACTGAAGAGTCCAGGTCTAAGAGATCATAGCGTATGACAGAGAAGTATATGCAAGAGTGAGAGCGGATTGATCAGAAATAAGTGTGTAGAAATAACCTGGGCCAGTTCCCGAAGGGCTCTCTGTACCAGAATAAGGAATTTTGTATTTTAATATATGGGCAATAAACAACAATTGACATGTTTTAGGCAGTTGAATGACTGACTTGATTTATCTTTGGAAGGCTTATTCCATTGTCTTTGATCCCCTGTTTTGTTCCTGTTGTTGTCACTACCCATCTGGTTTTGTACCCCTTTACTTTTTCCTCATATACTGCTTCCACACTTTATTCATTTGTTTCCTTGAGTTTGCTTTCCTCCTTTTGATCCTCACTTGTCTGCAAGAGCTCCGCTTTTACTCATTTCTTGGCTTTTTCTTCCCCAGGTTATCAGACTAGAATTCTGGTCGTTGAGTGTCTAAGCCAATGCCTTCTGCCTGCCTGCACCCTATCTGTGTATCACAGCTGGCATGGAAGTAGACAAAAAGCAGCAGTCCTGTTTCCCTGAATTTCCTTTGGCTTTTGCCACTTAAGATCAGCTCTCTTACCTTAGTATAATATTATGGGTTCATCCGAATCCTCTTTGTAAACTCATCTAAATCTTGTCCTTTGATGTCACACAGATTTAAATTTTAATGTCAGTAGTAACTCTTCCTAATTGAGTTGATTTGGGCAAGTTGCAGAATTTCTGACCCTCCGTTTCCTCGTCTATTAAATGGGGTTGTTGTGTGATTGTTGTGTTGTTAAAGTGGTCAAATTTATGGCAACTGCTGATTTGGTAAGCCAGTGTCTAGCCATGGCACAGCCAGCTTTTTCTTGCTAGTAGTATGAAGACCCCTGATCATCCATGGCCCCTCCCCAGCCTATGGTACAGATAGGTCCTGTGGCCTAGTTCCTGAATTCTTGAACTTCTCACTCTGTACTGGTTGCATTCTCTACTGAGTTCTGACCATTCACCTAAGAGAAAAAGGAGTCATTGAGGACAGGGCCACTCTATCCTTTTCTCTGTTTCTTTGTTTCTTTCTTTCTTTCTTCCTAAAAAATTTTTTTAACATTTTTATTTTTGAGAGCGAGACAGAGTACGAGTGGGGGAGGGGCAGAGAGAGGGAGACACAGAATCAGAAGCAGGCTCCAGGCTCCGAGCTGTCAGCACAGAGCCCGACGCGGGGCTTGAACTCACAGACCACACACCGCACACTGCGAGATCATGACCTGAGCCGAAGTCGGACACTTAACCGACTGAGCCACTCAGGGCCCCCCCACTCTATCCTTTTCTTGTGCATTTCCTTTGCATTGAATGTTTGTTAGTTTGATGGTGGAGGCACTTTAAGCTAAATCTGAATAATTATTTTTCCTGCCTTTTGGATATAGACTAGCCTTTGGTTGACTAGCCCCATCAAATGTGGTAACATGACTTTGATAAGATTAATTTTTCTATTCAACTTGAGGTGTATAAGAAATATTACATGTCTTCTTTTTAACTAAATTCAAATGAAATATGACTGTGCTTTCATCCTGCTAGGTGTGCAGCTAATTCAGTCATTAGGATGTTGGTTCTTTTCCTCTTCTGAAGCAATTCCCAGGAGTTTTGGTGGAACGTGACACTATGGTAAAGCCTCCTGATTTCCATAGACACTGGTCATCACTAATATTTCCATTTTCTGGACTTCCAGAGCCCCTGAAGTTGATCGATTCTGCTTTTATATCAAGTGCATTTACGGGATTCTTGGACAGGGCCTCGGAGCACAGGCCAGCCTTACAATGTGTAACACCTAATCATGTTTCTCTTAAGTTCTCTCTCTCTTCAGGTATATCAGGGGTTGAGTTTCAGAGCCATAATGCTTATCTTCCTTCTGCTTCCAGAAAGACTCTCTTCTCTTCCTCTGATCTTGAGTACCTCTTCAGGGCACCCACCTTTTCCCTTGGATATGATTTAGGGTGATCTTCATTCTGAAGACCTTAAAAAGCAAAACCCCGGAAAAGAATATTGTTTTCAGATATCTCTGCTCTGGGACTTTTCCACACAAATTTCTCTTCTGGGCAAAGAAATTGGAAAGTTTTGATTGCTACTTTGCTAGTAAAGGAGATCAGGAAGGTACATATTAATTAATTTAGAAAAAAAAAACACAAATATCTCAATAAATTTCCCACCACGTGTTTTGTAGCATTTGGAACATATCATTAATCCAAGGAGTTTCCTTCTTCCTATTCCCTTTTGCTCATTTTCCTTTTCCCCAAAACTGACGCACTGATTAGTTTAAAGAAAAAAGGGCCTAATCTTAACTAATGCCAATACTGACTGAGTAAAATAATTTGAAATATTAAGGTGACGTTGAGATTGCTCCCCTCTGTCTTCATTGTCACTGATCCCACTTGACTTCCAGACCTTTCTACGTGCAATGTTCCAGTGTAATGAGAAGGCTGAAGATGTTTTTTCAGTGTTTATTAAAAGCTTTTATTCCTCACCCCACCCTCTTCCCCTTGTCAGATCATCCAGTTTCCCACATCTGGGCAAGCTGCTAAGAAAGCCTCGATGCCTTGTCTCATTTCCTTTCTCTCGCAAACCATTTTGGATGGACCTGCTTGAGAGGTTTGCCTTTCTCTTCCCAGAATCCCCAATCATGTGACCATGCAGATGTGTGACCATGCAGATGTGACCTCATCAGTTTTGACTTAAGAACCAAATTTTGGGTGAGGTTTTATTTACCTCTGCAGGTAACCGTAACAGACAGAAGAGTTTTCTCTTTTAAAAAAGTTTTCTCTTTTAAAAAGAGAGCCACCTTATTGAATTTAAATTGCAAGATGTTCTTGGAATTTAAAGCACACAATAGTTGTGAATCCAAAACAAGCTTTATTTGTATGTCCAGTGCTGCTTGATTGTAAGGTTCCGGTATGTTGGCAATTTTAGAATTTATATCTTGACCTCTAGACTATGAAAGAGCATTAGACAATATAAAGATGGGTTTTCTACCCCAATCTGAATTCCAGTCAGTAAATGGAATGAAGAGTTTTAGAAATAAAAGACACCACATTGGCTTGGTTCTGGAGGTCATATCCCAGGGGGATTTAATAATCCATTGACACAAAGTGGGGCTTCTGCCTCACTTTCCTAGGTGGAGTCAAAGGAGGCTGCAAGGCTCTTAGAGAAGCCTCATCTAGTATGGCCATGGAACAGCATGGTGCCTGGCTCTGCAACTCTTATATATGTAGTATAGAGAAACAGCTGGCCAGGGAAGATAGATGAGAAGTGAGTAGGCAGCAAAAGCTGAGGAAGTTGAAGGGACAGAGAGATCTCGGAGGAGTCCAAGGAAGTAGAGTGGAGCCAACCTCATAATAGAGACTATATCCGAGGCCTTAGATACCAGAGAATATAGGAGTGCATAGTTTTCAAAGACCAGGTACATTCATACATCCAACTGTATAACCATATCCCCACTTGGGTGTTAACAGACATCTTGAATTTAACATATACTAATTCTTGATCTTTCTCTTACATTAGTTGACTTTTGCTGTAGTAATGCTCCATAATGGCATTAAGCCCTAAATATTAGTGGTTTACAATAATAAATATTTATTTTCTTTACCCCAGATCTTCAGATTGGCTGTGGTGGCTCTGCTCCAGGCTGTGAGTCAAGTTTAGGTTCATTTTGCATGTTTTCTCAGTGTAAAAACTAAGCTGAAGAGACCGCTCCTAACTTGAGCATGCTGTCCTTATAAGGGAGGGCAAAAGTACAAGCAAGATAGAAGGAATTTGTAAAGCCTCCATGTGGAACTAACACGCGGTGACTTTTGTCCATGTCATTGGAGAGAGAAAAAATCAAAAGCTTTAAAAAAAATTAATCATAAAAAATTAAATGTGTATAGTAGAAAATCTGGCATCAACAGGAACATCTCACAGTCCACTGATGATACTATGATAACATGTATTTATAGTAATCGAGATTATACTACTTATGCAGTTTTGCTTTTGTTTTTAGACTTTATTGTAAAATGTTATAAAAAAGTTATATAACATGTTAAACACAGAATAGTATTTCATTGTATATGTGAACTATAGTTTTCTTAACTATATACCTACTAAGGGACATTAAAACTACATCTAATTATTTAATTAAATTTTGCTGCAGTAAGCATCTTCAGGTATGAACCTATAAATCATAAATCTATAGTACAATTAACCAGTTTCAACAACCAATGCATTTGAAAGTAATTTCATTAGGTTAGATCATATGAAACTATTGATATTTGATATTCATTGACCTTAAATATAGCAATGTAATAATCTAAATAAATTAATGAATAAGGCTTCAGTAAATCTAAGTAAAATCTACTTCTTAATCTCCTTATGCCTTAATTTATCCTCTTTAATTAAATCTCTTTGCTTAAGAGAATATCTTCTAATACCTATTAGAAGTTGAAATCAATTTCTTATTTCTGTTTGCTTTTCCATTTTGTTTAATTACTGATATTCAACCACAAATTTTTATTAAACAAGTTTTATTATACCTAAACATGGTCTTACCTACATTATTTTGCCTACAGTTGGAAAGAGTGAAGGGTCTTTAGAAATATAACCAGTTTGTTACCTTAAGGAAAATTGGCACTTAAAATATTGATAAAATTCGGCAATTTTTGAACATTTACATGTGGGATCAATTTTTTAAAGATCATGACCAAAATAGATAAGCAGTGCTAATGTGTTTCTTACCTCTGTTTAATTTCAATGCCCTAAGTTGATTAAGCTGGTTATCCTTAGATGTCATTGTAGCATACAAAATACACACTTGTTTATACAGATACTTTGTTTTATTACTATAAGCATTAATGTCATATTTTTATTTCATTGCTTTGTTTTAATGTAGTAGCAAGATGGAAAACATGCAATTTATAATTTACTCATATTATCAGAATTAATTTTGACTTAAATTGAGGAAAAATAACTATGTATTTACTTAAGAGATATAGCTATGTCAATTTTTAGAATATACCTCTTGATAAAAGTAAGTACATATCGATTATTCAGTTATTATTTATTTACATACCATGCTTTACTTATTCCTTGAAAAGTTTTATAAGAAGCAAACTTGCCTAACACATATTTTACTTTGTGGATTGTTACTGAGTTTTATTGATAACTGAGAAATGTAGCTTACTCTTAAACTAGAAAGATTTTAAGGTAGAAAAAATCTCAAGGCCTACATTATAAATATCTATAGACAATGAAAATAGCATAAATTCAAAGATACCACTTACATTCAGTTTTTGTGGCAGCTTTTTGGGTGAGATCTTTAACAAAATATAAATACATAAGAAGGTTTTGATCATTTTATTGTCAAACATATAATTTAAAATGGTAGGCTGGCCTATTAGTACCATTACCAATATTTGTGTAGTACTTTATAGCTTTGGAAATACTTCATCATTTGACTTTTTATGTGATCCTAGAAATGCTGTGAATCTTCCTACACATGAGTTTTAGAATAAAGGGACCTCAGATACCCTTGTGTCCAATAGCCTAATTTCACGCCAGAGGAAACTGAGTTTCAGCATTTTGACACTGTGCCTATGATTGTGGGAGGTTTAAACTTCCTGATACATCTTCTCAACTGCTTTCCATAGTGTATCTCACTAGTGGGACCACGTGACAGGAAAGTGGAAATGTTAGTAGGGCTACAAGATAAAATACAGGACATAAGTTAAATTTGAGTTTCAGTAAACAATGATTTTTTTTAGTATAAATGTGTCTCATATAATACTTGGGATGTATTTGAAATTATTTGAAATTCACAATGAACTAGATGTTTTGTATTTTTATTTGCTAAGTATTATGATCCTAAGAACTATTTTTCTTGATAAATGTTGGAAAATAGGCTATGCTTGACACAGTGAAATGTTTCTGTTCTAAAACTTCAGACAACATAAGGTTGCTTCAGATCTAACTTCAGACAAAGGTTGCTTCAGATCTAGTATCCAATCCATTAGATGAGCCAACTTTTAATTAAAAAAAAAAGGTACATTTGTAAAAGGAATAACCTGTTAATTTGGAAGTAGCACTCTTGCTGTATAAAGAAATAATAAACACAATTTGAAATACTCTTGCTAACACATCCAAATGGGGTAGTCAGAAATGGAATAAAAAATAAAGCACAAAGGTGCTAATCTTCCCCATTGGTAGCTCTGATAAAATCGTGATGGGAAATTACAATTTATTCTGTGCTCAGTATATCCCAGTCACAAAATCTTGATAAGAGCATTATGATTCTAATTTCAGAGATGAGAAAGCAGAGGTGTCTAGAAATGAAATAACTTTCCATTTCTTCCACTAACTGGTGGATTTATGTTTACAAACTGAATCTGTTTGGATTCAAAAGCTTATGGTCTTTCTCCTCCATTATACTGTTCAATGAGAAATAAATGTAAAAAGGTTGCCTTGTCCACATGTACCCACTTGTAAGTCCAGACTCCCATACTCTGATACCATCTTAGCTAACAGCACGGTGGTTGTATTCAGTCACCTGTCCCTCAAGAAAGGCCCTTATCCTAAACCCCAGATGGCTTATTCAGGTAGTTTGAACCAACTGTAGTCATTGTTCCTTTCCCATAATTGGCAGAAGTGGCTTGAACTTTTGAGTGTATTTCAGAATCACCTGGAAGGCTTATTTGTGCACAGATGGTTGGGCCACACGTCCAGAGTTTCTGGTTAGAGAATTTCATGTTTCTTACAAGTTGCTCCTGATGCAGATGATGCTGATCAGAACTACACTTGAAAACAGTGTTAGGCATACTGTGCAGCTTGTTGTGGCCAATGACATGAGGGAAAGCCTTTGGGAAGGGTTTTCTCATTCTTAAAAGACAATATGTTGCCTTATTATTTGAAATCATTTGCAACATGCTCTTCTGTTACTTGCAACCAAAGTCATCCTAAGTGGTACAGAAGAGTTAGAAGTTACTGTCTCCATTATTTGTAAATTTCAATTACTCATGGTAGGCAAATTAATAGATCGTGTTGTATTAGCACTTACATTTGTAAACTTTTATTTCTATTTACTTTATTAGAGGTAGTCATTACATTGAAGCACTATCATAAAAGTGCCTATTACACGTATTAGTAGAAACAGTCATAATCAATAGAATTTATGACTTTGTTACAACAAAAGTATACCAGTAGGTTGTGCAGTACATTGGACACCTGTTCTGAGATGTGTATTTCTAGACCTAGTCTTTTTGTGTGCTGTTAAAGGGTTTTGGCACTAGATGGCATGTGTATAACAATTTGTAGCTAAGCATATTGCCAAGCATGGGTCTTGAGGCATTCTTTGTAGGCATTTGAAAACATAACATTCAGGATAGTTGTTTTAAGATTATTTTAATGAAAATATTCATTATTATCACATGCCTGTCATAACCCATCCTTAAAATACATTAAATGTGGTGATGGCATTTCAAACAGGAATCAACATAAACCTCAACACACAGTAATGCTAGTCACTTTAGCTGAATAAAGGCTTGGCTTCAGATGTTAACAGCTCTTGTTCCTCGTTTAGTTTCTGTGTAAGAAGTACTGACAAGGGCTGCTCTCTCTGACTCCGCTAACAGCAGTGTCAAGGTTTGCTTTGTGGTTCACTAGAGAGACACAAGGTTTTTTTTCTTTTTTTTTTTTTTTCAGTAACTAGCATTCCATTTTAAAAGAGTCTGTTCGCCTATGCTTACTTGATACAATGGAACTATTTTGTCTTTGATCATTCAGCCTCCAAAACAAACCCTATTCAAACTAAACTCAGTGGACAAGTACACGGCATCCTTTTAGGCTACTTGTCCCATCATTATTTTCTATCCAATTGAAGTTACCTCTGTTACCTTGGTAACCAAACTAGAACTCTCTGCCAACAAATGTCACCTCTCCCTGTATTCCTTAGGATGTTTGCATTCTGTAGCTTCTCTATCAGGTTCTCAAACCACATTTTTATACACTCAGGGCCTGATCAGTTGAACTCAAATTATGCATCCCCCATCTTCCACTTTAAAAAGAAAATGATATCTCTCTTTTGAGTAACTTAACCTTGTATTAAATTAGTATTTTTATATTATTAAAGGGGCCTTTCTTTTTTTCTTTTATAAATATTTAGTGAATGCTATGTGCCAGGTACTATTTAAATACTTTTCAAATATTAACTCATTTAATCATCACAACAAGCCTATGAAGTAATACTATTACTTCCAGTTTACAAATGAGGTAAATGAAGAACAGATACATTAAGCAGCTTGTTAAAGTTCACACAGATAGTGATAGAGACAAGATGTGAGCCCAAACAGATTAGTTTCAAATATCTGAGCCCTTATCAATCTGCTATAAATAGCAACTAGAAGTCCCCAAATCAGTGTTGTTAGGAAAACAATTTATAGATTAATAGTCTTTTGACTAATGTTAACCACAAAAGCCAATGTTAGATCATTTGAATCTATTCTGTTCCTGGCAAGTGGTGAATCTTATATTTTTTTTAAATAGGAAAACAATTTATTCTCAGACCATCACAAAACTTTAAGCAATTTCCCAAATGTCACTCAAAAATACTAAAACACATATATAATATCTGCCAAGGATTTCTGCAGAATATATAAAGTATGAAAAACCACCAATTACCTAATTATGTGTCATTTAACAGACTCATAAGTGGATCTGTGTGCAGTATGCAATAATACTCTAAAATATTGGCTATGAATTGTTTTTCTTTTTTTTTTTTTTTTTTTTTTTAATGAGACAGGGAGAGACAGTGCATGAACGGGGGAGGGTCAGAGAGAGAAGGAGACACAGAATCTGAAACAGGCTCCAGGCTCTGAGCAGTAAGCACAGAGCCCGACGTGGGGCTCGAACTCACGAACAGTGAGATCGTGACCTGAGCCGAAGTCGGACGCTTAACCGACTGAGCCACCCAGGCGCCCCATGAATTGTTTTTCTTCTACATGGAAATGAATGAAGTATGATATAAAAATGCGTATGTTAAAGATACATAATGATTTCAAATAACTTAGCAAAATAAATAAGCAATTAGGATTAGTTACTTCCTGATTGAAGAATTGCCTGAATGACGTTTGATACAAGGAAAAAAGTCATCCTTATCCTTAATATGTGGGAAAGGTAATACTACATCCTAACAACACAAACACAGACATGATCTTATCAAAAGAATGGCTAAGGTACTATTGGCCACTAAACATTCTCTCCCCTGGTCTCCTGTGTGACTTGAATGTTTTTCTAGTGCATCCATGCACATTCAATGTAACGTGTTTTCAATTGTGATAGTAAATTTCAGGATTACTTTTTTTTTCAATTCATCAGGATGAATATTTGTGTGTTGGAATTTCAGATAGTTTTAGATGCTTGTATTAACTTCAAACTGCTGGAACATGAATTATAAGTGACCCCTTTGACTTGAAAACTAAGTAACTGAATCCTGACATAAAAATTTTGATAAATAGAGCAAGCTGTTGGTACACAGACTTTTGATGTTATTTCTATACATTTTAGAATGGAGGATGCCAACTCCTTTCTTACATTCAAAAGACAAATACCTTTGATCAAAGTTCATTTGTATATTTTGAGATGATGCATTCTGCCAGTCATTGAATTGATGTTAAATCAAGTGGAAGAATAGGCATTCTGTGGTAGTTTGAACTGATTACATCAAAAGTCCAGGTTTTTGTTTGTTTGGGTTTTCTTTCTTTCTTTTTTTGGCTTTTGGTGTTGTATTTTGTATTGTGTGTGTGTGTGTGTGTGTGTGTGTGTGTGTGATGAGTAATACCTCTCAAACAGTTTAGCTTAGTTTAGATATATAGATAGATTCTTTAATGCAATGGAAGTACAACATAACAGAATGCCTTTCAATTAAACGAGCACTCCCCTGGCTTACCTCTGGGTTGATTTCCAGGAGGGATGGATATTGCTAATTCTCTTGGGCTGTCTCAGTTGAATTCCCTTTTGATGATCCACAGTTTTCCTCAGGAGGCAGTGAAGTTATTTGGCCATCCTAGGAACGGGCTGTGACCTTACTAATATGACCTTAGGTTCTTTAATGTTATTCTTAAACGTATGGTGGGTTTGGAGACTAACAAGTATTGAGTAAATATAATATATTATAAAATTGCCTAATTTAAATTTAGTAATTCTAAGAAGTACATATTTTATCTAGATTTTATGAATGATGAAACTGGGAGTCAAGTTTTAAACCCAAGGCCACATGACAAATAAGCTTATGAATCAGATTGATTCCATACCTGGCTCCAAAATGTGTAAAAGTCTTTTAGCAAGTTCCACGTTGTTTTTCAAATCCTGCAAGTAGGTTGGGGAAATCTCTAGGATTTTCATGTAAGAAAATCCAATGAGTTCCTCTAGGTCAACCATACATCTTAGAGAAGGAACAACTATAGTCTTAGAGGATATTTCTTAATCTACTCTTACTACATAGGTGCAACCATATTAAAATAAACAAGGAATAAAGTTAAAGCCTTTAAAATGGCAATAATGTTGGTAAAGGAGGAAAACATGGGAGAGAGTTTATAGAACACATACGTGAAATACTGTATATTTATGAAATGATAGGATGACCTTGCTTTTAAAATTCTCAGGTCTTTTATTAGCATCAGTTTGCTGTGCTACCTCCTTGACCTTCTCCTAAGATTCTGGCAACACAAGACAAATACAGCATGGCATATTGACCCTGTGTATTCTGCCGTTCTATTAAAAGCTTAGATTTAAATGTGATTTTAAATCTTAGCTGGAAGAGATCCAATGCAGCCCTTTCATTTTGCATATAAAGACTAAAGCTCAAAACGATGGATGGTATGACCTAGTCTAGAACATGCTCATAACTTGTTTCAGGGCAGGACTAGACTTCTAGCCTCCACACGCTAAATCCAGTCTTCCTCCTCAATGAAGAGGGGCTTTTTACTCCACTGAAGATTCACCATGCCACTCTTCTTCAGAGAGGTTGTTGAAACCTTTCACACCAGAGTCTGTAAGTTTGCATATCAAACTGCCTTTCCAAAACTGAGCCTTGATCCTTAATCCAATAAAATCCCGTTCTTGCTGCTGTGTGAAATACTACATAGATGATTTCCAGTTGGGAGCTACATCAGGTGTTGTGTTTTTTTTGTCATTATTTATTTGTTATGCTATTTAATTTAATTTATTATTATTATTATTATTATTATTATTTTTTTGTTAGAGCATGAGTGGTAGAGGGAGAGAGAGAGAATCTTCAGTGGGCTCTGCACTGGGCGTGGAGGGCTGCATATCACAACCTTGAGATCATGACCTGAGCCAAAATCAAGAGTCAGTCACTGAACCGACAGAGCCACCCAGGAGCCTCTGTTTTGTTTTTGTTTTTGTTTTATATGTTTTAAAAGATAAAAACATTTAACTTCTCTTGGGTTCAGCAGGCTTTTAGGTACTTATTAAAATTTCTCCTATATTTCAAATAAATAATAGACTTATATTTGGCAAAAAGAAAGAATGATTTCATCAAATTTGTATGAGAATAGTCTTATGCCTGCAGTAAGTGTACATGCACACTCAACCTCTTGTAGGAAGGGCCGTTTGTGGAGCCTGAGATAACTTATGGGTGCAGCCATGAGAGCTGTGTGCCTTTGGAGGGTTGATGCTCACTTAGGTTATTGATGGTATTTTATTGTATTGATCAGAAAACACAATTTAGCTGTTTCAAGTGCCCTGTGGTACTTTCCAGATTGGTATAAACTCTTTCTCTTCTGATTTCTCTTGTCATTATCAATCATTTTTCCCTTTTGAGGCAGGCACAACACTTTCATGGTTTGATCTCATGCCCATGCTTTTTAGTTTAGACATATTACCCTAGGCTAGGAATGCTTCATCTTTTTAATGATCATCCTTATCTTTATTAGAGTGAAAGTACATATTCCTAAATGCTCTGCTGTGTTTTACTGGAACAACAATGTGTTCTAAAGAAGAGACTCCTGAAGTCACCAAAAAGGGGTTCTATCTATTGGTGCTAATGATTAAAATTAGCTGATTTCATCCAATTTGTTATTGGTGATAGTAGAAATTTGTCAGTCTTCTCAGTTAAAGAGGTTCCAGATAACTTACCATACTTTTTCTTAGAATTTATCTCAAGGAGTATTTTGCCTATGAAAACATCAGAGAGTGTTTTGATTAAAGAGGGAAGAAAAGCCTGTGGGGTTTATAATATATCCATTGGATAGGACCGTAACTATTCATTCAGAGCTCTTATCTGTGCCTGAAATGGAAGATTTAAAGAATCTGATGCCTTGGACTTGGTTCTCTCCCTCCCTCTCTCATCACTTTTCCTTTTATTTTTTTTTCTTTTCTTACTTCATCTCCTTTTATTCTTACTTCCTCTCCACTTCCTCTCAGCAAGGTAGTTTGAGCCTCAGCAGGTGTCAGTGAAGTTTATTTTGAATATGTTTTCTTCTGTAAATCATGATGAGCTTATATTATACAGCTAAAAAGGGTTTTAAGAGGCAGTTTGGTGAATATTTCTAAAACAACCATTAGAGGCACCTGGGATGCCCTTTGCCTAAGGAGCTCTGGCAGGGGTTTTCTGCAGACCCTTTCAGTAATTTTTCCAGATGTTGGATAACTCTGAGTGTAATTCATTTGCTAAATACCTATTGAGCAGAGATTATACCTTTTGCCTAACAGAGGTCCTCATGGGCTAATTTTAAACACAATTTTTCACATTTAGTTTTCAATGAAGATAGAGACAAGACATCAATGACCTTGTAATCATACTTCAGTTACGTGTGAGACTTAACAAAATTTCATCAAACTTTATTCTAAATAATCTTGAATTTCTTTTATGCTAGCATCACAGGTTTGTCTCTTTTATTTCTGTTTAATTCCTAGCCTGTTTTTGGTTCTTCCTCAAAATTTTTGTTGCCTGATGAGATTCTGGACTTTTATAATAAAAGTTGGGATAGATTGGCTGAATTAGCAACCACCATCTTATTTGAAAGAGAAATTACATTTTAAGGAGAGAAGGATAAAAAATTTATTCTGCCATGTAAATGTATGAAAAAGGAAAGGGATTTGTTAGGAATAGCTTCTCAGCATTGGGTTATGAGTTATTAGGAGGAGTTAGTATGAATTTTGGCATTTTGGCTTGCTGTTCTCTCCTAGAAGATGAAACGACATGTCTCTTAAGGATCATGATTCCTTAATGCCAATGAAGACCTATACTTCAGGAGTTACTAATCATTGCGTGGCCAGTGACTCTAATAGTGAAACAGTTAGCTTTTTGGCTTTCTCCCATGGGGTAGTTATTAAGTTCTAACTGTGTTTCTCATATTTCACATAAAGTAGAACATCTAATAAAAATTTCTTTTTTTGTGTGTGATGATGATTATTTTAATGAATTTTTAAATTTTAATTCCAATATAATTAACTTACAGTGTTATATTAGTTTCAGGAATATAGTATAGTGATTCAGCAATTCTCTTATGCTCATCACAATAAGTGTACTCTTAATCCCCTTCACCTATTTCATCCATCTCCCCACCCTCTTTTCCTCTGCATATGCTTTATTTTAAAAGTTTCTTGTTTTCTTTTTTTTAAATTTTATTTTTTATTTTTTAAAATTTACATCCAAATAAGTTAGCATATAATGAAACAATGATTTCAGGAGTAGATAGACATTTTTTACTTGAAGCTACTTCAGAATACTTGGTTCTAAAAGATATATATAAAACATTCCATCCAAGAAAAATAGAATACACATTTTCTTCAAGTACACACAGAAGATTCCCCTGGTTAAATCACATAAAAAGAGATGAAGGAAAGAGATGGCCATCTCCCCAGTAAGCTACTCTGGAAGAAGGAAGTTGGCAAAATAGCATGTTGTATTCCTGAATATTTATGACTTAAGCATCAAGACTTATTGAATAATTTGACATGACTCTTTGCTTAAGAAGAACATTAACCACTTTGATTTATATATATTTTTTCTATGAGTAGAGGAGAAGCAGAAGAAATACTATAAACTCAGTAGAAATAAAAAATTGTACATGTAGTCTGAGCCAAATTATTTTGTTTTATAGTCTAAAACCACCAGGTCATTGTGACTGGCACCATTTATATTCAACTCCAGGCTTATTATAATTACACAGGAAATCTAAAATTAAGAACAAATTCACCAATGTGTTATAAATCTATTAAGAATCTCATCACAAGACTTGCATATTAAAAAATTTTGAAAATAATAAAGCCAAGAGATTGCTTAGAATTCAACCTCCCTATTTACAAGAAACCTAAAATCTCATGTAGTTAAAAAAAAAGGTGTTCTAAAAAGTATATTTTCCAGTCAGAATTCTGGAATAGCCCTGATATTAGAGGTAGCATGCATTAAAAGTAGAAGTAAACAGTGAGAAAGCTAGAGGATGAATTGAAGAGATGTGGAAAAACTATGCCAATTTCCTTTCCCAGTTATACTTGTGGTGATTACCATCAATCCAGCTCATTTAAAGAGAATGAGCTTCTGTGGAAATTGCCAGTGATGCGTTGGGGCTGTAGAAAGAGAAGAGATATTGCTACAAGAAATTATACCTGCACTTCAGGAGTAGGAGCTCTTTATCCACCTACTAAATCTCTTGAATTCAAATTTCTTTCTAAGGTCTGCACCATGGGGATTTTGATTTGGATTAAAGAAGTCCAGGCCAGCTGCCAGTATACTAGTCAACCTACACCAGTGGTTCTCAGCTCTTTGTGCATATTTGAATCATTTGGAAAGAATTTAAAAATATGGATGCCTGGACCCCATTCACAGATATTCTGATTTAATTAGCCTGGAGTGAGGCCCAAACATTAGTATTTTAAAAAGCTTTCCAAGTAACAGAAAGAGTACTGGTTGTTGTCATGGCAGAGTAACAGACTAAACCTCCTGCCAATAGCAATTATTAAAGCTGGACAAAATATAAAAGGCGAGAGTATTTGAAGGCACTCGAGAACTAAAGTAGGGAGGCATAAACCAGAAAGGATATGATCCCTGAAAGAAGCAAAAAATTCAAGGTGTGTTTATTATATACCAAGTTTTTCCCCTGAGGGCATGCCTCAGATCCTCATAATGCATTAAGAATTGGTTACAGTACTGAGAATGGTATTGCTTCAGTCCTGGGGAAAATTAACCCAAAGGCTATTCTGATCCTGCATAAGTAAGGAGAAAAATAGGATGCAAATATATTAAATTGTTTCAAAGTAACTTCATTACTTACCAGAATAAAGTCTAAGAATATTTATAGTAATTTTCAAAACGAGAAGCTAACACAGTGCTATAGATTGAATGTTTGTGTCCCCTGAAAATTCATTGTTAAAACTAATCCTCAGTGTGATGGCATTAGGAGGTGAGGCCTTTGGGAAGTGATTGGAATTAGGACTCTTATAATAAAGAGACCCCAGAGAGCTCCCTCACCCCGTCTACCATGTGAGGATACAGGCAGAAGATGGCTATCTATGAACCAGGAAGTGGGTCCACACGAGACATCAAATCTGTTAGTGTCTTGATCTTGGACTTCCCAGCCTCCAGAACTATGAGAAATAACTGTTTGTTGTTTAAACTACCAAGTGTTTGGTATTTTTATTATGGCAGCCCAAGCAGACTAAGACACATTTTCTCACATTCACAGAAAACTATTAGCATGGAAATAAATAGAAAAATATAATCCATAATGAAGATTTGATTTTTAATGAGCTGAAACTGACTCAGAAATGACACAGATTATCAAATTAGCAGATGAGGGCATTAAAAGAGTTACTATGATTATATTTTACATGTTTAAGAAGCTAGAGACTGAATATGTAGAGATATGCAGAATAGTTTTTTAAAAGACCAAAATAGACTTCTACAGATGAAAACTACAGGAGCACCTGGGTAGCTCATTTGGTTCATATGACTCTTGATCTTGGTTTTTCTCCAACCAAAAGACAGGGGTCTCACCAAAAATCTTATTTCTCATCTTTAGGAAAAGGCCTCTCCATTGAAGCATGTTTGGCATTTTTCTCTCAGGAGAAGACAAACAACTCACTGTCATTTCAAAATTCTTGGCTCTCTCTGTACTGTCTAGGAAAAAAGAGAAGTAAACAACGTGTGGTGTTGAAGGGTTAAAAAAAATTAGGGAAATTGCTTAAAAGTGCAAGCTGTTGAGGGAAAAAAAAAGTTGTATTTAAGCCCTTTTGTTCTTTAAATGTATGAGCCTCTTATCTGCAATAATGCTTCACTGTCCAAGAAATATGTAAGAAAGAGATCTTTGGTGCAGAGGGAAGTAATAATAATAGGAAGTTGTTGGAAGTGAAAGCAAGAGACCTGACTCTGTTAGGAAAACTGAGATTTGAGCTTTTCATTCAGTGATATGTTTGGGATAGGTAGGTGTGCGAGGTTCTAGAGAATGTGTCTCTGGGAATGCTCCTAATGCAGAGATGAGAGAAGTGACCCAACAAGAGAACTTTTTGGAGCACCTGGCTCTGATGGGGACCATGGCACAGGAAATGTAATTGCTATGCAGATAAGCCACCCACCAAACTTCTGGTCATAGTAGGGGCTTGAGGCTTTACTTTCTTTTTCTTTTTTTTTAATTTTCTTTAACATTTATTCTTTTTTGAGAGTGCGAGAGACAGAACATGAGTGGGAGAGGGGCAGAGAGAGAGGGAGACACAGAACCTGAAGCAGGCGCCAGGCTCCGAGCTGTCAGCACAGAGCCTGACATGGGCCTTGAACTCATGGACTCACAGACTGTGAGATCATGACCTGAGCTGAAGTTGGACACTTAACTGACTGAGCCACCCAGGCGCCCCATTGAGGCTTTATTTTCTTAAGAAACAAGGCCGTTGCAGGACCTGTCAGCCATTCATGGATTATGTAGGAATTTCACCCCTGCAGTCCTCCTGGCCACTGTGTTTGTTGATTGAGGCTTGTATCTCAGTATATTCTTGAAAATACTTGAGATTAGCCTGTGTGGTGATGCAGTCAGTTAGCATTTGAGGTATCCTAATTAAGCATCTACATTCTAGAAGCCGCTAATGCAAAAGCTGCAAATATAATTGCATCTGCACTTGAGACACATAATTAACAAGAGAAATACTAGAAATAACTTTTCAGTTGTGAAGTGGACGTTAGTTAATATTGGCAGTTAACTAGACCTAACGTACCAGCACCTCTTTGTAACTAGGTTATATGAATCTGGTCAAATAGGAATCGTCAAACTGTTCTGCCCTGTTTTACCCACTTAATAGAGGATTCTGTCTCCTAATCTAATTTGAAGGCAATATTAGCTTGTCTTCAGTATAATTTTACATTTGCCCTTCATTACAGGAACTTAAAAGAGGAGACAGGAAGTAAGGAGTACACTGAGTTTATGTACAAGTTATGTATTTTTTGTGCCTGTAGAGTAAAATGTCTACATGTGTGGAAAATTGGACTTAAACTTGCTTTCACTCCAACCTCCTACCTGCTGGTGAAGTTGTGGGGAAGGAGAACTCTGCTCTTAATTACCTATAGCCACTAGGAGCTGCTTAGTCTCTCCATAGGGAATCTCTCTCTGAGAAAAGTAAACTGGCATAGTTCAAGTCACTAACAGTGAATGTGAGCTCCAGATTTTGGAAGGAAGCTGTGACACATTGGTTTATTCTGAAAAGGTCAGGAAATAAGAAAGAGAACTGTATATCTGAACTTACAAAAATCTATGAAAAATAGTCCAAATTGTAGTTAATCATGGTAGATAAGGGGATGAATAAACAGGTAAGGTCTTTCACTTTAGATACTTACATATATTTGCTGTGCAAATATATGTATTTTTAGAATATGTGTGTCAGTGTATATGTGTGTGTTAATATGCATGCAAATCTATGAATAAATTTGGAGCATATTAACTTTAGTTTAGAGTGTGATTTTTCTTTTAGTTGGAATTGGAGTAGGTAACTGATTTACTTAGAAAGATTTTGTCTGCAGGTGTGAATTGTTGTTAAAAAAGAAAAAAAAGAAGTCAGCTTTCCTTTGTCAAATATGTGCAGTAAATTCTTTTTCAAGTTTAAATCTATATCAAGTGATTTCTTTTATAGAAAAGGTGTTACAAAGCCATGCACTGCATTGTACAGTATGTGTCTGCTTTTTTGACACTGAATACATAGGCAATATTTTAATTTCTTTTTTCCCTCTTATTAGACTTGAATGAAGACACTTTGCATTAATGATTTAGAGTACTCTGTGCTTATAGAGAAAATACAATTAAAATTCTGTTTTTTAATCCAGGAAATATTTTGTGAGTGTCTTATTATATGATCCATATTGTGTGTTAGAAACAACTTGATTCTTTGTAATGTAAGTTAACAAATAACTCCTTTCTGTGACAACATCTGAGAATTGAACAAAAACTTATTTTTTCCCCCAAATGAAAAGAAACTCAGTTTCTTCTTGTCTTTTGCTCTTGATCTTCCTCATTTGGTACCTTTCTGCTGAATGTAGAGCCTCACAGTTTTCTCTTCTAGTGCCTCAGGTCATTTTGTATTCATGTTGTATTCATGACTAGAGCAGTGCCCGTTGCAGTACAGGTCGGGCCACTTCTCTGTGTGACCTTAAGCGAGTTACCTCACTAGAGATCCAGTGATTTCTGTGGCAAAGAGATAATATGTACCTCTTATGTTCATTGGGACAGATTTAAGGGAAACTATGCATTTGAAGCTCTTAGTATAGAATATGCTCTCAGTAAATGTTAGATGCTTTTCCTGTGGAGATGGATATATGTATATTTATATATATATATGGATGGGTATATTATATATATATATTACCACCAACATCATCGTCATCACCACCATTTTACTTTTTAATCTATATGGAGAGGCTTATTTAAAAAAAAATGTTTATTTATTTTTGAGAGACAGAGAGAGACAGAGCATGAGCAGGGGAGGGGCAGAGAGAGAGGGAGATACAGAATCCAAAGCAGGCTTTAGGCTCTGAGCTGTCTGCACAGAGCCCGAAGCAGGGCTCGAACTC